>NW_027555736.1:202868086-203488716 GCF_003287225.1 Phascolarctos cinereus
GATGAAAACAACAGAGCTGAATACAAAATTTGACTTTCAAATACAGGACTCAAGTGGAACATGAAGAGGTAAACAGGAAAGAGAAATCATAAGAGACTTATTAAGATTGAACTGTTTACATTCCTGCATGTAAAGATGATATTTATAACTCATGAGACCTTTGTCAGTATTAGGGTAGTTGGAGGGAAAAAATTATGTGTATGTATATGTAGACAGATAGACAGAGGGCACAAGGTGAGTTGAAGATTAAGGGGTCATATCTGGAGAATAAAATTAAGGGATGAGAGAGGATTATACTTGGAGAAGAAGAAAGGGAGAGGTAGAATGGGGTAAATTATCTCAAAAAAAAAAAAAAACCAGAAAAGTCTCTTACAGTTGAGGGGAAACGGGGGAAGGTGAGAGGGAATGAATGAATCTTATTCTCATAGGATTTGGCTTAACAAGGGAATAACATACACATTCAATTGGATATGGAAATCTGTCTTACCCTACAGGAAAATAGGGGGAGAAGGGGACAAGAGAGCAGGGGGATGATAGAGAGGAGGGCAGATCGGGAAAGGGGGTAATCAGAAGTAAATACTTCTGAGGAGGGACAGGGTCAAAAGAAAGAATAGAATAAATGGGAGGGCAGGATAGGATTAAGGGAAATAGAGTTAGTTTTTCACAACATGTCTACTATGGATGTGTTTTGCATAACTGCACATGTACAACCTATATTGAGCTGCTTGACTTTTCAATGAGGGTGGGTAGGGAGGGAGGAAGAGAGAAAATTTGAAACCTAAAGTTTTAAAAACATATGTTTTAAAAAAATGTTTTCACATGCTACTGGGAAATAAGAAATACAGGAAATGGGGTACAGAAGTCTATCCTGCCCTACAGGAAAATAGAAGGGAAAGGGGATAAGAGAAGGGGAGAGAGATAGAAGAGAGGACAGACTAGGAGAAGGGATATTCATAATGTATGCCATCTTGGGGTGGGGGGAGGGGTGAAAATTTTGAACTCAAAAACTTGTGGAAGTGAATGTTGAAAACTAAAAATAAATTAATATTAAAAAAAAAAAGAAACTGAGGCAAGCAGAAGCTAAGTGCCTTTCCCAGGGTTGCACAGCTAATCAAGTGTCTGATACCACATTTGAACTCAGTTGTTCAGGTCCATTGCTCTGTTTCAAGGTCTAAAGAACTCCATTATTGCATATTGAACTTTTAGTTCCCTAAACTCCCAAGATCTCATTTCAGACAAACTTCTATTTCATCACATCTCTCCCACCTTAACCTTGAGAAGTTCATTTTTTAACCCCAAAGTAAAATTTTACAGTTATTCTTATTTCATCTTATTAGAATCTTTTTGGATCCTGACTCTGCCATCACATGTGTTAACTTTCCCTTTATTTTTTTCAATTTGAATCCGATTTAGATCTCTCAGCTTAAAGATTCTTCTTTAACACTGTATGTGCAACTGTTCAGTCTCATAATTCAAATGTCTTAGCTGCTGGCTACTGAGGTGGGACCTAAACTATCCCTTCCACCTTCATATGTAGTGTTTCATCAAATGGATTATTACTAAATTCTCTTTGTGAGTGGTATGCTCCAAGCTGACACCCATCACCTCACTTTCCTCTTGACTGAATATAAGCTACTTCTCCTTAGCCAGTACTTTGCTATACTCATTTAGTTAATTATTAATCAATCATATTGGTTCTATGATTCCTAAGGGCCCAAACCTTTGGCTTTAGAGCACAATAGAAACCAATGGTAAATTTAACTATCTGAAATTAATCATAATCTACTTTAATTGGAGTTTTCTGCCAACGTGGTGGGGATAAAATATTTGATCCTTTCTAGTTTCCATAGAAGCATTCTGGGGAACGTATGCAAAAAAGATCATTTGAGATGTTGTGAGGTACTGCGGAGCTAATACAGTTTTAAGTTCCGTATCTTCATTACTCTGGAAAGGGAAAAAAAAAAGAATGCCATTATTTTAAACACTCTCCCTTTTATATTTAAATACAAGTGAAAAAAGTTGTTTGCATTTAATAATTATATAATGTTATAACTCAGAACAATTGTGCTTTCTTGAGTAACTTCTGATGCCCCTTCTATTTAATATATTTTGCCTGATTCCCTTATGTGGACAAGGGACTGTATATATCCTTGGTGCAGAGTAAAGAAAACTTTTTTTTCTCCTCTCTTCCCACAATCTCTTGTAAGACTGGGATTTTGAAAGTATGGGATCACAAGAAAAAAATTTGTTGAGTCTTCACTTACTGGTACCCCTTTATTATCTGTAACAACCTGATTGGGGAGGGCTGGGGTAGGAAGGATAGCTTTAAAAAGCATAAATATAAATTTCATGGAAAAAAAATGCTTCACTGCCTGAAGGATATTGGACACCATTCTTCTGTACTCTTTTTAAGAAACTGTCATGGAGTTCCTGATGATTTTGCACAGCCTTCCCTCACTCAAATCCAATTCACTTGCATGTCATGGCATCACCTCCCTGATATCATGGTCCTCTTTGAGAACAAAGGACAAACAGCATGGAGTGGCATGTTGAGATTATATACTTCCATGGGGAAAAGGAAATAGAGATTGGACCTATGATTTTGTTGTTACAGAGAACTACCAGATGAAGAAAGTCCATTTATCAATACAAGTTGGCACCTTCTCTATAGCTTAAAGTCTTGTAACTTAAAGTTGCTTAGAACAGTGACTAGCCTAGGGTCACATGACCAGTACATGTCAGGGGTAGTCCCTGAACCAAATAACTTTCATAGGTGGACACAAAAAGTTTCCTTTCAACAAATCCATAGGACTTTATGTGACTATGGTTTTGTGAAGCACTGAATGGGGAACTGATTTTGCTGTGTGTGTTTTATTCAGTGATCTAACTAGAGAGTAGCAACTGCCCTGAGTGAATCAGAAAAGAGGACTCAGTACATATCTTGGGACTTAAAAGCTATTGTCTCTCTCATGGTGAGGCCTCAGAACGGTCCTCCCCCTCCCTTCAGAGAAATCATGCCTCCCCTGTCTCTTGGTGTAAACCCTTTTTCCCCAAAGCCAACAAATGCATTCATCCCCATGTTTCTTACTGAGGAACTTCTCTAGCTGCCAGCAACCCCAAAGACCTCTCTTTTCAATCCTGATGCTTTGCTTTTTTATCTCATTGCTGCTCTAATCCAGTGTTTCATTATTGCCTGGCTAGCTTTGGGGACTGGAGGAAAGGGAGGAAAAACAGTAGAAGCTGGCCCCAGCACATATCTTTAATCTGAGATCTTCCCCAGAACTCTATGTGTAAGTCTAGGGAGAAAGCAAGATGCAGACTGAATGGGGGCATACTAAAAGAAAAGTGTTCTCCAATACTATCTGCCCTTATCTATTCACAGCCTAGTCCCAAACTGTCCTCCCAGCTTCATTATTCTCCTGCCCACACTTAGTGGTCCAGCCAGCCAAAGTGGCCTTCTTTGTGTTCCTCACACATAACACTCCCTTTCCAATCTCCATGCTTTTGAAGTAGCTAGCATCCAGGCCTTAGAATGTATTCCCTACTCAAGAAGAATCTCAAGCACCACCTTCTACATGAAGCCTTTTCTGATCCCCCTCCCAACTAAGAGTGAAGTGATTCCCTATACTTTAAATCTATTCTATATTTACATGTATGCATGTATGTATATTTCATATTTATATAATATGTGGAATCCAGGTGGTACAATAGATAGAATACTGGGCTTGGAATAAGGAAGAACTGAGTTCAAATCTTACTTCAGGCACTTACTAGCCAGATGACCTTAAGCGAGTCACACTACTCTTGTCAGTCTCAGTTGTCTTCTCTGTAAAATGAGGACAACCATACCTACCTCCCTGGATTGTGAGGATAAAATGAGGTAATATTTGTAAAGTGCTTTGCAAACCTTAGAATATAAATGTTATTCTTATTATATGTACATGTCCTCCCTATGTCTATTATATATACATTCAAGATTCTTCAGAATATTGATCATTCTCACTGTCCTAGGAATCCTAGGGAATCCTAGGGATTTCATTCTTTGTATTTTAATCCCAGTACTTAGCATAGTGCCAGGTACATAAGAAGTGCTTAATAAATAAATATTTGTTGATTTGTTGATTGAATGACTTAGCTGTCTTCCATTTTCTTAAATATTAGAGCCCTAGAGGAAAATGGAAATGTAAAAGGCTAGAGGAGTAAAGGTAGGAGAAGACAGTGGCCTGGGAGGTCAGGTAAATTAATGCTTCAACCTGGAAAGATTTCTGGAGATGGATAAAATACTAGATTCTGTCTCCAAAGGGAGCACCATGTAGCCTCCTACAAGACATACTAGTGGACTAGAACAGTGCCACTGCATCTGTCTCATTAAGGTGTGTGATGAGAACACTATGTGCACTGGGCCACACGTGTATACTGGTTGCACATGGGTATCTAACAGTGGGGTATTGAAGAGGTCAAAGTGTATGCAGTTGTTGGAACTTATCCAGGTATTAAAACCAATCATGAAAAAGTCTGATGTCATATGCAGTATTCTATACCTATAATACACCAACTCGGAAAAAATAAAGGTGAGGAGCTTCGCCCTCTTCTCTGGGGCCAAGTTTGGTCATTGTCATTTCATTGCACTCAGTTTCCATTTTTATTTCCATTCACGCAGCTGTAGTTGTATGAATGGAAATTGGAATCTTGTTTTCCTATTTCTGCACTGCTCATTTTGCAGAGTTGAGATGCCTCTCCATGCTTCTTTGATTCATCATACTCATAGTTTCTTACAGTGCCAGTAATATTCCATCACAGTCATGAGCTACATCTTTAGCCATTCCCCACTTGACAGAGATTTGCATTCTTTTCTGTTTTTTATGTTTCTATAAATTTTTTTTATATATGGAACTAGGTTTTCTTTTGCCATTGCCTTCTTAGGGACATATGCCTAGCAGTGGAATCTATAGGTCAAAGATTGTAGACGTGTTAGCCACTTTTTTGGCATAATTGTAAATTCCCTTCGATAATGGCTGAACCAATTTATAGCTCCACCCAAAAATGCATTTATGTTTTCTTTCTTTTCTACAACCTCAACAACATTGTTCTTGTCATCTTTGCCAAATTACTTTGAGGTACAACCACAGGTTTGTTTTGACTTGCATTTCTCTTACGGCTGGTGATTTGGAACAACACCTTATATTTGCATAAGAGTCTGCATACCTCAACCTTCCCTCACCTACCATTTCAGGCAGGTAAGTTGAGTGTGGTGTGTTTGATTAGGCTTATTTTCAGCTCTATGGTCTTGAAGACCCATGGACCTTTTTTTAAATACTTTGCCCCCAAAAATCCATTTGATTCTAGACTGAAAAGTTCTGACTTTCATGATTGATACATTAGATTATCACTAAAGGCCATTCAGCACTGGGTATATAATTTAGGTTAAAATGCTTGTGCTTGAAAATAGTACATCATCTACCTATGAGGGAGATGATAGTCCTGTGATTCTGTGCTTAATTCTTATTTTAAAAATATTTTACACATTAGCAATGCATATATGTCACTGACCTTTAAAACTGCTTCATTATCAAACACAGAATAAATGTCTATACAATCCTTAGTCGTCTCGTTCATAGAAACTAAAGCTTCAGAGCCCACATGGTCATAGTATAACTCAAAAATGGGTAGTTTGCTTTGACCCAATTTGGAATAAAATTTTAGCCCTGTTGGAAAGAAAATTTTTTTTAAAGTATTTTGAAATTCAACCTTTTACCTGGGCATGGGCAAATACTTTCTTAAATTTGACTGGGATAAATTATCACTCTGTCCCCCTGGGTAACTCTTCTTGTTAGGCTTTCAACGGTGTTCGGTTTGGGCTTATATAACTGGTAACATAACTTATCCACCTGACTCCCAATGGAAGAATGAATTTTGATGAGCGTGGTCTGACTATATCCTAGGAGAATGAAATCCCTGGCTAACACCTTCTTGCCTAGTCTCTGTGCTTTACTTTCTACCTAAGGGATCCCCTTTGTCATATTGATCCTAGACTCATCATAGCTTCTAGGCTAGATAATCATAAGCACTACCTTACTCATGGAGAGCTGCTAACTCTTAAAAATGTTATTTTGCTCCTTTGGGCTAATCCTTAAAAAGAAGGAAAGGACTAGAAGATCTCAAAGGAATTCTCTGGAATGCAATATTTTGCTACCCCCTAACTATCTGGGCTACATGCTGTCCTGTTGCCCCAGTAATTCCATACACACATTTTTTTTTTTAGTTCTGTGTCTACCTACTTCTCCCCAGCCATCTCTTCACCATGTTTTCACTAGTCAGTCATTTTCCTACCTGACAAAAAACCTTGGACTCAACCTCCGGGACACTGGGGTTTAAGAGATGAGCTTTTTACCTTCTAAGCCTCCATGACACTTCATGCTATCTGCATCATGCTATCTCTCTAGCTCTCCTACATTTGTTCTCCTTCTCCCTTTACAACGCAAACTCCTTGAAGCCAGGGAATATCTTATTTTCTTGCATTGTACCCATTTAACACAGCAACTTGCATAGAGTAAGAACTTAATAATTATTTTATATTTCTGTCAATATCACTGTCTTCTAGGCCAGTGGTCTCCAAATTTTTTTAATTCCTATTGGTAATTTATAGTCTTAGAGAGTTGTATTAAGTATTAAAAACTTAAGTGACTTGCCCATGGTTACACAGCCAGTATGTAACAAAGGTGGCTTGAACCCAAGTTTTTCTGGCTTCAAGGCCAGCTTTCTATCCACTGACCTATGCCAAGTGCATTATAAAACATACAAAAGGAATGCTTCTTAAAATGATATTTAAATTTCATTTCATTAAAATGAAACAATTTAAAATCATTTGTTTTATTTATTGAGTGGAAATCCTTTTTGCTCTTACTAAAAATTACCAACATTTTAGTGGAAACAGTGAACTTGAAAATTCATTATTATTTTTAAAAATATTTCCTTAATATTACACTTTGGGTTTACGTTCAGTTTATTCTGATACTTGGTTTTTATGGCCATCAGCTGAGAAAGATGCTTTGTGAATGTGAAGAAGCATCAGTATTAAGCTTACTCAATCAGCACACTAATTGTTCAGGCCAATCCCCTAATTATGGAAAGGTTTCTGTTGAAATTTGGTTTCTAAAATTCTATCTTCCATGATGTCATCAGTTGCTTTTGCAAATACATTGAATACATTATTTTTACTTTTCAAAAACCACTGAAACTTCATTAGAAACATTTTTAGATAGCTGGTTGTTTTGTCAATTATTCATGACTGACTCTTTGTGACCCCAATTTGAGTTTTTCTTGGCAAAGTGGAGTAGTTTGCCATTTCCTTTTCCAGGTCACTTTACAGATAAGGAAACTGAGGCAAATAGGGTTAAGTGACTTGCCTAGGGTCATACAGCTAATAAGTGTTTGAGGCTAGATTGGAACTATGACTCCAGGGCCAGCCTCTATGCACTGTGCCACCTAGCTTCCCCTTTAAGTAGCTTAGAAAATGTTGTTTCCAACTTTGTTATGGGTGACACACTTAATTTTCAGTAACAAAACCTTGATTTTTAAATGTCTTGCTTTGCGATGATATGGTATCACTGAAGGCACTATGTAAAATTTTTGATGAGATTCATTTTTAATGACAGAAATTACAGTTCAACATTTCAGATAATCCTCTTGATAATTTTGACTGAGGGAGGAGGGCATATATTCCTTGTCAGATCTTATTAGATCATTGTTTTTACCTTAGAATATAACTGATAAGCACTCCCTGGTAGAAATTTTAGCCTTCCACTTCCTTGTTCACATCTTCTAGCTTAGTGTCCCTTCTGAGTTAGTCAGCCAATTTTTTCTTTGAGTCATGGGTCCAGTCCCCAAAAGATTGCTAATCTGCTAATAGGGTAACTATTCTTCCGTATGTAGCTATTTTTGACACTGTAGTTCATAAGTCCCCAGTGGTGTGCTTCCCATTAACAATCAGGCAAAAGATGCTCAAAGCAAATATATTTAGTATGATGGTATAATAAAAGTAATAGCTACAAAGTATTTTCCTCATAAAGCTGAAGCATATTCTCTCACAAACAAACAAAGCATCCATAGGGAAAGAGTGTCACTTATAGTACGTAAGTGATAGTAAGATACATATATAAAGAATACATGTTGTCAAGACAACTCACAACTCCAAAACTGTGGGAAGGGTGGGTCGGTAGGAATGATTGGGAGAGATAAGATAGACTTAGGACTGGATTATAGTGATATCATGTGAAATCAACCCTCTTTACTCAGAACATAAAAGGAGTCTTGTCACATGACACTGCTTTCAATAAATATTAAATATTGCTTTCTTCATAAATGGATATTTTTGAAGGTGGGGCCCTGCAGGAAAAAAAAAAAACATGATCCAGGTGCAGAGAGAGGGGAGGGCAGGAAGAGAGAGAGATACCAATACAAAAACAAAGAAATGGAAAGGACCATCAAAAAATAATCTAAAGTAAATGCTGCAAAATTACAAATAAGAAGAAGAGAAAGGAACAAGAATTCATTAAAGTAATTTTTTAGTTAAGTTTTTAGATAAGTAAAGTTAAGTTAAGTAAATTTGGAGCTTCTTAAATTTTATAGTTATGAAGGAAAGAAGGAATAAAGGGAAAGAATGGGTGTAGCTCTTAAATTAGAATGTGATAGGAGCAACATTTACCCCACATAGGCTAGGCTAGGTTTTGTTTTTCCTTAAAAGGCTTGATAACATCCTCAAAACTTAATTGGTTCAAGGAACCAATGCTGGAATAAATCAAATAATAAATAAACATTTATTATGTTTTTACTGTGTGCCAAGCATCATGCTAAGCCCTGTAATCATCAACATAGATTCCTGAAGGACCACACTTTTCCTACTTGTTGGCCACTGTGGCAAATTCTGGATGACATGCAATTAGAGGGATATTTCTTGTTCTTCCATTGACCATGCTAGGATAAGAGATATAATAATTCTACCTGAGTTAACATATAGTTAATGCTATACCAAATTAACAATGAGATATTTTATGAAACTAGACAAAGATGAAATTCATTTGGGGGAAAATGGTCTAAAATTCAAAAGTAAACATATTTTTAAAAAGGGGAGAGGGAGGACAGTAGCACTTCCAAACCTCAAATTATATTAGAAAGTGGTAATTGGGTGGGGGAGCCAAAATGTCAGAGAAAAGGTAGGCACTTACCTGGGCTGTCCCCCAAATCCTTCCAAACACCTGTAAATAATGCCATAAAACAATTCCTGGAGCAATAGAATCCACAAAAGGATGGGGTGAAATAATTTTTCATCCAAAGACAATATAGAAGATCAGCAGGAAAGGTCTCTTACACCAGAGTGAGAGTGGATCTCAGTCCAGCCCAGGCTACAATAGCACAGACCCAGACCCAGTAAACCAGGAACAGGCTTTGGGAGCCACTGAATCAGTAATGGCAGCAGCTGATTCCAGAGCTCTCAGCCCATAGAGAGAAAGGGGGTCAAACAAGTGATCAGAAACAGATTACAGGGTTATCTTTGCTAGCATTGAGGCAGGACTCTGTTGTTTTGCCTGTACTTGGATCTGGGTTGCAGTCCTGGGTGGCAGCCTCAGGGTGAGGAAGAACAGTAACATACCAGAGCTTGCGACCACAGTGGAGCAGGAACCCTTGTCACAGTCCCAGAGCAGAAAAGAGTGCTTGCGGTTACTCACAGACCAGAGCACAGGCCAGGAGAGGAGTAAACACCTCTCCTTACATCACACCACCTTGAAAGAATTTAAAACCTACGGGTCCCAAGAAGTATCTTTGAAAACAGCTACACAAAAAACCATGAAACTTGGGACGGTATACCTCCTAAAAGAGACCCCAAAAGGAAAACTCCCAGGAATACTATAGCCAAATTCCAGAGTTCCCAGGTCAAGCAGAAAATATTGCAAGCAGTCAGAAAGAAACAATTCAAGTATTGTGGAACCACAATCAGGATAACACAGATTTAGCAGCTTCTATCTACATTAAGGGGTCACAAGACTTAGAATATAATATTCCAGAGGTCAGAGGAGCTAGGATTAAAACCAAGAATCATCTACCAAGCAAAATTGACTACAATCAATGAGGGGGAAATTGTCATTCAATGAAGCAGAGGAATTAAATGCGTTCTTGAGAAAAACCAGAGCTAAATAGAAAATTTGACTTTCAAATACAAGACTCAAGAAAACATGAAAAGATAAACAGGAAAGAGAAATTGTAAGGACTTATTAAAGTTGTACTACTTCATACCTATTAGATTATAGGATAGAAAAGGTAAATGACAAATGTTGGAGGGGATGTGGGAAAATGAGACAATAACATACTGTTGTTGGGAGTTGTGAATTGATTAAACCATTCTATAGAGCCATTTGGAACTATGCCAAAAGGGCTATAAAACCATGCATACCCTTTGACATAGCAATACCACTACTAGGTCTGTATCCCAAAAGAGAAAAAAAAAGGGAAACAACATATAGGTACAAAAATATTTATAGCAGATCTTTTCTGCAGATAAAGAAATAGAAATTAAGGGGATACATATTAATCAGGGAATGGCTGAATAAGTTGTGATATGTAATTATGATGGAATATTGTTGTAATATAAGAAATGATGAGCAGGATGCTCTCAGAAGAACCTAGAAAGACTCACATGGATTGATGTAAAGTGAAATGTACTGGGTACAAAGTAACAGCAATGTTGTAAGATGATCAGCTGTGAAAGACTTAGCTAGTCTCAGCCACACAATGATCCATGATAACTCTGAAGGACTTAGGATGAAAAATGCTATCCAACCACAGAAAAAGAACTGATGGTGTCTGAACACAGACTGAAGCAACTTTGGGTTTTTGAGGATGTTTTTTCACTTTATTTTTCTTGAGGTTTTTTTTTCAATGTTTTCTTTCACAACATGACTATTGTGGATATATTTAATATGACTACATATATACAACCTATATGGAATTGCTTGTCCTCTCAATGAAGAGGGTTGGGAGGGAGAAAGGGAGATAATTTGGAGCTCAAAGTTTTAAAAGACAAATGTTATAAAAAAAAATTTTAATTAAAAAAAAAGACTGGGTCAAATGGTAAAAGAGGTACAAAAAGCCAATGAGGAAAAGAATGCCTTGAAAAGCAGGACTGGCCAAATGGAAAAAGAGGCACAGAAATTCACTGAAGAAAAAAACTTTCTAAAAAGTAAAATTGGCCAAATGGAAAAAAAGGTTTAAATGCTCACTAAAGAAAATGATCCCTTAAAAATTAGAATGGGGCAAATGGAAGCTAATGACTTTATGAGAAATCAAGAAACAGTAAAACAAAACCAAAAGAAGTGAAAAAAAAGAAGACATTGTGAAATATCTCACTGGAAAAAAAAAAAACAACTGACATAGAAAATAGATCCAGAAGAGATAATTTAAAAATTATTGGACCACTTGAAAGCCATGATCAAAAAAAGAGCCTAGACATCATCTTTCAAGAAATTATCAAGGAAAACTGCCCTGATATTCTAGACCCAGAGGGTAAAATAGAAATGGAAAGAATACACTGACCACCACCTGAAAGAGATCCCAAAATGAAAACTCCTGGGAACATTATACCAAAATTTTAGAGCTCCCAGGTCAAGGAGAAAATATTGCAAGTAGCCAGAAAGAAATAATTCAAGCATGGTTGAGCCACAGTCAAATAACACGAGATTTAGCAGCTTCTACATTAAAGGATCAGAGGGCTTGGAACATGATATTCCAGAGGGCAAGGGAACTAGAATTACAACCAACAATCACCTACCCAGCAAAACTGAGTATGAGGGGGGAAAGTGGATATTCAATGAAATAGAGGACTTTAAAGCATTCTTAACAAAAAGACCAGAGTTTAATAGAAAATTTGACTTTTAAATACAAGACTCAAGAGAAGCATAAAAAGGTAAACAGGAAAGGAAAATGACAGGGGACTTAATAAGGTTAAACTGTTTGCATTCCTACATGAAAGATGATACTTGTAACTCATAAGAACTTTCTCATTATTAGGGCAGTTAGAAGGAGTACATATAGATAGATGGCACAGGTACTAAATGTGAAGGGATGATATCTAAAGAATAAAAATAAAGCTAAAACTAAATTAAGGGGTTAGAGAGGAACTGTACTGGGAAAAAGGGAAACAGAAAGGTAGAATAGGGTAAATTATCTCACATAAAAGAAGCAAGAAAAAGCTTTTACAGTGAAGGGGAAGAGTGGGGAGGAGAGGGAGAATTAGTGAACCTTACTTTCATCAGAATTGGTTCCAAGAGAGAATGACATAAACGTTCAATTGGGTGTAGAAATCTATGTAACCTTAAAGGAAAGTATAAGGGCAAAGGAATAAGAGGAAGAAGGGGGGTGGGGCTGATAGAAGGGAGAGCACATTGGGGGAGGGGGTAGTCAGAAGCAAAACACTTTTGAGGAGGGACAGGGTGAAAGGAGAGAAAGGATGGAATAAAGGGAAGGGGTAGAATGTAGAGAAATATACTTAGCAACAATAACTGTGAAAAAAATTTGAAGCAAGTTTCTCTGACATATAGAGAATTGAGTTAAATTTATAAAAATAAGAGACACTCCTCAAATTGATAAATGATCAAAATATATGAACAGTTTTCAGGTGAAGTAATCAAAGCTATCTATAGCCACATGAAAAAATGCTCTATCTCACTACTGATTGGAGAAATGTAAATTAAAACAATTCTGAGGTACTATCTCATATCTATTAAGGCTAATATGACAGAAAAGGAAAATGACAAATGTTGGAGGGGATGTGAGGAAAATGAGACATTAATGCACTGTTGGTGGAGTTGTTAATGGATTCAACCATTCTGTAGAGAAATTTGGAACTGAGCCCAAAGGGCTATAAAACCATGCATACCCTTTGACCTAACAATAGTATTTATTACTAGGGCTGTATTCCAAAAGAAATTTTAAAAAAAGGAAAAGGACTTATATGTACAAAAATATTTATAGTAGTCCTTTTCTGGTGGCAAAGAATTGGAAATGGAGGGAATGCCCGCCAAATGGGGAATGATTAAACAAATGTGGTATGTGATTGTGATGGAATAGTATTGTGCTATAAGAAATGAGCAAGATGCTCTCAGAAAAACCTAAAAAGACTGATGCAAAGTGAAACGTACTGTGTACAAAGTAACAGCATTATTGTAAGATGATGAAAAAAAAATATTGTAAGATGATTAGCTATGAATGACTTAGCTATTTTCAATGATATAATGATCCAAGACAACTCTGAAGGCCTTATAATGAAAAATGCTCTCCATCTCCAGAGAAAAAAACCGATGGTGTCAAAGCATACTTTTTTTCCTTTATGTGTTTTTTTTTGGTCTATGTTTTCTTTCACAACATGGCTAACATGGAAATGATTTGCATGACAGCCCATGTATAACATATATCAAATTGCTTGCCTTCTCAATGGTGGGGAGGGGACATGGGTAGGGTGGAAGGGAGAGAATTTAGAACTCAAAATTTTAAAAATGAATGTTAAAAATTTTTTTAACATGTAATTAGGGAAAAATAAAACACTAAATACATTTTTAAGAAAAGAAAGTAGTAATCATAAAAATGTTTTGATGTGAGTTAAAAATAGAAAGTCAAATCAGTGGAATGGATGATATAAATAGGAATCAGAAATAGGAAATAACAGTTTTCTATAAGTTCAAGAACTTAATAAACTCCTTATAAAGAGCTCTCCATTTGACAAGTATTGCTAGGAGGGGAAATGAAAATATTTTAGGAGAACTTAGGATTATACTAATAGCTTCTAGTATGTACCACAATAAGCTCAAAAGAGGTACACGATTTCAACATAAAAGGTCATAGTATCAGAATAAAATTAGAAGACAATGAGATTAAGACCTTTCTCATTAGGTACAGCTATAACTTGATATGAATTCTTAAGCAAACAAGCAACAAAAGAAATCAAAAAAAGGTAAAACAAATCATTCCAAATAAACAGAATTGAAAATTTTACATGTACAAAATCAATGTAACTAGAATAAGAAGAGAATGCATCAACTTAGAAATAATCTTGGCATAAAATATCTTTGAAGAGGTTCTGATATCCAAGGACATAAGGAACTAAAACCAATAAAGAAGACTAAACCATCCCCTAATTGATAAATGGTCCAAGGATATGAATAAATGGTTCTCAGAATAATTAGAAACATTTAAGAACTATGTGAAAGATTGCCTCCAAATAACTAATAACAAAAGAAATGCAAAATAAAGCAACTCTGAGCGTTTACCTCACTTGTAGCAAGCTGTCAAAATTGACAAAAGATGAAAATAGTCAATGGCTGGAAGGGCTGTTAAGTGTATGTTCCACTAACATACACTGAAAAATAATTTGGATTATGTTTTTAAAAATGACTAGAGTTTCCATACCCTTTTACTCAGAGATTCTACTGCCCCTTGCTATCTCCAAGGAGGTCAAAAACAGAAATAATGGTTACATGAATATCAAAATATGCATTGCAACATTTTTTGTGGTAGCAAAGAATCAAAACCAAAGTAGTGGATTGGACATAAGATAAACAAATTGCAATATATGACTATAACACAATGTTTCCATTTAGTAGTTCACAAACTCCATGAAGGGAATGACACTAAAATTCTTTAATAGTGTAATTTCAGATTATTATGAGTAGTATATTAAATTACTCTTGGGGTTCATGACACATTATTTGGTTGTTGTTGAAAGGAGTTCACAAAAAAAAACAAAAACTTTTGGGAAACATTGCTATAATAGAATATTACTATGTCATAAGAAATGACAAATATGAAAAATTCTGAAAAGCATTGAGAGCCTTGGATGAATTGACACACTGTTAAACAGGAAGAACCAAGAAAATAATATACATAATGACTGCGCAACATAAATAAAATATTTTTAAGAGAAACTAAATGCTATAGAATTATAAAGATTAATTTTGGCCTTAGAAAGCAATTTCAGTTGAGTAGAGGGCTCAGAGGCCAAGGTTGAGAAGTGAATAAGAGGAGGAAAAAGTGAAGGTAATGATTGTAGACAGTCTTCTAAGAACTTGAGTATGAAATGGAAGAGATATATAAAGCTTTGAGATCAAATGAGGGTGTTTTTTTTTTTTAAAGGATATGGTAGACGGGCATATTCATAGGCAGGAAAGAAGGAACTGGTAGATAGGAAGAGACTAAAGGTTAGAGAGAGAAGGGAGAGAATTAAGAGGGAATCTGTTAAACAGTTAACTCTTCATCAGAGACTGGCGTAAAGGAGAGAAGACATGGGAAATAATGTCAAAGTAGCTTGAGATTTAGAAAAGGAGAAATCATAGCAAATAGTCCTCATAAAGTATAAAGCATGATCCTCTGCTAGGAGAGGTGAGGAAGGCTTTAGGGAAAAAAGAGATTTGGAACAGCTTCTGTATGAAGTGGGAGAGAAAATCAATTAGGTTCAACAAAGGAGTTACCATACAAGGGCTGTAGAACTGGTTTCTCTAGAATCTTCTTAGCTATTTACAATCACATGGTGGATAGCTGACCAGGCTTTCACACAGCAGGGTCCTCTGGTAGAAGCAGCTTTTTATGTTAAATAAGGACCCTCAATATAATGGGCATATAGGACACCTGCCTTCTTTCTATTACTATTGTTTACCTCCAAGGGTTAGCTATTGTCCTGGTTACAGAGACATTAATGGGCAACTAATTGCCAAACAACTGAAAATCATCTTAGTCTATACTGTAAACATAGTATATGCTCTAGGAAGGCAATCTCAAACTCGTAGCCCACAGACTACTTTGTGGTGCTCCCCAAGTCAGGTTCAGCTGAATATGTAACTGGATTAATTAGTGAGAAAAAAAATTCAATTCATGTATTAAATTAAATTCAATTCAAAAACATGTATTAAGCACCTACTCCATACCAGGCACTATGATAACAAATGGAGATACAAGTAAAAAAAAGAAAGGCAATCTCTGCCCTCAAGGAGCTTATAATCTGATGGGATAAGACAATACACAAAAGAAAGATGAAAGCAAAGGGATGGATGGAACAGGGGAGGGGTACTTGTGGAGTAGAAACCAAGCAGAGGCACTGATGGAAAACAAAGCTACCTTATTATTCAGATATCAGTAAGTAGATTGCTGATCAACTGAAACACAAAATTTGAGTGCTACATAACTGCTTTAGGAAATGAAGTTCACTTTGGATTCTTCTTTTAATGGCAATAACCACAGAGGATTTTACCTATACTATCTGACAGTGGTGTGATGCATCAGTGCGATTAATTCTTCCTTCAATGCAGACAGCAATCCTTCTGTGCTTTGGTATCTAGATAGTCTTCATAAGTTGCTGTAACTGAAAACATTTATCACCTATTGACCAACATTTTAGGGATGAGTCTTTATATACTTGAGCTGGTCTTCCAAAGACATATATGGAGTCTATTATTAGTCCTTTTACCAGAAGGCTTTCCAGTTTGGCAGGACTTGCCACAGCTTGTAATCAGCTGCCATGAACTTCAAGAACACGGGATCAACTCCATGCCATGATAATGGTATCAAAGAAGGATTTTAGCTAAGCCAATACCCTTAGGAACATTAAAAGCAAAAGGAAAACTTGAATGAGTCTGCTTATAACTTGGCTATGAAGAAAAAAATATTAGAGGACCATGGGAATGACATTTGGGTTTTGAGCGAGGATTTTAGGATTGGATAATAAAGTTTGATTAGATAATATAACTGGATCCTAGCATCTGCCCAACATTTCCATTATTATATCTGAATGCCTCACCTGCCTTAGAAAAATATAAATTTGAAGTCCGAGAAACAAAGATAATCTCTTCAGAATGGAAACTATGGTAGCTTGAAATTATGACATCATCGAAAAAATTTCCCACTATCTCAAAACTGTTAGCTCCATCATATGAAATCCAGATCTAGAGAGAAAAGATAACAACAAATGAAGAAATGTTATTTTCTGTATTGAGGGATTTTCATTACAAAGGTATTACAAAATTCAAATCAATTATACAAATAATTATCTATTATGTAAAAAACTATTAGGTGCAGAGCAGGTCATGGTATGCACACCAGCAGAAATTCCTTACCAAGAGCTCTCTGCACTGATGAAAATGGATGTCTTATACAAATAAGAAAGACACTGAGGATATACACACAAAAATGACAGTTCTGCCTATAGATAGCTTACCAGGGAATAACAACACATACTCAGAGAAATAAATACAAGTTAATTTGAAAAGGAAGTGAGAGCATCAACAAATGGAAAACTCAGAGAAAGCATCATGGAAGAGATGGCACCTGAGCTGAGATTTAAAGGAAGACAAGGATTCTGAGAGGCACAGAAGAGAAAGGAGTGCATTGCAGGTGTAGAGGAAGATAGCCTATGCAGATGAACTAAATAGTTGTGAAGAAAGTGCTGGGCAAAACTCTAAATTTTTCTACATGATTGAGCTATTATTACTTAGGCTGATTTTCCAATGAAATTAATCAGATGGCATTAAACCCCCATATTTTGTTTTCATCAAATACTTGAGCACGTATCCTATGCTACATTTTCATTCACTTATAGGATTTTCAAGAGAAGTAACCATATTACATCCACACAGCATCTGGCTGTTTAATAAATTTTGCTGACATAGGGAAATATTTATTCATTAGTGAATTTTAACTACAGAAATGTAATTCTGATTCTGTGAGTCAGAGGGGAAATAGGATGGACATTTTATGCATAAAATTTTCAAGGTAATGTCACTGGTTAGAAATACATGTTAATGACGGGCTTAATCACAGGTTTGGGCCATAGTACATTTACTTTTTTAAACTTGAAGTGTAGCAGAGTCAAGATGGTGAAATAAAGAGTAACAACTGCCAAACTAACCCCCAAAACACCTTTCCTACAAAATAACTATTTTGTTGTTGTTGTTTTTCAGTCATGTCTGACTCTTAATGACCCCAAGGACCATAGGACCAAGCCTTTCTATCCTCCACTACATCCCCAAATCTGTCCAAGCTCATGTCTATTGCTTCCATGACTATCCAACTCATCTTGTGCCATCCCCTTGTTCTTTTACCTTCAATCTTTCTCAAAAAAAGGTGATTGTTGTTGTTTTGTTTTGCTTTGTTTTACAAATCATGTCTTCTCATTATGTGACTAAAATATTAAAGCTTCATCTTGAGTATCTGCGCTTATAATGAATAGTCTGAATTAATTTCTTTAAGTTGGCTGTTGTCTTTCATGCTTGAAGAAGACCAAAATGACATCGCTATGTCCAGGTCAAAGTACGGTGTGTCTGATTATGGTTGATCAGACCAGTACATGCTCCAATGGCTCTACCAAAGGTTGGGTACAAATAGTCCGTATGAACATTTGGAGTGAAGATGTCTAAATTTACTCATCTTACCTTTCTATTGAGCTAGTACAATTCTGCTTTGCTCATAAAGCACAAAGCCTACTTTGATGTGGGCACACTGTGCTGGGCAGTCCTGAGCCAGTGTCTCCCATGTCTCATAATCAATTAGAAAGTTCTTCAGAGAGGGTGGAGCCAAGATGATGAAGTAAAAGCAATGACTTGCTTGGGCTTTCCCCCAAATCCCTCCAAATACCTGTAAAAATGACTCTAAACAATTTCGACAGCAGCAGAACCCACAAAAAGACAGAGTGAAACAAATGTCCAGCCCAAGACAACCTGGATGGTTGATTAGAAAGGTCTATCATGCTGGGCTGGGAGAGGAACACAGTTCAGCATGGGATGGGTAAGCAAAGACCAGGCCTCAGAAAACCTGGAGCAGACCTCAGGGGACTGAATCAAGGGGAGCTGTGGCAGTTTTCAGATGTCTCAACTCACAAACACCAAAGACAACTTAGAAAGTTAGTAGGAAAGGTTGGTCGGACAAGGGTGAGAGAGAAGTGTGGTCTGGCCCCAGTCCTGGCACAGCCCCAAGGTGATGGCTGCTCTTGGCCCACAGTTAGAGGGGGAATCAAGTGGCTGATCAGAGGGATCTCTTTGCTGGTGCTGAGGCAGGATTCTCTTGCTTTGCCCATGCTTGGATCTGAGTTGCAGTCTTAGGTGGCAGTCCTGGAGCAAGGAGGAGTGCTGGCATGGGAGAGCCTCTGGCAGCAATGGAAAGGGAATCTTCCTCACAGGCCCAAGGCAGAAAAGAATGCTTGTGGTCACTCATAGACCACAGCCCAGGACAGGAAACGAGTAAATATCTCACTCTTAATTGTATCACCTTGGAAGAACTGAAAATTTATAGCTCCCTAGAAGTATCTCTGAAAATAGCTTCACAAAACCCCCGAAACTTGGGACACTACATTCTCCACACTGGAAGCAGAGCTCTACCTTAACAAAGAGTTTAAAACTCAAGTAATTGGCTGGGAACATGAGCAAACTGTGAAAAAAAAAAAGTCAGACCATAGAATCTTACTTTGGTGACAAAGAAGATCAAAACATACAGTCAGAAGAGGACAACAAAGTCAAAGCTCCTACATCCAAAGCCTCCAAGAAAAATATGAATCAGTTCAAGGCCTTGGAAGAGCTCAAAAGGGATTTTGAGAAGCAAGCAAGAGAAGTAGAGGGAAAACCAAGAAGAGAAATGAGAGTGATGCAAGAAAATCATGAAAAACAAGTCAACAGCTTGCTAAAAGAGACCAAAAAAAAAAAGAAAAACTAATGAAGAAAATAATACCTTAAAAAATTGCCTATCCCAAATGGCAAAAGAGGTCCAAAAAGCCAATGAAGAGTAGAATGCCTTAAAAAGCAGAATTGGCCAAATGGAAAAGGAAGTCCAAAAGCTCACTGAAGAAAATAATTCCTTAAAAATTAGAATGAAGCAATTGGAAGCTAGTGACTTTATGAGAAATCAAGACATTGTAAAACAAATCCAAAAGAATGAAAAAATAGAAAACAATGTGAAATATCTAATTGGAAAAACAACTGACCTGGAAAATAGATCCGGGAAAGAGAATTTAAAAATTATTGGACTACCTGAAAGCCATGACCAAAAAAAGAGACTAGACATCATCTTTAAAGAAATTATCAAGGAAAACTGCCCTGATATATTAGAACCAGAGGGCAAAATAGAGATTGAAAGAATCCATTAATCACCTCCTGAAAGAGTTCCCCAAAGGAAAACTCCTAGGAATATTATAGCCAAATTCCACAGTTCCTAGATCAAGAACATATTGCAAGCAGCCAGAAAGAAACAATTCAAGCATTGTAGAAACACAATCAGGATAACACAAGATTTAGCAGCTTCTACATTAAGGGACAGAGGGCTTGGAATATAATATTCCAGAGGTCAAAGCAGATAAGATTACAACCAAGAATCACCTACCCAACAAAACTGAGTATAATTCTTCAGAAGAAAAAAATGGATATTCAGTGAAAGAGAGGACTTTCAAGCACTCTTGATAAAAATACCAGAGCTGAATAGAAAATTTGGCTTTCAAATACAAGACTAAAGAGAAGCATGAAAATGCAAACAGGAAAGAGAAATCATAAGGGACTTATTAAAGTTGAACTGTTTACATTCCTACATGGAAAGATGATATTTGTAACTCATGAGACCTTTGTCAGTATTAGGGTAGTTGGTGTTTTGTTTTGGTTTTTGGTTTTTGTTTTAGGCAGTTGGGGTTGAGTGAGTTGCCCAGGGTCACACAGCTAGTAGGTGTCAGGTGTTTGGTCTGAGGCCAGATTTAGACTCGGGACCTCCTGACTCTGGAGCTGGTGTTCTGTCCACTGCACCACCTAGCTGCCCCAGGGTAGTTGGAAGGGGAAAAAAAAATTGATAGATAGATAGATAGATAGATAGATAGATAGATAGATAGATAGATAGATGGCACAGGGTGATTTGAAAATGCAGGGCTGATATCTAAAAAATAAAATTAAGAAGTGAGAGAGGATTACACTGAGAGAAGGAGAAAGGGAGAGGTAGAATGGGGTAAATTATCTCACATAAAACAGACAAGAAAAAGCTTGTACAGTGGAGGAGAAGTGGGGGGAAGATGAGAGGGAATGAGTGAATCTTATTCTCATTGGAACTGGCATATGAGGGAATAATGTACTCACTCAATTGGGTATCGAAATCTATCTTACCTATAGGAAAATAGAGAATAAGGGGATAAGAGAGGGAGAGATGATAGAAGGGAGGGCAGGTTGGGGGAGTGGGTAATCAGAAGCAAACACTTTTGAGGAGAGACAGGGTCATAGAAGAGAATAGAATAAATAGTGGATGGGATAGGACAAAGGGAAATATAGTTTTTCATAATGTTACTGTTTTGAAGGTGTTTTGCATGACTACACATGTATATCCTGTATCAAGTTGCTTGCCTTCTCAATGAGAGTGGGTGGGACGAAGGAAGGGAGAGAATGTGGAACTCAGTTTTAAAAATAAATGTTAAAAATTGTTTTTACATGCAACTGGAAAATAAGATACACAGGCAATGGGGTATAGAAATCTATCCTACCCTACAGAAAAATAGAAGGGGAAAGGGATGAGAGAAGGGAGGGCAGATTAGGTGAAGAGGCATTCATAATGCACAGCATCTTGGGGTGGGGGGAGAATTGAGATGGGGAGAAAATTTGGGACTCAAAATCTTGTGGAAGTGAATGTTGAAAACTAAAAATAAATAATCTAAAAGCAAAAAAATAGTTCTTCAGAGATATGTTGACAATGTCTTTTAATTTATTTAAATGCTGACTAATTTGATCCCCTTGCTGTCCAAAGGACTCACAAAAGTTTCCAGTACTACAATTCAAAAGCGTCAATTCTGCAGCATTTAGCTTTCCTTATAGTCCAACTCTCACAGTGATATATTGCTACTAGAAAAACCATAGCTTTGACTATATGAACCTTTGTCAGCAAGATAATGTCTCTGCTTTTTAGTATGCTGTCCAAATTTTTCATAGCTTTCTTTCTCTTTTTTATAAATTAATTAATTTATTTATTTTTAGTTTTCAACATTTCCTTCCATAAGATTTTGAGTTCCTAATTTTCTCCCCATCTCTCCACTCGCCCTTACCCAAGATGGCGTGTAAATTGATACAGGCTCAACATATGTATTCATATTAAATCTGTTTTCACATTTGTGTTGTAAAGAAGAATTAGAACTAATGGGAGAAAACCACAAGAAAGAAGAAATAAAAACAAAAGAGACAAAGCAAATAATATGCTTCGATCTGCATTCAGACTCCATAGTTCCTTTTCTGGATGTGGACAGCATTTTCTATCATCAGTCATTTAGAGTTGTCTTGGATCATTATATTGCATAGCTTTACTTCTAAGGAGCAAGCATCTTTTAATTTCATGACTGTAGTCAGCATCTGCAGTAATATTTGAGCCCAAGAATATAAAATGTGACATTGCTTCCATTTCTTCTTTAATTTGCCAGCAAGTCATGAGGCTAGTTGCCATGATCTTAGCAGTTTTGTTGTTTTTTTTTAAATGTAGCTTCAAGCCAACTTTTACACTCTTCCTCTTTTACCCTCATCAAGAGACTTCCTAATTTTTCTTTACTCTCTGCCATCAGAGTATTATCATCATCTGCATATCTGAGATTATTGTTATTTCTTCCCGCAACCTTAATTCTGGCTTTTGATTCATCCAGCCTGTCATTTCACATGCTGTACTCTGCATATAAGTTAAATAAATAAGGTGACAATATACAGCCTTGTTGTACTCCTTTTCCAATCTTAAACCAGTTAGTTGTTCCATGTTGACTTCTGTTGCTTCTTAACTCATATAGAGGTTCCTTAGGACACAGGTAAGATGATCTGGTACTCCCATCTCTTTAAAGATTTGCCACATTTTGTTGTGATC
Organism: Phascolarctos cinereus; assembly: GCF_003287225.1. Taxonomy (NCBI): domain Eukaryota; kingdom Metazoa; phylum Chordata; class Mammalia; order Diprotodontia; family Phascolarctidae; genus Phascolarctos; species Phascolarctos cinereus. The sequence goes on from NW_027555736.1 coordinate 202,890,971, forward strand.
CACACTGCCAAAGGCTTTAGTGTAGCCAATGAAGAAGGAGTAGATGTTTTTCTGATACTCTCTTGCTTTCTCCATAATCCAGGTAATGTTGAAAATTTGTTCTCTAGTTCCTCCACCTCTTCAAAAACCAGCCTGCTCTTCTAGTAATTTTCAGTTCATATATTGCCAATACTTAGCTTGCAGAATATTAACCATAACTTTGCTGGCATGTGAAATGAGTGTAATTGTTTGGTAATTTGAACATTCTTTGGCATTGACCTTCTTTAGGGTTGGGACATAAACTGATTTTTCCAATCCAGTAGCCACTGTTTGAGTTTTCCAAATTTGCTGGCATATTAAGTCAGTACTTTAACAGTATCATCTTTTATGATTTTAAATAGCTCAGGTCAAACTCCATCACATCCACTAGCCTTATTGCTAGCAATGCTTCCTAAGTCCCACTTGACTTCATTCTCTAGGATCTCTGGTTCTAGGTCAGCAACCACACCATCATGATTATTGGTGATGTTAAGATCTTTCTTTCATAGTTCTTCTGTATATTCTTCCCACCTCTTCTTAATCTCTTCTACTTCTGTTAAGTCTCTACCATTTTTGTCTTTCATCATGCCCATTTTTTGCATAAAATGTTCCTTTGATATCTCTAATTTTTTTGAAGAGATCTCGTCATTCCCATTCTATTATTTTCTTCTACTTCTTTTCATTGCTCATTTTCTTCATTATTATCTGGAATTCTGCCTTCATTTGAGTGTATCTTTCCCTTTTTCCTTTCCCTTTCACTTTCCTGCTTTCCTAGGCTATTTGTAAAACCTCATCGGACAGCCATTTTGTTTCCTTGCTCTTCTTTTTCTTTGGAATGTCTTTTGTTTTTGCTTCCCGTAAAGTACTGTAAACTTCTGTCCATGGTTCTTTGGTACTCTATCTGCCAGATCTAATCCCTGAAATCAATTCATTTCCACTTCATATTAATAAGGGGTGTTATTTAGTTATTTATATAAGTTTTGATGGTTTTTCCTCACTTTCTTCAATATAGGTCTGAATTTTGTAATAAGGAGTTCATGATCTGAGCTATAGTCAGCTTCACGTCTTGTTTTAATTGACTATATAGAACTTCACCTTTGCTTATAAAATATACAATCAATATGATTTTGATATTGACTATCTGGTAATGTCTATGTGTATAATTACCTTTTGGATTGTTGAAAAAGAGTGCTATGACCAGCAAGTTATCTTGACAAAATTCTATTACATTCTTCCCTGCTTCATTTTATCCTCCAAGGCCAAAGCGGGCTATTATTCCAATTACCTTTGTATTTCTTGGTTTAGCTTTCCATCCTCTATGATAAAGCTGACATATTTTGTTGGTGTTACTTTTAGAAGGTTTTGTAGATCTTCATAGAACTGATCAACTTTGGCCTTAGCATTAGTGGTAGGAGCACAAATTTATATTACTCTGATGTTGAGTAGTTTGCCTTCGATTCAAACAGATATCATTCTGTCATTTTGAAATTATACCTTTTTACTTTTTTCACCCTTTTATTGACTATGAAGGCTACTCCATTTCTTCTAAGGGATTCTTGCCCATAGTAGTACATGTAATGATCACCTGAATTATGTTCACCCATTCCTGTCAGTTTAAGTCCACTGACACTCAAGATGCTGATGTTTAATCTTTCCATTTTCTGTTTGACTGCATCCTTGATTCATAGAACTTACATTCCAGGTTCCTGTGTGATATTGATCTTTACAGCATCGATTTTCCTCTCATCACCAGACACATCTGCAGCTGAGCTTCCTTTCAGTTTTGGCCCAGCTTCTTCATTAGTTTTAGAGCTACTTGTACTTGTCCTCCATTCTTTCCCACTAGTGTGTTGGACACCTTATAACCTGATGGACTCATCTTCTAATATTATCTCCTTTATAATTTTAATACTGTCTATGGGATTTGCTTAGCAAAGATACTGAAATGGTCTGTCATTTCTTTCTCCAGTGGATCACATCTTTTCAGAACTCTCCACTATGACTTGTCTGTTGGGGGTAATCCTACTTGGCATAGATCATAGTTTCACTGACTATACAAGCCCCTATACCAAGATAAAGCAGTGATCTAAAAGAGGACAAAATAACTACAGAAAATGCCAAATCAAATTCTAAGTGGAAAAGCCTCCCCCGCAAAAAAGTCACACTGAGTCATTATGGAAGACTTAGGAAGACAGAGAGGTCTGTGGACACTTAGGGATGGAGGGTTGGTTTGGAGTGGGGCTCAGGGCATGGAGGAAGTAGTACTTAACGTGGGCCTTAGAGGCAGCAGTTGCTACTGCATAGAGCAGGCCAAATGAACAGGGACTATAAGAGAACTGAACACCTGATCAGAAAGAGATTCCAGGGATACCCTGTGCTAACCCTGGATGCAAGTTCAGGCATCATTTGGCAGCTTTGTAGACTATTACCCAGTTCTGGGTCACAGTTCCAAGACAGAAAGGAGTAATTGCAATCAGGAGGGAGTAAGAGCTCTATCTGGGTAAGGTCCAGAGCACAGACCAAGAGGGCAGTGACCATTCCTCTCCCCCAGTCACATTTCCTTAGAAGCACTGAAAACCTACAAGCTCCCAAATCAAGCTACAGACACTCAAGCTAGCCATCCATTCTCTCTCCCCTACTTCCCAAAGATGAGTAGAGTTAACTCTAAAATAAAGTCTAAAGTCAAGAAATAGACTAGAAAAAAATGAGCAAACAACAAAAATGAACCTAACCACAAAAAACTTCTACGGTAATGGGGAAGCTTAAGACACAAACTCATAAGAATAAAATGAATTGAAAACATATACAAGAAAAGTCTTAAAGAGAAATATAGATTGGACACAAGCCCAACAAGATTTCTCAGAAAAGCTAAATATATATATATATATATATATATATATGTACATATATATATATATATATATATATATGTATATATATATATATATTATATATATATTTAAAGAGCAAATAAATAATTTTAAAAATCAAGTAAAAGCACTCAAGGAAAATTGGGAAAAGAAATGAAAGCCATGTAAAAAAAATGAAAAGAGAATGAATAGCTTATTAAAAAGATATCAAGAAATAATAAAACAAAGTCAAAAGAATAAAAATAAAAGAAAATGTTAAAAATTTCATCAAAAAACTTCCTTGGAAAACAGATCAAAGACATGAATTATTAAACTACTCAAAATCCATGAAAAAAGAGCTGAGGTAGCATGTTTCAAGAAATTATAAAGGAAACTTGCCCAGATATCAGAACATGGGATCAAAGTAGAACCTGAAAGAAGAGATACTAAACCAAAAGTCTGCATTCCAGTAAAGTTAAGTTCAACATTTAGTATTTATTATGTATGACATTGGCATAAAGACAAAAATGCATCAAGAAATTATTCTAGTGGCAAAGGCAATACTTTTTGGGAATGGGTAACAATCTACCCAAAATCATGTACAAGGAAGATGGAATGATAACATCATAGAACACATGAATAGGACCAATGTGAAATAAATCTAAAAAGGTGAGTGGGCAACATTTTTAGAGGGTTTTGTGGGAAGCTGTCTAGAGAAAATGACCATATTAGCCCAACACCAAAAACCAACCACCAGCCCTCTCTTAACAATGAGTCAGTAGTAACGTCATTTAGCCTATCTTGTAAGTCAAAGGATATACTTTTAGCTGAACTATAGTGAAGATTCAAGTCACAGCTTCTCTGTTATTCACTCTTTTGGTAAGAGAAGACATTCTGAGGCTCTAAGTACAAGAAATAAAAGGCTAAAACTGACACAAGGAGAAATCCAGCTTCTGGTAAAATCTCTACTGGTATCACTGTTGTCCAATTCTCCTGTTTTCCTCCCACATTTTGGAATAAAGGCAGGATCTAATTTTGCCCTGTATCAAAGAAATTCTGAGAGACAAGACCCATCATCTGCCCATGTCAGAGCTGTCACAAAAACCAACTCCCAAAGGCCACCAACACCCACCAGGAGAAGTAGATCTTGGTCAAGTTAATGACAAAACATTCTGATACAGAGCCAATGACTGAAGCTTCAAGTACGTGACAACCCAACAGAGACTGTGAGAAATGGACTCATTCATAGGCCAGGTCCTAGAAAGACTACCTCAAAGCCAAGCCTATAATTTCACAGTTCTGAGACAAACTGCCAATTTATGGAAGTGTATAGTTCATAAGTATGAATAGATTGTGATCTGTACCAGCAAAGGGGATATGTACATTGATTGGATGGCCTGTGCTGGGTTTTGTGGCCCTGATGCTACCTACCATTGAAAGGAAAATTCTTCACTTGGGCTTTTATTCTAATTAATGAGGCAAAACTCAGGACAAAGAGAACTAAAGGTTTATTATAAGTGCAACAAGGTAGCAACACATTGACAAGCTGATCACTGGGGATCACAATGGCTTCAAGGTGGGACCAGCTTTAATAGGTACTTTAAGGCAATTCAGATAGGTCTACCTCAGCAAAAGAGGTTGGACTCTTGTATCTCAGTTCCTCCCCAAGTTAGCAAGAGTGTGACAATTTGCAGGTAGGGAACAAAAATCACAAGTAGGGAATGACTTGGCTACATGACCAGTATCAGGGTGATGTCTCCCCCAACACTGATTAACAAGAAGGACTGGGAACAATGGGATACTGAATCAATATAATTTTCAATACTACTCTGCAATAAGGTGGGTAAAATCACCTCCCTACCTGGTCTCAAAAGCCACAACCATGCTACAGGATGAAGTCTGAGTTCCTTAGCCTGGAAAGTAATGAAATGCTCTCCACAATCACCCCCAACACACCTATCCAACCTTCTGTCGCCCTACTATACAATGCTAATCAACAAAATGTAAAAAGCCTATAGGAAGAACACTAACAGATTGGCTGAATCCTTGATATATATGTTCTATGGGAGAATATGGACAAAAACCACACTGGATGAGAAAGTTAGGGATGAGTGATCTGATAGTTTTTCCCTCTACAAAGTATTTTGCCAATCCTTTTGCCAATCTCCTATAAACTTTTGTATAGGTCCTTTTAAAAATTTAGATTTAATTTTTATATCCCTCCTTTTTGCTTCCTGAGTCACCTACTTCTTTCCAATCATATGTTGCATTCTTAAACAACTTGTTACTCATAGGTCATCACTGGAAATATGTTGGAGCCTATTTAAATTGTTTACATAGCTCTCCATTGCCTTTATGGCCATCTGAAACTTGTTTCTTTGAAGATGGTTGAGTTCCAAGATTTTCGATCATACAGCATTCTTGGGAGGACATCTGTGGTTTCCTTTTTAAAAAGGATTTTTTGTAGTGGAGCGTAGCTTAGAACAAAGAAAATGCTACAGAATTTCCTAAATGCATTTCAACACACCCCTTTTTTCCTATTCAATCTTCTCCCAACTCATTATTCATTTGCTAATAATTCAATAGTCTGGATATCTTGGATTTGGAAGCAGGAAGATATGAGTTCAAATCCTACCTCTAACACATGAGCTATGATCATGGGCAAGGCATTTAACTGATCTAAACTTGGTTCCTTCATGTGAAGGATGGGGATGATAATACTTATAATATCTACCTACCTACTCAGTTACATGATCACTGTGGTGCTCCAATGAAGTAATATGTGTAAAGCATTTTAAAATGTTTTAAATGCTATATAAATGTCATCTATTATTTTCAGCACAATAGCACCTCAGGAGGTAGGAACAACTGAACAAAGTATCTAATTAACAAAATAATTTCCCTCCCCCCCCCACAACCACAAATTGGGGGAACTTCTTACTCAGATCAACTCTATTCTCTCCCTAGAATCAGCTTTCTTTGTAAGTGGCATCCCAAGGTCTCTATCTACACATCGCTGCAGTGATTACTAAGACCCTTCCCACTCCTTGTATCCCAGTGTTCAGATTCTCCCCTCCCCTGTCCTCCTAAAATGACTTTATTTTTGCTCTGGACGTGTTCTGTGGTGCTTGCACTAGACACAGTAATTGCTTGTTACAGCTCTGCCTTGAAGGCTATGTTTTGTTCTAGTAAGTAAATGCATAGCTGTAACCAACAAGCTGTGAACATAGTGGGATCTTGTATTCTTTGTCCCTTCAGTCAATTGCGTGACTAATGTGATCTGTTATAGAGAATCATGTGTTGAAGCTTCATTGTTTCATTCTCATATTTTTTCATCAAAGACAAATTTGATATGTATCTAGATCATTTCCATAAAGGTTTTATAAAAGCAAAAAATAGACATCGATAAGTAGTTGTTAAGGTACTTTGATTATCTTTTTAGGCCATAAAAAGATGTCATCTTTTCTATTCTTTTGGTATATTACCCTACTTGTGTTATTTTATCACATAATCCCACAGAGTTTTCAAGATCATACCATTTCTGAGACAGATTGCATTGGACTTAGCGTGTATTTGATATAATTCAATTGCTCTCCTCAGTGTTAACTTCTTGAAGTGGTATGTCTGTGTGTGTGTATACACATATATATGAAGGGATATATACATACATGTAGGATGAAATATGTGTGTATATGTGTATATAAATGTAGGTATTTATGTGTATATACATATATGTGTGTGTATGATAGATAGATAGATAGATAGATAGATAGATAGATAGATAGATAGATAGATAGATATCCTCATTGGTTGAATTCTAAGGATCCAAAAATGATGGTTCTACTCTTACTGAAGATGAAAATAAATCACTATAGAAATCTATGGTAAATTCTTTAGAAAAATTTAACTCTGTTCTTCCCTTTACTCTCAAATTCTTCACTCTCTTTGTCCTATCAACGAACATACCTTGCAAAATTGTAACTCTGTATCACACCCACTATCTGTTTATTCTGCTCCCACTCATATATTACTGAACTGTGCTGGAGGAAATAATAAGACTGAGCTGATTAAGTCTGCTACAAATTTATGGCTTCTAATCTCTACTGGATCTCATCATAGCAAGAAAATATTTTTACTCCTCCCTACCTACTAGTTCTCACAGAGGCTGTTCCAAACTTTCTCTTCTCAACTTAAGGCTTTCTCACCAACCTTTCCTCCACTATCAGAAGAATTACCTCACAATTTAATGAGAAAGGAGACCATTATGTATTCCCTCTTCTCCATTATTATACATCATAAAATATCTTGACATCATTCCCATTATTCTCTGCTCCTTTACTCTAGTCTCTATGATGAAGAGGTGACCATTGTATTTGAGAAGCCTAAGTCTTCTACACAAGCCCTTGATCCCTTCTCCTCCCTTCTCCAGATGATTTTCCTCACATTCATCCCCCCCATTTCCACTCTTTAGTCTCTTCTTTTTGCATTGGTTCATTTCTCAATATCTACAAATATGCCAAGTCTTTATTTTAAAAAAAAATCATTAAAAGTTACTACCCCTTAAGGTATTTTAAGATGTGTGGAAAAGAATTAGAAGAATTCATCAGGAGAGTCAAGATAATAAAGTAAGAGGAAGTATTTTTGCCTAGTTTGTCCAGCACTTCTCCTCCATAATGACTTAGAAAATGCACCGGTTTGAATTCTGATGAGGAAAGCCAAAAAAAAAAAAATCACAGTGAGCAATTTTTCTAGACCAGTGAAGACAGATAGGGAGATAGAGAGGCCTGTGGACACCGGGGAAGGTTCTAGCCAGAAGTGCTTCCAAAGGAAGGGGAATCGTGCTAGTACCCAGGGACTGAAAGACATGGGTCGGGGCAGGGAGGGGAGAGAGAGAGACACAGAGAGAAACAGAGAGAGACAGAGAGAGGATGAGACAGACAAAGAGACAGAGAAAGAAAATATCAGGACAAGAGCACCTGGCCAAAAGGGGCACCTAAACTAGAATTGGGTACAGTAACATGTGCCATCTGACACTTCTGTTCCTCATTTTCTAGTTCACAGTCATAGATCCAGGACAGAGACATCAGACATAAGGAAAAGTGCAGACCCTAGGTGTACAATGAGCAATGAACAAGTTACAGAAATATAGCTGTATGACTCTTGAGGCCAAGCATAGAGTGGTGACATAGTTCTAGCCTTTAGCCTAGAACATAAGCCTAAGTAGAAAAGCCAGGGCAGGAGTCCTAGATCAAAAGACTACCAAACACTTTAGTAGCTCTAAAATGTGAAGAACCTCCAAGCAAGCTAACAGTGACTGAATGCAGCAGGAATTCAATAAAACTCTCAACCGTACACAAGCCAATGGACCCAAACCTGGGTCAAGAATTTGCAGAGCTCAGATTAAGAGGGTAGTGAACAGACCTCTCCTGAAATCAGAAGCATTAAAAATTTGCAGGTCCTCAGACTGAACTGTGGGAGCGGCAGAAGGACATAAAATAGTTGAAGCTCAGGCTAGACATTCCACCTCCCTCCCCACAACATCCTGCAAGAAGTGCACTGAAGAAACACTAACATAAATAACAAAGTAAACAAGTATTCTTGGAGGAAGAGCCAAGCTGGTGGAGTATAGGAAGCACTGCCACCAAGCTTTCACAGCATTTCCCTCCGAACAGCTTTAAAACAACATCCCAAATGGAATTCTGGAGTGCCATAGCCAACAACAGGCTGAGGTGAGGCATTTTTCCAACTCAAGACAACCTAGGAGGTTAGAAGGAAAGGTCTATGACATTGGGGTAGAGACTGGTCCTCAGCACATGTGACAGCAGCACCAGCAGTGAGTCTCGAAGGCATGTGCAGCTTCAGGAACTCTCAGCCCAGAGCCGGTAAAGGGATTGGATAACTGGTCAAAAAGGGATTCCAACAGATCTCTCTGCTAGTACTGGTGCAGAATCAAGTGCAATTTGGCAACTCCAATTCATATACCAGCTTCCAGGTCACAATTTCAAGGAATGGAGGAGCACTTGTGGTCACAAGGAAGCAGGGGCCCTGGTCCCAGTTCCAGGAAGTAGAGGAGTACTAGCCCTTATGGCTGCAAGAGAGCAAGCGCCCTACCTGAACAAAGACCAGAATACAGACCAAAAGCATAGTGATTACACTCCTCTCCAAATCACACCCCCTTGGAAGCACCAAAATCTTGCAAACCTCCAGGACTAGCTGTGAAAAAAGCAGCCAGAAAAGGCTTGAAACTTGGGTCATTCCTAGGAGACCAGAAACCAAATTTAACATTAAGTTCAAAGTCAAGAAATAAACTGGAAAAAATAGCAAACAACAACTTGACCATTAAAAAGCTATTATGGTAACAGTGAAGCTCAAGACAGAAACTCAGAAGACACTGACATAAAAACATCTACAAGCAAAGTCTCAAAGAAAAATGCAGATTGGATATAAGCCCAAAAAGAATTCCTGAAAGAACTTTTTTTTAAAAAAAAACCAAAAAAAGATTTTTTAAAAATCAAGCTCAATACAAATTTAAAAATAAAATGAGTGGTAGAGAAAATTGGGAAAAGAAATGAGAGTGATATAATAAAATTATGAAAAGATAATTACTTGGTGAAAGAGTTACAAAAATGTGGAAGAAAACATGGTAAAAAGTAGAATGGGCTAAATACTGAAAGGTGTAAAACTTTAATTAAGAAAAAAATTCCTTAAAATGTAGAATTGCTCATATGGTACTACAAGCTTCACTATGACACTAACTCCTTAAAAAGCAGAACTGGCCAAATAGAAAAAGAGGTACAAATGCTCAATAAAGGAAATAATTCCTAAAAATTATAATTGGGCAATTGGAAGCTAATGATCCCAAGAGACATTAAGAAACAATAAAATAAAGTCAACAGAATGAAAAACACAGAAGAAAATGTGAAATGAGATAATAAGAAGAAAATGTGAAAAGTACATCTGAAACAGAAACACGCATACACAATTAAAATAAGGGAAGCTGGAGAAGAACATATTGTGCTTCACTTGAAACAAAAAAGACAGGCTTAGCAATTGTGATCTCAGACAATTCAAAAGCAAAGTTAAAACTAATTAAAAGATAACAGGGAAACTATATTTTGCTAAAAGGTACCATAGACAATGAAGTAATATCAATACTAAACTTATATGTACCAAATAGCAGAGCATCCAAATTCTCAAAGAAATAGCTAAATGAGTTTACAGGAGTAAACTATATGAGTGGGAACCTTAACTTTCCCCTCTCTATAAGAAGAAATAGATAAATCTAACCATAAAAAAAATTTTAAAAAAGAAATTAAGAAGATGAAAAGAATTTTAGAAAAATTAGACATGATAGACCTTTGGAGAAAATTGAATGGGAATAAAAAGGAATATATACTTTTTTTCCTCAGATATACATGGCACCTTCACAAAAAGTGGCCATGTAAAAGGTATAAAACTCAGAAACAAATGCAGAAAAGCAGAAATATTAAATGAACCCTTTTTAGACCATTATGCAATAAAAATTCCATTCAATACATGGCCCTGGAAATGCAGACAAAAATTAAGTAGAAAAAATGCTAAAGAATTAGTGGATAAAAGGACAAATCATACAACCAGTCAATAATTTCATTAAAGATAAAGACAACAATGAGGCAACAGCAAAATTTAAGGGATGAAGTGAAAACAGCACTAAGGGGAAATTTTGTATCTTTAAATATTTACATCATTAGAAAAGATAAAGAGCATATCAACAGCATACCAATGAATTAAGCAGGCAACTAAAAAAAACCTACAAAATTAACAACTTAAAATTCTCAATTAAACATCAAAATAAAAACCCTAAAAACTTAAAGAGATTAATAAAATTGAAACTGAAAAATGAACTAATAAGTAAAAGTAGGATGTGGTGGTTTGTTTGGTTAATTTTATTTTTAAAAGATAAGAAAACTAAATTACCAGTGTCAAAAATGAAAAGGGTGAATGCACCACCAACGACAATGAATCAAAACAATTATTATGAGCTAGTTTGCTCAATCAAATGCCAACAAAACTGACAATCTAAATGAAACAGATAAATATTTTAAAATATAGATTGCTCAGATTAATAGGAGAGGAAACAGAATATCTTAGAAAAAGAAATTAAGCTATGAATGAGCTCCCAAAGAAAAAATCTCTAGGAAAAGATAAATTTGCAAGTGAATTTTACCAAAAATTTAAAGAACAATTAATTTGAAATAATATACAAACTATTTTAAAAATTGGTAAAGAAAGAGTCCTACACCACATTCCTTCTATGACACAAATATGGTTTTGATACCTAAACCAGGGAAAAGAAAAAACAAAAGAGGAGTATTATAATTGAACTTTCTTAATTAATATAGATCCAAATTTTTTTTAATAAAATAATAGCAAAGAGATTATATCAATTACTCACAAATATCGTACACTACATGCAGGATAGATTTATATGAAGGATTACATGTGTGCTTTGATATTAGAAAAACTATGAGGATAATTGGTCATATGAATGACAAAATTGATGAATATATTATTTTAATAAGTGCAGAAAAAGGTTCTGATAAAATGTAACACAATTATTGTTCAGGGAAAAAAAACACTAGAAAGCACAGGAATAAACAGAGGTTCCTTAAAATGGTAGTAGCATCTATATTAAAGCAAGAACAAGCATTATGTGTAGTGGGGAGAAGATAGAAGTCTCTTCTTTAAGAACAGGGGTCAAGGGGCAGAGCCAAGATGGGAGAATGAAAGCAGTGACTTGCTTGAGCTCTCCTCCAAACCCCTCCAAATACTCATAAAAAATAGCTCTAAACAAATTCTACAGCAGCACAACCCACAGAAAGAAAGAGTGAAACAAATTTCCAACCCAAAAAAACCTGGATGGTTGATCAAAAAGGTATATTATGCAAGGCTGGTAGAGGAGCGCAGTGCAGCGTGGGCATGCAGGCCCCAACAAACCTAGAGCAGGCCTCAGAGGATTGAATCGTGGGCAGCTGTGGTGGTTTCCAGACTTCTCAATCCAAGAACACCAAAGACAACTTAGAAGGTCAGTGGGAAAAGTCTGTTTCTGAGGTGAGAGAGGAGCTAGATCTCAGCCTCAGTTCTTGAGCAAGCATGCTTGCTCAAGAAAATTTTACAGGTCCCTAGAAGTATCTCTGAAAACAGCTGTAAAAACCCCCGAAGCTTGGGACAGTACATTCTCCACATTGGAAGCAGACTCTTACCTTAACAAAGAGTTTAAAACTCAAGTAAATGACTGGGATCATGAGCAAGCCTTACAAAAACAGTTAGACTATATTATCTTACTTTGGTGACAAAGAAGATCAAAACATATAACCAGAAGAAGACAACAAAGTCAAAGCTCCTACATCCAAAGCCTCCAAGAAAAAATATGAATCAATTCCAGGCCTTGGAAGAGCTCAAAAAGGATTTTGAGAAGCAAGTAAGGGAAGTAGAGAAGGGGCAGCTAGGTGGCGCAGTGGATAGAGTGCCGGCCCTGAAGTCAGGAGGACCTGAGTTCAAATCCAGCCTCAGACCAAATACTTGGCACTTAACTAGCTATGTGACTCTGGGCAAGTCACTTGACCCCAACTGCCTAAAGAAAAAAAAAAGAGAAGTAGAGGAAAAACTGGAAAGAGAAATGAGAGTAATACAAGAAAATCATGAAAAACAAGTCAACAGCTTGCTAAAGGAGACCGAGAAAAATACTGAAGAAAATAACATGTTAAAAAATGGCCTACAGGGCAGGTAGGTGGTGCAATGGATAGAGTAACGGCCTTGGATTCAGGAGGACCTGAGTTCAAATCCAACCTCAGACACATAACAGTTATTAGCTGTGTGACCCTGGGCAAGTCACTTAACCCCATTGCCTACCCCCCCCAAAAAAAAGAATGCACTCCAGCCTCACTTACTAGCTGTGTGACCCTGGGCAACTCACTTAACCCCATTGCCTAGCCTAAAAAAAAAAATAGCCTAACCCAAATGGCAAAAGGGTCCAAAAAACCAATGAGGAAAAGAATGCCCTAAAAAGTAAAATTGGCCAAAGAGAAAAGGAAGTCCAAAAGATTACTGAAGAAAATACTTCGTTAAAAATTAGAATAGAGCAACTGGAAGACAGTGATGTTATGAGAAATCAAGACACTGTAAAACAAATTCAAAGGAATGAAAAACTAGAAAACAATGTGAAATACCTCATTGGAAAAACAACTGACCTAGAAAATAGATCCAGGAGAGAGAATTTAAAAATTACTGGACTATCTGAAAGCCATGATCAAAAAAAGAGCCTAGACATCATCTTTCAAGAAATTGTCAAGGAAAACTGCCCTGATATTTTAGAACCAGAGGGCAAAATAGAAATTGAAAGAATCCACCAATCTCCTCCTGAAAGAGATCCCCAAAGGAAAACTCCTAGGAACATTGTAACCAAATTCCAGAGTTTCCAGGTCAAGGAGAAAATATTGCAAGCAGCCAGAAAGGAACAATTAAAGTATTGTGGAAACACAATCAGGATAACACAAGATTTAGCAGCTTCTACATTAAGGGATGAGAGGGCTTGGAATATGATATTCTGGAGGGCAAATGAGATAGGGTTACAGCCAAGAATTATCTATTCAGCAAAACTGAACATAATCCTTCAGGGGAAAAAAAAATATTCAATGAATTAGAGAGAGTTTAAGCATTCTTGATGAAAAGACCAGAGCTGAATAGAAAATTTGACTTTCAAATAAAAGATTCAAGTAGAACATGAAGAGGTAAACAGGAAAGAGAAATCATAAGAGATTTATTAAGGTTGAACTGTTTACATTCTTGCATGAAAAGATGATATTTATAACTCATGAGATCTTTGTCACTATTAGGGTAGTTGGAGGGAAAAAAATTATATGTATGTATAGATCGATAGATAGAATAGACAGATAGATAGATAGATAGATAGATAGATAGATAGACAGACAGACAGACAGACAGACAGAAAGATAGATAGATAGATAGATAGATAGATAGATAGATAGATAGATAGATAGATAGATAGATAGATAGATAGATAGATGGCACAGGGTGAGTTGAAGATGAAGGGGTGATACGTGGAGAATAAAATTAAGGGATGAGAAAGGTTTATACTAGGAGAAGAAAGGGAGAGGTAGAATGAGGTAAATTATCTCACAAAAAACAATGGAAAAGAAAAGGCTCTTACAGTGGAGGGGAAACAGATGAAGGTGAGAGGGAATGAGTGAATGTTATTCTCATGGGATTTGGCTTAAGGAGGGAATAACATACACATGCAATGTGTTATGGAAATCTGTCTTAACCTACAGGAAAATAGGGGGGGCAGCAGACAAGAGAGCAGGGGGATGATAGAGAGAAGGGCAGATTGGGAAAGGGGTAATCAGAAACAAATACTTCTGAGGAGAGACAGGGTCAAAAGAAAGAATAGAATAAATGGGGGCAGCAGGATAGGATTAAGGGAAATAGAGTTAATATTTCACAACATGTCCACTGTGGAAGTGTTTTGCATAACTGCACATGTATAACCTATATTGAGTTGCTTGCCTTTTGAATGAGGGTGGATAGGGAGGGAGGGAGGGTGAAAATTTGAAACCCAAAGTTTTAAAAACACATGTTTAAAAAAATATTTTTACATGCAACCGGGAAATAAGAAATACAGGAAGTGGGGTACAGAAATCTATCCTGCCCTACAGGAAAATAGAAGGGGAAGGGGATGAGAGAAGGTAGGGAGAGATAGAAGAGAGGGAAGACTAGGGGAAGCAGTATTCAAAATACATGCCATCTTGGGGGAGGGGTGAGATGGGGTGAAAATTTGGAACTCAAAATCTTGTGGAAGTAAATGTTGAAAACTAAAAATAAATAAATTTATATTAAAATAAATAAAGAAATGAAAAAGAACAGGGGTCAAGCAATGATGTCCATTTATTACCATTACTATTCAATATTTTTCTAGAAATCCTAGCTATAGAAATAAGACCAGAAAAATAAATTAAAGGAATAATCAGTGTCAAAAAGAAATGAAACTATTATTTTTTGAAGAAAATATAATGGTTGACTTAGAGAACCCTAGAGTCAACTAAAAAACTAGTTAGAAACAATTAACAATTTCAGCAAATTTTCGGGATATAAAAAAAAAACAACACAAGACACTTACTTTTCTGTACACTACCAAAAAATCCAGCATGAAGAGAGAAAAAGAAAAATTCTATTTCAAACAACTACCAAATGTAAGAAATACTTTGTTGTCTATCAAGACACACATAAGAACACAATGAACACAATAAATCACAAATACTCTTTACACAAAGAAAGTCATAATTAAATAACTGAAGAATCATTAATTAGTCATGGGTAGGATGAGCCAATATAATAAAAATGACAATGTAACCCAAATTAATTGATATTTTCAGTGCAATAACCATCAAACTACCAAAAAATTACTTTATAGAGCTAGAAAAAATAACAAAATTCATCTGGAGGGAAAAAAATGTCAAGAATATCAAAAGAATCAGTGAAAAAAAATGTGGAAAAAAGGGGTCTAGCAGTACCAGATCTCAAACTATAATGCAAAGCTGTAATCATCAGAATAATTTGGTATTGGGTAAGAAATAGAGATGTTAATCATTGGAATAGATTTTTTACATAAATATACAAAATATATATGTATTATATATGTATATATGATATATGTGTATATACACACAATTGAATGAGTGCATTGCCAGTGTTTAATAAAGCCAAAGAACTGAGCTATTGGAGAAAGAACTCATTATTCAATAAAACCTATTGGGAAAACTGGAAAGCAGTCTAGAAGAAATTAGACATAGACCCACATCTCACACTGTGTACCAAGATAAGCTCCAAATGGGTACAAGTGTAACATTATAAACAAAATAGCAAAATATGGGGGGGTGGGGAATCAGTCAGATCTATGTTCCTGACCAAACAAGAGATAGGAAGGTTCACAACAAGCAAAACTGATGATTTTTAACTACATAAAATTTAAAAGTCTTTACATATAACCAGTGTAGTTAAAATTAGATGACAAGCTGGAAATTGGGAAAAAACCATTGCCCCAAGTTTCTTTAATAAAGGTCTGCTTTTTAAGATATATACATAGAAAAGATAGTCATATTTTTATAAGAATTAGAATCGCTTCCCAACTTATATGATTAGGGAGTTTTCAGAGGAAAAATTTCAAGTTATCAATATCCATACTAAAAAGCACTCTGAATCAGTAATAATTAGAGAAATGCAAATTAAAACATCTCTGAAGTAACATCCTACACCAATCAGATTGGTTAAGTTGACAAAAAAGGATAATGACAAATGTTGGAATAGCTGTGGGGAAACAGGTTCTTTAATGCATTGCTGGTGATGCTGGGAACTGGTTCAACCATTCTGGAAAGCAATTTGAAATTATACTCAATTGGGAAAAGAAATAAGAGTGATGCAAGAGAATCCATGAAAAAAAAAATAGTCAACAGCTTGGAAAAAGAAAACAACTCTAATACTATTTTTGCTCAGCTGAGGAATAGTAGATTTTGATCTGACCCCTTATTTTAACTCTGTGTGAGTCTTTTATGTTTCAAGTGTGTTTCTTGGAAGTGACATATTGTGGAATTCTGCTTTCTAAATCATTCTGCTAACCCCTTCCATTTTATGGGTGAGTTCATCCCATTCATATTAATAGTTATGATGGTAAATTGTTTATTTCCCTCCATTCTATTCACTTATACTTTTTTCTTCTCTACACTCCTTATTCCTTCTTTATTTCAAGTTGTTGTCCTTTGTTTCTTCCCCCTTTCAAATATCTCTGCATTTTAGCATTTGTTTTCTTACAATTAGTCTCTCCCCAAAGTCTATCCCTCTTGTATTCTCTTTTACTCTATTCCTCCTATCTATGTCCCTGGTGTATTAAATATGTTTCTACATCAAACTGTGTTTGTGTGTGTCTGTGTGTCTGTGTGTCTATGTGTGCATGTGTTCTGCCCTCTCTTAACTAGTTAAAATGAAAATGAAATTCAAGTGACAGCTGATTCTCCCACTCCTTCTACATTTGTATGGAGTTTTACTTATGCAACTCAGTTAAGTATATTAACACATTTCCCATCTTTTCTCCTATTTTCTACTAATGTATCCTTCCTCTCTCCTTCCTTTTAAAAATAAGTTTATTGATATCTTCTCTCTCTTACATCATGGTAACTGCCCCAAGTATCTCTTCCTCTACCAGAGAGCCATTTTATATGGCAAATAGTATTTTTAGAAAGAAGAAATTAGTTCCTCTTGAAAACTATTTGTTCAGAACATTTAATCATTAATTTGATTAAAAATATATCTCCTACTCATAGCTGTGACAGATATATGATCTGCTTCTCTTCTAATTTTTTATAGTATGGTCTTTAATATTAAGGTCACAAATTTATTTACTGTGGAATACGGCATAAGGTGTTGCTATAAGCCTGGCTTCTACCAGACTACTTTCTAGTCTTCCCAGATCTTCCCTTAATCAAATAAGGAATTTTGCCTAGATAATTTATGTTTTCCACTTTATCAAACACTGCTACTTAGTTCTATTGTTTCTGAATTTCCCTTGTTCCCCTTGTCCCATTGATCTGTCTTTCTATTTTTTAACCAATACCAGATAGTTTTGAAAACTGCTGTTTTATAATATGGTTTGAGGTCTGGAAGTAGTATCCCATCACTTCATCTCTAAATTTTAAAAATTCTTCTCATAAAGGGCCCTTTCTTAGGCATAATTTTCATGATAATGTGGTCAGTTAAAAACATGTTTAATACTTCTCTCTTTTTTGCATTTTTTTTAGGTTTTTATGCCCGAATGTATGATGGGGAGTTTTATAAAAATGCCATGTAATACTGAGAGAAGTATGATTCTTTCTATTTTTGTTGACTTCTCATCAGAGATCTGTGATATATAACTTTTCTAAAATTTGATCCAGGTCTTTGACTACTTGCTTGTTTATATTTTAGTTAGATTTGTCTAGAGCTTAAGGGGCCCATTGAGGTCTCTTGAAACAATAAGGTCTAGTTGAAGCAACAAGGCACCCTGATAATGAAAAAGGGAGTGGCATGTATCAGGCAAATCAAATTGCTACCACCTCAACATTCTCTCAGGCCCTGATGGAAACAGCCCAAGACCCTCAATCCAAGAGTCCTAGAAATGAGTGCCCACCAGATGACCACTCCTGCTTCAAGCCTGGCCTTTGTAAGCATCACTGAAGGTAATAATCCCTGTGGAGAAAGGGGCAAATATCCCCAACAACTGTAAACCAACTACAACTCACAGGGAAGGCAAGCCAGCCTGGCTGAAGCAGTGAGGCACTCTGATGGTGATATAGGTTGTGCGGTGAGTAAGATGCCACAATGAGGCACATTTTCTCTCATCAGGATAACAGTTTATTAACATGTATGTGACACATATAGCTGTTAATAAAGTGGGTCAAGACTGGCTTCCTCAATTAGGACAGCAACTACAAAGAGATGGGGGAAAACCTTTTTATTGAGAAATAGGAAAGGAGGAGTTCTGGATGGTTGAACAATGTCATAATTGGCTACAGCTGGGAAAGGTGGGTTGGTCTTCAGTGTGGATGATCACACCCTTCTGACAATTAAGGAATGTCAATTGCTTTATTGGCCTCAGCTACATCTAGTAATTTTGGCTAGAAAAGCAGATCTTCAATCAGGACCATCCAATTAGTGCTACCCTTGGGGGAAATCAAACCACCCCTAATTTTACCAGGAGAGACAAGGGCAGAAGAACTGTTCCTTGGGGAAAGGCTCAGCCTAAACTGGTTTCTATTTATAAGTAAACAAAACAGATGTCTCAGGAGCAAGTTGAAAGGGAATGACAACATTATTCAACCATGCCTTTGATTTGGACTGGGAGAGATGACCATCAACCTCACTTTTAACCTGGTCCCGCAGCCATCACTGAGAAGGTGCTCACTTTTATGACCAGCACCAACACCATCCACTTACCAACTGGCACCAATAAGCAATTAAGTCCAGGAACTCTAAGAATGGCAATACTCCTCAGATTACCAATCCTGATATCAACCTAGCCCAACTATCATCTTGGGAAGCATTCCCTTGGAGATTTAAATTGCTTCTGCAGGTGCCGAAGCCACTGCCTCCTCAACAATCACAGCCTGGCCCACAGCCTGGCAAATGAAGAGCCAAAAAAAAATTAAGTTTTTAACAATAAAGTCCTTGGCATTACCAAATGATTTAAAATGGCCATGTCATCAACCTGATGTGGCTGGAACCTATTTGTATTGTCCCCCTCAATAAAATGTAAGTTTCTTGAGAACAGGGACTGTTTCCACTTTTTTATTTGTATTTCTAGCACTTAGTACACTGCTGTGTGCATACTAAGCATTTAGTAATTTTTCATCTACTTATTTATTCACTCAATAGTTTTAAGAAATTCTGAATTAGTGGTGACTGAATTAACATTATTATTTTGAAATTTTAATTATTGCTTATAAACATGTATGTGCATGGATCAGTGTAAGTTAGGTAGTAAAAGTCTGTGCGGAGTGACAAAAATATACCCTCCATTTGGTGCCACTGTCATTCACTATTTTTTCTTTTTACGGAAGTTGCAGCAAGAAAGTAAGAGATTATGGAGGCTATATTAGAGTCCCAAATCCCAGTTGGCAAAGAATGTGAGTGACATTTCTCTATAATCTCAGACCCTGCCAAGTGCTTCCAGGGATGGAAAATTCAGACTAGGGGAACCTATTCTGATGCATACCAACCTCAAGAGCTCTATCTTGGGAACAGTTTGCTCCTACATGTGTAGGGATTCTTGGGAATACTGAAGCATTGTAAGGGCTAGAGATATCCAAATACTTGCTCTGATTTTTTTATTTCTGGAAGTGAACCTTCCAGAGGTACCCACAACTTGACTCACTGAGGGACAGACAGAAGTGGATAAAACACACATTCATTAGCCCAAGAAAAGTCTATGGATACCTACCTGATTTCCAAAAACATACAAAAAATGAGTCCTAGGATGGAAAGCCATTCCAATAACAGTATGAAAATCACTAGGGAAAAAAAAAGTTGGAAATCTCAGAGCAGTCTTCGGACTCTTGTTTAGGAATTTCCTTGCAGCAGCAAAAGAATTATTCTAAAAAAAAAAAACAAAAAGGAAAAGTCATGGAGATTTTTCTATCATTTTGATCCATACTTCACTTCATTCCCTCAAGGATATCTTATCATTCCACAGAGGTTATCCTGGGTTCTTAAAAAGCTATGATAGCAGAGTATAAACTCTAGCAAGTCCTATCAATTTGGAAGGTTTTAAATATTGCTACATCATTCAAGGACACCCCTAAGTGTAGTGACACTATGTGTGTGGTCAGAAATTGTTTTTCTTCAGCTACACAATTCATGAAACTATTCACTAAGACACAGAGAGCTTGTGATTTATGTTAGTGGAAGCATATTTCTTTAAAATTATTTAACAAGGGAGCAGAGTCAAGGTATCAGACTGAAACCAGAATTTTTCCTGAGTTCTCCTAACACACCCCTACAAACAACAACTAAACACACACCAAACCAAATTGAGTGAAAAATCTAAGAATGCTGAAAAAACTGAAAACCTATATGAAAGCATTCAACAAAGTGTAGATTAAAAATAGATTGGAAACTAAATAACCTAATCCTACAGAATTTGTAGGACAAAAAAAATCATAGAAACAATCAATAATTTTATTAAAGATAATGACAACAATGAGACAACAGAGGGATTCACAAAAGCTAAAATGGGAAGTTTTGATTACATATAATTAAAAAGTTTTTGTACAAACAAAAACAATGCTGCTAAAATTAGAAAAAAAGCAGAAAACTGGAAAATTTGCAGCATTTCTTTGATAAAGGTCTCATTTCTCAAATATATAGGGAACTGAAACAAATTTATAAAAATAAGAGCCATTCACCAATTGATAGTGCTCAAGGAATATAAACAGGCAGTTTTCAGAGGGAAAAAAATCAAAGCTATTAATAGTCATATGAAGAAATGTTCTAAATCACTAATAATTAGGGAAATGAAAATTAAAACAACTGTGAGCTACCACCTCACACTTATCATATTGACTAAGATGACAGATGTTTTTGCATTGTGGTGCTGATGAAAACCTTTAGAGTCCGCTGGACAGCAAGTGGGTCAAATTAGGCAATACTTCAAGAAATTAATTCAGGCTATTCACTAGGTCAAATACTGAAGCTGAAGCTGAACTATTTTGGTCACATACTAAGAAGATGAGATTCATTGGAGAAAACCTTGATATTGGGAAAGACTGAAGGTGAAAGTAAAAGGGAACAGCCAGAGAGGATGAGATGTAGTATTATGATAGTTTCCGTGATGGTATTGCAGAAACAACATACCTGAACTTAGACTTCAAGAAACTGTGTAGGATAGAAGGGCCTGGCATGCTACAGTCAATGGAGTCAGTCACAGAGTTGGACATGGCTGAATGACAACAACAATAACAAAGATGACAGAAAAGGAAAATGACAAATGCTAGAAGGTGAGTAGGAAAATAGGTATACAATGTAAGGTTGGTAAAGCTATAAAGTAGTCTGATGATTCTGGAGAACAATTTGGAAATTTTCCCCAAATCTACAAAACTGTGTATACCCTTTGACTCAGCAATAATACTGCTAAGTCTATACCCAAAAAAATAAAAGAAAAAGGAAAAAGATCCATACGTAAAAAATATCTATAGCAGCTCTTTTCATAGTGGCAAAGAACTGGAAATCCAGGGGATGCTCATCAGTTGGGGAATGGCTGAAGTAGTTATGGTATATGAATGTAATGGGATACTGTTGGGCTGTAAGAAATGATGAAAGGGATAGTTTCAGAAAAACCTGAAAACCAGTGTTAACTGTTGAAAAGCGAAGTGAATAGAACCAGGAGAACAATTTATACAGCAACAGCAATATTGTAAAAATAATCAACTCTAAAAGGCCTAGTAACTCTGATCACTACAATGATCAACCACAATTTCCAAAGGACTCATGAAGAAAAATGCTATCCACCTCCAAAGACAGAACTGATGGACTCAGAATGCAGATTGAAGCATATTATTTTTCTCTTTCATTCTTTTTCCTGAGGAAAATATGATTGATTGGAAATATATTTTGCACAATTTCATACATATAATAGATTTTATATTTCTTGCTATCTCAATGGGTGAGGGAAGGATGAAGGGGAGTGGGAGAATTTGGAGCTGAAAATAAATGCAAAGTTGGACTTTTAAAAATGTAAAAATTTATGAATAAAATTATTTAACATTCCAAGGAAAGTATACTAAGCTTAAGATGGGGAAATGTCATGTTTTGTCCAATGCACCCTACATTTATTACTCTCTCTTAGGTCATGACTTAGATTAACTGTACCTAACCCCAAAATATAACAAAAAAAGTCATGAGATTTCACATTTTTTCTTATTTTTATTTCCACTACCATCACCATCCAAACACACATATAATAGGACAGAAATGCTTGCTTATGCCACTATTACAAAATAATCATCTCAATACAAAAATAAACTCCTGAATCTGAAATTTTGCTTTTAAATCTCTTTCCTGTTATCGATTAATTTGTATTATTTTAATATGAATTTATTTATTTTAGTTTTCAACATTTACTTCCACAAGATTTTGAATTCCAAATTTTCACCCCATCTCACCCTTCCCCCCACCCCAAGATGGCATTCATTCTGAATACCCCTTCCCCTAGTCTGCCTCCCTTCTATCCCTTTCCCCCACTTCTCTTATCCCCTTCCCCTTCTATTTCCTGTAGGGTAGGATAGATTTCTGTACCCCACTTCCTGTATTTCTTATTTCCCAGTTGCACGTAAAAACATTTTTTTTAAACATGTGTTTTTAAAACTTTGGGTTCCAAATTTTCTCCCTTCCTCCCTGCCTACCCACCCTCATTGAAAAGGCAAGCAACTCAATACAGGTCATACATGTGCAGTTATGCAAAACACTTCCATAGTAGATGCACTGTGAAAAACTAACTCTACTTCCCTTAATCCTACCCTGCCCCCCCATTTATTCTATTCTTTCTTTTCACCCTGTCCCTCCTCAGAAGTATTTGCTTCTGATTACTCCCTTTCCCCCTGCTCTCTTGTCCCCTTCCCCCACCATTTTCCTGGAGGGTAAGACAGATTTCCATACCCAATTGAGTGTGTATGGTATTCCCTCCTTAAGCCAAATCCTATGAGAATAAGACTCCCTCATTCCCTCTCACCTTCCCCCATTTCCCCTCCACTGTAAGAGCCTTTTCTTGTCTGTTTTGTGTGAGATAATGTCCCCATTCTACCTCTCCCTTTCTCCTTTTCCTAGTATAATCCTCTCATCCCTTAATTTTATTCTCCAGATATCACCCCTTCATCTTCAACTCACCCTGTGCCCTGTCTGTCTATCTATTTATTTATCTATCTGTATGTATGCATATATATATATATGTATATATATATATATAATATATATATATATAAATATATATATATATAATATATATATATATATATATATATATATAATTTTTATATTATATATATGCATACATATAATTTTTTCCCTCTAACAACCCTAATACTGACAATACTGAGTTATAAATTTCATCTTTCCATGCAGGAATATAAACAGTTCAACTTTAATAAATCTCTTATGATTTCTCTTTCCTGTTTACCTCTTCATGTTCTACTTGAATCTTTTATTTGAAAGTCAAATTTTCTATTCAGCTCTGGTCTTTTCATCAAGAATGCTTGAAAGTCCTCTATTTCACTGAATAACCATTTTTTCCCCTGAAGGATTATAATCAGTTTTGCTGGGTAGGTGATTCTTGGTTGTAATCCTATCTCCTTTGCCCTCCAGAATATTATATTCCATGCCCTGCGGTCCTTTAATGTAGAAGCTGCTAAATCTTGTGTTATCCTGATTGTGTTTCCACAGTACTTGAATTGTTCCTTTCTGGCTGCTTGTAATATTTTCTCCTTGACCTGGGAACTCTGGAATTTGGCTACAATTCCTAGGAGTTTTCCTTTGGGGATCTCTTTCAGGAGGAGATCTGTGGATTCTTTCAATTTCTATTTTGCCCTCTGGTTCTAAATATCAGGGCAGTTTTCCTTGATAATTTCTTGAAAGATGATGTCTAGGCTCTTTTTTTGATCATGGCTTTCAGATAGTCCAATAATTTTTAAATTCTCTCTCCTGGATCTATTTTCCAGGTCAGTTGTTTTTCCAATGAGATATTTTGCATTGTTTTCTAATTTTTCATTCTTTTGGATTTGTTTTACATGTCTTGATTTCTCATAAAGTCACTAGCTTCCAATTGCTCTATCTAATTTTTAAGGAAGTATTTTCTTCAGTAATCTTTTGGACTTCCTTTTCCATTTGGCCAATTTTGCTTTTTAGGGCATTCTTCTCCTCATTGGCTTTTTGGACCTCTTTTGCCATTTGGGTTAGGCTATTTTTTAAGGTGTTATTTTCTTCAGTATTTTTTTGGGTCTCCTTTAGCAAGCTGTTGACTTGTTTTTCATGATTTTCTTCATCACTCTCATTTCTCTTCCCAGTTTTTCCTCTACTTCTCTTACTTGCTTCTCAAAATCCCTTCTGAGCTCTTCCAAGGCCTGGGACTGATTCATATTTTTCTTGGAGGCTTTGGATGTAGGAGCTTTGACTTGTTGTCTTCTTCTGGTTGTATATTTTGATCTTCTTTTCACCAAAGTAAGATAATATAGTCTGACTCTTTTGAGTTGCTCATGATCCCAGCCAGCCAATTACTTGAGTTTTAAACTCTTTGTTAAGGTAAGAGTCTGCTTCCAGTGTGGAGAATGTACTGTCCCAAGCTTCGGGGGTTTGTTTTCAGAGATACTTCTAGGGATCTATAAATTTTCAGTTCTTCTGATATGTGGTATGATAAGGGGCGAGGTGTTTACTCCTTTCCTGGCCTGTGCTCTGGTCTGTGAGGAGAATTTCCTCTCCCCAGTCACTACAGGCTCCACCACGCCAGCATTCCTCCTCAACTCAGGACCACCACCCAGAACTGTGACCCAGATCCAAGCACGGGCAAAGCAAGAAATTCCTGCCTCAGCACTGGCAAAGAGATCCCTGCAACTCCCCTCTGATCAGCCACCTGATTCCCCCTCAGTCTGTAGGCTGGAAGCTCAGGAGGCAGCCACCTCCCCCGGGCCGAGCTCCTCGAGGAATGGGGCTGAGACTCTGCGCTCTTCTCACTGCAGAAACAGGCTTTTCCCACTAACCTTCTAAGTTGTCTTTGGCATTCATGGGTTGAGAAGTCTGGAAACCACCCCAGCTACCTGCGATTCAGTCCTCTGAGGCCTGCTCCAGTTTCACTGAGGCCTGTGTGCCCATGCACTCCTCTACCAGGCTGGCGCGATATACCATTCTGAGCAACCATCCAGGTTGTCTAGGGCTGGAAATTGGTTTCATTCTGTCTTTTTGTGGGTCCTGCTGCTTTAGAATTTGTTTAGAACCATTTTTTTTAACAGATATTTGGAGGGGTTTGGGGGTGAGCTCAAGCAAGTCACTGCTTTCACTCTGCCATCTTGGCTCTGCCTCCTAATTTGTATTATTTTGATTAGACTAAGATAAGAAGGCTTTGATGCTAACCAGGGCCATAAAAATTAGAGGCCCTTTCTAAGTGGTCTTTGTAGGACATAAACCATTCCAGCTCAGTCACTCTTGAAATTTTTTTTTCCCCCACCTTTAAAAACCCGGTAGGACTTGACTCTGGTCCTCCAGGATAATCCTAATAGTTGGAATATTTTTTTTCTAAAGTGTCCTAACCGCTGTGTGACACTTTTATGAGTGCCTAAAAAGAGAAATGATGATTGCTGTGAGCCAGAATAGGTTTAACAAGAAGAAATTACATCCGTTTACTTTTTTGATGAAGTTGCAAAATCAGAGGAATAGCATGAGCAGAGAATATTTTGATTTTATGAAGGCTGCTGATAGTTTTCCATATCCTTATGGACAAGACAGAGAGCTCTGGACTGAATCATAGTATATTCAGATAGATTTGCAACTGGTGGGTTTCCCAGCACTTAGCACAGTATCTGGCACATTGTTGTTCAGTTGTATCTGACTCTTTGTGACTGAATAGACTTGTTATGGGGTTTTCTTGGCAAAGATACTACAGTGGTTTGCCATTTCCTTCTCCAGTATGTTTCCATTTTACAGAGGAAGAATTGAGGCAAATGGGGTTAATTAAGTGACTTGCCCAGGGTCACACAGCTAGTAAAGGTCTAAGGCCAGATTTTAACTCATATCTTCCCGACTCCACATCCAGTGCTCTATCCACTGCACCCCCTAGCTGCCTGGCACACAGTCGGTGCATAATAAATGTTTATTGACTGAATGATTGGAATGACATGATAATATAGATGAGAAATACAAGACACAATCAAAAGATAAGAAGAATTAAATATTAACACGATGATTGTGATGATAATATTCTTTAGTACTTCATGGATTGATTTCATCAATGAAAATATCTACCCAAAGTTTAAGGTAGATGGTGGTCAGGTAGATAGTAAGTTGTTTATGGCTACTTTCCCTCTGCCTGGCTACCTTCTGAATATGAGCCACTCTAAATTTAGCTAGAATTCTTCCTAAATGGCACACACACAATTCATCACCATGCCCCTTTCTAGCTTGGTAATGCCTACTCAAGTGTGTGCTCTGCTGTCATACATAGCTGTTGAGGTGGCAGGGTCAGTGCCATGCCATAATGAAGGACAGGTAGAATTTAAGTGAAGGGATAATGATAATAATAACACAGACCTGAAAATATCCTGTACTATTCCTTCAATAAACTGAACTTGAACCAGACTACTGTCACAGACAAAGTCCATCATTACCCTACCCAGGTATAGCATACATAGATTCATAAAACCTTAAGAACATTTTAATATATGTCACCATCCCAAATCATCATCATCTCCAGGCTATATGGAACATAAAACTTTTCAGTTACAGAGACTTATCAAAGGAGATCAAAATCATGGAGGAAGGAGTTGTTGTCCTGTCTGCTAATAGAGTTGTATTGAGGATCTTTTCAATAAGTCTATAGGGGAGATAAGTTTATATTATAATGTTTCTATTCAACCACATAAAGCTATTATTTTAGCCACCCATGCAACAGTCCTTAGAATGGTTAAATATTAGAGAATAGCAGGATAGTGACTTGCCTCCAGATGATTTCTATATGAAACCTACTGGGAAAAACAATGAGAAGAATGAGATTGTGGTGATGAAGAGATTGAAAAGAAAACTTTTACAGGATAATAATAATAACAATAATTTTGTTGTTGAGTCATTTCAGTCATGTCTGACTCTTCATGACCTCACTTAGGACTTTCTTGGCAAAGATAGTAGAGTGGTTTGCTATTTCCTTCTTCAGCTCATTTTACAGATGAGGAACTGAGGCAAACAGGGTTAACTGACTTACCCACAATCTCACATCTAGTAAGTTTCTGAGATTGGATTTGAAATCAGGAAGATGAGTCTTCCTGACTCCAGGCCTAGCATTCTATCCACTGTACCACCTAGCTAAATAATAATTATTATTATTAATTGATTTACATTTAGACAGGACTTCACTCACAATAAATGTGATCAAAGACTGATGGTTTAAATATTATTATTCCCTTTTTACAGGTGAGGAAACTGTGACTCATAAAAGAGAAGTGTTTGCTTCTGGTCACACAGTAAGGAAGTGAAAGAAATGCGATTTAAATCTTGATCTCCTCGGTACAACAATATAGTGTGTTAAGTCTTACAAAATATTTTCTTTATAAAAACCATGAGGTGGGTATTACAAATTTATTGTTCTCATTTTAAAGATGAGAAGTTTAACTTCAGAGAAGTAATGTGACTTTCCTGAGGTCACACATCTATCAAATGTTAGAATTATGACTCAAATTCAGGTATATCCTGGCTATAATTCCTGCATTCTTTCCACTATAATATCACAAAGATAAATTAAAGGTTTCATGTAAAGCGGAAAGGAAGTTTCTAGTAGAGTGTCTAAGGGAACTCTCCTTGGTCTTTTTCTTTTAACTTTTTTTGGGGGGTGAGGCCATCAGGGTTAAGTGACTTGCCCAGGGTCACACAGCTAGTAAGTGTCGTGTCTGAGGCCATATTTGAACTCAGGTCTTCCTGACTCCAAGCCAGAGCTCTATCCACTTCACCACCTAGCTGCCACTCTTTTCAACATTTTCATTAATGACTTGGATGAAAGCATACATAGCACACTTATCAAGTTGCAAATGGCAGAAAGCTGGGAGCAATAGCCAATATGTTGGATGATAAAGTCAGAATTCTAAAGAAATGGGGGCAGGTAGGTGGCACAGTGCATAGAGCACCGACCCTGGATTCAGGAGGACCTGAGTTCAAATCTGGCCTCAGACACATAACACTTATTAGCTGTGTGACTCTCGGCAAGTCCCTTAACCCCATTGCCTAGCCAAATATTAAAAAAAAAAAAAGAATTCTAAAGAAACTGCAAAAATAAATGAGTTGACATGTGAAATCTCATAGGGATAAAGAAAAAATCCTGAATCTGGCTTTTGGAAAATCAGCTAACTACAGCAATATAAATGAAAAGAACCACTACAATACAATCAAAAGTGAATGTCACAATATTACAAAGGAAAAGCATGGCCTCTAAGAAGAGGCATGAGAAAACACTCCATTCTTTTGCAAAATGGAGAGGTCTGTGGGTATGGCAAGCGGTATATATCTTCAGACTTTTGCAACTGATCTTCAGTATATCAGCTGAAGAACTGCACAACTCTAGCCTGGGAAAAGAGAAAACTTAATTGGGAGATATAGCTGTCTTTAAGTATTGTAGAGCTGTCAGGTAGAATTGGACTTGTTTTCTTGGCCTTAAGAACAACAAATTGGATCAATATATAGAAATCACAAGGAGGCAGGGTGAAGTTGTGACCTAAGGAAAAAACTTCCTAATAACTAGAACTCCCCCAAATATGAATGGTCTGCCTTAGTGGATAGTGAATTCCAGCAAAGGTTGAATGAGACTTTGGCAAGGATGATCTTTTGTTTGGTCATTTCAGTCATGTCTGACTCTTTGTGACTCCAGCTGGTGTTTTCTTGGCAAAGATACTAGGATGGTTGGCCATTTTCTCCTCCAGTTCATTTTATAGGTAACAAAACTGAGGAAAATTGGGTTAAGTGACTTGCCCAGGGACACTTGGCTAGTAAGTGTCTGAAGCCAGATTTGAACTCAAGAAGAGGAATTTTCCTGATTTCAGGCCCAATACTCTATCCACTGTACCAACTAGCTGCCCTAAGCATCATCTAACTGGATACAATTTTTGGAAAGGGTTGGACTAGATGATTTCAAGTTCTCTCTAATTCTAAATTTCTGATTCTAGGTGAAGAATGTTTAAAAATACATTTGTGTAGGATTATTCATCTTGCAATTTAACTATATAATATTGCCACGAAGCATAAACTTAAACTTGGAAACAATTTTGTGAATTTTCATGGCTACGAGATTTCCCCAGAAAAAAAAAAGAAAAAAGAAATCACCTTGAGATTACAGAACACACCTTTTTTTCAAAAAGGTAGATGGCATTTTCCATTTCATAGTCAATAAGAAATGCCAACAGATGAGCATCATATTTTTTCCTTTGTTTTCTCTTACGGGGGACGCAACTTTCCCACTTAGAAAATGGAGGAGTACTATAGAAACAAATAGTCGGCTACAAAAAAAAAAAAAGAAATAAAAGTTAGAGATATAAGATGCCCTATTTGACATCACTGGCCTGATTGGCCTGTGAACTACACAATTGTTCTATTGTGTCCTGGTTTGATCTTAAAAACATGAGTTATTACTAAGCCTATTTGCAAACATGAAGCAAGTCTAATGAGTGTTGCAGACTATCTCATTCCATAATGGAAAAATTCATTTAATTAGTGTTTTATTAATATCTGGACACCTCTAGTTAGTGCTTTATTAACATCCTGACATATTCTTAACCTAATCAGTGCAAAATTTTCATAATTAGGAACAAAGAATGATAAGCTTTCTAATCAGGAAAACTGACATTTTTCTCAATTATAGGTTGCCTACTTTTTAAAAAGCATTCACAACCAAATTTCTTACCTTCTTTTAAGGTAATAGTTTACCTGACTCATGCTCCTACTTCTTTCAAAGATGATAGCAATGTAATCATCTGGAAAGCAGAAAGTGACAAATTATAGGTATAATCTACATTTATAAAGACTATACAGTTGAAGTAGTTAATGCACTTGGGATTATAATTTTTAAGCTTCAAAACCATCTTACAATATGTACTTATTAGTGAATATTATTCAAGACTTTAGATTTTGCCAAGTAGCTCAAGCATAGTAATACATCATTATTATGAACTCTTATTTTTATTTAGATTATAATATATATACAAATGTATTTGATAGAAATTTACCTTCAAAATCTTCTTGGTTAGCTAGACATATTTCATTATACCACAGTTTTGCTTTATAATAATCGTCCTATTGAAAACAAAAAGAGAATATATCTAGCAGCTATGACATAGATTTAAGAGACAAAACCTACAAAATTATTAAAAATCCTCCAAAGATTTGTTGAAGAATTGGGGTGAGTGGAGACAAAAAATAGACACAGAAAAGAAAAAAGTATAGAATCTGGAGAAGATGAAATAAAAAGCTGGAGGTGGAAGAGAGTAAATAAAGTAAGAGATTAAAATTAGTAAGACAGGTTTTGGGAATGGCCCATGCCTACACAACATTTTCTCGAGGCAACTAAAATCTACTGCTATTCAATGACTGACAAACTGGCTAAAAATATATCTTTTGTTCTTTATTTCTTTAAAGTATGGGCACCCCTACCCACATTCCTCAAATGCAGGGCAACTTGGTGAGCCTCAGGACCAATTTGATGTTAGTTTCACTTCAGGATTCTATTGAAAGCTCCTTTCAATAGAACAGTAGGCAAAGTAACTCTTTTTAGCTCCACCATGAATAATACTTGCATTTCCATTGTTTCTTGACGTTCCTCACAGCAGCCCTTCTAGATAGGGAGTACAATTATTATATTTACTTTATACATGAGAAAAAAAGAATCTGAGAAAGGCTGGGTAGCCTGCCCATGGTTTCACATGCTAATTAGTGTTATATGCAAGGCATTAATGTCATATTCAAGCCAAGGTCACCTGGCTATAAATCCTGCACGTGTTCCTCTGTCCTATGCTTCTTTGATTCCATGCAACATAAGTAATCTTTCCCTACTAATTGTGCGACCGTAGGCATGTCACTTAAACATCTTGAGCATCAGTTTCTTCATTTGTAAGATGGAAACAGTAATATTACCCTAGTCTCCTATATAATGGGCTTATATGGGTGAAATTAAATATATATGACCATACATTATCTATTTCTATAATACATAATATAAAATTATATCTATTATATATATATATACATAATATATATATATATATATATATATATACACACACACATATATATAATTTGATCCATATATACACACACATATAATTTTGGAGACAAAATGTACACAGAAAAGATAGTATGTTAAGAGCCTCCATATACAATACATACATCATGTATGTATTTTTTCTAGTTGTAGTTACATGTCTTTTTAATTTATTTTTGTAACTATCCCAATGCCTTTCCTAGCTTACCATAATTATTTGTTGATTGAGTAAATAAATGATGAATGACCTTTTGATCTCCAAATGAAAATATTGAAGGACACTAATAGAGGACATGGAGCTTAAAGAGCTTTAAAAATGGAACAAAAAATCTTCCTTGGATGCTGTGGACCCCTTGATAAAAGGCTCAGTGGTCCCTTGTACACCACTCACTTAATAATTATTATTCTATAGGAAGTGAGGGAGGGGTTGCATATCTGAGCATGTAATATCATCCTATATTATTGGGTAATTGCTATGTTACCAACTACAGGCAAAGTAATTTGGAGTACTTTGCAGGACATGTTTGAGTTTTATTTCCACCAGTTACTACCTGTGTGACACTGGATAAGTCACTCAACTTCTCTGAACCTCAGTATTCTTATCTATAAAATGGAGATGACAATATTTACCCTGCTACCTATCTCATATATTTGAGTAAAGTGCTTTGTAAATGTGAAGTGTTACATACATGTCAACTATTATCTATCACATGTTATTATAGAATGTTTTTATAATTTTATAATGGTACTAAATAGATGAGAGGAAGAAGAGTATAGTGTGCCTGGTTTCAGAGTCAAAAAGACCTGGGTTCAAGTCCAGCACTATGACCCATACTGTCTGGGTCACCCTGAGCAATATGCCTAATATCTCAATGCCCCAGGCAATTCACTGACTGAGCTAAGGAGCTAATTTGCATTCACAAGGAGCCCCAACTCAGGTAATCTAACTAAAAACAACAACAAAAAAATCTAAATACATTTTTTTAACAGTAGGTTTTTCTTGGGCCATTCATCTGTGACTGACATTAAGCTAGTTAAGATGGGGCTGGAAAATAGCAAAGAAGATATGCTTGACTGCTCCTGTCCTTTTCTGAACTCTAGAGTAGCCTAAATGTTTCTTTCCTCAATGTCTTTATGCCAAACCTAACTAGTAAGTAGACTGCATTAAAAAAAAAAAAACAGGATCAAGAATACTGGAACATGGGCATCTCTCTCAACTCATTAATGCAAAAGAGTTATAGCACATAGATCTTCAGAGTCTTTTAAAATTAGGAAGGTTAAGCTGAGGCAATGTAAATAAAACGACAATACTACCTAAATTAATACACTTATTCAGTGCCGTACCAATTAAATCATGTGGAGGAACAAAAAGATCAAGAATATCAAGAGAATCAATGAAAAGAAAAAGTGAGAAGGAAGAGGGTCTAATACTACCTAAACTCAAACCATACTACACAACTGTAATTGTCCAAAACAATTTGGTGCTTTGAAGGAAATAGAGAAGTTGATCTGGTTGGAATAGATTGGGTACACAATGTGCATAAGTAAATGAGCACAGTAATCTAGGAAAAAACCCAAAGATCCCAGTTACTGGGGCAAGAATAAGACATAATTCCTTGACAAAGGGTTGGGAATAAGCTCAAAAAGGGTACATGATTTAGATACAAAGAGTGACACTGAAGGACACAGAGCCAAGATGGCAGAGAAAATTGTTGGCAGGAAGTTGCCTGAGCTCTCCTCAATTTCCCTTGAAACAACTTTAAATCACGCCTCAAAACTAATTCTGGAGTGACAGAACCCACAAAAGGACAGGATGAAACCATTTTCCAGGCCAGGATAACTTAGAAGGACTATTGGAAAGGTGTGTCTTACTTGGGTAAAAGGGAAGCACAGCCCAGCACAGGCAGTATCTGTGCAAGCCTAGTCCCAAGACAGATCAGCAACTGAGGCCCTGGTCCTGGCTCAGCAGGCCAGAAGCACTGAAGGCCAGCTATAAGGCCTCTACCCCCAGCACAACAGGCCAGCCACCATCCCCAGTCTTCCCCACCTCCACATGCAAAACAAGCTAGCCACCAGGCCTGAATCCTCCTGCATGACAGGCTACCTGCCAGCTCCAGAGGCCTGGGTGCACGAGGCCTTCAGATCAAGAAGGTTCGGACCGTGCCTCCTCTACGCCTAGGAGAAGGGCTCAATTTTAAAAATAATGACATAGGCTGGAAATGAGCCAAAAAAAAAAAAGCCTGACCATAGAAAGCAACTATGGCAACAGGGAAGATCAAAACACAAACTCAGAAAAGGACAACAATGTCAAAACACCTACATGCAAAGCCTTAAAGAGAAATATGAATTGGCCTCAGGCCCAAAAAGTCCTCCTGGGAGAGCTCAAAAAGAATTTTAAAAATCAAGTGGGAGAGGTAGAATAAAAATTCAGGAAAGAAATGAGAGTTAGAGAAGAGAATCAGGAAAAAAAGTAGTCAATGGCTTTGGTAAAGGAAGCACAAAAAAATGGGAAAAGATGTACAAAAATCCACTGAAGAAAACAATTCCTTAAAGAGTACAAATGGCCAAATGGAAAAAGAGGTACAAAAGCTAACTGAAGAAAATAATTATATAAAAATGGGAATCGGAGAAATGGAATCTAATGACTCTAGGAGACATAAAGATCCAATCAAACAAAATCAAAAGAATGGAAAAATAGAAAAAAAGGTAAAATACTTCATTGGAAAAACAACTGACCTGGAAAACAGATTCAGGAGATATAATTTAATACTATTATTAAATTAAATTAGTTTAACTAATTAATTAATTAATTATTAAATTGTTAAATTAAATTATTAAAATAATTTAAGAATTATTAGATGGGGCAGCTAGGTGGCACAATGGATAGAGCACAGGCCCTGGAGTCAAGAGGACCTGAGTTCAAATCTGGGCTCACATACATAACACTCACTGGCTGTGTGACTCTGGGCAAGTCACTTAACCCCAATTGCCTCACCGGAAAAAAAAAAAATATATATATATATATATGTATGTGTGTGTATATTTATATATATATATGTGTGTGTGTGTGTGTGTGTGTGTATATATAAAGAATTATTGACTACTTGAAAGCCATGATTAAAAAAAAAGAGGCAAAAAGGACAAATTTTTAAGAAATTAGCAAGGAAAACTGCCTGATATCCTAGAACCAGATAGTAAAATAGAAATTGAAAGATCCATTGATCACCTCCTGAAAGAGATTCTCAAATGAAAAGTCCCAGGAGTATTATCAACAAATTCTGGAATTCTCAGGTCAAGGAGAAATTACTGTGAGCAGTCAGAAAGAAACAACTTGAATATCAAGGAATCTATCAGGATTATACAGGATTTAGCAGCTTCTATATTAAAGCATCATAGGGCTTAGAATATGATATTCCAGAAGCAAAGGAGCTGGGATTACAAACAAGAACCAACTATCAAGCAAAACTGAGAATAATCTTTCAGTAGAAAAAAATGGACATTCAACGAAATGGGAAACTTTTTTTTTTCAGTGAGGCAATTGGGGCTAGGTGACTTGCCCAGAGTCACACATCTAGGAAGTATTACACGTCTGAGGCTGGATTTGAACTCATGTTCTCCTGACTCCAGGGCTGGTGCTGTATCCATTGGGCCACCTAGCTGCCCCACAATGGGAGACTTTCAAGCTCTCCTCATGAAAAGACCAGAGCTGAACAGAAAATTTAATTTTCAAATATGAGACTCAAGAGAAGCATAAAAAGGTAAAGAGGAAAGAAAAATCAGAACTTATTTAATAAGGTTAAATTGTTTATATCTGTACATAGAGAGATAATATTTGTAACTCTTAAGAACTATGTCTTTAAACTACAGTCAGGATAACACAAGATTGAATAGTTTTGACATTAAAGGATTGGAGGGCTTGAAATAAAATATTCTAGATGGCAAAAGAGCTAGCATTTTAACCAAGAATCACCTAGCCAGAAAAACTAAGTATAGTCCTTCAAGGGAAAACATGGATATTCAATGAAATGGAAGACTTTCAAGAATTCTTGATGAAAAGACCAGAACTGAATAGAAGATTTGACTTTCAAATAGAAGACTCAAGAGAAACATACAAAATGGGGTAAATTATCTGGCATAAATGAAGCATGGAAGAGATTTTACAGTGGTGGGGAAGATGGGAGAAATGGAGGAAGAGCACATGAACCTTACCCTTATCAGAACTGGCTCATAGAATGCCATCTAAGGGAGGGGGAAAGGGAGAGAAGCAAAGAAAATTTAAAACTCGAAAGCTTATGGAAGTGAATGCTGAAAACTAAAAATAAATATTTTTTAAAAGAATTGGCTCATAAGAAGGAAAACTCCCAGAAGTATTATAGCCAAATTGCAGAGTTCCCAGATCAAGGAGAAAATATTGTAAGCAGCCAAAAAGAAATAATTCAAATGTGATGGAGCCAGAGTCAGGGTAACACAAAGATTTAGCAGCTTCTATATTAAAGGAGTACAAAAGAGCTAGGATTACAACCAAGAATCACCTACCCAGCAAAATTGAGTATAATCTTTCAAGGGAAAAATGGATATTCAATGAAATAGGGGGCTTTCAAGCATCCTGATGAAAATACCAGAGCTGAATAGAAATTTTGAACTTCAAATAAAAGATGCAAAAGAATCATAAAAAGGTAAACAGGAAAGACAAATCATAAGGGATCTGATATGGTGAAACTGTTTAAATTCTTACATGGGAAAATGATATTTATAACTCCTAAAAACCTTCTTACTATTAGGGCACTTAGAAGGAGTAAACAGAAAGCAGAAATGTGAGCTGAATATGATGGTATAATTATTTTTTAAAAATAAAACTAAAGGTTAAGAAAGAATGTACTCAGAGAAGGGGAAAGGAAGAGGTAAACTGGGATAAATTATCTGACATAAAAGAGGCCTGAAATAGATTTTATAGTGGAAGGGGAAATGGGGGAAGCAAGGAGGAGAGCACATGAACCTTACTCTTATTAGAATTGGCTCAAAGACAGAATAACATACACACTCAGTTGGATGTAGAAATATAACTTAGCATACAGCAAAGTAGAAAGGGAAGGGGATAAGAGAATTGGGGGCGGAGGGCAGAGCTGACAGAAGGGAGGGCAGTTTGGGGGTGGTAAAAGTCAGAAGCAAAACACTTTCGAGAATAGACATGTAAAAAGAGAGTGAGAATAGGATAAATGGGGAAAATAGAATGGAAGGAAATACATAGTTGGCAATTATTACTGTGAAAAAAATTTCTACAGTGAGTTTCTCTGATAAAGATTTCATTTCTCAAACATATAGAAAACTGAGTCAAATTTACAGAAATAAGAGCCATTCTTCAATTGATAAATGGTCAAAAGACATGAACAGGAAGTTTTCAGACAAAATAATCAAAGCTATTGACAACCAGAACAGAACCAGCCTCTAACCTATAGGTGGTAGGAGTTGGACAGAGCAGGCTAGAGACAAGAAAGTCAGGACAAAAATACAAGTTTAATTTCAAAGTGAGGAAATGCTTGAGGTATTTCAGCTTCCAGGAGCCAGGATGGCTGAGTAAGAAGTAAGTCACTCTCACCCTCCCTTATTGACCTCTGAAAGCCCAGAAAGTATCATCTCAGGAAAAACCCTGGAATAGCTGAACCAGCAGAAAGACGAGGTACAGCAGTCTTGTAGCCCAGCAAGCTTAGGGGATTAACATTAAAGGCCCCTCTTGCTCTGGGAGAGGGATATAGTACAGAATGGGAGATATTCCAGCAAGCTAGTGGAAAGCCCCACCTCAGCATACCAGGGGGACTATTACTAATTGCATAAAAAATGCTCTAAATCACTAATAAGTAGAGAAATACAAATTAAAACAACTCAGAGGTACCTTCTCAAACACATCTGATTGGTTAAGATGACAAAAAGAAAATGAAAATGACAAATCATAGAGACGATGGGGGGAGGATGGATACAGCAACGTGCTATTGGTAGAATTGTAAACTGGTCCAACCATTTTAGAAAGAAGTTTAAAACTATCCCGAAAAGCTATTAATCTGCACATGCCTTTTGGCCCAGCATTACCAGGTCTATATACAAAGAAATCAAAGAAAGAAGAAAAGGACTCATGTACAAAGATATTTATAGCAGCTCATTTCATAGCAAAGAATAGGAAACTGAGAAAGTGTTCATCAGTTGAGGAATGGCTGAACAAGGTCAGGTATCTGAATGTGATGGAATACTGTTGTTCTATAAGAAATGATAAAGGGAATGGTTTCAGAAAAACCTAATGAAACTTGTACAAACCGCTATAAATTGAAGTGAGCAAAATGAAGAAACCAGTAAATACAGTACCAGACCTGAAGACTCATCTGTCTGAGTTCAAATCTAGCCTCAAACACTTACTGGCAGTGTGATACTGGACAAGTCACTTCACTCTGTTTGCCTCAGTTTCCTCACCTGTAAAATGAGCTGGAGAAGGAAACAGCAAACCACTCCAGTATCTTTCCCAAGAAAACCCAAATGGGGCCACAGAGAGTCGGACGTGACTGAAAAATGACTAAATAAATAAAAATCAATATATCAAGATAATCCACTTCAAAAGACTTACTAACCGATCAGCACAATGATCAACCACAATTTCAAACGATTCACAATGAAATATACTCTCCACTTCCAAACAGAGACCTGACAGCCTCAGAGCACAAATCAAAGCATATTATCTTTCTCTTTCTTTCTTTTGTTTTTGAAAATATTTCGTTTGTATGACTATATGTATTTGCAATAGGCTTTGTTTTTCTCACCTTCTTAACAAGTAAAGGAAGTGAGAATTCAGAATTCAAAAGAATAAGTCATCCTCTTAATACCAGAAATGCCTATATCGAAAAGGACACACACGAAGGCTGTGGTTAGGAAAACTGCTTCTATTAAAAATGTGCCTGTCAGTGAGATCACTTCATTTGCAGGAAACCACTTTTATTGTTTGTGTGAAGAAACAAAGCCTACTACCTATTTTGTAGGAATTCTCTGCTAAAGTGAAAAAGAAGGATATTCTATTCCTACCTTCTTTGCCTCACCACATATTGCCAGAAATTCTTTGCTATCTGGCCTCTGCTACTTCAAGAAGGAAAGGAAAGGAAAGAACTTTAGGCTTATTTTGTTGTTCTCTCACATCTGACTCTTCATGACCCCAATTTGTGGTTTTCTTGGCAAAGATACTGGAATGGTTTGCTATTTCCTCCTCTAGCTTATTTTCACAGATGAGTAAATTGAGGCAAACAGTGACTTGACTGAGGTCACACAGCTAGTGTCTGAGGCCAGATTTGACCTCAAGAAGATGAGCCTTCCTGACTCCAGGCCCAGCACTCTATCCACTGTGCCACCTAGCCATTTCTTCAGGCTTGTAGAATCCCAGAAAGTTAGATCTAAGAGCTTACTTTTTCCCCATCCCAGCCTCCCTTTACAAATGAAGAACCTGGAGAGGTTAAATAACTTGATCAAGATCACACAACTAGTTAGTAGCAGAAGAAGACCCAGACCTCAAATAAACCAAGTCTTAGCCTAGTGTTTCTTTCATCATTGAATCCAGTGATCCTTTTCTCTGTTCTTATGCTCACTGTCATCTCTGCAGCATTTGCCACTGTGGGGCAATCGCTCTCATGTAAATCTCTCAAGCCTTGGTCTCCCAGACAATTCAGTGACCAGAATGCAGTTACCAGCCTAATCTTCCTAAAAGAGAGCTTTCATCATGTCATTCCCCTGGAGAAGAGCTGATAATAACGCCCCATTACCTATCAGATCAAGGTTAAGTTGTGCAGTTAGATATAGCTGTGTATAAAATACTAGGCCTGATTTCGGGAGGACATGAGTTCAAATACTGATGCTGTAAACTTTACTAGTTGTTGGACCCTGGGAAGTCACTTAATTTCTCAGCTTCAATTTTTCCATATGTAAAATGAAGATAACAATAGCCCCTATTTCACAGGATGTGAGGATCAAGTGAGATAAATGTAAAGTGCTTTGCCAGCCTTAAAGTGCTATATAAATGCTAGCTATTATTAGTATTAGTACTATCATCATAATTACTATTATCCTTCCTATTCAACTTGCCAGGAGGATCATATCCTGACTTACCTTCCTGTTCCCTCACGTTGATTCCTGCTTATTTTCTCATGCTATTCTCCATACCTGGAATGCTCTTCTCCCTCCTTCCCACTGATCCAAATCCTAGCAGTACTTTAAGACACGATTTCACACCTCAAGTTTGCTACAACTTGTGATCCCTGTATCTTGCAACTTATCCTTTACACTTATTACCTGCTTGTGCCTTCTGGAATTGATTTTTTTTTCTTTAAAATTTAAATTGTCAAATGTATTACTCTCAGGTTTATAAAACAAATCCCAACCTATCTCCCCTACCCAGATTCCATTTTCCAGGCCTAGGAATTTATGATGTCTTACCGTATTATAACCACAAAACTCCATTCTTTCAAACTAGAAGTGAAAAGAAAAGATAAAAGATGATAATAAAACTGACTGTGAAAGGAAGCAATGAGACAAAGTGGGTTTAAATTGCAACAGAGATAAAGACATGATCAACCTGGCATTGAGGTTTGTCAGACACTGGAGTTGGTTTCTGAAATAACTATACATGCTACAGAATTTCAATCTTCTAATTTTACCCCACCACCTATGAGGATTAGTGAGGAAAATTATTGAAAACCTGCCCTTCCAGGTGCACCTAGAGAATCTTTCTTCTTCCCAACTCTTCTCTAATTGTGTTACTTTAATGCAGGCCTGCACACAGGCCAGTTGTAGCCCCCCAAAGGATTTTGGACAGCCTGGGGAAATTGTAGAAGATATAAAAGAAAGCAAAGAGTTAATGAGTGCTTTGTCCAGGCCCTGCTTTAACCCGCCTTCCACTAGGCACTACTGTGACAGTCATGTAACTTGGTGGGTGGGTTGCCACTGCTCACTGTCTCTGATTTGTCTCATGACCACAACCAACCATTGTCAGTCTGTTTCTAGTCTGAGAGGAGTGATTTCACGATCAATAAAAATCTTAAGTAATAAGTGTAATTAATTGATATTAATTAAAATTTTCCTCTTTTAATATGGTTTATTTGCAAAACAGTTTCATCATGAATTATACCTTTACTTAGAAAGTGAGCCACTAAAAACGTATCTACAGCCCAAAGAAGTTTAGCCTATTTTAATTTTGGCCCCTACTTACTGCTACTGTCCTTCCACCGCTTAACCTTCTTCCCCAAACCTCAGGATGTATAATCACCCCAGATTTCATACTTTCTAACTCTGAAATGACAATTTTTTTCTTTCTTTGCCTCCATACTCCTTATGAGAAATACCTGAATAACACCATCAGAAGAATCACAGAATCTAAAAAGGAAGGGACCTCAATGGCAATTTAGGCTAATTAGTGTATGATTAAGACCCTATTCCCCCACTTCAACAACAACAACAACAACACCACAAACATTCTCAGCAAATAAGCAAAAAGCCTCCAAGTAAAGACCACTGGCAATTGGAAACTTAACTGTCTATTCCACTTTAAGGAAGTTCTGATTACCCTACTATAAGGAAGATTTTCCTTATATCCAGCTAAAATTTGCCTTTTTTCTTAGCTTTTTCTCATATTTCTAGTTTCTAAGGCCAAAGAAAATTAGTCTAATCCTCCTTCCACATGATAGCTTTTAAAATCCTTGAGGCCAGCAATCACATAATGCCTTAGTCTTCTATTTTCCATGCTAATCACCTCTATGTCCTTCAACTAGTTTTTCCCATAACATTACTCCTACATTTTTTCCCTTACTCTCTATTTTACTCCTTGTAGGCCTCAGCTTTGCATTCTGACATGATGATGTTTGATATATGTGTTATGTAGTGTCTCAGAGCAAAACTGTCTTCTCACTCTTTCAAAAAATATCTGTAAAGATGACAAAAATAAAGTCAGTTATTCCTCATAAAATAAGCCTGCCCAAACAAAATCCCACCAACATTCAGAATTAAAATATTTAAAGTTCTCCTTCTATACAACGTTGACCTTTTAAGTGAGTGGGCATGCTTTATTTTGTCATTTTTACTGATATATTTTGTTTTCACATCATCTACATTTCTTAATATATCTTTCTCCCCTACCCCTCTCAGAGAGTCATCCCTCATAACAAACAATAAAAAAAGGAAAGGAAAAAGTTCAGCCAAGTTAAATATCGGTCAAGTCATCAGTATATGCAGCATTCAAAAGTCATAGTCTCTATATCTTTATAAAGAAGAGTGGAGAAGTATTCTCATATTTTTTTTCTTTGGGGCTAAACTTGATCATTATAATTGCATTGGAAACAACTTTATTCTATTGTTTTTCTTTCCATTTATTTGGTAGTCCTTGTGCATGTTGTTTTTCTGCTTTGGCTTGCTTCCCTTTGTGTGAGTTCTTGTAAACTTTTCTGTACTTCTCTCTCCCTTCCTCATATTCATCATTTCATGCAACGCAATAGTATCCCACTACATTCATATGCCACAATTTGTTTAGCCATCCCCCAGTGAATGGAAATCCACTTTGTTTCTAGTTCTTTGTTACTGTAAGAAGTGCAGTTATAAATATTCTGTCCTATGTAGAGCCTTTATTTTTAGTATTAACTTCATTGGGGTATATACTTAGCAGTGGGGTCTTGAGCTCAAAGAGTACAGATATTTTATTCATTTAGCCGGACAACTCCAGAGCACCTTTCCATAATGAATCCAACATTGACCCTTCTCATCTTTTGTCATTTCTGTTAGTTTCCTAGGCATGAAGTTGATCCTCAGAGTCATTTTGATTGGGCAAGAACATTTTATAAAGAACAGTTATTACCATTATTTTCATCAGCTAGGCTGACTCTATCCACAAGAAATAGAAATGTCTATATACCTTCATAGATGTTTCTCGTGGGGCCTCTATTTTGTGGAGGGGCTCAAGTTGGCCTTTATTCCTTTTCCTGCCCTGTTATTGATTTCTGGACTTTTAAACCTGGTTTCTGGACTTTTCAATGAACTTCCCTGAGCACCTGGGCCTCCTCGCCTTGAAAAATATAATTGCTTGGGTGGGCTTCTCAATCTGGAACATATCCCTCTCTATGGCCCACGCTCTGTTGTCATTGGTGAATTCCTCCTAAGGCCTCCATTTTGTAGAGCAGCCCAACCTAGTCTTGCTTCCCTTTCCAGTCCTGTTCCTAGCTACCAAACTTCAAAATCACGTTTTCACACTTGGTACCTCAATTTCCCACTGCTCCCTTCTAGGCTTTTCAGCTCTTTTTTGTGTGGTATCTGCTCAGAATAGGTGAGCTTTACTTGTATTTATATCCCTAGCACTTAGCGTAGTAGCTGGTACTTAGAAACTGCTTAATGTAAATGTACATTTCTTTCCTTTGTTCCTTGCTTCCTTCTCAAAGGTCTATTTACTTGATGCCAAGGTTATGTCTAAGACACATAGCTACAGACATGAAACACCTACCTTTAAAGTATCATTTGGGTAACGAATATCTGAACTTATAAAAAGGCCCATTGTTGAAAGGACCACTAAATGATAATTTGTTAAGATAAGGTCCACAAGCATAGATTTTTGGCACTCTAAAGAAGGAAAAATAACAAGACATCATTATAAGTTCATTTATGAATTGAAAGCACAATCACAGCGATCAGGATCAACATAAGTTATTTTCATAGCTTTGTTTTCTCTTCATGATATAGATGAGGAGAGATTATAATTGGGTAAATGTGACTTAGTTGTGTTGGCACAGTGCAATCCTGGGAATTAAAAACTCTTGGTTCCTAAACCTAATGTGACTGATTTGCCAATGAGCCTTCAGGGAGCTACAATGTCTCCAGTACTTTATTTCCTGTTTCTTCCCTTGTGACATTATGGAGCAATAACCCACTCAAGCATGCTATGAGACTTCAAAAGTCCTTGGGATTCTATACTTATCAACAGAGTTGAGTTGGAACTTAGAAAACAATTAACTCAAACTTCTCATTTTACAAGTGAAGAATCTAGAGTTTCAGGAAAGGATTTGCCTAATGTGCTATCAAGAGGTGGGAATAGAAGTGCTACCAATGAAATCTTTTGGCCAAAAAAGTTACCGTAATCATCCTGGAGAATGCAGATACTATTTGTGACATCATACCAAAGAGTTTCATCATTGTCCCAAAATCCAGAATAAGTCACACCAAAGAAATATCCTAAAAAAGAAATGCAAAATAAAGCTTTAAATGGGGGTAAATACAATTGGGGCAGCTAGGTGGCACAGAAGCTAAGAGCACTGGCCCTGGGCTCAGGAAAACCTTAGTTCAAATCCAGCCTCAGACACTTCCTAACTGTGTGAGCCTGGTCAGGTCACTTAACCCTATTTACTTCAATGTCCTCATCTGTAAAATGAGCTGGAAAAGAAAATGGTAACCCACTCCAGCATCTTTGCCAAGAAAACCCCAAATGGAGTCACAAAGAGTTGGATACAACTAATCAACTAAACAGCAACAACAATAAACACAAGAAAAATAAATATAAAGGCCCAAGATCAAACAATTCTTAAAAGATCTTAAGCAAATTCTATAGTGTCTGGCCAGCAGGCAAAAC
Organism: Phascolarctos cinereus; assembly: GCF_003287225.1. NCBI lineage: Eukaryota > Metazoa > Chordata > Mammalia > Diprotodontia > Phascolarctidae > Phascolarctos > Phascolarctos cinereus. The sequence goes on from NW_027555736.1 coordinate 202,935,033, forward strand.
ATTTTTGAGGCTACTACATACTGCTCTTCATCTTTATCACATCTCTCACAAACTAAAAAACACATTATTTTAATTGGTCAAATATAATACAAGGCCTCAGAACAAACACTTGATCGAATTTCTGGTCTAGTTAACACTGGGAAGAATATAAGAGAAGCTCACATTTCTATAGCATTATTTTTTAGTTAATTTATTTATTTTTAGTTTTCAACATTCACTTCCACAAGATTTTGAGTTTCAAATTTTCTCCCCATCTCTCCCCTCCCCCCACCCCAAGATGGCATGCATTCTGAACACTCCTTCCCCTGATCTGCCCTGTCTTCTATCACCCCCCCATCTCTCATTCTATTTTTCTGTAGGGCAGGATAGATTTCTATACCCCACTGCCTGTATATCTTATTTCCTAATTGCATGTAAAAACTATTTTTAACATTTGTTTTTAAAACTTTGGGTTCCAAATTCTCTCCCTTCCTCCATGCCCACCTATCCTCATTGAGAAGGCAAGCAACTCAATGCAGGTTATTCATGTGTAGTCATGTAAAACACTTCTATAATAGCCAAGTTGTAAAAAAACTAATTATATTTCCCTTCATCCTATCCTATTTATTCTATTCTCTCCTTTGACCCTGTCTCTCCTCAAAAGTGTTTGCTTCTGATTACCCCCTTCCCTAATCTGTCCTCCCTTCTATCATCTCCCCTTTCTTATCCCCTTCCCCCCCCATTTTCCTGTAGGTTGAGATAGATTTCCATACCCAATCAAATGTGTATATTATTCCTTCATTAAGCCAAATGCAATGACAGTAAGATTCATTCATTCCCTCTCACTTTCCTCCACCCCCGCTTCTCCTCCATGGTAAAAGCTTTTGCCTCTTTCTTTTATGTGAGATAATTTACCCCATGCTAACTCTCCCTTTCTCCTTCTCCCAGCACAATCCTCTCTCACTGTTTAACTTTATTTTTTAGGTATCATCCCTTCATCTTCAATTCATCCTATGCCCTCTGTCTATATATATATATATATATATATACCCTCCAACTGCCCTAATACTGAAAAAGATCTCATGTGTTACAAATATCATCTTTCCATGTAGGAATGTAAATCGTTCAACTTTAATAAGTCCTTTATGATTTCTCTTTCCTTTTTACCTTTTTATACTTCTCTTAAGTCTTGTATTTGAAAGTCAAATTTTCTATTCAGCTCTGATTTTTTCATCAAGAATGCTTCAAAGTCCTCTATTTCACTGAATCTCCATTTTTCCCCTGAATGATTATACTCAGTTTTGCTGGGTAGGAGATTCTTGGTTTTAATCCTAGCTCCTTTGACCTCTGGAATATCATGATCCCTTAATGTAGAAGCTGCTAGATCTTGTGTTATCCTGATTGTGTTTCCGCAGTACTGGCTGCTTACAATATTTTCTCCTTGACCTGAGAATTCTGGAATTTGGCTACAATATTCCTAGGAGTTTTCCTTTAGGGATCTTTTTCAGGATGTGATCAGTGGATTATTTCTATTTCTTTTTTACTCTCTGGTTTTAGAATATCAGGGCAGTTTTCCTTGATAATTTCTTGAAAGATGATGTCTAAGCTCTTTTTTTTTTGATCATGGCTTTCAGGTAGTCCAATAATTTTTAAATGATCTCTCCTGGACCTATTTTCCAGGTCGGTTATTTTTCAAAATGAGATATTTCACATTGTTTTCTATTTTTCATTCTTTTGGTTTTGTTTTACAATGTCTTGATTTCTCATAAAGTCATTAGCTCCCATTTGCTCCATTCTAATTTTTAGGGAATTACTTTCTTCAGTTGTGAAATGATTCAACCATTTTGGAGAGCAATTTGAAACTATACACAAAGGGCTACAAAAATGTGTATACCCTTTCACCTAGCAATAGCACTTCTAGGGCTGTATCCCAAAGAGATCATACAAATGGGAAAAGGACTCACATGTACAAAAATATTTATAGCAGCTCTTTTTGTGGTGGCAAAGAATTGGAAATTGAGAGGATGTCTATCATTTAGGGAATGGCTGAACAAGTTGTGGCATATGAATGTAATGGAATACTATCATGCTATAATGAATGATGAACAGGCTGACTTCAGAAAAACCTGGAAAGACTTGTATGGTCTGATGCTGAATGAAATGAGCAGAAGCAGGAGAATGTTGTATACAGTAACAGCCACTTTGAGTGATGATTAATATTGATAGACTTAACCCTTCTCAACAATACAAGCATCTAAGACGTCTCCAAAGGCCTCAGGAAGGAAAATGCTATCCACATACAAAGAAAGAACTATGGAGTTTGAATGCAGATCAAAGCATATTATTTGCTTTTTTTTTCTTCTGTTGTGTTTTGTTTCCTCTTTCTGGTGGTTCCTCCTATTGGTTCTAATTCTTACTTACAACATCACTAATGTGAAAATATGTTTAATAGGAATGTATATGTATAGCCTATATCAGATTGCGTGCTGTCTTGGGGAGGGAAATGGGGAGAGAGGGGGAGAAAAATTTAAAACTCGAAAGCTTATGGAAGTGATTGTTGATAACTCAAAATAAATTAATTTTAAAAAGGAATTACTTTCTTCAGTGAGCTTTTGGACCTTCTTTTCCATTTGGCCAATTCTGCTTCTTAAGGCATTCTTCTCCGCATTGGCTTTTTGGACCTCTTTTGCCATTTGGGTTAGTCTATTTTTTTAAGGTGTTATTTTCTTCAGTGTTTTTTTGAGGTCTACTTTAGCAAGTTGTTGACTTGTTTTTCATGATTTTCTTGCATCACTCTCATTTCTCTTCCCAGTTTTTCCTCTACTTCTTTTACTTGCTTCTCAAAATCCTTTTTAAGCTCTTCTATGGTCTGGGACCAATTCATATTTTTCTTGGAGGCTTTCGATGTAAGAACTTTGACTTTGTTGTCTTCTTCTGGTTATATGTTTTGATCTTCTTTGTCCCCAAAGTAAGATTCTATGGTCTGACTTTTGTGCTGTTTGCTCATGTTCCCAGCCAATTACTTGACTTTTTAACTCTGTTAAGGTGGGACTCTGCTTCCAGTGTGGAGGGTGTACGGTCCCAAGCTTCAGAGGTCTTGTGCAGCTGTTTTCAGAGGTACTTCCAGGGACCTGTAAATTTTCAGTTCTTCCCAGGTGATATGATCAAAGAAGAGGTGTTTACTCCTTTCCTGGACTCTGCTGTGGTCTATGAGTGACCACAAGCACTCTTTTCTGCCTTGGAACTGTGAGAAGGATTCTCTCTTCACTACCACCACAAGCTGTGCTACACCAGAGCTCCACTTTGCCACAGGACTGCCACCCAGGACTGCAACTCAGATCAAAGCATGGGAAAAGCAACAGAATCCTGCCTCAGCACCAGCAAAGAGATGCTTGCAATCCCCCCTCCGATCAGCCACTCAATCCCCACACCATCTATGGTCCAAGAACTCCAAAAGCAGCCATCGCCCTGGGGCTGTACCAGGACTAGAGACAGACCATGTTCCTTTCTCACCCAGGTCCAACAGACCTTTCCTACTGACCTTCTAAGTTGTCTTTGGTGCTTGTAAGTTGAGACATCTGAAAACTTCCACAACTCCCCTTGATTCAGTCCCTTTAGGCCTGCTCTAGGTTTGCTGAGGCCTGGTCTTTGCCTACATGGCCCACGCTGAACTGAGTTCCTCCCCTAACCCGGCACAACAGACCTTTCTCAACAACCATCCAGGTTGTCTTGGGCTGGAAATTTGTTTCACTCTATCTTTTTTGTGGATTCTACTGCTCTAGAATTTCTTTAGAGTCATTTTTTACAGGTATTTGGAGGGGTTTGGGAGAGAGTTCTAGCAAGTCACTGCTTTTACTCCGCCATCTTGGCTCCAACCCCCCATTGTTTTGCTTTGGTTTTTTTCATAAAGCACTTTGCTCACAGTGATCCTTACTGCTGTGGAGCCTATAAAAGCATTATCGACCCATTTCAATGAGATGAGAAAATCAAGTGTCAGAGTCAAACAGTTTAAGTAAAAAGCCATCACAAAGCTTAAATTCTGCTCATTTTCAAGCTAAATACCAGCTATTAGAAAGATATATTACATAATAACAAACTCATACACAGTAGCCAAACCATGAAAATAATCATTTGAGTGGCATAACATCTGAACTCCTTCTATAAAGAAAACATAACACCCATAGGAACAAACATATGTGTACTCACAACACCTACAAACTTGTTTCACGAGACTGATGCATAACCAAGGCACTCATACACCTAGTATCATTAATTATGAAAGATAAGTTAAATATATAAATACATAATTATATATATACATATGTGTGTGTACACACACATATATTTGTTTGTATGTTTATTTGCATACTTTCCCCCATTAACAGTGATGTCCTCCATGGCAGGGTTTGTCTTTTGCCTTTTTTTTGTGTGTGTCTCCAGTGCTTAGCACAGTACCTGGCACATAGTAGATTAAAAGATGTTTATTGACTGATAAGATAAATAAAGGAACAAAGAGGGAAGGAATAGACCCTTAAACTGGTTGTGATAATATCTTCTCAGTAGCATGGAACAAAAAAGTAGTTTGTTTTCACTTCTACCAGGTATTGAACCATCTCAATTTCAGAGCTATTATTTCATGAGTTTTCATGTAGGGTGAATCTCCAAAGATGAGAATGTACTTTGATTTCTCCCCTGTCTTCTGAATGTAAAACAAATGGTGTTAGCTCCAAAAGTAATGACTATGCTTGCCTGATCTATTCTATATAGGTACTCTTCCATTTATTTTAAATTCAATCCTCAATCCCCAAATCATTTATTGAACACATACTACGTCCAAGGCACTGGACATACTGGAATACACAGAGAAGGCTCTGTGATCCTACGAGTATGAGTACACACCATCCATCAGCTGAGATGGCAATACAATCAATTAATCAACAAGCATTTATTAAATAATACCATCTGCCAGGTATTGTTCTGGGACTACAAACATAATAGTGAAATAGTCTCTAACCTTAAGGCACTTATATTCTAATGGGAAAAACTGCATATATGTATGAGTATATAGAAAATACACATAAAATACATTCAAGGTGACCATGGAAAGGCAAGTGCTAGCAATAGGAAGACCAAGAAATGCTTCCTGCTTGATCTAGGTCCTGAAAGAAACCAGAGATTCTTCAAAGCAGAGGTGAGGAAGGAATGAGTGCATTCTAGGAAGGGAGGAGTTGGCACAAGGAAAGGATTACTGGTAGACCAAGTATCCTGTGTGAGAAACAGCAAGAAATACAGTTTTGCTAAAATAGAATACATACAGTAATATTTAAGAAGACTGGAAAAATAGGAAGAAACCAGGTTGTAAAGAGCTTGAAATACCAAACAGAGGAGACTCTATTTGTTCTTAGAGGCAATTTGGAGGCACTGGAATTGATTGGGTGACATGATTAGAACTTCATTTTAGAAAAAATCAATTCAATATTTCTATAAGGGATGAATTGCAATGGGGAGTGACTTGAGTCGGGGAGGTTAAGTAGAAAGCTATTGCAGTAGTCCCAGAGAGAGGGGAAGAGAGTCTAAATGATATTTTTCATAGATTTCATATAATTCCCCTTTTCTTTACTCACTCAGAAAACCCCACATTATGACTCCTCATTGCCTGTCATGCAATAGCCTTCTAATTGGTCTCCCTGTCTCTTCTCACTCCAATACATCTTCTACTAAAGCAATATCCCTAAACATATCTGATCATGTCAGACCCTACACTCCTACCCAACCTGCAGGGTCAAATATAGTGTTCTGATTTATATTTAAAGCCTTCACCACCCTTCCTACTTTTCTAGTCTTCTTCTCACATTACTCTCTTCCAGGCATTCTAAGGTCCACTAATATTGACCTACTTGCTCTTCTATACATGACACTCCCATCTCTGTGCTTTTGCACTGCCTAACCCCCATGCCTGCAATCTTCTCCCTCAACCTCCTGGAATTACTTATTTCCTTCAAGACTCAGCTCAAATGATAAACTCTGCTGGAAGCCTTTATCAATCCCTATGGAGAAAAATGTGACATGTGATGATATGTGAGAAATGCTGCAGAGGTAGAAACAAGCATTTGGCAACTGGTTAAAATTTTAAGGGTATTCAGTCTTGGGTAAGGTTTTTCATTGTCTGTTCTAGGTTGTCAATTTTCCTTGCCATTCTTTGGTCCCTAACTTTTCCATTCTGCAGTTCTTACTTCATTTACTCCAGGTATTTTTCCAGTGTCTGTGGCCAGGATGTTTTTTACTTTCTCTCAGGTTTTACCTAGACTCATTACAGAGTTGGTATCCTCTTCAGGCTTCAACTCCTGGACATCTCTGAAACCAATGTATTTCTTCTTCATGGTCAGATTTGTCTTCAATTTGCTCATAAGAAGCATGGTGAGTCAGGCTCCTTTCTGCCCTGAGTATAGTGGGCCAGAAAAGGCCCCTCCTTCAAAGTTCTCCAGGGTTCTGCCTGCAGGATCCCCTTTCTCACAAGGCTCTTGACCTCTGCTTGCTATAGACTTAGCCTGATGTTTTTCCCCATTGATGCTACACTCAGTGGTTACTCCTATGCTGGTCAATACAGGCTTCAGTCACCACTTGGGCTGGATTTTGCCAAGGACCTTTGACCTCAAGCTTGGCTGGGTCAATGAGACCCAGTGGACCAATCAGAAATGCCCTGAGGCTGATCCCTCTTCTAGGCTAGAAATTAATTGGTACCCTGTTGGACCTGGGTCAGCCTCAGACACTATTTCTGGAGTGCTGTGATGGACCAGACTTAAATGGCCTAAAGCTACATATTCATTCTCTCCCCTCTCTCTCTCTCTCTCTCTCTCTCTCTCTCTCTCTCTCTCTCTCTTGAACTGAGTATATGCAGCCAACTACAGGTTTATGGAAGGCTTTGGCCTCTGCAGGGAATTTGGGATCCTCTCAGAACACCACCTACAGCCATAGGATTTGGAAAATACTAGGCTTGGGTGCTCTGAAGCTCAGATATGGAATGCTGACATTATACAGATGGCTTTAAGTGGGATTGCTCTAACTGGTTTATCTCAAGAACTCTATAGAACTCTGGGTTACCCCTATGTGGATTTCTGGAATGGATAAAAAGCCTAGAAGTAATTCTTTATGTGATCTGGTAGAGTAGAGATCACCTCTATGACGAGACGATGAGAAGGATCTGGGATTTTCTGTGTCCTAATATGCAACCAGGGGCGTAAGGTATCTTCAGGGAATACTAGTACCATAAGTGTGAGGGGTGCTTTCCACCTTTGGTGTCCACCTGTTCCACCTAACTTTCATCTGTGGCTGCAAGGACCTACAGCATGCATAGAAGCCACACCCCAGTAAACTAAGAGGTCTCAAATCCATCAGTGAGTTACGGGGGCATCTACCCAAGCATGTGAACACTTCCACTGGTGGAATAGGCAGATGGAACAATTTTTTTTTTCCAATGGCCACGAAGGCAGCTAAAGCAGGTGCTGTGGAGTACTTAGAGCTTGGTTAGACATCGAAGACACCAAGGTCATCCACTGCATCTTGAGCCATTACCAGTTGTCTTGACTCTGTCCTGCCCCTGGACTGTGATGACACTGGAGGAGAGAGTGAGGCTGACATCATACAATTCTGCCTCACTTAAATCCAATTTATGCATGACTCAATGGCATCACTCATGCCATTTTACCATGTTTACCTATCTCAAAGCCATGCGGCAGCAGGCAAATGGTGAAGCAGCAGGTACAGATACACTGGGAACTGTAGGCAAAACCCTGCACACAGGCAGCCCAGGCCATAGGGTCATCATCTCACTGGAAGCAGCAGTGGGATTTGGCAGCTCCCAGAATGACTGAGAAGTCTTTTAAGGATTGCACTGCTCACCTCCTAGTGTGAGGAAGGGACAAAAATAGGTGACTCTGACTGATCATAGACTTATCCTCTCCAAGTTAAATATTCACATTCAACAAAAGCAGGAGCCCCAAAGCAAAATGACTATCAAAAGAATTCATGTCAGTAGATCAGAGCTCTTCTCTGAACAGAAATAGTTTGTTGCTAACTTGGAGGGAAAGTTGAGCCAACAAACAGCTGGCAACAGTGCAGCAGAAAAGGAGTGGGTAGCTTTCAGGGATTTGGTGTATAGCACCTCATTTGATCATAAACATTAAGACTGGTTTGATGGAAATGAGGAAATTCACTAGCTGCTAAATGAAAACACAAGAATTCCACGGGGTTTACCAGTAGGATAGTTCATCCATCTCTAAGATGTCAGTATTTAATTCCATCAAAAGTATAAGCAAAACTTAGAGAGATGCAGAATTCTTGGCTCAGTGAGAAGGCAGATGAAATTCAGTCTTATGCTGATAGTAACAATTGAAAGCACTGTTATGATGTCCTAAAGGTTATTTATGGGCCAAAGACCTACAGTGTATCTTAACTTCTTAGTGCTGAGGGAGCCACATTGATTAGTGATAAGGATATGGTCCTAGAAAGATGGGCTGAACTCTTCCATAGTGTTTTCAACAGACTGTCATCAACGAAGCCACTGACCATTTACCTCCAGTTGAAGTCAATCCCTCCCTAGTTGAAGTTCCAGTTGAAGAAGAGGTTTTGAATACCATCAGGCTCCTTTCATGTGGCAAAGCACCTGGTACTGATTCTATTCCATCTGAGATTTACAAAGTGTGTGTGTGTTGGGAGGGTCCTTTGCTCATACAAAAGTTGACTGCAATTTTATGGGTTATATGGCAAGAGGCGGTTATCCTCCAGGAGTTCAAGGATGCCTCCATTGTGGATCTCTATAAAGGTAAAGGAAATAGATTGTTTTGTCACCATCACGGGGGATCTCTCTCTTAGTCATTGCCAGCAAGATTCTTGCCAGAATCCTCTTTAATAAGCTGATCCTTCTCCTGGAAGATGGTCATGTACCTGAGAGCCAGTGGGGCTTCAGAAAGGGCCAAGGAACAGTTGATATGGTGCTTGCTGCCTGACAACTCCAGCAGAAATGCCAGGAACAGAACAGAAATCTGTATACAACATTCATAGATCTGACCAAGGTCTTTGATATTGTCAGTCATGAGGGTTTATGGAAAATTATGTCAAAATTTGATTGCCTGGAGAAGTTCATCAGAATTGTACATCAATTTCATGATAACATGCTTGCCCGGGTTATGGATAATGGACAATGTTCTTGTGGTTTCCCAGAGTCACCAATGGATTGAAACAAGGCTGTGTGCTTGCTCTCATGCTTTTTTTATTTGAAGACAGGTTTTATTTAGTTAGTAGCCTGCATTTCATTTTTTTAAATTTATTTATTTATTTTTAGTTTTCAACATTCACTTCCATAAGATTTTGAGTTCCAAATTTTCTTCTCATCTCTCCCCTCCCCCTCAGCCCAAGACAGTGTGAAATTTGATATAGGCTCTACACATACATTCATATTGAACTTATTTTCACATTAGTCATGTTGTAAAGAAGAATTAGAACCAATGGGAGAACACATGAGAAAGAATAAACAAAAAAGAGAGTAAATAATATGCATTCAGAGTTCATAGTTCTTTTTTCTGGATGTGGACAGCATTTTCCATCATCAGTCATTTGGAGTTGTCTTGGATCATTGCATTGCTAAGAAGAGATGAGTCTATGAAAGTTAGTCATCATACAATGTGGCTGTTACTGTGTACAACATTCTCCTGGTTCTGCTCACTTCACTCAACATCACTTCATATATGTCTTTCCAGGTTTTCCTGAACTCTGCCTGCTCATCATTTCTTATAGCACAACAGTATTCCATTACAACCATATACCACAACTTGTTCAGCCATTCCCCAACTGATGGGCATCCCCTCAATTTCCAATTCTTGGCCACCACAAAAAGATCTGCTATGAATATTTTTATACATGTGGGTTCTTTTCCCATTTGTATGATCTCTTTGGGATATAGACCTAGAAGTGGTGTTGCTGGGTCAAAGGGTATGCACAAGTTTCATAGCATAGTTCCAAATTTGGGCATAGTTCCAAATTGCTCTCCAGAATGGCTGGATCAGTTCACAACTCCACCAACAATGTATTAGTGTTCCAATTTTCCACACCTTCTCCAGCATTTCCCACATTTTCTCCAGCATTTATCATTTTCCTGTTTTGTCATGTTGGCCAATTTGATAGGTGTGATGTGGTACCTCAGAGTTGTTTTGGTTTGCATTTCTCTAATCAATAATGATTTAGAGCATTTTTTCATATGCCTATAGATAGCTTTAATTTCTTTATCTGAAAACTGCCTCCCATGCTTTTTAGTATGATATTTTTCTGCTATGTTATCAAATGCCTTCAATGAGGATGAACACGGCATCAAGGTCAGCTACTGCACTGATGGTAAATTCTCCAACTTGAAAAGGCTACAAGCCAAGACCAAAGTGGATGGAGTGTTGATGCATGATTTTCTGTTTGCTCTGATTGTTTACTCAATGCAGCCTCTGAAGCTGAAATACAACAAAGTATGCATTGATTCTCTGCTGCTTGTACTCATTTTTGCCTAACAATTAACACCAAAAAAAAAAAAACCACAGATGCTCCAAGAGCCACCACCACACCACCCATACGTAGAACATTAGTTACAGCAAATGGAGAAGTTCTGAATGTTGTGGATAAGTTCACTTACCTTGGTAGTATACTTTCCAGGGATGTACACATTGAAAATGAGGTTGATGCACACATTGCCAACCAAACTGAAGGTCCACAGAGCCATTGTGCTGACCTTGTTGCTGTATGCCTGTGAAACCTGGACAGTATACCAGCACCATGCCAGAAAATTGAATTGCTTCCATTTGAATTTTCTTAGGAAGATTCTGAAGATCACTTGGCAGGATAAGACATTGGGGTCCTTTCTTGAACTAAACTGCCAAGGATTCAAATTCACATTCTACTGCACAGTGCATAACTCTGATGGGCTGGCCACATTATTTGAATGCAAAACATACACTTGCCAAAAAGACTGTTTTATGGAAAACTCACATGGGGCAAGAGTTCATATAGTGGTCAGAAGCAGCAATACAGAGACACTCTCAAGGCTTCTCTTAAGAACTTTGGAATTGATTATGTGACATGAGAGACACTGGCACAGGACCACCCAGCATAGCATGCCCTCATCAGAGAAGGTACTGTACTCTATGAGGAAATCAGAACTGAAGTAAAGCAGGAATTATACTTTTTTTTTGTATTTATATCCCTAGTACTTAGCACAATGCCTTGCATGTAGTAAATTTGTAATAAACACTTTTTTCATTCATTTATTGATTCAGTCACTGTGCACTACTAGCATTATATAAATATTCAAAATTTAAAGCCATAAACTTACCGGCAACCGTTTCATCAATTATCATACCAATTATTGCTACATCATTAGCACATGGATTTCTTGCAATCTTGAGACCTAACAAATGCTTAACCATTTTTCGTATGGTAGAAGGGTGCACACTTATCCCAATTTGCCAATGAAGAATAGGCTCTGTGGAATAAATAAATTTATGTATTAAAATTTATATCCATATTTATCAAAATTAAACTTTCTGTCACTTACTTTGGGGGCATCATGCTGAGAGAAATGATTACTAATAGCCAATGATGTGGGGAGATTAAGGGTTCCCATATTTTTGTAAAGTGCTCATTTTTAAGCTCAATCTCTGAAAGTTGAATTAACTTTCTCTTTGGTCATGGTCAGACCCCACCCAACCTTACAAGGAATCTCCAAACTAAGATAAATTCCTACCCATTCTGTTCCACTCAAGCAAGTTTGGGTAGAGGTAGATCCTTTATCTAGATTGCCCAGTGCTGGGGGTGGTCTGGTGTAGAAATAATCTCTTTGTCCAAGAGTGACATGATGTCACTCTCTCAGCCTTTCATTGGAGTGAGCCCACTTCTCATTGTAATATTCATTCTCTCATTAATTGTTAATCAATCAAGTTTGACAGATTTGCCGGTCAGATTGCCACCTTCTGGAACAACCACTTTTCCAAAGGCATATAAGCCCTAAGCCCACCGCCATGATTGTCTTTGGCTGTCAAGAGCACCACTGGCCTTTTTTATTAATAAAATGCTAGCATTATTAATAAAATGACTAATGACACAGAAATTGTGTCTCTAATTATGTCTCTCAAACTTTTTAAATGTCACACTAAGTGAGTATGGGATATTACTATACGGATGTGTTCGGCATCTCAAACTCAGCATGTTCTATTTAAGCTTCCTAAATCTGCTTCCCATTCTGACTCTATTATTTTTTGCTGGTGGTATCTTTATGCAGTCTACCACTCTAAGGTTAGCACAGTGCCTGGAATATTGTAGGCCTTTAATAAATATTCATTGTGGATTGATTGATTGATTGATTGATTGATTACTCACTCATCCCTCATACTTAGCAGTGCCTAGATCCTGTTCATTTCACCTCCACAACATTTCACGTTAGCCCTCTTCTCTCCTGCCACCACCACCACCCTAATTCAGGGCTAACACCTGACTGAACTATTGTAATAATTGCAAGCAAATGACACATGTCCTCTGATATATCCTCTCTCTCTTCCCTTCTTCCCCGACTAAGAAGGAAACAATCCCATTAACTGCTTTACTCCTCTGATTTTTGTCTTACCTTCTTTCTCTCATAAAGTATTAAAAGCAAAAGCAGATTTCTGCTGTCAGGAGTGAGAGCACCGTCTGCTTCATATCCAAATTATTGTCTTCCTCTTTCCTTACTGTCCTACTGCCAACTTTTATTCCCCTTTATATGAAATATATATCTATGTACAAACACACACACACACACTTATGTACAATTATGTATACGTATATATGTGTACATATATATACACATACATGATTACATTTTATTTATATACACATATATACACATATATATACATATATACGTGTGTGTATATATATATGTGTATATATATATACATATATATGTATATACATATATATATATACATAAACACACACATATGTGGAGTGCTAATCTTTGTTGGGTGATTAATGCCAAGACAACCAGAATTTCAGGGAAAGACTTGGATCTTTGTGAAGAGTGAGAAACATCTCCACTTCAACCTGAGACATAGAGAGGGGGGACAAGAAAGGGTAGTGAATCTATGTGAAAGTCACCAATGCCATGTAGGTGCATTGAGAACATAATACTCTTCGGCCAGTACAAATTTCCATAAACAGCAGAGTTGATATAAAGAAAGAGATTGATAATATAAGTTTCGATTGACCCCTAGACCTAAAAGAATTCAGCCCTTGAGACAAAGGTTAGCCAAGACTCAGGAAAGGGAATCTGTGTTATCATATATATTTGCATGCAAGTCCCGTTCCGATAAGTCTTATAAGGTATGTCTTATACATGGGTACTATACAAAGTATCTTTTACCTGTGTTTACATGTGGTTGTTCAGGTGATTCAGTCATGTCTGACTCTTTATGACCCCATTTTTGTTCTTCTTGGTGAAGTTACTGGAGGGGTTTGCCATCTCCTTCTCCAGCTTATGTTACAGGTGAGGAAACGGAAGTAAACTGGGTGAAGTGATTTGCCCAGTGTCACACAGCTAGTAAGTGTCTAAGTCCAGATTTGAATTCAAGAAGATGAGTTCCTGAGTCTAGGCCTGGTATTCTTTACACTTCACCACCTAGCTGCCATCAATTACAAGTAGAGCTCCACCTATTAAAGCTTCCACCAGTGCACGATCCCCTAGTAAAACCCTATGCCAGTGGATATCTCCCTTACTTCCTCTCATATTCTTTAAATGTGTGGCTATGACTCTGTTAAAATGAACATGTGGGCACTCTCTCTAGGTTCTTCTTTGCAGGTGGGTACCCCCAAACAACTTTCTATGCACACATGCCAAAAAATCTTAACGCATCTAAACATGATATATAAACAAATCATTTGTGTAGTCTTGGGCGAACCCTTCCCGTATCTAGCCTAAAGTGTGGAACTGGTCCAGATGACCTCTAAGTTTCTTTCCAGCTTTCACATTCTATGAGCCTACAAGGTTTGGTTTTGTTGTTGTTGTTGTTTTGCATTCAGAGGAAAGGACCTGATTTTTCACCACACCACACTGACGTAAGGACAAACAACATTTCAACTTGTTTTTAGTCACTCACTAGTGAGAATTTACAGTATTTCTTTTGTCTTACAGCATTTACCTCGGACAAGGTCCAGTAGTGTTCCTTCAGTCACGTAAGTTTCTAATCCCTCTTGAAGTGTAATAGTTACAAACCATTCTTCTACTGGATTAATATCTGTTGGCAAAGAAAAGGCAGAGCATCATTAAACAGAAAGAGAATCTGGGAACAGTTCTTTTTATATTACATCAATAACTGCAACAAATAGAACTGTAGGTAGTTTGGGAAATTACCATTGTATAAGAGCTTTAGGCCTGTCCTATCTACTTATATTTCTAAAGAATATATTGCATATTGCTGTTTATACTACGAGTAGTCAAGAGATAGTATTGCCTTAAGCAACTATGACAAGCTTTCTTTCCCTTAAGCAATTTTCTGGTTCAATTTGCTATAGTCACTTAACTATTAACATGTAATCTTTTTTTCTCAACACATTTCCAAATCCTCCACTCATCTACTGTATCTCATCGATTCAACTCCATTTTATATACCTTTATGTGTACCATAACTTTTTACCTCCCATTCCCCATTAGCTTTGAACCATCTTCACTTGATTTTTCTATATTCTCAAAAGATTATAACTTGTTCAACTATATTGCAATGAGTATTTATTGAATGCATACATTGTGCCAGGCACTGTGCTTAGATCTGGAAATAGAAGGACAAAAAATTAGAGCAATAGTACCTGTCCTTAAAGAGCTTACATTATATTGGAGGAGACAATATGTGTATAAGTAAGTTCATACAGAATAAATACATGGCAGCTTTGGAGAGTACTAAGCAACTAGGAGTCGCTACTAGGACTAGCAACCAGTCTTCAGGAAGATAATGGAGCTTAAGCAGAGCTTAAGCTCCCAAAGATGAGAGATGAAGTGCTATGTGTGAGGAATAGTTATATGTATATAGTTATAAGTATAACCATTTGTATATATGTATATGTGTGTATATATATATATATATATATGTACACACACACACACACACACACACACACACACACACACACACAGAATGTAACATAAATCCCTGAATTCTGTGGTCTGTACAAATTGGCTTTGCTATTCCTCACACAATGATGATGGAAAAAAGTTTTGAAGCTTGTGAGCATCTTTATGTGCTAAATAGAGGAGATCACATTTTATATTAGAAGCAATAGAGAGCCCCTAGAGTTTGTTGAGGAAGAAAGTGACATGGCCAGACTTTCATTTGAGGAAAAACACTTTGACTGCTAAGTGGAGAAAGAATTGGAGTAGAAAAAGACTTGTGGCAGGGAAGCTATCACAATACTTTGGGCTAGAGGTAATGACAGACTTAATCAAGATGGTAGTTGTGTGGACAGTACGAAGGGCAATCCAAGAGGTGTTGTGGAGGTTAAAAGGCTAGAATTTGGCCACTAATTGTAAATGTGAAATGATGGAGAATGAGTTAAGAATAATGTCAAGTACACAACTCCAAGAGACTGGAAGGAGAATGGTCCTCAATAGGAATAGAAAGTTTGGCAGAGGAATAGGTTATGGTAAATGATAAGTTCTGTTGTGAAATTAATATGAGACATCCATTTTAAAATATCCACAAGGTAATCAGTGAAGCAAGATTGGAGCTCAAGTGAGAAACTTGGGCTGAATATATAAATCTGGCGGTCACTTTCAAAGAGATGATAATTAAATCTAGGGGAACTTATAAGGCTGCTGAATGAAAGAATGAAAAGAGATGACAACCCACTACAATTTTTCATGATATGCTCACAATTAGAGAAATGATGATTCAACAAGGGAGGCTGAGAAAAAAAAAAGAGGGAAGAGGAAAGGCCACATGTGGCTCTCTAGGTCCTCAAGTGCAGCCCTTTGACAGAAACCAAACTTCACAGAATGAATCCCCTTCATAAAAGGATTTGTTCTGTAAAACTTAGACTCAGTCAAAAGGCCAAACCCAAGGAATTAGAAGAACACATAAGGCCTCAAGCCTGCCAGTTCCCCAACCCTGCCGAAGATGATGGGGGTTGGTCAACAATGTCGAATGCTGCAGAGGGTTCAAGAAAGATGAGGATTGAGAAAAGACCATCCAATTTGGCAATTATGAATTTGGTAACTTTGGAGAGAGCAGTTTAAGTTGAGTTATGAAATAAGAAGCCTGATTGCAAAGGAATGATGACTAAGAGGACAAGAAGTGGAAGAAGCAAATGTAGACAGGATTTTTCCCCCTTGGACTTTAGCAGAAAGGAGGAGACAAGATAAAGAACAATAATTTACTGGAATGATAGTGATGGTTGTTAGTTAGTTTGTTTGTTTTTAAAGGATAAGATAGGCTTGGCCGTACCTGAATGCAGTAGAGAAGGAACTAGTAGATAGGGAGAGATTCAAGATGGAAAGGAAGTATTGGTAATCTGCCAGAAAAAGACTACAGGATCATAGTATGCGAGCTCCAAGTTCCCTTCGACACCATCTAGTCTAATCCACTTTTGTAGCTGAAGAGTTGAGACCCAGAAAGTTCAACAGTTGAGCCAAAGTCACAGAGGTAGTAAGTGGCAGGGTTAAGATTTGAGCCTAGGTCCTTAGACTTCATATCTAACACACTTGAAATCTGTTGTACTATGTTGACTCTATAGAAGGAGATTGGATCAAGGATATATATATATATATATATATACACACACACATATACATATATATATATATTAACACACATATTCATGTGTTATATATATAAGGTACATGTGAATAATGTAATGTATATTAATATATGATTCTGTCTACGTTACATATATATCCTGATGAAGCAACCTATGGGGCTGTCCAACCAATTGCATATCATAGTCCAGATTATAAGAAATTTTTTATTCAATTTGTTTTTTCCTCTGTTGATTATTAGGCTGACCTATTTTGAGTGGTTTTAAGTCTTATTCAGGAAACTGTTCTGTAGTATTTTCAGGCTTGATGTCATTAATAACAATATAATAACGATAATGACTAATGTTTATATATAGTACTTAAAGGCTTGCAAAGCACTTTACAAATATCTCATTTTATCCTCACAGCAACCCTGGGAGGGAGATGAAATTATTATCCCCATTTTACACATGAGTAAACTGAGGCAGGCCAAGGTTAAGTGGCTTGTCCAGGGTCACACAGTTAATAAACATCTGAGTGGATTTGAGTTGTGGTCTTCCTGACTCCAGGGCTGGCACTCTATACAGTGCCACCTTAGAGCAGGAACACTAGTAGGATGTTACCCTCTTTAGGGAATCCTCCTTCTATTTTATTTCCATGTTAGCAATCCTCTATAACAGTGACAAATACCTTTTCCAAGAATATCTCATTGTTTTTGCCTCATCAAAGGGTCACTGAACAAAGTTATCTTTTATTACCTCTACCAAGGAATCTTGCATGAGATTAGAAGCCTTCAACTATGCCAGCTCAACATCCAGTGTTTATTTCAAATGATCGATATCATCATCATCATTATCAAGATAATTAACCCACAGGTAAAAAGAACCACCACAGTACATTGTTACCTTCATTAACTGTAATTGACTTTCTGGGAATTTCAATTGACCAAGTAGACTCTTCTCTTTCCTTTCAAAACAAAGAAAGCAGATAATGTTTTATAACATCATAAAAAAAAGTTAATTTGACATCTTCCACTATCAAAATTTTAAAGAAAATTTAGATAAGTAAATTCATAAGCATTATTTCTTATAGCCTCACTTTTTCCTCTGAATCATAGTATTAACTCTATCTATCTAATGAAAAGAAAAATGGAAAAATATAAGTCCACAAATAAGTTAACTGAAAACTCATCCCCCAAAGTAATTAATATATCATGGTTTGATACTAAGATAACAGTAATTTACATTTATATTATAGTTTAATTCTACAATGGCCTTATAAGATTAGTAATTAAAGTATTATTACCTCCATTTTACAGATGAGCAGTATAAGATTCTAAAAAAAGTTAATTGGCTTTCTAGTAACACCGCATAGCTGGGAAGTGTGGGAGTTAAATTTTCAAGCCCAGTTTGTACTGACTCTAAGTATAACACCATATCACATTGTCCTTGTGTATGTTTGATTCATACATAAAATCCAGTATTTACCGTCATGATTAGCTAAAAGACTAATACAAGTACTATTGTCATTAGTGCCAAAAAGATCTATTTCCAGCACAGAAATGGACAATTTGTGTCTGGGCCCATATTGCCTAACACAATGTCTTCCATAAAGAAGACACAATAAGTGTTGAAAGAATAAATGAATGAACTGAACAGAACAGGAATCTTTTCAATAACTAGGAAAACAGCTATGACTAAGCTCCCAGACACAATCATGGGAACAGGAGATAAAGTTCCTTACCAAATGAATACATTTTTGGACCTCACAAATGTTTGTTTTTTCTATGTAAGAACAAACTATCAGCCCAACATTAGGCTAATTTATCAGATTTTTGTTCCATAACTGTTGTAACTCTGATTTCCCTTATTCAGAATAATAATCTCAAAAATAATTGTGGTTTAGACATTTATCTGTAACATGCTCAGGAAAATCTCATTCTTATGTTATGTTGCCTCAGTTTTTATGCCCCAAAAGGTAGTGGTGTTTGTTATCAGGATGCTGCTCATTAAGTTAAATGAATAAACAGACAACACCTCAAAATGGGTGTTTTGTGCTTTTTGCAAAATTATTTAAGAAATAAACACAATTGTACCACAACCACAGAAGCGTCATGATTGATATTAAGGTAAATTTACATGTCAATGTTCTGAGCATGTTCAATTTATTAGTAAGGCTAGCAGTTACCAATATAAGGGGTCTTCAGCTTCTCAGCAAGCCAAAAGACCCCCAGGTGGAGTGTACAAGACTTCTTATACTTTAGGAAAAGTGGATAGAAATAAAATAGCACTTAGGCAAGATATCAGATAAACCCATCTGATTTCTATTGCAGGAAGGGATGAGATTTTATCTCTTATTTCTAGGGAAAGCTGATTGATTGTGTACCTGCATCCTTACCAGGACAGCTAGAGGTGCAGAGATAACAAGTTTTCTTGATATAAAGATAGAACAGTGACTTTAGAGGAAGCCAAATTATGAATATAATTCTGAGATGATGAAATCTGACAGGCAGTTAAATAAAATATCAGCAGAGATATGGAATGACATCAATCGCAAAATAGAATCAATTGATTTTCTAAATCCTCCCCTACTTCGATCAATGGGAGACATGTCTTCCATGGATCACTTATCTATAAGCTAATTCTATAAGATTTTTAACATAGTCATTATCAGTAGTGCATATTACCATAAGCTTTTCTGGCATAATTTTGGAATAGGTTTTAATATAGCAACTAATACAAAGTCCAAAGGTGCATTTACCAAGGGTGGCTAAAAGGCCATTTCCAAATGAACCAAGAAGAAGGATTCCATCAGGGATCACCTGGAATGGGTAATTATGTTTCTGATACAATTTGTTGAATTCTAACTGTAACTATTTCCCCCAGGTTGGTTAACATGAGAACAACAAAATTGATTAATCGTAGCACAAGTCCTTAACCAAGCTGCAGCAAGAATATCTAAAACCATGCAGTTTTGCAAAGGCATTTGAGCTACAGAATCTACCTCAATCTGTAGGGAGAAGATGGACTCACTTATGGCCTGAGCCAACTTTTCGATTTCAAGTGAGAGATTCAAACACTAGAAGGACTCACCAAGGACTAATTTGAAAGGGAGGACTTGTGTACCCCCCAGGTAACCAAGATAACTCAGCAAACATGAACACCATAAAACAAAAAATCAAAGTAATACAAAAATGACCATCAATATTAACTAACATCAAATCTCCTTGTATCCTAGTAATCCACTCCCAATATCCATTTAATCAGCACATTTCATCTTGGATCCTACATGTAGTTATCTGGTTTCTGGAAACATCTTCTCTTGGACATTTTAGAATAGATTTCATTTTTAGGGTGGCTCTGAAGAGGAGGCTCCCCCTAAATTTGATTCTTTGGTTCTAAGTTACTTACAGAGATTATTCAATACAATTTAGTACAACCTTCTAAATTTAATTTTCCAATAACTAGCTCATATGATCAAAACTAGATGAAAACTCATGCTTCTGATCTTTATTAACAATAATGCTATAAAAACAGCATCAAATCAGAAACCCATAATTCACTTAAAACTTCAGAGAATTTCAGTTGTTAAATAAACCCTATAAGTCATACGGAACTGCTATCAACAGGCTAAAGGAAGAATTTTAAAAAGAATTTATGAGGGTCTGACTTGTAAAACGGGTCCTTCTGTTTCTTAAAATTATCAACAGATGGGAAAATATTTTCACCATCTTCATAATTATCTATGCAATTTAACATATAAAATCCTTAATTCAATTTTTAAAACTTATTATTCCATTAGAAACATTTGGAAGCCCATTATATACATTCCAGTTCTTAGAGAAAACAGTCTGTTCCTGTTTTCTCAAAGTTATATAGAGAGATGGACAATGGACAATAGAGGTATCCTTGAACTCCTGCTACTCCATTTGAATTTTAAAAAAAAATTGACATCTTTGTCTTATAAAATTTTTTGCATCTTTGTCTTAATTCTCCCTTTAGGAGGATGTTATCCCCATATGTTCTGAAAGAATAAGATATTTCAAGGACCTGATCTTAATCACAAATATATAATTATTAGAAAGCCCAAAAATGTATTTACTTAGTTGTTTAGGATATGGATTTGACTATCAATTCAGTTTGAAAACAGTAAGATCATTCATACTTGCATCCTATTATAGTAGTGCAGAGATGCTGGAGTATTACAGCGACAAGATTCATTATATTAAAAAAAATTACAACTTTATCTGTCATGGTTAGAGAGAATTGTTACAAAACAAAAAAGCAGGGATATGGTTGTAATGGCATCAGGACTGGTCCTCCAAGCCTAAGGGTACAAAATGGTTCAGCAAAGGTATAATAAAATAAGGTATTCTTAGTTCTCTTTGAATTCAGAAAAGTCGTAGTTACAATTTGGAACAGTCAATCATACAGAAAAGTTCCACAGTGTTCACAAAGCATCATAGCCAGGCTTAGGACTAACCAGGAGGAAAACATTCCTGTTCAAAAGGGAACTAATACAATGGGGAAACTGAGTCAAGGTGATCTTACCTTTGACTATGCCAAGGTCAGCCCTCAACTTTCCCAGACATAGACATTCACTTATATTAGTTCTTTAGACTGCAGCACAAGGAATTTCCCTTGAGTAGTGGATTTCTGACAATGATAATTCAGACATTTATACTTGAATTCAAAAACTCAAAAATTATCAAATTATAATCCCAAGAGATTTTTCCCTCAAATAGCAAGTTTCATTAATTGTAGTTTAGGGCTAAAAGCAGTTATTATTTCTCTCATGTTGTTGCAAAAAGAGTTAACAATAAAATTTTTAACAGGCTTTTCAAAAAAAGATTCCCTCAACACCCTTTTCTTCTTTTTCATCTTCTCAAGCTTAGACTCACCCTGGTTTAAAAAACAAGAAAACAATCCCATTCTGGAATTCCATGCAGGTAATGAAAATATCCACTCAAAAGAAAAAAAAACATAAAAACACTGGCTAATTACTATGAATCTCTAGAACAACATATAGTCTTTTCTTAAGGCATTTTATATTACTCCCTAAAGCAAAAATAAATCTCTAAGACTAGAGTCTCTTGAGACTAAGTAGACCCAAGTTGTAAATTGAATATATACTATTCTGAGTATGAATTCATAATTTTCATAATCACAAGTCATCAAATCACTTCTATACTGTAAACAAAGTTACAAATCTTCCTCCCTCTTTTAGCATGAGGCATTTGTGATAGAAGAAGAGATGCCAGTTTCTCAGTAAACCAATTCATCATTCAGAATTTCACAATATTTAGCAAGTTCTCTCACAGGGATGATAAGATTTTATGACCTTGCTCATGCAAATGTTCCCAAGGAACCTGGCAAGTTTACAAACAAGGAGATTTTACAAGAACCTTTTTTTTTGGTACTTTTCCACACACAGTAAATAATTATTATTGTTCACTTTAAAAATGTACCCAATTAAATACTTGATAGGTTTTACTATTATGTCAACACCCTCTAATAATTTAATAATTTCACAGCATCCAAATGAAAAGGGTTAAAATTTCCAATGATAGAATTTCATCATTCTCTTAACAGTATCTCTTAATGGTATCCATGGTTTCCTAAAATTCATAGTACAAGAAAACTTAAAAACACAATAATAACATCCACAATATCATGTATTTAAAACATGAAACAAAACTTCATGCCAGTCACATAACATCAGTTAGGTAGAATGCATTTCTAAATTATCTTTCACAGAAAACGATTTATTTTATCACCTTTTGTACTTTATACTAATCACAATTAAAACCTAATATGGAGTTACCCAGTAGGTAGTAATTATATTCAGTGAAAGAAATTATAATAGTAATAATAACAATAGTTAATGTTTACATAATGCTTATGATATGCCAGGCACTATTAAGCATTTCACAGTCATTATATCATAAGAACCCCAGGAGGTAGGTCATAATCCCCCTTACAGATCAGGGAACTAGGTAAGAAGTAACTTTCTTAAGCTAACAAATTTCTGAGACTGATTTTGACGGGTTTTTTTTTTGAGCCAAGATTATTTTAATGCCAAATAGTAACTATAGCTTGTATTAAGTTCTGATTTACCACAATTATACTATTTATTTTAAGAACAAAATCTTTCAGATCAAACTGGATTTTTAATCACTAAAGGTAACACTTAAAATCTCAAAAGAAAAATTTTCAAGGACCATCAGTTGGCAGTACTTCAAAATTTAAAGCCCATTCCTACCAATTAGCTCAGTTTCAAAGACTTCTGGTGACATCCTGAGTTTCCCATAACTTTCTCTTTATTTTCTTTTAAATCATCCCTCAAAAAAACCATATCAATTTCTTTTCTGTTCACAGTCTAGCCCCCACTCTCTCACTTGTCCCTGAGGCTTTTCAGTTTGTTTGGTTTTTTTTTTAGTCTCAAACACCAAAATAAAAACATAGAATAGAGAAATGAAAAAAAAACAACATAACATAAACTTAAATATTGAAACTTAAATACAAAAAAAGAAAAAAAGCCTGTCATGTCCATAATAGAACATGAAAGGGTTCAAAATATGTAGCAATAAATTTTCATTTCAAGAAAGCCAATATGATAAGTATTACACATTGTGTTGAAAGCTGTCCATCTTTTCTTTGCTTCCTTGTAAGTTATCTTGTGTTCTCTGCTGTGTACTTTTTATTTTATTCTTTTTTCACACTTCTTCCCCCACTCAGAAGGCTACAATCAAGCGCAGATATATTTTTATATAGATATATACTACACATATACCTATATGTACATATATACATACGTGTGTGTATGTGTGTATATATATATATATATATATATATAGATAGATATAGATATAGATATAGATATAGATATATATATATATATATATGGACATGTACTTTCCCTAACAAATTCTACTCCTCATCTTTGTTTTCATGTTTGTGCATATCTCTTATTTCCTGCCCCTCCTAACTCTTCTATTTTACTTCTTCTCACTACCTTGTCCTCCTATTACCCTTCCTCCAAGCATCCCTCCCCTATCCTCCCATTCCCATAAATCTAAACACCCCTTTACAACCTCCTATAACCTATTCCTTCACTCTCTCCTCTAGAGACTCCCCCCTTATCTTCTCCCCTTTCCCTATCTCCTTACTGTTTTATTTCTTCTGAATTTAGAAGACTTTTATACTCTACTAGATATATATATGTATGTATTGTTCCCTCTTAAATCCATTCCCAATGAAAGTAGATTATCAGAACTGCCAGACCTCTTCCCCCATCTACCAAATTACTAATGACAACCTTAGACAAAAGTTTTACATTTTACATATATAAAAGGCAAACAGTCTGTCCTTATTGAATGCCTTGTAATCAGTCTTTGGTATATACCGTGATGTTTCTCTTGGCTCTTGTATGTCAAACCTTCTATTAAGTTCAGGTTTGGTTTTTTTTGTTGTTGTTGTTTTTTAACAAAGTCCTGAAAGTCTGGATCAAATGTCCATTTTTTTCATTCAGGACTATACTTAACTTTGCTGGGTATGACATTTTTCATCAGAACACCAGTGCTTTTGCTCTTCAACATATAGTGTTCCAAGACCTGCAGTCCTTTAGTGTCTCCTAGGTCTTGTGTGACTCTAATTATAGTACTGTCATATTTAAATTGTTTTTTGTTGTCGTTCTTAATATCTTATTCTTGAGGTGGGGGGTTTCAGAATTTGACTATAATATTCCTATGAGTTTTTCTCATAGGATCTCTTTCAAGTACTGATCAACTTTCCCCTCTTGTTCTAATGATTCAAGACAATTTAATTATTTCTTGTATTATTGTATCAAGATGCTTTTTTTGATCATAGCTTTCAGGTAGTCTGATTATT
This sequence comes from Phascolarctos cinereus, assembly GCF_003287225.1. Taxonomy (NCBI): domain Eukaryota; kingdom Metazoa; phylum Chordata; class Mammalia; order Diprotodontia; family Phascolarctidae; genus Phascolarctos; species Phascolarctos cinereus. The sequence goes on from NW_027555736.1 coordinate 202,959,693, forward strand.
CTCATGGTTTCTCTTCTTGATCTGTTCTCCAGATCAGTTGTTTTTCTTATAAGATGTTTCATATTCTCTTCTATTTTTTCACTCTTTATATTTTGTTTAATTATTTCTTGATCTCTTATACCTTCTCTGGCTTTGCCTTGCCCAGTTCTAATTTTCAAGGTGTCATTTTCTTCCTTAAGATTCTGGATCTGGGGGTGGAACCAAGATGGTGGAGTAAAAGCAGTGACTTGCTTTAGTTCTTGCCCAAAACCCCTCCAAATACCTGTTAAAAAAAATGGCTCTAAACAAATTCTAGAGCAGCAGAACCCATAAAAAGACAGAACAAAACAAATTTCCAGCCCAAGACAACCTGGATGGTTGATAGAAAGGTTTGTTGTACCAGGCTGGAAGAGGAGGACAGTTCAGCCTGGGCCACAAAGACAAAGACAGGGCCCAGCAAACCTGGAGCAGGCCTCAGGGGACTGAATCACTGGCAGCTGTGGTGGTTTCCAGACTTCTCAACCCACAAATGCCAAACACAACTTAGAAGGTCAGTAGAAAAGGTCTGTTGGACCTGAGTGAGAGAGGAACATGGTCTGGCCCCAGCCCTGGTGTAGCCCTGGGGTGGCAGCAGTGGTTGCTTCCAGAGCTCTTGGCCCACAGATGGTGGGAGGATCAAGTAGCTGATCTGAGGGGGATTGCAGTGATATCTTTACTGGTACAGAGGCAAAATTCTCTTGCTTTGCCCTGCTTGGATCTGCGTAGCAGTCCAGGGTGGTGGTCCTGGGGCGAGGAGGAGCACTGGAGTGGCTGCTCTTGTGGTGGCGGTAGAGAGAAAAACCTCCTCACAGTTCCAAGGTAGAAAAGAGTGCTTGTGATCACTCATAGACCAGACCACAGGCCAGGAAAGGAGTAAATACCTCTCCTTTGATCATACTGCCTTGGAAGAACTGAAAATTTACAGGTCCCTAGAAGTATCTCTGAAAACAGCTACACAAAACCCCTGAAGCTTGGGACAGTACACCCTCCACATTGGAAGCAGAGCCTTACCTTAACAAAGAGTTAAAAAGTGAAGTAATTGGCTGGGAACTTGAGCAAACAGTGGAAAAAACTCAGACTATAGAATCTTATTTTGGTGACAAAGAAGATCAAAACATGTAACCAGAAAAGGAAAATCAAACCAACAGCCTCCAAGAAAAATATAAATTGGTCTCAGGCCATGGAAGAGCTCAAAAAAGATTTTGAACATAAGATTTAGAAACTTCTGCATTAAGGGATAGGAGGACTTGGAATATGATATTCCACAGGTCAAAGGAACTAGGATTAAAACCAAGAATCACCTACCCAGCAAAACTAAGTATAATCCTTCAGAGGGAAAAAATGGATATTGAATGAAATAGAGGACTTCCAAGTATTCTTGATGAAAAGACCAGAGCTGAATAGAAAATTTGGCTTTCAAATACAGGACTCAAGAGAAGCATGAAAAGGTAAACAGGAAAAATAAGAAGATATTTGTAACTCATGAGACCTTCCTCAGTATTAGGGTAGTTGGAGGGAATATATATATAGACAGAGGACACAGGGTGAGTTGAAGATAAAGGGATGATATCTAAAAAGTAAGATTAAGGGGTAAGAGAGGATTATACTGGGAGTAGGAGAAAGGGAGAGGTAGAATGGGGTAAATTATCTCACTTAGAAGAGGCAAGAAAAAGCCTTTATAGTGCAGGGGAAGAGGGAGGAGGTGAGAGGGAATGAATGAATCTTACTTTCATTGGATTTGGCTTAAGGAGGGAATAACATACTCAATTGGGTATGAAATTTATCTTACTGTACAGGAAAATAGGGGAGAAGGGAATAAGAGAAGGTGGGATGATATAAGGGAGGGCAGATTGGGGGAGGGGATGATCAGAAGCAAACACTTTTGAGGAGGGACAGGGTCAAAGGAGAGAATCAATTAAACATAGGTGGGATAAGATTGAAGGAAATATAGTTAGTCTTTCACAACATGACTATTATGGAAGTGTTTTGCATGACTACATATGTATAATCTATATTGAATTGCCTGCCTTCTCAATGAAGATAAGTGGGGAGGGAAGAAGGGAGATAATTTGGAACTCAAAATTTTAAAAATAAATGTTAAAAATTGTTTTTACATGAAACTAGGAAATAAGATATACAGGCAATGGGGTGTAGAAATCTATCCTGCCCTACAGGAAAATAGAAAGGGAAGGGGATAAGATGGGGGGGCAGTGATAGAAGGGAGGTAGATTAGGGAAGGGTATTCAGAATGCATGCCATCTTGGGGCGTGGGGAGGGATGAGATGGGGAGAAAATTTGGAACACAAAATCTTGTGAAAGTGAATGTTGAAAACTAAAAATAAATTAATTAAGTTTTTAAAAAAATATTCTGGATCTCCTTTTTTAATTGGTTGACTTTCACTATCTTTTTGAGGGTTTTTTGGATTGTTCTTACTGTTTTGTTTTTCTTTTTAGTTTTTCCTCCATTTCTCTCATTTGACTTTTAAAGTCTTTTTTTGGGCAGACTTCTGTTTCCGGGAGCCAAGATGGCAGAGTGAAAAGGTAGTCGCTCTCACTCTCCCCTATCAACCTCTGAAAGCCCAGAAAATATCACCACAGAAAAAAACCCTGGAACACCTGAACTAGAAGAAAGAAGGGGAGCAGCAGTGCAGCAGCCCAGAAAACAGGTCTCATGGTGCCTCAGTAAAAATAAGGGAGGCAGAACCCACAAGGGGCCCCAGGTGGATAAGTACCCTGCAGCATTCATCTGAAAGGAGGTGAAGAAAACAACCTAAAGGCTTCCTAAAGCCCCAGCCTTGCTGGTTCCAACCCAGCACCAGGTGAGTTGTCAGAGTCCTGCAGCCTCCAATTGTGAAGAAATCTGGAAGCCCAGGTGGTAGAACAGGCAAACACCAACACCTGGACCTCAGAGTGCCTCAGTGAGGGTGGCGGGAACCGGTGGAAACCAGCTCAGAAAACCACCAGGTGCCTTAGCACTCTACAGCAAAGGAATCTCCCAATGCATTAGCAGAAAGGAGGGAGACAACACTGCAGGGGGCCCCAGGCAGATAAACACCCTGCAGCACCCATCTAAAAGAAGCTGAAGAAAGCTAAAGGAAAGGAAAAGCAGGCAACCTAGAATTGCCTGAAAGTTCCAACCTTGCTGATTCCAGCCCAACATGAGGTAAGCTGCCAGAAACCTACAGCCTCCAATTGACGACATAAGAGGCCCCAGCACACAAAGCCAGTGACCAAGACCTAGGCTCCCAACACAAGAAGCTTGGGTCAGCACCCTCTGTTCCCCAGCAGGAGAGCTCAATCTCTTTAAAGGCCAGGGAATAAAGAAACACCATGAGTAAAAAGAAACATACCATAGATTCATATTATGAGAAGAGTGAAGATCAAGACAGAAATTCTGAAGAGGACAACATTGTCAACAAACCCACATCTGCAACAAGAAAAGGGAATATGAATGGGTCTGAAGCCCAAAAAGCCTTCTTAGAAGAGCTCAAGAAGGATTTTCATAGTCAAATGAGAGAGGTAGAAGAGTCCTTCAAAAATGCAATTGGCCAATTGGAAAAAAAATACATTGAAGAAAACAAGTCCCTAAAAAACACAATTGGCCAATTGAAGAAGGAAGTACAAAAACTAACAGAAGAAAACAATCTGTTAAAAACTAGAATTGGACAAATGGAAACTAATGTCTCTATGAGAGAGCAAGAATCAGTCAAACAAAAACAAAAAAAATGAAAATTATAGATGAAAACGTAAAATACCTCATCAGTAAAGTCTTTTTTTAAGTTCTTCTATAAATCCTTTTTGGGCAGGTGACCATTAAGCATTATTCTTGAGGGTAGAAGAGGGTTTCTTTGCTTCAATATCCTGCTCTGTTCTTCTTTATCCCCATAATAACTTTCTATGGTTAGATTCCTTCTCCTTTGTCTATGCATTTTCTGGTAGCAATAGCCTAATTTTGGTAATCACCTCTGGTCCTTGGGGCAGGGGGAGGGAATGCTGCCTCTTGCCCAAATCTTCAATTCTCCCCTCTAATCTGGAGCCAAAACCAAACCTTCAGCCTCCTGTAAGTGCTCACAGCCAGGGGCATTCCACACCATTGCTTTCGCACTCACCCAGTGAGTTCTGGTTCCTTCTAGCCCCTGCCACTCTACACTCTGTGCAGCGCAGCTGGATCTGATATTCCTTGTCAGCAGAGGCTACCTTGATCTTCCCAGGTTCAGACTCTCAACTCCACTCACTATCCCAGGAGTAAAAAGTTCCAGTGGCTGGGACTGAAGTCACCTCCTAAACCAGTTAACTCCAGGGCTTGCCACTTGTTCTTAACTTGGACACCAGCCTGGAGGTGTTTACTTTTCACAGGGCCCAAACCTCTTCCTGGGATTTTTCTTCTGATCTCGGATTGTCCCAGGAGGACCCCTACTGTGCCCCTATTGTTATTTATTTTTACCCACCACAACGCCCCACATATACACTTTGTTTGCCCTGAGGTGCTATTTTATCTCTTTTGTGGGGAAAAATCTTGAGAGCTTGGAATTCTCTCACCTACTCTACCATCTTCCCAGAATCCTCTCTGCTTTTCAGTTTTAACCCGAGGGAAGAAATAGGGAGAGTCTCATGGCAGCCTCACATTCCCATCTTTCTGCTTTAGAGCCTAGGAATTTTATACTACAATTCTGTTACTAAAGAATAGCATAAAGAATAATCACATAATATTGCCGATGTCCTTCTTATCCCAATGAGATCAAAACCTCCGTCAAACCTCTCTTTCCTAAACTTCAAACTCTTTACTTTCAAATCTTTCATTAAGTCAGTGTAAACAGACTACAACTTTCTTCAAATTTCTACCCAGTTCATCTTATCCTTACTTACTTAAACTTTCTCTCTTCCTTTCTTTTTACATCCTTTTAAAAATGTACCTGTTGTTTTTTTCATATTATAATTTAACACTTCCCTTCTTCCCTTGCTCAATATTCCTTTAATCTTTATTTCCCAATCATATCCCAGACTATCTATAGAACTAATCTCCACTGAATTTCTTCTTTGTAATTTAACACAAAAAAATTTCTTATACAACCCCATTAACTGTGGTACTATTGTCGCCTTTGGGGTTCTTAAGAGCTTAAAACACATTATCTTGGGCAATTTCTTTTGAAAACCTTGTTTCTAGTTTATCTAAATAATTAGGTTCTGTTAACATCATTTACAGAACAACACGCATGGGTAATACCAAAACATTTTTCTAAATTAAATTTTACTTATTCTTCAGTTGCTCCCTATTTCAAACAAGCTTCTAGGAAAGAGCTACTAATAGGCAGTTCTTAAGTGTCAAATAAATTTAGACTGTAAACTGCAAAACACATTTTTTCTTTCTCTAATCAGTGAGTTCACTTTCTTCCCTAGCACTAAAACAATAAATCCACTTTCCAAACAGTGATAACAAAATCTAAATGTTGTTTCCATGTAACTTTCATAGTTTTATTCTTATTTGTCCTTAAAACAAATTCTACAAGAGTATTACCTCAAAACTCACTAAAGCATTTCAGCATTTATAAAAACATTCAAACCATATTTTGAAAATTCACTGTAGAGAAAATTATATTTTCAGTCACAAATTTAGTTTCTAATTAGTTTATGATATCATAAATTTCTGCAGACTGTGAACAAAGACTCCTTCTTATCTGTGTCTTGTCTGCCTTCCAGCTTGGCCAAAGTTAAAAGACAGAGACTTTCTTTCTAAAGAAAAAAGTTTTCATGCCTTCTCCTTTGGCTGACCAGGCCTCCAGAAAAAGCTAGTTTGGCATACAAAACACAAATAATATGACAAGATAGACACAAGAACACTTAAAAATCGGTGTGCACAAGTAGAAGTCCCTGTTCTTGCCAGATCTGGGGCTTTTCTTATATGTCTTAGGCCAATTTTGCTCTATGTTTAGTTACCTCCTTTTTGACTGGGAATGAATTTCTGTTTCCAGGCTTCCCCAACCCCTTCTTGAATGTGAAATATCCCTCTGGCTTGAACTGGGGCTCCCTTTGAAGAAAAATTCTCCAAGGACCATCTAATGACTTCCCTGAAGAGGCATAGTTGGTATGCAGCTTCCTTTTCCAGTTAGAAAAAAATCCTGTTTCCAATGCTTCCCCAATCTCTTCTTGCCCTGAAGATATACTGACAATGCATGCTTTATGCCCTTGGAGGGATTTCCGGGATTGCATAGCTATTAATTATTGCCAAATAGTTACAATAAATGCAAACAGAGCACTAAGACAAACAAGCAAAGTTGCAACTTTGCCAACAGCATGGGGGCTTTACCTTGGCTGAAGCTGATTTGAAACTGAGTTGGAGTCTGATCTTCAAGGTAGCCTCTTACAAAGAAGTCTCTCCATGAAAATACCACAAAGGTGCTCTCAGGAACTTTCTCAGAGATACTGCCCTAGAGGCCAGTGTCCCCTCTCAACTCCTGGCTGAAAGTACATCAACTGACCTGACTGAAATTAAGGTAAACTGAGGCAACAAAGTTCTGAGCATGTTCATATTGGTAAGGCTAGCAGTTACCAATAAATGGGGTCTTCAGCTCCTTAGCAAGCCAAAAGAGTCCTAGGAGGGGTTTACAAGACTTCTTCTACTTTAGGGAAAGTGGATAAAGATAGGACACCACATAGGCAACACACAGGATTACGTCATCTGGTTTCTACTGATGGAAGGGATGAGGATTTTCTTCCTTGTAACTAGAGAAAGCTGATTGGTTGAGTCCACCTGCATCATTGTGAGGACAGCTAGTGGTACAGAAATAACAGGTTTCCTTAACATAAAGATAGAACCAAAATTTTATAAGAAGACAACAACTTTAACTCAGAGATAAAGAAACAAAAAATAATAAACATAAAGAAATAATTTTTTAAAACATCTAGTCCAATTGAAGAAGTCACTAACAATATCAGAATGGAATGATGTTGACATCTCAGAAAATTGAATTGATTCTATTTTGTAATTGATATCATTCTGGATCACCACCAATATGTTGTATAACTGCTCAATATTTCTAGAATGCCTAACTCTAGTTCATCTTTTTTTCAAGATCCACAAACTAAAATATTAAAAATATTTCCTTTACAAGAATAAAGTTGCTAATGGAAAGAAACCACATATGTGTATTAGGTATCACTGCTAGAGATAAAATATCACAGAATAAAATTACCTTTGACAAATTAAAGTGAAAGACACGAGCATAAGTGCTGTTTTTAATTGTTATACTGGGAGTGACTCCTCTTGACATGAGCAGATTTAAGGTATTTTCTGCATTTTCATTAATTTTAACTCCAGATAAGAAAAAACACTGTATAACCTTTGGGGGGAAAAAATAAAAATATCAAATGTGGGTAAGTAAAGGAAGGGATAGATGGGAGTTTCATCTCAATCCATAAATAAGGAATAGGGTAGAAGGAAGAACAGAAGACTATACTATTTCCAATTTCTTTTGACAATGAAAAAATGACATTAAATGATGTTTATACCTGTGTATAACCACATTTTGAATCAGAGAAGGATCAGCTTTCAACAAAATAGAGATAGTATAAAAACACATCTACAGTGACAGAACGGTGTTCAATACAGCTATAGAATGGTTATTTGGATAGGTACGGTGGTAATTCGAGGGGCAATCATTCATTCATTTAGAATTATCTCTTCCCAATTCTAAAAATAGATGCATTCCAATACATTATAATGCTATTGTAAAGGCTAGGTTGAAACCACCCACATCTAGGCTTAACTAGATGAGAACACTTTTTTTTTTAAAAATCAAACAATCAAAACTGAGTGTAAGGCTATACACCTCCTTGAAATAATCAAAGCCATCGTGTGAGACCAGTCAAGTGCTTAGCAGTGTATTTTTAAAAAGAAGCTATATCAGAATCACAGGAAGAGATTCTGAACACCTGGCCTGGAGAGACTAGAGCAAGCATAGTATTTTGGGCAGCTTTACAGCAGAGAATTAAACTATGGCAGAAGAGGAAAATATTAACAAGAATCACTGGCTCCATATACCTCTTGGAGAGGAGGGCTCCCTCTGAGAGAAATACTATAAAAAGCTATTTTCCTAACTTCTCTTTCCTAATTTCTCTCTGTCCAAAGACAGTAATATAATAATCTGTTGCTTCATTACCCACCTGTTCCCAGTAAACTATAATTTTGCCTCAACCACAATGCAGTTAACTGGGAAACTAATTTAAATGTAAGATTAGGCAAAGATCCTAACCTCTGTCTAGGTATCGGGAATTTGCCTGAATGCTCAGAGTGGTAAAATAAATTCAGAACTTTTCATCTAAAACAAACTTCCTGCAGCCCAAAACAAGGGAACTAAATGGATCTTTGTGGATATTATATTAACCTTGAAGCTTAAAATAAGCTAATTTGTATAAGAAGGCATCACATTATTGATAAAAAAAAACACTACACATCCAAAAATCAATGGAGAAGAGTTAATATAAGCTATGAATATAACTTACCAAGTTTTCTGAGGAAAGATACAGCTTGATTAGATCACTATGTTCCACTTGTCTAGAGGAAGAACAGGCTAACACTGCACGGGAAGTTCCTAGATAATACATAAATAATATATGTACATCGATATAGAACAATTTCCACTAAGACCTTAAGTTTGAAAAATGCTGATAATGACTCATTGGAACTAACAGGTAATTAGTGTTTCTTTACTGGGGTGGAGGAGAAGGTTGGGAGGGGCTGTGTTCAGATCTACAGTTACAAAAAAGTGGCAAAAGACATTCCTTCCCCTTAAAAAGCTTACAATCTAATGAGGGAGATAAAACATAAACAAATATACACAAAGTAAGACCTATACACAAGAAATAGGAAATAATTAAAAGAGAAAGGCACTGTAATTAAGAGATGTTGGGTCCACACCCAAGAAAGAAATGTGGAATCTGAATGCAGATGGGAGCATACTATTTTCTTTCCTTTTCCTGTGTTGTTTTGTTTTATTGCTTCATTCTCGTGGTTCCTCCCATTAGTTCTAATTGTTCTTTACATTATGACGAATGGGAAAACATGCTTAACATGAATGTATATGTAAAGCCTATATCAGATTGTATGCCTTCTTGGTGGGGGTGGGGGAAGAAGTGGGAGGGGGAGAAAATTTAAAACTCAAAATCTTAGGAAAATGAATGTTGAAAACTAAAAATAAATTAATTATCAAAAAAAACAGAGAAAGAGAGATAGAGAGAGAGAGAGAGAGAGAGAGAGAGAGAGAGAGAGAGAGAGAGAGAGAGAGAGAGAGAGAAGGCTTTCTGTAGAAGGCAGGATTTTAATTAGGACTTAAAAGAAGCCAGGGAGATCAATAGTTGGAGTGGAGGAGGGAGAGTATTCCAGGTATGGGAGACAGCCAGAGAGAATGCATGAGGCCAAGAGATGGAGTGTCTTGTTTCATGGAACAGCCAGGAAACCAGTGTCACTGGATCAAAGAGTAGTAGAGAGTGGGGTGTAAAGTGTAAGAAAACTAGAAAGGTAGGAGGTGACTAGATTATGATTAATAATAATATGATTAATAATGTTTCACTTTTCCATTGAAATTGACAAAATGTTTTCCTCAAAATAACCCATCATAAGGTACTATAAGTATTTTACTTGCCTTTTATAGATAAGAAAATATCTTATATATTTGAAGTGATTCACCCCAGGCCACACATTTAGTAAACAGAAGAAATGAGAATTGAATTCAGGTCTCCTGATGCCAAGACCAATGCTTTCTCCACCATATTATGCTGCTTTGAAGAATAAATCCAGAACTACAGCTGTCTGAGAAAGATTCCCCTCCTCCATCTATAAGGTGAAATAATGATGAGCAGTCCAAAAGTCTCTCTCAATTAGGAATTACAGATACTGAGTTAGAAAATGGAAATATTTAAGTGAGCTTGTAAGGGATGGGCAGTAACAACAGTCATCCAGTCATTTCAGATAAATCCTTTATCTAATTCACATCAGAATGAGGATTATTTGGTACCTACTCCTCCCATCCCTTCCTCCACATTGATATATTCTTTTCACACATCTCAAGATTCTCCTTCTTAACTGAGAGCTTAAAAATAGCATCTGCCACAACCCGAACCATCAGCCAATAAAATTGCTATCATGGTTGAGGCTCATCTTTGGTAATCTGACTGGGGCTTTGATCTACTCCTGCAGTTTAAGCGAAAGAGAAAGGTGATGGTCTCCTTGATTTAAAAAAAAAAGAAGAAGAAGAAGAAGCAAAATAAATAAATAAATGACAACCACTTAGATCTTTCTTTCAGAAAGAATTTTGAGAGACTGGTTCTCCTTTCTGTACATATGAAGCTCCTGTAACACTTAAGCAACTTAGGTTCAGGCTCCACAGTGTGAATCTTATCCCATCGTTTCCCAGGAGGACCAAGAACCTGAGTGAAGACTATTTATCAATGTCTTTCTGTAGATCACTGAAGAAAACTATACAACTAGTCTCAGACCTCTAGGTGGCTCAGTAGACAGAACACTAGGCCTGGAGTCAGGAAGACTTATGTTCAGATCCAGCCTCAGATACTTAACCAAGCTTGAAAAAGTTACTTAATCTCTGTTTGCCTCAGTTTCTTCATCTGTAAAATAGGAATTATAATAGCACTTACCTCCCAGCATTATTATGAGACTCAAATAAGATAATATTTATAAAGTGCTTAGCACAATGCCTGGTACATAGTAGACACTCTATAAATACTTTCTATTATTATTATTATTATTATTTCAAGTTGGGAAGACGTATCCAAGTGGACGAGACCAACCAGAAATTCTTGTATTAGATAGTGATTATGAGGTTCTCCCTTACAAAATGTCACTGGTCTAGTATACAAAAAGGGGGAGGGGAATTAGAGACCTCACATTAAAAAAATCAATTTTACAATTTCATCATAGAGAAGCACATAGATCCACAAACATCTTACTTTAAAAAAAAAAACAGTATTTCAAGAAGCAAAAAACAAGGGCTTACAACTAAGAATAACTTCCCTTGAAAAACTTAACAACATCCTACATGGGAAAATGGACCTTTAGTAGAATAAAAGACTTATGTATTCCTAATTTTAAAAAAAGCCACAGAAAACTTTGAAATAAAAACACAATAGTCAAGAGAAATATAGAAAGGTAATTAGATTTAAGCAGTTAGAAATAGCTAAATGATGCTGAATTGCTCACATAAAGGAGAAAGAAACAAATTTTTCTTTGAAACCACATTGTCTACACAAAGGATGTGATCTGGTTAGTTGTAAGAGAGTGAAGAAAAGGGTGTAGAAAGGGAAAACCCTAACGAAGAAGTGAAAGAGGAGGAATTTTCTATTTAGCAATAATTAGGGTGTGTGAGAATACAAGTATATAAAAATGGAGTAATAGAAGGGAGGAATAGATGTTTCAAGATCCTCCCTCTTATCTGAACTAAAGAAAGGTTGAGGGAAAAGACAAAGAGACAGATACAGAGACAGAAAGTTTAACATAGAAATACATTAAATATAACCAGGAAAGTGGATGTAAGGGCAAGGAAAGTAAAGAAAAGGACTAAAGAGGGAGGGAATAGTCAGGAGGAAAAATAATCAAACCAACACAAATGTAAACTTCATAGTGTAAATCATAAAGAATTGACTAAAACAATGGAAGAAAATATAAGAACCAGAGATCAAGAAATGGACTTAGTGAAGAGAGGTAGGAAAGAGGAGTAGGAAAAGATTAGTTCAACCATAGATTACTAGTGTTAATCACTTTAAGTCTTTTTCTCTACCTCCTTCTGCTTTTCAATGAGAAAGATGGGGATGGAGACACATAGAGAAATGTATAAGTAACAATCAAAACTAAATGAGATGAATTTATCAATAACAAATATCAGCAAAATAGATTACAAAGCAGACTCCAACAATATTATTGATAAGAGACACATTTGAAAACTAAATATACATCCAGAGTCAAATTAAGTATTATTAAGCCTTAAGCAATTTCAGAAAAGTAGGGCTAATAATCATGACCTCAGACAAGACAATATTAAAAATAAATTCATTAGGAATTAAACAGGTATAGGGGCAGCTAGATGGCACAGTGGATAGAGCACCAGACCTCAGACACATAACACTCACTAGCTGTGTGTCTCTGGGCAAGTCACTTAACCTCAATTGCCTCACCCAAAAAAAAAAAAGAATTAAGCAGGTGAGCAAAGTGAGCAAAACTAGGAGAAAATTGTACAAAGTAACAGCGACACTGTGTGATGATCAACTATGATAGATTTAGCTCTTCTCAGCAATTTAATGATCCAAAACAATTCCCAAAGATTCATGATGGAAAATGCTATTCACCCATAGTTATGTATCTACCTAATGCCATATCAGATTGCTTGCTATCATGGGTAGGGGGAAGGGAAGGGAGGAAGGGAGAAACATTTGAAACTCAAAATCTCTAAAAAAATGAATGTTGAAAACTATCTCTACATGTAATTGGAAAAAATAAAATATTGTTAAATGTTTAAAAAAATGTGAAAAAGAGTTAAGTAGAGAAATTTAATTAAGGTTAAAAGTGCCATATACAATACAGTAATGTTAATACTAATATATGTACAAAATGCTATAGCAATTAAGTATTTAAAGGAAAATTTAATCAAACTGTACAAAAAACAGACAGCAAAAGTAGAATCATTAAAAACCTCAATGTTCCCTTTTCAGATACAGATATATAAAAGAGAGGTAGAGCCAAGATGGAGGAGTAAAAGGAGGTACTCACCTGAACTTTCCCTCAAACCCCTCCAAATACCTTTACATAATGACTCTAAACAACTTCTAGAGTAGCAGAAGTCATAAAAAGATAAAGTGAAACAAATTTCCAGCCTAAGACAATCAGGAAGGTGAACAGGAAAGATCTGTTGCACCACTGAGAGAGGAGAACAGTCCAGCACAGCCCATGCCAGCATAAACAAGGGCTCAGCAACTGGAAGAAGGCCTTAGGAATAACTGAATCATCAGTGGCAGCAGTAGTAGCTGCTTCTGGAGCTCTCAGGCCACAGACAGTAAGGGGATCTAACAATTGATCAGAAGGAGATTGTAGGGGTCTCTTTGCTGGGACTGAGGCAGGGTTCTGTTGCTTTGCCCATACCTGGATCTGGGCCACAGTCCTGGGGGGGGGGGGCAATCTGGGGTAAGGAGGACCAATAGCATAGTAGAACTTGTGACAGCGGGGAAGAGGAATCCTTCTCACAGTTCTGGGACAAAAAAGAGTGTTTGTGATCACTCACAGACCAGAACACAGGCCAGGAGAGGAGTAAACACCTCTCCTTAGATCATACCACCTTAGAAGAACTGAAAATGTACAGGTCTCTAGAAGTGCCTCTGAAAAGAGCTTCACAAAATCCCTGAATCTTGAAACAGTTTGCCCTCCACAATGGAAGCAGAGCCCTGCCTTGACAAAGAGTTAATAAGTCAAGTAAGAGACTTGGAAAATGAGCAAACAATGAAAAAAACTCAAACTAGAAACTTATTTTGGTGACAAGAAGATGAAAACATGCACTCAGCAGAAGATAACGAAGTCAAAGCTCCCACATCCAAAGATGCCTCCAAGAAAAATACGAATTGGTCTCAGGCCATGAAAAAGTTCAAAAAGGATTTTGAAAAACAAGTAAGAGAAGTAAAGAAAAAATTGGGAAGAGAAATGAGAGGGATGCAAGAAAATCATGAAAAATGAGTCAACAGCTTGGTAAAGGAGACATTGAAATCAAAGAAAATAACACCTCAAAAAATAGACTAACCCAGATGGCAAAAAAGATCCAAAAAGCCAATGAGAAGATGAATACCTTAAGAAGCAGAATCAGCCAAATGGAAAAGGAAGTCCGAAAACTCACTGAGAAAATACTTCCTTAAAAATTAGAATGGAACAAATGGAAGCTAATGACTTTATGAGAAATCAGGATATTGTAAAACAAATTCAAAGGAATGAAAAAATAGAAAACAATGTGAAATATCTCATCAGAAAAACAGCTGACCTGGGAAATAGATCCAGGAGAGATAATTTTAAAATTATAGGACTATCTGAAAGCCACGATTGAAAAAAAGAGCCTAGACATCGTCTTTCAAGAAATTATCAAGGAAAACTGCCCTAATATCTTAGAACCAGAGGGCAAAATAGAAATGGAAAGAATCCACTAACCTCCTGAAAGAGATTCCCAAAGGAAAATTCCTAGGAATGTTGCAGCCAAATTCCAGAGTTCCCAGGTCAAAGAGAAAATATTGAAAGCAGCCAGAAAGAAACAATTCAAATATGGTAGAACCACAGTCACAATTACACAAGATTTAGCAGCTTCTACATTAAAGAGTCAGAGGGCTTGGAATATGATATTGCAAAGGGCAAAGGAGCTAGAATTACAACCAAGCAAAAATGAGTATAATCCTTCAGGGGGGAAAAATGGATATTCAGTGAAATAGAGGAGTTTCAAGAATTCTTGAGGAAAAGACTAGAGCTAAATAGAAAATTTGACTCTCAAATATAAGACTAATGAGAAGCATAAAAAGGTAAACAGGAAAAGGAAATCATAAGGGACTTAATAAGATTAAGCTGTTTGCATTCCTACATGGGAAGATAATACTTGTAACTCATAGGAACCTTCTCATTATTAGGACAGTTAGAAGGATATATATAGACAGAGGGTGCAGGTATGAGTTGAATATGAAGGGATGATATCTCTAAAAAAATTAAGGGGTAAAAGAAGAATGTGCTGGAAGAAAGGGAGAGGGAGAAGTAAGATGGGGTAAATTATCTCACATAAAAGAAGCAAGAAAAAGCTATTACATTGGAGGGGAAAATGAGGGCGGTAGGGGGGAATGAGTGAACCTTAAGAATTGGCTCAGGGGCAGCTAGGTGGCACAGTGGATAGACCACCAGCCCTGAAGTCAGAAGGACCTGAGTTCAAATCCAGCCTCAGACCAAACCACTTGACACTAGCTGTGTGACCCTGGGCAAGTCACTTAACCCCAATTGCCTTAAAAAAATTAATTTAAAAAAAAGAATTGGCTCAAAGAGGGAATAACATAAACACTCAATTGAGTATAGAAATCTATCTTATCCTGCAAGAAAGTAGGAGGGGAAGGGAATAAGATAAGGGGGAGCAGTAATAGTAGGGAGGGCAGATTGGGGGAAGGAGTAGTCAGAAGCAAAACACTTTTGAGGAGGGACAGGGTGAAATGAGAGAGTGAATAAAATAAACAGAGGGTGAAATAAGATGGAGGGAAATACAGTTAGCAATAATAGCTGAGAAAAAAAATTTTAAGCACATTTCTCTGATAAGTCTTCATTTCTCAAACATATAGAGAACTGAGTTAAATTTATAAAAATAAGAGATATTCCCCAATTGATAAAAGATCAAAAGATATGAACAGTTTTCAGATGAAGTAATCAAAACTATCTATAGCCATATGAAAAAATGCCCTCACTATTGATTGGAGAAATGAAAATTAAAGTAATTCTGTGATGCTGTCTCATGCCTATTAGATTGGCTAATAAAACAAAAAAAGCAAATGACAAATGTTGGAGATGATAGAGGGAAAGTGGGATATTAATTCACTGTTGGGGGAGTTGTGAACTGCTCCAACCATTCAGGAGAGCAATTTGGAACTATGCCCAAAGGGCTACAAAACTATGCATACCCTTTGACCTAGCATTACAATACTATGTCTGCATCCCAAAAAGAGATTAAAAAAAAGAAGGAAAAGGACCTATATGTACAAAAATATTCATAGCAGTTCTTTTCTAGTGGCAAAAAAAATTGGAAATTGAGGGAATGCCCATCAATTGGGGAAAGGCTAAACAAATTGTGGTATATGATTGTGATGGAATATTATTCTACTGTAAGAAATGATGAGCAGAATGCTCTCAGAAAAACCCAGAGAGACTTACATGAGCTGATGCAAAGTGAAATATACTTTGTACATAGTAATAGCAGTATTTTAAGATGAGCAGTGTGAATGACTTAGCTATTCTCAGCAATACAATGATTCAAGACAGCTCTGAAGGACTAAAGACAAAAATACTATCCATCCCCAGAGAAAGAATTGAAGGTGTCTGAATACAGATTGAAACTTTTTAACTTTCATTATTTTTCTTGAGGGTTTTTTGTTTGGGGGGAGAGGGTTAGGTCTGTTTTCTTTAACAACATGACTATTGTGGAAATGTTTTGCATAACCACATATTTATAACTTATATTTAATTGCTTGCCTTCTCAATGGGGGGGTGAGAATTTGGAATTCAATGCTTTTAAAATTATTGTTAAAAATTGTTTTTACATGTAACTGGGGAAAAAATAAATACTAAATAATTTTTAAGAGACAGAAAAACAAGAAAGAAGCTAATGATTAGAATAAAAACTTTATAGACATGGTAGATCTCTGGAAAATACCTAAGGGAAATTGAAATTAATATACACATTTTAAACTAGTACATGGCACCATTACAAACATTTATCATGTTCTGTGAAATAAAACCCCACAAACATGCATCTCAGCACAATCAAAAATTATAATCTGTTAGAGGTATTTGAATAAAAGATTAAAATTTATGATTTAATTAAAAGACGTGATTTAATCCTAAAGAATTGTTGAGTCAAAGAATAAGTCATAGAAGTAATAGATAATTTCATCAAATAAAATTATAGAAATGAAACAATATGCCAAGACTTTGAGGAGGCAGCCAGAGCATCCTTAGGGGAAAGTTATGCCTGTAAACAATTTCATGAACAAACACAAGAAAAGAAACAAAGAAACAAAGAAAGAAAGGAAAGGAAAGAGAGAGGCAGGCAGAGGGAGACAGAGAGAAAGATGCAGGGGAAGGAAGGAAGGAAGGAAGGAAGGAAGGAAGGAAGGAAGGAAGAAGGAAGGAAGGAAGGAAGGAAGGAAGGAAGGAAGGAAGGAAGAGCAGATCAATGAATTAGAGTATACAACTAAAAAATAGAAAGTAACTAATAAAAAATTCAACTAAACACCAAAATACAAATTCTGATAATCAAAGAAGCAATTTACAGAGTTAAAAACAATCAAATAAAAAAAAATCTCACATTAAATTGATAAACAAAAGTAGGAAGGACCTGGTTTTGAAAAAATGGTAAAGGAGACTTTCACTTCCGGAAGCCAGGACTTTGGAGTAAAAAGGTAAGCACTCTCACCCTCCCCTATCAACCTCTGAAAGCCCAGAAAATATCACCCCAAAAAATCCAGGAACAACTGAAGCAGAAGAAAGATGGGGAGCAGCAGTGCAGTAGCCCAGGTAGCTTGAGGGATTAACGGGAAAGGCCCCACTTACCCTGAGGGAAGGGGAGCAGCACTGAATGGAAGGCATCACAGCCAGCTAGGGAAAACCCCACTTTAGCACACCAGGAGGAGATCCTGGTGCCTTGGCATTCTACAGCGAACAGGTCTCCCAGTGCCTCAGCAGAACTAAGGGAGGTAGCACTGCAAGGGGCCCCAGGCAGATAAACACCTTGTAGCACCCATCTAAAAGGAGCTGAAGAAAGCCAAAGGAAAGCAAAAAGCAGGCAAACTAGAATTGCCCAAAAGTTCCAGCCTTGTTTATTCCAGCCCAACACCAGGTAAGCTACCAGAACCCTACAGCCTCCAATTGCCAAAATAAGAGGCCCCAGCACACAAAGCCAGTGACCAAGATCTAGGCTCCCAGCATAAGAAGCTTGGGTCAGTACCCTCTGCTCCCTAGCAAGAGAGCTCAATCTCTTTAAAGGCCAGGAATAAAGAAACACCATGAATAAAAAGAACATACCATAGATTCATATTATGAGAAGAGTGAAGATCAAGAAAGAAATTCTTCAGAGGACAACATTGTCAACAAATCCACATCTGCAACAGGAAATATGAACTGGTCTGAAGCCCAAAAAAGCCTTCTTAGAAGAACTCAAGAAGGATTTTAAAAGTCAAATGAGAGAGGTAGAAAAGTCCTTAAAAAATACAATTGACCAACTGGAAAAAAAAGTACACTGAAGAAAACAAATCCCTTAAAAATACAATTCACCAATTGGAGAAGGAAGTACAAAAACTAACAGAAGAAAGCAACTTGTTAAAAATTAGGATTGTACAAATGGAAACTAATGACTCTATAACAGAGCAAGAATCAGTCAAACAGAAATAAAAAAATGAAAAAATAGATGAAACATAAAATACCTCATGGGTAAAATGACTGACCTGTAAAATCGATCCAGGACAGACAATTTAAAAATCATTGCACTACCTGAAAATCATGATGGAAAAAAAGAGCCTAGACAGTATCTTTCAGGAAATCATAAAGGAAAACTGCCCTGAAGTCCTAGAACCAGAAGGTAAAATAACCATAGAAAGAATCCACCACTCACCACCTGAAAGAGATCCCAAATTGCAAATGCCAAGGAATATAATAGCCAAATTCCAAAATTACCAGATCAAAGAGAAAATACTGCAAGCAGCCAGAAAGAAACAATTTAAATATCATGGAACCACAGTCAGGATTACACAGGACTTTGCAACTTCTACATTAAATAACCATAGGGCGTGGAACATGATACTGCCTAAGGCAAAGGAGCTTTGATTGCAGCCAAGGATCACCTACCCAGCAAAAATGAGCATGATCTTTCAAGGGAGGAGATGGACATTCAATGAAATAGGGGACTTTCAAATCTTCCTGATGAAAAGACCAGAGCTCAACAAAAAAATTGATCTTCAAGTATAAGATTCAAGAGAGACATAAAAAGGTAAATGGGACAGAAAGGTACAATATGTTGTTCATAAGGGCAAACTGTTTACATCCATACAAGGGAAGATGATACTTGCAACTCTTGAGAACCATGTTAAAGGAATTTACATAAAGGGGGTTGGATATAAGTTCACTTTGATGTAATGATAACAAAAAAAAATCTATTCAAGCGGGTTAAATGGATCCAAGTAAGTGGATTAGTCTGATCTAAGAAAATGTACTAAGAAAGGAGGAGGCAGACAAGGGTAAATTGCATTACATGAAAAGACACAAAAACCTATTACAGCAGAGGGAAAGAAGGGAGGGGGATGAACATTGTTTCAACCTTACTCTCATCAGATTTGGCTCAAGAAGGGAATAACATAATCAGTTAGGTATAGAAATCTAACTTGCCCTATAGGCAGTAGGAGAGAAAAGGGGAGAGAAAAGGGAGGGGTGATGGAAGGGAGGTAAGAAGGAGTAAAAGTAAAGGTGACGAAAAGGGACAGGGCTAATAGAAGGGAGGAGGGACTGAAGGAGGCACTGGTCAAAAGCAAAACAGTAGTGAGGGGGGAAAAGGAGAAAGGAGAAAGAAATGCATAAATGGGCAGGGGGGAGGATGGACAAAAAGACATAGTAATCATAACTGCGAATGTGAATGGGATGAACTCTCCCATAAAAGGAAGCAGACAGCAGAATGGATTAAAAACCATAATCCTACAATATGTTGTTTACAGGAAACACATTTGAAAAAGAGTGACACATACAGGGTAAAGGTAAAAGGCTGGAGCAGAATATATTATGTGTCAGCTGAAGTAAAAAAAGCAGGGGTAGCAATCCTGATCTCAGACAAAGCAAAAGCAAAAATAGATCTAATCAAAAGAGATAAGGAAAAACTACATCCTGCTAAAAGGCACCA
Source organism: Phascolarctos cinereus (assembly GCF_003287225.1). Lineage (NCBI taxonomy): Eukaryota > Metazoa > Chordata > Mammalia > Diprotodontia > Phascolarctidae > Phascolarctos > Phascolarctos cinereus. The sequence continues at coordinate 202,979,372 of NW_027555736.1, forward strand.
TAGACAATGAAGTAAAATCATTACTAAACATATATGCACCAAATGGTATAGCATGCAAATTCTTAGAGAAGAAGATGAGGGAGTTACAGGAAGAAATAAACAGCAAAACTATATTAATGGGGGACCTCAACCTCCCCCTCTCTGTACTAGATAAATCTAACCACAAAATAAACAAGAAAGAAGTTAAGGAGGTGAATAGAACATTAGAAAAGTTAGGTATGATAGACCTCTGGAGAAAACTGAATGGGGATAGAAAGGAATATACTTTTTTCTTGGCAGTACATGGCACATACACAAAAACTGACCATGTACTAGGGCATAAAAACCTTACAATCCAATGCAGAAAGGCAGAAATATTAAATGCATCCTTTTCAGATCATGATGCAATAAAAATTATATGTAATAAAGGGCCATGGAAAGATAGACTAAAAAATAATTGGAAACTAAATAATCTAATCCTAAAAAATGATTGGGTCAAACAACAAATCATAGAAACAATCAATAATTTCATTCAAGAGAATGACAATAATGAGACAACATACCAAAACTTATGGGATGCAGGAAAGCAGTTCTTAGGGGAAGTTTTATATCTCTAAATGCTTACATAAATAAAATAGAAAAAGAGGAGATAATGAATTGGGCATACAACTAAAAAAACTAGAAAAAGAACAAATTAAAAATCCTCAAAACCAAATTAGAAATATTGAAAACCAAAGGAAAAATTAATAAAATTGAAATTAAGAAAACTATTGAACTAATAAATAAAACTAAGAGCTGGTTTTATGAAAAAACAATAAAATAGATAAACCTTTGGTTAATTTAATTTAAAAAAAAGAAAGAAGAAAACCAAATTACTAGTATCAAGAATGAAAAGGGTGAAGCTACCACCAAGGAAGAGGAAATTAAAACAATAATTAGGAATTATTTTGCCCAACTATATGCCAACAAATTTGACAATCTTAGTGAAATGGATACATATTTACAAAAATATAAATTGCCCAGATTAACAGAAGAGGAAGTAAAATACTTAAATAACCCCATCTCAGAAAAAGAAATTGAACAAGCCATTGATGAACTCCCTAGGAAAAAATCTCCAGGGCCAGATGGATTTACATGAATTCTATCAAACATTTAAAGAACAATTAATTCCAATACTATATAGACTATTTGGGAAAATAGGTGAAGAAGGAGTCTTACCAAATTCTTTTTATGATACAAATATGGCGCTGAAACCAGGAAGAGTCAAAACAGAGAAAGAAAATTATAGACCAATTTCTCTAATGAATATAGATGCAAAAATTTTAAACAAAATACTAGCAAATAGATTACAGCAACTTATCACAAGAATAATACACTATGACCAGGTAGGATTTATACCAGGAATGCAGGGTTGGTTCAATATTAGGAAAACTATCAGCATAATTGAGCATATCAACAACAAAACCAACAGAAACCACATGATCATCTCAATAGATGCAGAAAAAGCTTTTGACAAAATACAACACCCATTCCTATTAAAAACACTAGAAAGCATAGGTATAAATGGAGTCTTCCTTAAAATAATAAATAGCATCTATCTAAAACCTTCAGCAAGCATTATATGTAATGGGGACAGGCTAGAAGCATTTCCAATAAGATTGGGGGTGAAACAAGGATGTCCATTATCACCACTGTTATTCAATATTGTACTGGAAATGTTAGCTTTAGCAATAAGAGAAGAAAAAGAAATTGAAGGCATTAGAATAGGCAAAGAAGAAACAAAGCTATCACTCTTTGCAGATGACATGATGATATACTTAGAGAATCCTAGAGAATCAAGTAAAAAACTACTTGAAATAATAAACAACTTTAGCAAAGTTGCAGGCTATAAAATAAACCCACATAAATCATCAGCATTTCTATATATTACCAACAAAGCCCAACAGCAAGAGATAGAAAGAGAAATCCATTTAAACTTACTGTAGACATTATAAAATATTTAGGAGTCTACCTCCAAAACAAACCCAGGAACTCTATGAACACAATTACAAAACACTTTTCACACAAATAAAATCAGATCTAAATAATTGGAAAAACATCAGTTGCTCATGGGTAGGCCGAGCTAATATAATAAAAATGACAATCCTACCTAAGCTAATTTACTTATTCAGTGCCATACCAATCAAACTACCAAAAAATTATTTTATAGAGTTAGAAAAAATAATAAGATTCATATGGAAAACAAAAGGTCCAGAATATCAAAGGAACTAATGAAAAGAAATGCAGGGGAAGGTGGCCTAGCAATTCCAGATCTTAAATTGTATTATAAAGCAGCAATCATCAAAACTGCTTGGTACTGGCTAAGAAATAGAGTGGTGGATCAGTGGAATAGGTTAAATATGCAAGACACAGTAGTCAATGACTATAGTAATCTATTATTTGATAAACCCAAAGACCCCAGCTTCTGGGATAAGAACCCACTCTTTGAAAAAAACTGCTGGGAAAACTGGAAAAGAGTATGGCAGAAACTAGGCATAGACCCAAATCTCACACCATATACCAAAATAAAGTCAAAATGGGTTCATGACTTAGATATAAAGGCTGATACATAAGTAAACTGGGAGCAAGGAATAGTTTACCTATCAGATCTATGGAGAACAGAAGAATTCATGACCAAACAGGAGGTAGAGAACATTGCAAAAAGCAAAATAATTTTGATTACATTAAATTGAAAAGTTTTTGCACAAACAAAGCCAATGCAACTAAGATTAGAAGGAAGGTAGAAAATTGGGAAAGAATTTTTACAACCAGTCTCTCTGATAAGGCCTCATTTCTAAAATATATAGAGAATTAAGACAAATTTATAAGAAACAAGCCATTCCCCAATTGATAAATGGTCAAAGGATATGAACAGACAGTTCTCAGATGAAGAAATTAAAGCCATCTATAGTCATATGAAAAAATGCTCTAAATCATTATTGATTAGAGAAATGCAAATCAAAACAACTCTGAGGTACCACATCACACCTATCAGATTGGCCAACATGACAAAACAGGAAAATGATAAATGTTGGAGAAGATGTGGGAAAATTGGAACACTAATGCATTGTTGGTGGAGTTGTGAAATGATCCAACCATTTTGGGAAGCAATTTGGAACTATGCCCAAAGGGCTATAAAAATGTGCATACCCTTTGATCCAGCAATAGCACTTCTAGGGCTATATCCCAAAGAGATCAACAAATGGGAAAAGGACCCACATGTACAAAAATATTCATAGCAGCTCTTTTTGTGGTGGCAAAGAATTGGAAATTGAGAGGATGCCCATCAATTGGGGAATGGCTGAACAAGTTGTGGTATATGAATGTAATGGAATACTATTGTGCTATAAGAAATGATGAACAGGCTGACTTCAGAAAAACCTGGAAAGACTTGTATGGTCTGATGCTGAGTGAAGTGAGCAGAACCGAAAGAACATTGTACACAATAACAGCCACTTTGTGCGATGATTAATATGGATAAACTTAACCCTTCCCAGCAATACAAGGCTCTAAGACATCTCCAGAGGCCCCATGATGGAAAATGCTATCCACATCCAAAGAAAGAACTATGGAAGTTCAATTGCTATTTTTTTTCCTCTTCTGTTGAGTTTTGTGGGATACAATTTTAATGGAGGACTATTGTGCTAAAAGAAATGACAAGGGGAATGGTTTCAGAAAAACACATGGCAAGACCTATTTGAACTGGTACAAAGTGAAGTGAGAAGAAGCAAGAGATCATTGTGCACAACCACAGCAATGTTGTGATGATGATCAATTATGAAAGACTTAGCTATTGTGATCAATAAAATGATCCAAGATAATCCCAAAAGACTCATGATGACAAAATACTATCCATTTCCAGCAAGAGAACTAATGAAGTGTAAACTGAAATATAATTTTCTCAACTTTTTCATTTGGGGTTTTTTTGTGATTTAGCTAATACAGAAATACATTTTGCGTGATTTCACATGTATAATTGATATCATTTTGTTTGCCTTCCCAGTGGGAGGGAGGAGTGGAAGGGATAAAATGTAAAACTCAAAATTTAAAAGGAAAATAATGTTTAAAAATATATTTTTTAAAAAGAAAAAATTGAGAACTAATGTGAAAAAATTTTAATAACAATGAGCCTTTTTGAAGAAATAATTACTGAAAAGATAAGGAAATATTGAAGGGAAGAGAGTTTGTGAAAATAGGGCTGCCTTTAAGAAGATTTAAACTAAAATAAATGAAGTGACAAAGTACTGTCTCTATAGTGGGGGAACAATACTAATTCAGAAAAATATTAAAGACAAAGGAAGAAAATATAAACAACTCTAAAAACTTTGAAGGTGAATGTATTAAAAAATCTAATCAAACACAAAACAGTCACAAATAGACAAGAAAACACAGCTCTATGAAATCTGTTGGTTACAAGACACAAAACTCCCCTCTCCAGAAAAAAAAAAAAGACATACACAGAATAAAAATGAGAGATTCAAAAAAATTGATTATACATCAGGAGAATCCAATATTAGGAGTTACAATGATGCTATCAGAAAAAAAGCAAAAGAGGATTCCATAACAGCAGACACCAAAATGTGAGGGTCTTAAGAGTTCTTACAGAGGCAGAGTCGATATGGCAGAGAGGTATAAATTTTGCCACAGCTCACCCAAGACTTTTTGCAAAACAATCTAGAAATTGTATCAAACTAGATTCTGAGCAAGGAAGCTAAGAAAAAGTCCTAGTGGTGTTTACAATCCAGGATAGCATAGGAAGAGAGCGAGGTTTGCAGATTCTTGAAGAGGATTGGCCAAAAGCACAGTACAGCAGTAAAAGTGACATCATTGTTGTTGTTTGTTCTTCATTCTTGAAAAGGATCAGCAGGAAGGTTGTGCTATGACTTGCTTGTGAATTGGATTTTAGTGAGGGAGGGCTGTGCAAAATGACCACCAATATCACCTTCTCCTTTAGAGCCATCTGGGTCCAGTGGCAAGATATAGATCAGGATGACTGGAGTTAGCACTGGATGCAGTGAGAGGTCATGACCTTTTTAAGCTAACGTCTCAGTTTGACTGAGGCAATGCTCATTCAGTGATTAAAGCTAGGTAAGAAATGAGGCAAAGAATGGCCACTTTTATCTAGTCAAGAAAAACATTATTAATCTGGGAAGACCCTCAGGTTTTCTGGTCAAAAACATAAATAATTACTATTTACATTCACTCTGAACAATCAGGGCCCAAACAATGACTCCGTGGGCTTGGACTGGGACCTATTGTTGGCCAATCAGAGCCAAAGTGATTTGGGTTTAAGCCAAATTTCTAAGGAAGAAATCTAGCCCAGAAATCCCAAGACTGTGATTTCAGTGATAAAATTTACATTCCTTTGGGCAGAGCACCCTTAGGTAAGGGTATGATATCCTATGTGGAAAGAGGAAAGGAGAGGAGAGGGAAAGAGAGGAGTGGAGAGAAGGGGAAAAGAGAGGAAAGGAGAGAAGTGACATCAGGCTGAAAGCAGCACTAGCAATGGCAAGGAGCAGCCTAGGAGCCAGGGTCAGTGAGGAGACTGAACATCTGGGCAGAAAGAGATGCAAGGGAACCACTGTCCTAGCGCTGGAATCAAGAAGAGGTGCTACCTAGAAGCTCCGTGGCACATTACACAATTCTGGGTCATAGTTCCAGGGCAGAGAAGAGTGGTCAAAATCACTAGTGAGGGAGCAGGGGTCCTACCTGTGAAAGGAATAAAGAACAGACCAGGAGGGCAGTAGAGAGACCTCTCCCTTGATCACAACACGATGGAAGCACCAAAAATGCACAGTTCGCAGACTGAGCTGTGAAAGCAGCAGATGGACAAAAAAGATGGAAGCTCAAGCCAGTCATACCCTATCCCATAGGTGAACAGAGCCTACACTAACATAAAATCCAAAGTCAAGAAGTAGGCTGGGAAAATGAGCAAACAAATGAACAACAACAACAACAAAAAAGAACCTGACCACAAAAAGTTACTATGGTGCTAGGGAAGCTCCAAACACAAACTCAGAAGAAGATAAAGACTTGAACGTATCTAAAAGCAAACCATAAAAGAAAAATACAGATTACACACAAACCCAACAAAGACAACTAAAAGAGCTAAAGAAAGTAATAAATAAAGAGCAAAAAAAAAAGATTTTAAAAATCGAGTGGTTGAGGAAAAATTGGTTAAAGAAATGAGAGCTATGCAAGAAAATTATGAAAAAATAATTAGCAGCTTGGGAAAAGAGGCACAAAAACCCACTGAAGAAAATAATTCTTTTAAAACTACCCAAAAAGCAATAAAAACAAAGTCAAAAGATGGAAGAAAATATGAAATATCTCATAGGAAAAATGACTAAGCTGGAAAATACCTGGGAAATAATTTAAGAATTATTGGACTATCTAAAAGCCATGGACAAAAAAAAAAGAGATTAGATATTATATTTCAAGAAATTGTAAAAGCAAATAGAGGGCAAGGTAGAAATTGAAAAAAAAATCCATCCATTACCTCCTGAAAGAAGTTCCAAAATGAAAATTTCCAGAAATATCGTAGCCAAAATTCAGAGCTCCAAGGTCAAGATGAACATATTGTAAGTAACCAAAAAGAAACAATTCAAATACTAGGACCCACAGTCAGGCTCATACAAGATTTAGCAGCTACCAATACAAAGGAGTGGAGGCTTAGAATATAATATTCCAGAAATCAAAGGAACTAAATTACAACCAAGAAAAAGCTACCTAATAAAACTGAGTATAACTCTATAGGTGAAATAATGGATATCTAGTGAAATAGAGACTTTCAAGCATTCCTATTAAAAAGATGACGGCTGACTAGAAAATATTATATTTAAACACAAGACTCAAAAGAAGCATAAAAAGTAAACATGAATGAGGAATTAAAAGGGACTTAAAGATAAACTGTTTATATTCATATAATAACATCATACGTGGTCTCTGAGAACTTTATAATCACTAGGGCAGTTAGAATGAGTCTTCTTAGAAGGCATGGGTATGAGTCTATCATATTGGATGATCTCAAAAGAAGAATGGAAGGGTAAGAAAGACAGAGTCACTGGTAGAACAGGGAAGAGAGAGGAAGAATGGAGGAAATTATCTCACATAAATAAGATGTAAAAGGAGAATTTATGCACTGGAAGGGAAAATGCAAGAGGAATAGACAACTCTTGAACCTCACTTTCACCGGAACCAGTCCATGTAAGAAAGAATATACACAAACAGTTGGGTAGAGAAATTCATCTTACCCAACAGGGAAGCAGGAGGGGAAGAGGTTAAAAGAAAGAGGGAGGGGGAATAAGAGGAAGAATAGATAAAGGGAGGTAGTGGTCAGAAGAAAAACAGACCCTTGAGGAGGGGATAGGTTTTTTTTAAAAAAAAAAAGGATAAATATACGAGAATAGGATTGAGGGAAATATACAACTAATGATCAGAATTGTGAATAGTAATAGTATGGACTTACCCACAAAGTGGAAATGGGTTCCATTTCCAATTCCACAGAATTCAATATGTCATTTACAAGGAACAGAATGATACACAAAAAGTTAAAATATAGGGCTGGATCAGAATTTGTTATGCTTCAGCTGAAGTACAAATGTTTTTTAAAAAGCAAGGGTAGAAATCATGATCTCAGGAAAAGCAAAAGCAAAAACAATCCTAATTAAGAGATAACCAGGAAAACTACATTTTGCTAAAAGTACCATAGAAAATGAATTAATGTCAATAAATAATATATGTGCACCAAGTGGCACCGCATTCAAGTTCTTGAATTAAAAGTAAAATGAATTATAGATGGAAATAGAAGTAAAATCATATTAGTGGGGGGCTTAATTTATCCTTCTCAGAACTAGATAAATCTAAAAATAAACAAAAAAAAGAAGTTAAGGAGATGATAACAATTTTAGAAAAGTTACATTTTGATAGTTCTCTGGAGAATATTGAATGGGAATATAAGTGAGTATAGCTGTGCATGAAGCCTTCACAAAAACTGATCATGTACTGAGACATAAAAGCTTCATAGGCAAATGCAGAAAAACCAAAATATTTAACACACCTTTTCCTGACCATAATGCAATGAAAATTAGATTAGATATAAGGCCTTTAAAGTACAAATTAAAAATTAATCAGAAACTAAATAGCCCAATATTAAGGAATGAGTGGGTCAAAGAATAAATCACAGGGGGAAAAAAAATCATTAATTTCATTAAAGGTAATGACAACAATGAGATAACCTATCAAAATTTGTGCGATGCAGCCAAAGCATTACTTACGGATCTCTAAATATTTACATCGATGAAAGAGAGAAAGAGCAGAATGTTCATTGAATTGAAGATACCACTAAAAAACTAAAAAATAAAAATTCCCAATTAAACACTAAGTCCTGAAAACCAATGCTAAGATCAACAAAATTGAAATTTTTAAAAAATGGATTTATAAATAAAAATAGGAACTAGTTTTATGAAAAATAATAAAACAGTTAAACCATTAGCTAATTTGATTTAAATTTTAAAAAAAGAAAGGAGAAAGCCATTACCCACACCAAAAATAAAAAGGATGAATGTAGCACCAATGAAGATAAAATTAAAGCAATTATTAGCTGTTTTGCCCAACTACATGCCAATAAACTGACAATCTCACTGAAATGGATAAATATTTACAAAAGTGTTAATTGCCCAGGTTAACAGAAGAGAAAATATTAAAACTTAAATAACCTTATCTTAGAAAACCAAATTGAACAAGTCATAAATGAGCTCTCAAAGGGAAAAACAAATCCATGTCCAGGTGGATTTAAAAGCTAATTCTACCAAACAATTTAAAGAACAAGATGGAGTCCTTCCAAATTCCTTCTATGACATAAATATGACTGTGATACCTAAACCAGGAAGATTAAAAAAAGAGAAAGAAAACTATAAATGAATGTCCCTAATAAATATTGATGCAAAACTTTTAAATAAAATACTAGCCAGGTGATGACAACAATATATCACAAAGATCAGACACTATGACTGGACTGGATTTATACTAATAATACACAGCTTATTCAATATTAGAAAAACAACAATTGATCATATCAACAATTAAAAAATTAAATCATATGAATTTTCAATGGATACAGAAAAGACTTTTGACAAAATAGAACACCCAGTCCTATTAAAAAACACTAGGCAGCATAGGAATGGAGCTTTTCTTAAAATCATAAGTAGTATCTAGCTAAAATGAAAAGCAAGCATTATCCATAATGAGTATAAACTAGAAGCCTTTCCAATAAAATCAGCAATAAAGGAGAGAAGCCCATTATCACTATTACTATTCAATATTATACTGGAAATGTTAACTAGAGCAACAATATAAGAAAAAGAATTTGAAGAAATAAGCTTATGCAACTAAGAAACAGAACCATCATTTTGTAGATAATATGGTAGTACATTTAGAGAGCCCTAAAGAGTTAACTAAAAAAAAGTCAAAACAACTAACAACTTTAGCAGAGTTGCAGGATATAAAATAAACCCACATAAATCATTCACATTTCTACATATTACCAACAAAACTCAGCAAGAAGAGATAAATTAAAGTGAAATAACACTTAAAATAACTGCATACAGTATAAAATACTTGGGAATGTACCTTCCAAGACACACAGAGGAACTAAATGGACACAATTACAAAACATTCTTCACACAAATAAAGACATCTCAATAATTGGAGAAATATTAGTTGCTCATTAATAAGTTAAAACAATATAATTTTTAAAAAGACAATTTGTTGTTATTCAGTCATTTCAGTCGTGTCCACTTCTTTATGACCCCATTTGGGTTTTTCTTGGCAAAGATCCTGGATCAGTTTGCCATTTCCTTCTCCAGCTCATTTTACAGATGAAGAACACAGGCAAACAGAGTTAAATGACTTGCACAGTCACACAGCTAATTGGTGTCTGAGACCAGATTTGAACACATGAAGATGACTCTTCCTGATTCGAGAACTTGTACTCTATCCACTGCACCTCCTAGCTGCCCTAAAAATGATACTACCTAATTGACTTATTCAGTGCCATACCAATCAGAGTATCAAAGATTTACTTCATAGAGGTAGAAAAAAAATAATAACAAAATGTAACTGCAAGAACTAAAAGGTCAATAGGTGGAAGAGGAGGTAGGAGAGAATGTAAAGGAAGAGGCCCTAGCAGTACTGGATCTCAAACTATATTACCAAGCTGTAATCATCAAAACAGTTTAGTACTGGATAAGAAATAGAGTGGTTGATCAATGAAACAGACCAGATACACAATATACAGAAGCAAATAAGCACAACTTAGCTATTGGGACAAGATCTCACTATTTGACAATAATTACTGGGAAAACTGGAAAGCTGTAAGGCAGAACCCAGGAATAGACCAACATCTCATACTGTATGCCAAGATAAGCTCAAAATAGGTACCATATTCAGACATAAAGTGTTATATAATAGATAAACTTGGGAAGCATGGAAGAAATTACCTGTCAGATGTATGGATAGGGGAAGAATTCATGACCAAACAAGAGACAGAGAAGTTCAAATGAGTTAAAAAGGATAATTTTGGTTACATAAAATCCACATTTTTGCACAAACAAAATTACTGCAGGCAAAATTGGAAGAAAAGAAAGAAGTGGGAAAAATGTTTTCATTAAGTTTCTGATACAGGTCTCATTTTTCAAATATATAGGGAACTGAGCTACACATAAAAAAAAGTCACTTTTTTTTTTCTGGTTCCTGGCTGCTAAGATGACCAGGAAGAAGAAGAAGAACGATGGGCGCCCAAACAAGGGCCTCGGTCATATGCCCCATTTCTGCGGCACCAGCTGCGCCCGCTGCGTGGCCAAGGACAAGGCCATGGAGAAGCTCATCATCCCCAACACAGTGCAAGGCCGCGGTCGTCAGGGACATCTCCGAGGCCGGAGTCTTCGACTCCTATGTGCTGCCCAAACGATGTGAAACTACATTACTGAGTGAGCTGCACGATCCCCAGCAAGGTAGTGAGGAATTGGTCCCGTGAGGCTTCAGACCTGCTGGTGCTGCCCCCAGACTCCCTCCAAAGCCCATGTAAAGAGCTATCTGCCCATCAACATTCCTGAACTGATTGGGGCGGGGGGGGGGGGGGGAATGGGCAAGGCAAAAGAACAGGTAGTTTTCAGAAGAAAATGCAATCAAAGCTACCAATAAACATATGAAAAATGTTCTAAATTACTAATAGCTAGAAAAATGCAAATTAAAACAACTCTCAACTATCACCTCACACATAAGATTGGCTATGCTGACAGGAAAGGAAAACAATAAATGCTGGGAAAACAGGTATACTGATGCACTTTTAGCAGAGTCATGAACTAGTCCAACCATTCTAGACAGCAATTTGAAACCACTTATAAAACTGTGCATGCTCTTTGACCAAACAATACCACTACTAGGTCTGTGCTCCAAAGACTTAATAGGAAAAGGAAAAGGAAAAGGTCCGACATGTATGTACAAAAATATTTATTGTAGTTCTTTTTGTTACGGCAAAGAATTGGAAAATAAAGGGATATTCATCAATTAGGGAATGGATGAACAAATTACGCTATATGAATGTGATAGAAAAACAAAATAGAAAAGGAGAATTAACTGAATATGCATTTTGTTCGTGTATGATATAAGTAAACAAACCTAGAATACACAAAAAAAGGAGATAATAAAAATTAGAGGAGAAATAGATAATGTGGAAACCAAAAAATGTGTGTGTGTAATATATATATGTACCTATATGTACGTATACATATATGACTAACGGCAAGTGATTTAATAAGACAATAAATTGATAAACCTTTAACCAATGTCATTAAAGAGGGCAGAAAAGAAAATCAACAAAGTAGCAAACAAGTTGAAATCATAACAAATGAAAACAATTATCAAAACCTACTATTTACAGTTATATGCAAACAAAACTGAGAACACAAAAGAAATAAAAGAATATCTTCAAAAATATAAAATATCTGAGCTAATGGAAGACCAAAAAGAGATTTTAAATTATCCAGTCTCAGAAGAATAAAATTGAGTTAGTTGTAAAGGAGCTACTGTTGATTAAAAAAAAAACTCCTGGTATTGATAGATTCACAGGAAAATTCAATCAAACTTTTAAAGAATGATTAATACCAATAATACACAAATTATTCTCAAAAACTGAGAAAGAATGCACCCTCTCAAACTCCTTTTATGAGACAAATAGAAGCCTATTGCCCAAACCAAGAAATGAATAAAGCATAGAAGAACTATTGATCAATTATCATTAATGAATAGCAATTCAAGGTTTTAAAGAAAAGCCTGTCAAATCAACCACAGAATTCATCTAAGACATCATTCATTGTGAGCAATCTGGAACTATGTCAGGGGTACAAGGATAGTTCAACATTGGGAAAACAATCAATGTAATTAATCATATTAAAAACAAAAACATACTAAATCACATATTTATTTCAATAGATGCAGAAAATGCTTTTTTCAAATTATAGCACTCATTGATGCTTAGTAAATAATATTCTATAATGTACAGGCATAGAGGGACCTTTCTTAATATCATAAAAAGTATCTAAAACCAAAAGCAAACATCATAAACAATGAAAATACACTAGAAGCTTCAAATTTTAAAAAAATTAATGATATAAAGCAAGGATACATACTCTACCCACTATTATTTGATCTAGTTCTGGAAGTGTTAATAATAAGGCAAGAGCTAGAAATTTAAAGACAAGATAAAAAGGAGGTAAAACTATTGCTTTGCTGATAACATAATTGTTTGCTTAGAAAATCCTAGGAAATCAGCAAAAATACTGAGATAATAGCTTCAGAAAAACTTGCAGGCTACAAAATAAATCCTGAAAAATCAACATCACTTCTAAATAATAATTTTTAAGTCCATGAGGCGATAATAGACAGCAAAATGTCATTCCAAATAACTGCAAAATGCATAAAACTTGGAAGTCAGAGGGAATCAATCTACCAAAGCCTATAAAATGCTTATGTAGATTCAACTACGAAGTACTCCTTAAAGAAATAAAGAACAAGTTAAGTAACCAGAGAATTTTCAGTGCTCACAGTTGGACTATGTCATTATAACCAAAAATTATAATACTATCAAAATTAATTTAAAGTTTTAGTGCTATACTATTGTGCAGAATTCATTAAAACAGTAACAAAATTCATTTGGAAAAGCAAAAGATCTAGAATATCAAAGTAAATAATAAAAAAAAATGTAAGAATGAAAGGCAGAATAGCACTTCCAGACCTTAAACTATATTATAGCAACAGCCACCAAAACCATCTAGTACTGGATTTTTAAAAAGTCTTAGACAACAGAGAATCAGAAACAATGGAACTTGATTACTCAGTGATTGACAAAACAAAAAACACAAATTACTTAGAAAAAAATACTCATTTGATTTTTAAAAACTGCTGGAAAATTTGGAAAGCAGTCTGGCAAAAATTAAGCTTGGAGTTTATGGGAACCAAGTAAGCAGCAAGTTGCTGTAACTTTTCCATCTTCACCTCCAAACAACCAATCATAAAACAGTGCCCCAGAACAGATCCTGGAACAGCAGAGCCTGCAGAAAGATGGGGTGGAGAAGTCTTTTAGCCCAGGGTACTTGGAGGATCAGCAAGAAATGTCCATCACATTCTAGGATAGGAAGTGTCCCAGCAAGCCCTATCTCAGCAAACCAGTGGGAGATCCTGAGCCCCAGTGCAGTGGAGCAGGCAAATGCTAACCCTGGGACAGCTGTGTGCCTTAGCATAGCCAGGGCAGCCAGTAGACTCCAGCTCCAAGAACCACCACATGTTTCAGTGCAGTACCAAGAGGCAGGTGTCCTGTGGTAGCCAGACCTCTGAGTGCTTCAGTGGTGCCCCAAGCAGGAGTCTTACAGCAACTGGCCCTCCACATGCTTTGGCATGGCTCCAGGCAAGCAGGCGTCCTCCAGCAGCAGAACCTCCATGTGCTTAAGCCAGTCCGGGACAAAAAGGAATCCTCCAGGGGCCGGACCTCCACGTGCTTCAGTGTAGCACCAGGAGAAATGCAGAAAAACTTCAGCAGGCATCAGCACACATCAGACACTACCACTCGTATGCCCGATCAGCACCAGGTAAACTGCCAGACACCTACAGCCTCCAGAAGCACCAGTCAATCCTCACCCCACTCCTGCAGTACAGCACCAGACTTGAGGGTCCCTAGTGGGCCTCAGGGCAATATCAGTACAGCATCAAGTAAATAGCCAGGGCCTGCATCCACTAGCACAAGAAGCCTAAAACAGTGCCCCTTCCACACCGGGAGCAGAGATCAAACTTAAAAGAAAAGAAGAAGACCAAAAAAGGGGGAGAGGAAGAGCAGAAAACCACAAAAAATAATCTGATCACAGAAAGTTATTGTGGTGACAGGTGACCAAGACACAAACTCAGAGGAGGGCAACAATGTCAAAACACTTATGGGCAAAACACCAAAGAAAAATGTGAAGTCATCTCAAGCCCGGAAAGAACTCACAGAAGAGCTCAAAAAGGAGCTTAAAAGTCATATGAGAGACGTAGAAGAAAAATGGGGGAAAGAAATGAGAGGGATGCAAGAGAATTATGAAAAATGCCTCAATAGCTCGGAAAATTGCTTAAAAAGTAGACTCGGCCAAATGGAAAAGGCGATACAAAAATCCACTTAAGAAAACAACTCCTTAAAGAATAAAATTGGCCAAATGAAAAAGGAAATACAAAAACTAATTGGGGAGAACAACACCTTAAAAGTTAAAATTCGGCAAGTGGAACCTAATGACTCTATGAGACATCATGAATCAAACAAATTTAAAAGAATGAAAAAAATGGAAGAAAATGTAAAATACCTCACTGGCAAAACAACTGACTTGGAAAATAGATCCAGGAGAGACAATATCAGAATCACGGGACTACCTGAAAGTCATAACAAAAAGGAAGACCTGGACATCTTTCAAGAAATTGTCAAGGAGGGGCAGCTAGGTGATGCAGTGGATAGAGCACTGGCCCTGGAATTAGGAGGACCTGAGTTCAAATTCAGTCTCAGACCAGACATTTGGCACTTACTAGTTATGTGACCCTGGGCAAGTCACTTAACCCCAACTGCCTTTCAAAAAAAAAAAAAAAGAAAAGAAAAGAAAAAAGAAAAAGAAAAGAAAAAGAAAAAAAAAGAAATAATCAAGGAAAACTGCCTTGATGAGCCAAGACAAGTACAAAGGACTCAGATGTTATCCATATCCAGATAAAGAACTGATGGCTTCTGAATGAAGATTGAAGCATATTTTTTTCACTTACTTTATTCTTTCTTGTGTTTTTGTTTTTACTTTTGATCTGTTTCTTCTTCCACAACTGTGATGAATATGGAAATATGTTTTACATGATAGCATATGTATAAACTGTATCAAATTGCCTACTGTTTTCAAAAGAGGAAAGGGAGGGAGAAAAATTTGGAACTCAAAATCTTGTAAAAATGAATGCTTAACATCTTCTTGATTTGTAATTGGGGAAAAAAATAAAATACAATTTAAAGCAAAAATAAATAAATAAAAACACCGTTAAAAAAAAATAGGCTTAGATAACACCTTGCACCATATTCCACAATACATTCTAAATAGAGATGTATCTTAATCCTACCATTAAAAAATTAGAAGTTACAAACTTTTCACAGCTATGGACAGGAGATGTATTCTTAACCAAACAAGGGATAGAAGTAATTACAAAAGATAAAATAGATAATTTTGATTACATGACACTAAAAGGCTTTGCACACAAACAATTTATAGAGATAAAATAAAAAGGGAAACAATAGAATGGGGGAGGGAATCTTTGTATAAATTTCTGTGATAAGGGTTATTTATATGTATGTGATTTTCCAAAAGCAAATCAACTTCCAGTGGCAGATAGGGTAAAAGTTTCCCCAGAATTTACCAAGGTAATATATTAACTTTGATGCTACCCATTTCCTATTAATTAATTTAATACTGGTTTCCTTATCAGAAATTTCACTTCATATTTAGCTTACCAGCTTTTTGATTTTGTACTAGCATGGGTACTACTGTCATCTACTAGGTAACGTGCAAAGGCAAACATCTCAGAGACACAATTAAGCACCAGAATAGGACTTTAATTGAAGGGTACTAGGCAGACAAGAACAAAAAAGAAACACAGCTGAATAAGAATTGCTATGTAGAAAAGAGGAGGGGAAATTAAAGGAAACAGAGAAGAAATGTATAATTAGAGGAGGTAAAGGAAGGATAAAAATGAGAGCCTTCAAAAAGGAGGTAAAAACATATTAAATAAGAGATTGGTACAACTTGCCTTTATTTTTATATGTTATTCCTAATGATAAATCAGGCATCATCCCTAGCAAAATCACAGCATATAAAAGAGGTTTTCCCATCTGTTTGGACAAATAAGAGTCATTTTCACTAAATTGACCTAATCATGTCCCTACTATTATTGCTACGTAAATAAACTTCAATTAACAAAAAGAGTTTTTAAGTTTTAAGCTCCTTAAAATATGTGTTTGAAGCAGGCACTTTAATGCTTGATCAAATTGGATTCACTTTGGTTTTCCTTGCTATCCCTGAAATGAATGGAGCTAAAAAAAAAAAAAAAAGAAAGAAAGAAAGAAAAGAAAGAAAATCCTAGCCCAGAATTTCCTTCCATCTAAGTAACTCTTGGAAGAGATAAAAAATTTTAATTGTAGTTTCACTGGGGCTCTGAGACTTATCCAGATATAACTATCTCTACCATATTAGTTGAACTGACTGCTCAGTTAAATTAATTTTTTTTCACTCAGTCTTCTCAAATTTCTTCAAATATTTTCTATTAATGCCTCATGAATCATTTTCAGTTTATTCTGTCCATTTGAAATTGTAGTTAAACTACATAGAGGCAGATAGGGACTGGAGTCAGGAAGATCTAAGTTCAAATCCAGCCTCACACACTTACTAACCATGTGACTCTGGGCAAGTCACTTTACTTCTTTCTGTTTGCCTCACTTACCTATCTGTAAAATGGGAATAATAATAGCACCTATCTCCCAGAGTTGTTGTGAAGATCAAATGAAATAAGTGAAACATAAGCATAGTGCCTAGCACATAGTAAGTACTATATAAATGTTAGCTATCATTATTGTCAAACTATAACTTGAGATTCATAATCATGCCACAAGTCCTTCTTACCACTGTAGTACCCAACCACCTTCTTCACCCTCTTTTAAATCTGACCAGTTTTCTTCCTCATAGGACAAGAAAGATCTTAACCCCACAGCCTGAGTTTCTACAGTGGAGCAGTTGGGTTGTCTATACCACCATGGTCAACAGTCAGTCAACTTTTCCCTAGTACAGAGAAGAACAGGAAGATTCCAAGGAGGGACAGTTGGAACCTCCAACTGTCTTTTACAAAGCACCATTCAAAAGTCACTGTCTTCAAATACTAGTGAAAAGTATCATTTCCTTGCAATCAGCTACTTTTAAAGAATCCATCTGATGAGGCCTGTGCAACCAACCTGGAAATAGGCTATGATAAGTTAGCTGATCAGAACCTGACTATCTGAGTGACTTTGATCAACAGTAGGTTTTTCTTGAAAAATGTATACAAAGTACACAATGTCCATCCTTCTTCACCTTTCCAAAGTATTTGACACCATTGACCCACCACTCCTTACCAGACACTCTTTCCTCCCTGTGTTTTCATAACACTGCTCTCTTCTGTGTCATGTGGCCAACAACAACAAAAAAAATGTATTAGACATTTCCAAAAGAAAAAAAATGGGGTGGGGGGATTACATACCAGAGGTAGAAAAAACATATACAGCTAAATCCATAGGTCAAGAAAGCAGCTCAGTATTAACAACCTTATGAATTGACGACAGAGAATACTAACTCGTAACGTGTTCATTCAGTACTTTTTTTTTTTTTGGTACCAGTCTCAAAACCCCAGCATACGTATAGCCTATATCAGATTGTGCACCGTCTTGGGGAGGGTGGTGGGAGGAAGGGGGAGAAAAATTTTAAACTCAAAAGCATATGGAAGTGATTGTTGATAAATCAAAATAAATTAATAAAATTTAAAAAAAATTCAAAACCCCAGCATAGTTCACAAACTAACTCTTACTCACTCGTATTAGATAGATTGATAGATAGACAGAGCACTGGCCCTGGAGTCAGGAGGACCTGAGTTCAAATCTGGCCTCATACACATAACATTCACTAGCAGTGTGACCCTGGGCAAGTCACTTAACCCTGATTGCCTCATGAAAAAAAGAAAAAGAAAAGAAATTGAGAGCACAAGCAGATAAATCAACAAGGAGGATACTTAAAATTAGATGAGAAGATAGCTACAAAGATATCAGAGAGTTTACAAAATATTTAAATAAATATTGCTAGACAAAGGAAGGGCAGATAGGTGCCACAGTGAATAGATGGAGCATTGGGCCCAGAATCAGGAAGACACCTTCCTGAGTTCAAATCTGTCCTGGGATGCTCACTAGCTGTGTGACCCTGGGCAAGTCACTCAACCCTATTTGCCTCAGTTTCCTCATCTGTAATGGCAAATCATTCCAGTGTCTTTGCCAAGAAAGCCTCCAATGGAATCACGAAGAGTCAGATGCAACTGAAATGACTGAACAGCAAGATAAAGGAGATTGAAGCAATATCAGATGAAGTCCACAGAAACAAAAATAATCTTATGGATTCCCAAGAAAGTATGAAACTGCAGTAGGATGTTACCATATGGTTCAAGGAGAACTCAGAATCAGGAGAGTAGCTAGAAAGGAATAAATGACAGAATTTATGGCCTGCACAGCTGAAATAATTATCAGAAGAGAAAAACTTAATTCCTGAGTGGCAAGGCTCTCCAAGAGAGAACATGACACTGGAAGTGCAAATATGCAAGAGAGGACAATCTGGAAGGAATTGAGAGGAAGAAGAAAAGCAGAAGTAACATTAGAAGAAAATATGATCTCTGTACAAATAAAAGCCATTTATCTCAAAGACAAGCAGCAGAGAGACAATTTAAAAATCAAAGAACATGAAAAGTCAAAAACCTGAACACCATAGTGTAAGAAATAATACAAGAAAATTGCCCAGAATTTATGAAAACAGAAAGAAAAGCACCAATCAAAAGAATCTACAGATTGCTTCCAGAAAAAAAAAATCTGTATTTCAAATTGCAAGACACATAGTGGTTAAATTTAACAATTATAATGACAAATAACAAATTCCATAAATGACCAAGAGAAAGACTTCAAATAAAAAGGAAATATAATTCAAATAACACAAATCTATTCTACACTTACAAGATATTGTGAAAGAGAAATAAAGAATATATTCAGAAAAGCAAACAACTTCAAAATGAAGCCTAAAATACCATTCCCTGAAAACTTGAGCCTAACCATCAATGAAAATTATGAGAATCCAGTAAAAGAGAGGCATTTGAATAAGTCCTAAAAATATATGTTAGATTAGTCAATGAGCAAATACTTCAAACAACAGAAAAACGAAAAGATAAATAAAAATAAGTAATGAAATTATTCCATCTCTAGACTATTTAAAAAAAAAAAAAGGAGAGGCAGAGCCAAGACGGCAGAGTACAGGCAGGAACTTGCCTGAGGTCTTCCCCAAACCCCTCCAAATACCTTTACATAATGACTCTAAACAAATTCTAGAACTGCAGCACCCACAAAAAGATGAACTGAGACAATTTTCCAGCCCAAGACAATTTGGAAGGTCAGCAGGAAAAGGTCCATTGCACCAGCACAGTCCAGCAGAGGCCACACCAGTGCAGATAGGACCCCAGTAGACCAGGAGTAGGCCTTGGGATAATTGAATCAGTGGCAGCAGTGGTCATTTCCAGACCTCAAAGCAATAGACACCAAAGATAAATTAGAAGGCTGGCAGGAAAGGTCTCTCACACCGGAGATAGTCTAGTGCAGGCCACAACAGTGCAGCCACTGCCTTAGCAAACCTGGAGCAGGCCTTAGGAGCCACTGAATCAGAAGTCCCAGGGCAAAGGGGAGCATTAGCACACCAGAGTTTGCTGCCACAGTGGAGCATGGACCCTCCTCACAGTTCTAGGGCAGAAAAGAGTACTTGTGGTCTCTCACAGACCAAAGCACAGGCCAGGAGAGTAGGAAACACACCTCTCCTTAGATCATACCATCTTGGAAGAACTGAAAACTTACAAGTCCCTAGAAGTATCTCTGAAAACAGCTACACAAAACCCCAGAAGCTTGGGAAAGTGCACCCTCCACCCTGAAAGCAAAGGTCTACTTTAACAAAGAGTTAAAAGTGAAGTAATAGTCCGGGAAAATGAGCAAACAACAGAAAAAAATATGACCATAGAAAATTACTATGATGATAAGGAGGATCCTTTTAAGACAACAAAGTCAAAGCTCCTTCTTCCAAAGCCTCCAAGAAAAATATGAATTGGTCTCAGGCCATGGAAAAACTCAAAAGGGATTTTGAAAATCAAGTAAGAGAGGTACAGGAAAAATTAGGAAGAGGAATGAGAGGGATGCAAGAAAATCATGAAAAAGGAGTCAACAGCTTGCTAAAGGAGCCATATTAAAAAATATTGAAGAAAATAGCACCTTAAAACACAGACTAGGCCAAATGGTAAAAGAGGTCTGACAAAGCCAACGAGGAGAAGAATGCTTTAAAAAACAGAATTGGACAAATGGAAAAGGAGGTACAAAATCTCACTAAAGAAAATAATTCCTTAAAAATTAGAATGGAGCAAATGGAAGCTAATGACTTTATAAGAAATCAAGAAATAATCAAACAAAACCAAATGAATGAAAAAATAGAAGACAATGTGAAATATCTCACTGGAAAAACAACTGACTTGGCAATTAGATGTAGGAGAGAGAATTTAACAATTATTGCACTATCATGATCAAAAAAGCTATGATTTAAATTAAAAAAGCCTGGACATCATCTTTCAAGAAATTACCAAGGAAAACTGCCTTGATATTCTAGAACCAGAGGGTAAAATAGAAATGGAAAGAATCACTGATCACCTCCTGAAAGAGATCTCAAAAGGAAAACTCTTAGGAATATTATAGCCAAATTCCAGATCTCCCAGGTCAAGTAGAAAATATTATAAGCAGCCAGAAAGAAATAATTCAAGTATGGTGGAGCCACAATCAGGATAACACAAGACTTAGAAGCTTCTTCAGACTAAATACTTGACACGTACTAGCTGTGTGACCCTGGGCAAGTCACTTAACCCCAATTGCCTAAAAGCCAAAAAAAAAAAAAGACTTAGAAGCTTCTACATTAAAGGATCAGAGGGCTTGGAATATGATATTCCTGAAGGCAAAGGAGCTAGGATTATAACCAAGAATCACCTACCCAGCAAAACTGAGTATAATCCTTCAGGTGGGAAAATGGATATTCAATGAAATAAAGGATTTTCAAGTATTCTTGATGAAAAGACTAGAGCTCAATAGAAAATTTTACTTTCAAATACAAGACTGACAAAAAGCATAAAAAGGTAAACAGGAAAGGGAAATCATAAGGGACTTAATAAGGTTAAATTGTTTGCATTCCTGTATTGGAAGATGATACATGTAACTCATGGGAACTTTCTCATTATTAGGGCAGATAGAAGAAGCATATATAGACAGAGTGCACAGATGTGAGTTGAATATGAAGGGATGATACCTAAAAATTTTTAAAAAATAAAATTAAGGGGGGAGAGAGGAATGTACTGGGAGAAACAGAAAGGGGGAGGTAGAATGTGGTAAACTACCTCCCATAAAACAAGCAAGGAAAAGCTTTTACAGAGGGGTGAAAGAGGGGGAAGGTGAAAGGGAATGAGTGAACTTTGCTCTCATCAGAATTGGCTCAAAGAAGAAATAACATACAGTGTATATCAAACATACTAATCTGGGTTTAGAAATCTATCTTACCCTACAGGAAAATAGGAAGGGAAGGAGATAAGAGAAGGAGGGGGTGATAGAAGGGAGGGTATATTGGGAAACAGGTAGTCAGAAGCAAAACATTTTTGAGAGACAGAGTGAAAGGAGAGAGAGAACAGAATAAATGGGAGGGGAACAGGATAGAAGGAAATACAGTTAGCAATAATAATTGTGAAAAAATTTTTGAAGCAAGTTTCTCTGATAAATGCCTCATTTCTCAAACATATATAGAACTGAATCTCATTTATAAAAATAAGAGCCATTCCCCAATTGGTAAATGATGAAAAGATATGAACAGTTTTCAGATGAAGTAATCAAAGCTATTTATAACCACATTTAAAAAATGCTCTAACCCACTATTGATTGGAGAAATGCAAATTAAAACAGCTCTAAGATACCTTCTCATACCTGTTAGATTGGCTAAAAGGACAGAAAAGGAAAATGACGGATGGTGGAAGTGTTGTGGGAAAAATGCAACATTAATGCACTGTTGGTAGAGTTGTAAACTGATTCAGCCATTCTGTAAAGCAATTTGGAACCATACCCAAATGGCTATAAAACCATGCATACCCTTTGACCTAGCAATACCGCTGCTAGGTCTGTATCCCATTATTTTGGTTTTGTTTTATAATGTCTTGATTTCTCATAGTCATTAGCTTCCATTTGCTCCATTCTAATTTTTAAGGAAGCATTTTCTTCAGTGGGCTTTTGGACCTCCTTTTCCATTTGGCTAATTCTGCTTTTTAAGGTATTCTTCTACTCATTGGTTTTTGGATTGCTTTTGCAATTTGGGTTAGTTTATTTTTTAAGGTACTATTTTCATCAGTATTTTGGGGGTCTCCTTTAGCAAGCTGTTGCCTCATTTTTCATTATTTTTTTCATCACTCTCATTTCTCTTCCCAGTTTTTCCTCTATTTCTCTTACTTGCTTTTCAAAATCCTATTTGAGCTCTTCCATGGCCTGAGACCAATTCATATTTCTCTTGGAGGCCTTGGATGTAAGAATATTGACTTTGTTGTATTCTTCTGGTTGTATATTTTTTCTTCTTTGTCACCAAAGTAAGATTCTATAATCTGAGTTTTTCCCCCCTGTTTGCTCATGTTGCCAGGCAATTACTTGACTTTTTAACTGTGTTAAGGTAGGGTTCTGCCTCCACTGGGGAGGGTGTATTGTCCCACACTTCAGGGGTTCTGTACAACTGTTTTCAGAGATACTTCTAGGGACCTGTAAATTTTCAGTTCTTCCAAGGTGGTATGATCAAAAGTAAGGTGTTTACTCTTCTCCTGGCCTATGCATTAGTCTGTGAGTGACCACAAGCATTCTTTTCTACCTTGGAACTGTGAGGAGGATTCTCTCTCTCCACCACTGCCACAAGCACTGCCATGCCAGTGCTCCTCCTTGCCCAAGGACCACCACCCAGGACTGAGAACCAGATCCTGGTACAGGCAAAACAGGAGAATCCTGCCTCAGTACCAGCAAAAAGATCCCTACAATCCCCCTCTGATCAGTCACTTGATCCCCCCACCATCTGTGGGCCTCTCTCACCCAAGTCCGACAGACCTTGCCTACTGACCTAAGTTGTCTTCGGCATTTGTGTGTTGAGAAGTCTAGAAATCACCACAGCTGCCAGTGATTCAGTCCCCTGAAGCCTGCTCCAGGGTTGTTGGGACCCCATCTTTGCCTGCACAGCCCACACTGAACTGTGCTCCTCTTCCAGCCTGGCACAACAGACCTTTCCCATCAACTATCCAGGTTGTCTTGGGCTAGAAATTTGTTTCATTCTGACTTTTTGTGGGTTCTGCTGCTCTAGAATTTTAGAGTCATTTTTTACAAGTATTTGGAGGGGTTTGGGGGAGAGCTCAAGCAAGTCACTGGTTCTACTCTGCCATCTTGGCTCTACCCCTGCTAGGTCTGTATTCCAAAAGAGATTAAAAAACAAAAAGGAAAAGGACCTATAGGTACAAAAATATTTATAGCAGCTCTTGTCTGATGGCAAAGAATTGGAAATTAATGAGATGTCCATCAATTAGGGAATGGCTGAACAAATTGTGGTATATGATTGTGATGGAATACTGTTGTACTATAAGAAATGATGAGCAGGATGCTCTCAAAATAAAAAACTAGAGAGACTTACATGAGCTGATGCAAAGTGAAGCATACTGTATAAAAAGTAACAGCAATATTGTAAGATGCTCAACTATGAATGATTTAGCTATTCTCAGCAACACAATGATCCAAGACAACTCTAAAGGATTTGTGATGAAAAATACTATCCATCCCCAGAGAAAGAACTTATGGTGTCTGAATACAGATTAAAACATGTTTTTTACTTTATTTTTCTTGAGGGTTTTTTTTTTTGGTCTATGTTTTCTTTCCCAACATGACTACTATGAAAATGTTTTGCATGACTACACATGTATGAATTATATTGAATTACTTGCCTTCTCAATGGGTGGGAGAGAGGAAATTTAGAACTCAAAGTTTTAAAAACAAATGTTAAAAATTGTTTTTACTTGTAACTGGGGGAAAATAAAATCCTAAACAAAAAAGAGAAACATCTATTTGGTTATTTTAAAATAGTAACAATAATCCTCTCTTGTTTTTTCTCCAACTTTTCTGGCTACTGCTTCTCTCTCTTCTTTGCAGGATCATCAATGCCCCAACCCTATTTACAGCCCTCTTCTCATATTTTCTACCGTTGTATCTTGATGATCACCAGCCTACAAAAGTTCAGCTATCATGTCTAAGCAGATAATTCTCAAATTGTTTATTTAAGTTCCAGTCCCTCACTGTTTATCTTCACCTAGACTCATTATCTTTCCCTCAAACCCCACCCCTGCTCTTCAATTCTTTATTTCAGTCATGGAAACCACCAACTATCTAGTAACTGCAATTCAAAAACTCAAGGTCATTGTCAACCCTTTACTCTCCCTCACCACCCATATCCATTCAGTTGTTTAGTCTTTTCAGTTTTACCTACACAACATCTTTCATATCTATCCCTTTTATTTTTATTCCCAATCACCACCCAAATTTAGGACCTCTTTATCTCTCGCATGGACTATTTTGATAGACTCTTAATTGATATGCTTGCCACCCACCTCTCTACTCTCCAATCCATCCTCCACACAGCTATCAAATTAATTGTCCTAAAACACAGATCTCACCATGCCACTTGCCTGCTAGAAGTCTCAATAGCTCCAAATTGCTTCAAAGAAAAAAAATTATACGTCTCTGTTTGAGTCTTAAAATCCACAACAATCTGTCTCCAACCTCCTATCTTTCAAGGTAGATTTCTCATTACACCCCTTCGTATACTATACATTTCAGACAAAATGAATTAATCACTGTTGCTTGTATATAAAATGTCTCTATGTCCTTGCACAAGCTGGTCCCCATAATTGAAATGCTTTCCTTTCTCAATTCTGCCTTTTGGAACCCCTGACTCATTTCGAGGGTCAACTCAAATGTCTGCTCCTTTGGAGATCTTTTCCAATTTCTACTCTGGTTTCTTCCCTCCAAAATTGCTTTGCATTTATCTTGCATATTTTGTATTTTCTTATCCTTGCACACATTCCCTCCTTCCTCATAGAATGTAACCTTCTCAAGGGAAGGAATGCTTTTGTTTTTTACTTTGTATCCCCAACACCTGTCATAGCAAATGCCACATAGTAGGTACTTAATGAATGCTTCTTGGATATTTAGAATATATAGACCTTCCAGATTTCTACAGCATTATTTCCCAAGTTTTTACGTTTGAAATTTATTTTGGAAACCCCAAAATCTGAAGTGGAATCCAGGGGACTTAATGATGCCCTCAGAGTAAAAGGGAAGTAAAAGAAATTTTAGAACAAAATAGAGGAAATTCAGGCTACATTCCTACTAAATGATAAGTGTATAATGTATTTTGATACATCATTTCATATTTAATATTTTAGAGTGGAAAATGTTGCTAGCATAAAAAAACAATTAAATCTATGAGAAACAATAGGGTCAAAAAATGAGCATTTTTCACATTGGTGAGGGAAGGAAGTGGAGGGTATAGCAAGAGAGAAGTTTCCTTCGAGGACGTGGCACATGAATAGGCCCAGGGAGAAAGATAGGAATTCCAAAAGGTATAGATGAGAAGACATAAAGGCATGTGTGCATTCAACAGGTACAGATATTTCCTTAAGACCAGAGACAAAGGATCAAAAAATCCTAGATTTAGAGGAGGAAAAGAAATTAGAGTCTATCAAATTCAATTCCCTCATTTTATAGATATGGAAACTTAGACTTAAATGGTTTTTCAAAGGTCATATGCAGTGAAGAAGTATCTTGAGTTAGGATTTGAACCTAAGTATTCTCAATTAAACTCTACACCACACTGCACCATAAAAAAAAAAAAAGGGCAAGCTCACAAAACAGCTAATACTAGTGTATGTGGGGAAACGTACTGTGAGATAAAATTGGAAAGTTAGGTTTGGATCCAGATTATGGAGGAACTTAAAGGCCAATATGAAGTCTGCATTTCGTCCTAGAGGTAACTGGTTGTCATTAAAGGTTTTTGAGCAGAATATAATTGACCATATCAATAACAAAACCAACAAAAATCTTATGATTCTCTCAACAGATGCTGAAAAGGCTTTTCACAAAATACAGCACCCATTCCTCCTAAAAACATCAGAGAGCATAGGAATAAAGGGAGCATTCCTTAAAAACGACAGGCAGTATCTATCTAAAACCAATAGCAAGCATTATCTGTAATGGGGATAAGCTAGAAGCCTTCCCAATAAGATCAGGGGTAAGCAAGGATGACCATTATCAACACTGTTATTCAATATAATTCTAGAAATGTTAGCTTTAGCAATAAGAGAAGAAAAAGAAATTGAAGGAATTCAAATAGGCAGTCGGGAAACAAAACTATCACTCTTCACTATAATATGATGATATACTTAGAGAACTTTAGAGCATCAACTAAAAATTTATGTGAAATAATTAACAACTTGAGCAAAGTTGCAGGACATAAAATAAACCTATATAAATCATCAGCATTTCTACACATTACCAACAAAACCCAGCAGCAAGAGATAGAAAGAGAAATTCCATTTAAAATAACTGTAGACAATATAAAATACTTGGGAGTCTACTTGCCAAGACAAACCCAGGAACTATAAGACACAATTACAAAACACTTTTTTTACAAATAAAGTCAGATCTAAACAATTGGAAAAATATCAATTGCTCATGGGTAGGCTGAGCCAATATAATAAAAATGATAACTCTACCTAAACTAGTTTACTTATTCAGTCCTATACCAATCAAATGACCAAAAAATATTTGATAGAACTAGAAAAAATAACAATAAAATTTGCCTGGAAGAACAAAGGATCAAGAATGTCAAGGGAATTAACGGGGGGAAAAAATATAAAGGAAGGTGGCCTAGCAATAGCAACCTCAAACTGTATTATAAAGTAGTAATCATCAAAACATCTGATACTGGCTAAGAAATAGAGTGGTGGATCAGCGGAATAGATTAGGTACAAAAGACACAATAGTCTATGACCATAGTAAACAAGTGCTTACTAATACTAATGTTTGTTTACTAATACCTACTAATACCTAAAACCCAATAAGCCCAAAGACCCCAGCTTTTGGGACAAGAACTCATTCTTTGACAAAAACTACTAGAAAAACTGGAGAACAACAGAACGCAAAATAGGTATAAACCAACATCTCACACTATATACCAAGATAAGGTCAAAATGGATGCATGATTTAGACATAAAGGTTGATACCATAAGCAAATTAAAAGAGGAAGGAATAGTCTACCTGTTAAATCTATGAGGAGAGGAAGAATTCATGACCAAACAAGAGATAGCAAGCATTACAAAATATAAAGTATATAATTTTGATTATATTAAATTAAAAAGGTTTAGCACAAACAGAATCAATGTAACCAAAATTAGAAGGAAAGCCAAAAGCTGGGAAACAATCTTTACAGCAAGTGCCTCTGATAAAGGTCTCATTTCTCAAATGTTTAGAGAACTGAATCAAATTGATAAGAATACAAGCCATTCCCAAATTGATAAATGGTCAAAGGCTATGAACAAGTAGTTTTCAGATAAAGAAATCAAAGCTATACATAGGCATATGAAGGACTCTAAATCACTTTTTATTAGAGAAATGCAAATTAAAACAACTCTGAGATACCACCCCATACCTATCAGATTGGTTAATATGACAAAAAAGGAAAATGTTAAATGTTGGAGGTGATGTGGAAAAAAATACAACATTAATGCACTGTTGGTGGAGTTGTGAACTGATTCAACCATTCTGCAGAGCAATTTGGAACAATGCCCAAAGGGCAATTAAACTGTGCATATTTTTTTCCAGCAATACCACTACTAGGTCTGTATTCCGAAGAGATCATAAAAAAGGGAAAAGGACCTACATGTGCAAAAATATTTATAGCAGTCCTTTTCGTGGTGGCAAAGGTATTAGAAATTGAGTGGATGCCCATTTATTGGGAAATGTTTGAACAAGCCTAACCCTGTCTGGGATAGGTATTATATCACTTCTCCCTTGCTCTTTAATGGTTTTGATTTGGTAAAAATGTTATGTATATCAATCCCTCTAGAATCTGATTTCCCCTTCTTTAATTTATGGTATACACATCATCAAGCCTATGGCAAGAATTCTCTCTACCAGCCTCTCTCTCTCTCTCTCATATATATATATATATATATATATATATACATATATATTTCTCTCTCTCCCTTACCTTTTACCTGAGCCCATTTAAAAAAAGGAAAAAAAGACCTTTTCTCCTTTGCCTCCTAAAGATTTCTCTCTCTGGTTTTTAGGAAATTTCCTTCACCCTCCTGGATTTCTAAATGCTTAAATCTTAGAAGTTCTCTTACACTGGACTTGTTTTCTCTAACTTCCTTGGTTTTGGTAAATCAGATGTGATAGCTTATTTTAACAGTTGGCTCTGCCTTTATCAAGGAAGTTGGCTTCTCTATTCTTTTGTCTAGATAGGCTTTCATTCTCTAATTTCCTGGAGGCCATATGGTCCCAGGAACTATATGATCTAATCATTTATGATTGCCTCCCCTGAGCTCCATAATCCCATGCTACCTCTGGCACAGGTCCCATTTTTAGACTCATCTTTCCATACATATAGAGTAGGAATGATAAGCCCACTTGGTAGCCAATAAACAACAAAAACCTTTTTTTCTTTGCTTTTTTTTTTTGCCCAAATCTTCCCCTTTGCTCTCAAGTGGTTAAGGCACAATTCAAGGCCCTCCCTGAAGAGGACTTGCTTATAAAAAGACCTTAACCATACATTTTTTAATGGAATGAACTCCTTTCAACCATCATCAAAAAGAAAGAAAACTGGGGGCACCTAGGTGGAACAGTGGATAGAGAACTGGTCCTGGAGTCAGGATGACCTGAGTTTAAATCTGGCCTCAGACATATGATATTCACTAGCTGTGTGACCCTGGGTAAGTCACTTAACCCTGAGTACCTTGCCAAAAAAAAAGAAGAAAAAAGAAAACTATGTTGGAGGCTCTGAAAAGTTAAATGACTTATTGATTCAGCCATCTATCCACTCTTTCACAATGTCTCTTAATGCTTAATAAAATAATTATATTAAATAATGTTAATAATTATAAACATTTTTCCTATTCATCAGGATAGGGTCACAGCACACAACACCAAACATTTAAAAGCAGTGATCTTTTGGGTCAAAGCTAAACATCCCCAGTTCCTTAGGATTAATCTTAATCTGAATGGATATAGAGTTAGGAGGATTGTGGAGGTTATTTAATCTCTTTTGCAACTGAGAAAACTGAGTCACATAAAGATTAAGTGACTTATTCAAGGTCACAGAGGTAATGAATAGCAGAACTCAGATCCTGTCACTCCATGTTCATTACTTTTTCCATTTTGCCATAATGATTCATATGTTATGATTTTGATGAGGATGGATATGAAACTCAATGCTCTTGAAGTCCTATTTTTTGAGACATTCGTTTCTTCCCGGGACACACCGCTCAGTAACTATGATTCCTAAAGGGTCACTGGGATTCAGTAATCCTATCCCCAAGTTGTTTTGCCACAGTGGGATTTAATTCATCTGAGCCAAGGGTTTTGAAATCATCGAGGACAACTAGGTGCTCTCTCAACTAAATTCTCACCTACCTTAGTTTTCATTGTCCTATTAACAATATCCATTCTGTCCTATTCTATATAAAGATCATTTTCTTTGCCAGAGTTTATTCATTTATGTGCTCACTTTTTAAGAAAATTGGAAGCAAAATAAGAGTTGAGAAGTACTCAATTTAATAGTTTCCCTCTTTGGTCTATTACTATGGTCCTGCCCACACCACACAGTAGATTTGTCCCTTACATTGTTCCTATTCTTTTTTTAATTATATTTTCATAACGCCTTCTATGGAATTGAAAAGATAATGTTAAAGCAATGTTGTAACTACAAATTATAAATGGCTGGGTTAGAATCACTTTTTCCAATATCCATGTGATTTAAGGAAATTACATTTTGATTGGGAATGAATTATACTCTTTCAATGATTTCTCTAGTGCTAGTAAGTAAATAACAACAAAAATTGCTTTTTGAGGGAATGTCATCCCTTAACCCCCTTCTGCCTGTTGAATAGCTATCCCTTACTTCAAAGTATCCAACTTATAAAGTCTAGCACTCTAGTTTGCCAGAGCCAAAAGATACATTAAGATCAACTAGTCCAATCCCCATATCTCAAAATTGAGGCCAATTGAGGCTAAGTGACTTGCCCAGGGTCACACAGCTAGTGAGTTGTCATGATATCTTTCCTGATCTCCTCCAATTACAATGATGTTTCCCCACAGAGCCTCATATAACATCTTTGCACTTTAGCAAACATCATTTATATCATTTCGAGCTATAGTAATTTGTGTATCTCACATATCCCCCCACCAAGCTGTAGGCTCCTTGAGGGAAAAGAATCTCTAAAATTCTTTTCTAATCTTTTGTATCAGCACCACACCTAGCATAGTGCTTTACACAAAGCAGATAGTAAATGTTTGCTGAATTGAATTGAATGCAAAAAATGCTTTCAAAAGTATTATGGAATCATAAAGCATTCAACATTCATAAAACATAAAACATTCAAAGGTCACCTACTGCACCATGGTGCTCTAACATTAGATGGCAAACCCAAAGAATTCCAACCAGTTGAGAATTAATATGAAATTTAAAAATTTCTTCAACCACCCCTTCCAATATCTAACAGCTCTCAAATTCCTCCTACTGTCTAACCTACATGTCCTCATTTGACCTCATCCAATGTAAAAACTTGCCTCTAGAAAAATATTGTCTGTTTTTCTAAAACTGTTAAGTAGTAGTTTCTTCACTGAAAGGAGCAATTGGAAACTTCATAGGAAAACTCATTTATGTGAAATGAGGTAAGAAAGTATATCTCCAGAAAGAGCAAACTCATCTTACCTTCATGTTTGCCTTCATTTATCTGTGACTTCTAAGTCAAATGAAGATACACAATATAAACTAGTAATGTAATCTCATTTTTGCTTTTCTGGCCACAAGCATCTGTGAAATATCATCTACATATTCTATTGCTTGGAGGTAATTATTCTGTTATTTTATATTGAAAGGAGTGGCAAGGTTTACCCAGAAAGGACTGCAATATTTGACCCCAATGTTATATTGAATCTATAAGTTGCAGGAACCACAATTGGATAGAAAAATAAGCCCCTATCATATTACACCTTTCTCTTTATTAGAAGAAATAAACTCTCCTTAAGTTGAATGATCACTTTTGCAAGACTCCAAATAATAGTAAACATAGAGATCCAGTTCATTCTAAGGACATTTTTTGGTTTTTGGCAAGGCAATAGGCGTTAAGTGACTTGCCCAGGGTCACACAGCTCATGAGTGTCATGTGTCTGTTGAACTCAGGTCCTCCTGACTCCAGGGCTGGTGCTCTATCCATTGCACCACCTAGCTGCCCCTGAGGACATTTTTAAAGTGTGAAGCATGCAAGGTCTTAAAACATATTATAATGCTAAGAATCTGATTGTACTTTTTGCAGAAGTAATCAACGGCACAGTTCCTTACTCTTATTTTCTAACTAAGTATTTAATCATTTTTTTAAAGAAAGTAAATATGTATGCAGAGAAGTTGGTTAGCTTCCTAAAGAAAATATGATCTTGAGGCCCAAGAAGGATGTGCCAATTCTCTGAAAAATAAAATGTACACTTGACACATTTTAATAGTAATACTTTATCATTTTCCCAAACCTAGATAAGCAAGAAATGAAATCCTGATTTGTATGGTTTGCCAATTTCTGAAATATAAATGCTCACACTGAAAATTTAACAATTGGCTTTCTCTAGCCAGTTCAAGCAGTCTCCAACATACCCCAGGCCTGCACATCATTGATTTTGTATTTTTACTCATTTTAATAGGGCCTGATTGAATAATGAAAAACTCTCTAGGTATTATTTTGGAATAAACCGAGGATCAAAATGCATTTTTTAAAAATTATCAAGAGTCATAATTAAAGTGCTAGAAGAAAATATGAATTCAGTCCTAATCTTTATTGCAATCCCCTCTCCATTCCTTTTCCCCTCCATCCAACTAATCTACAGTGAAAACAGATGAAAGATTAAGGAATGAAGAAAGGAATTTTAAAGCATTACAATTATCATTATTGAACTAGAAATTTGGTGAGAAGTGAAAGACAGTAAAAGATTAACTGGGATAGAAGCCCATATATACCATATATGAGTGTATCATTTAATCAATTAGCATTAATCAGCCTTTACAAAGGGATACAGAAAATTATAGTAAGAACAAAAAAGTAAACATTGCTCCTACAACACCTGGGGGTGGTTAGCGGGGAGGGAGAAGCATAGGCCCAGACTTGCTACAGTACTTACTACAAAGCATTTACCCAGTTCACTTCTAAATGCGGGCTGGCCAATTAAAGTACCCTCTTGGCCAGCTTTAATGCATTGCTACACCAGGTCAAGCAGGTCAGTTGGGGCTTTGTTCTTCATGAGGTTTGCCTGTCCAAAAACTCTGGCATGGACTCTCATCAATGGACTTCTGGTGGCTTACTCTTCCAACCTTTCAAAGCACACAAGGGCATAATAATCATTCAAGGGGACAGAAGCAACCATAGAGCTAAGTGCTTCTGGCTTACTTTCAGTTGGGGTAGAGAGAACAGGCCTCTGACACTAGCTCTCTCTCTCTCCCCACCTGGAGGCTTACAACAACACTCTTTGCCTCTTCACCTGAACGTAGAAGGGTAGGAAAGACTCACTTTGCCTGATTAGGGCCTTTTGAATGCCAACCCAGTTCTGGTTCAGCAGCCAGAGGTCTGACTCTTCACCATGTGGTGAATGAACCAGAAACAGTCTATAACCTTAGAGTTTCTAAAGTGGAGAACAAGGACCTCCATCATATATCCTCATACACTATCAGAAGCTAATGGACCACCAAGCTTTCCCATGTGATTTCCACTGCACATGCTCTAAGGACAAGGCACCATTTGTGGGACTTTTCTCTCTTTTTGACTTCCTTGGGCTCCTAGTGGTATAACCCTGAGTCAAAGGGCATATGAACAATTTGTTGACATTTTTAGTAAAAGACCAAATTGTTTTTCAGAACACTTGCACCCATTTACAGCTTCAACAACAATAGTGTATTAGTGTTATATTTCCCTCTTCATGAACTGTAAGGTACTGGACACGTAGGGGTGAGTAGGGACTGGGCCTCTATCTCTTTCCTTGCCTGACAACTAATGGCAGAATCTGGGTAACCAGCCAGAAGTTAATCCTCTGATCTTTGGAAGTGTCCCTCAGCATATTACCAAGGCAGAAGGCTGGGCTCTAAATTTCAGCCACCATGCTGTCAAGGGACTGCAGCCAGTATTTTAAGTTTGCAAACACTACAGGGGTTTGTTTTATGTGTACGCTGAGTTTAAGGTATTAATAAAAAAAATAGGAGACACAAATCATTTTTGTCTGAGATGTCCAAAAAATCTTTTGCTCTCAAATCAGGGATTTGTGATTGGGGGGGAGGGGGTTGATCCCAAGAATTGCTCAGTTGTAGGGGACAATCAACCTGTTCATGGAATCACTCAGGTAAACATTGGCACCAAATGACTGAGTCACCTTGAATCTTTGAATAACACGGAAGCCTTTTCATACTTTCATTCCTCAGGCTTCCTGATGGGAGGACTGTTTTTTTTTTTTAAGCTAGATATAATGTTGACTTGGTTATGCAACATAATGAGTTTTATTGTCAACTTTTTGTTTTAAAAGGGTGTGCAGGGTTTTGTCCAACAGGAACGGGGGAGGCAAATGTGAACTTCCAGCTTGCGTCATCTCAGCATCTGCCACATGAATTATACCGGATCTGCGCACAAATCTGTCACACATTTAAGCCATCTTTATCAATGCAAATAAGAAACCAGCTGCAAAGTAATCAGTAATCATTTATTCTTTGCTGCAGTGAATCTTAAATGAGTACAACTCGTAAATAGTAATGAGTTATGATTTTATGACAATCTTCCTCCTAAGAAAGATTTTTTTTTCTGAAAGAAGGAAAGAAAAAAAGTGATCGCTGAAGTCATGTCAAAAAATATCGTGATGATTCACAATTACAAATGTGGTTCCCTGGGTACACATGGGAAATCTAAATGTGTATTGTAAACATCAGAGATATAAATTCTAGTTTATAAGTTGTTATGTCAACATGAGAGGATCTCAGCTCTTCCATGATCTAACCTCGTATCTTCCCTACCCTTCCTGACCGTGCCTCCTGCTAAGCTTTCACACAGATAAAATTTCAAGGACTCTTTAGAAATGAAACAACTCAAACAGAATAGGTATCTATTTTCATTTTAATTACTCCAAGGAAAGAAGTTACACCTTGAGAACAGGGACTGTTTCATTTCATTCATTTCTGTCCCCACAGCCTAGTACAATACAGGGTGCATAGTAGGTATTTAATAAATGTTTGTTCATGGATCTCTGTCATCTCTAGGCATTCTTAAGTCCTGGAGAAGCACCTGAATGAAATTCTGGTAATACAGACACAACTGATACCAACAAATAATAAAAAAAGGAAATATGTTAAAAGATCAATGAGGTTGATAAGGGATAAAATTCATATTTTCAAGGATGTAGATAAGAGAGAGAATCCTAGGCAGGTAGCTGCAGCTAAATACAAAAAGTGCTAGGTCCCGTAGGAATATTATCAAAATATTAAGGCTCTGATGCCAATCACAAAGCTAGTATGGCAGGATATGATGATAGGCTTTCATTGTGATAAAGGATTTCAATTATCAAGTCACCTAGAGGCAAGCACATATTGTGGAATTGTGGGAATTGTGGCTGCAAATGTGCTTAAATTCTTATATACAAATCAGGATTTCATTTCTTGCTTATCTAGGTTTGGGAAAATGATAAAGTATTACTATTAAAATGTGTCAAGTGTACATTTTATTTTTCAGAGAATTGGCACATCCTTCTTGGGCCTCAAGATCATATTTTCTTTAGGAAGCTAACCAACTTCTCTGCATACATATTTACTTTCTTTAAAAAAATGATTAAATACTTAGTTAGAAAATAAGAGTAAGGAACTGTGCCGTTGATTACTTCTGCAAAAAGTACAATCAGATTCTTAGCATTATAATATGTTTTAAGACCTTGCATGCTTCACACTTTAAAAATGTCCTCAGGGGCAGCTAGGTGGTGCAATGGATAGAGCACCAGCCCTGGAGTCAGGAGGACCTGAGTTCAACAGACACATGACACTCATGAGCTGTGTGACCCTGGGCAAGTCACTTAACGCCTATTGCCTTGCCAAAAACCAAAAAATGTCCTTAGAATGAACTGGATCTCTATGTTTACTATTATTTGGAGTCTTGCAAAAGTGATCATTCAACTTAAGGAGAGTTTATTTCTTCTAATAAAGAGAAAGGTGTAATATGATAGGGGCTTATTTTTCTATCCAATTGTGGTTCCTGCAACTTATAGATTCAATATAACATTGGGGTCAAATATTGCAGTCCTTTCTGGGTAAACCTTGCCACTCCTTTCAATATAAAAATAACAGAATAATTACCTCCAAGCAATAGAATATGTAGATGATATTTCACAGATGCTTGTGGCCAGAAAAGCAAAAATGAGATTACATTACTAGTTTATATCATGTGTATCTTCATTTGACTTAGAAGTCACAGATAAATGAAGGCAAACATGAAGGTAAGATGAGTTTGCTCTTTCTGGAGATATACTTTCTTACCTCATTTCACATAAATGAGTTTTCCTATGAAGTTTCCAATTGCTCCTTTCAGTGAAGAAACTACTACTTAACAGTTTTAGAAAAACAGACAATATTTTTCTAGAGGCAAGTTTTTACATTGGATGAGGTCAAATGAGGACATGTAGGTTAGACAGTAGGAGGAATTTGAGAGCTGTTAGATATTGGAAGGGGTGGTTGAAGAAATTTTTAAATTTCATATTAATTCTCAACTGGTTGGAATTCTTTGGGTTTGCCATCTAATGTTAGAGCACCATGGTGCAGTAGGTGACCTTTGAATGTTTTATGTTTTATGAATGTTGAATGCTTTATGATTCCATAATACTTTTGAAAGCATTTTTTGCATTCAATTCAATTCAGCAAACATTTACTATCTGCTTTGTGTAAAGCACTATGCTAGGTGTGGTGCTGATACAAAAGATTAGAAAAGAATTTTAGAGATTCTTTTCCCTCAAGGAGCCTACAGCTTGGTGGGGGGATATGTGAGATACATAAATGGGCTGGCCACATTGTTCAAATGTCAAACATAATGTTTGTCTAAAAGACTATTTTACAGAGAACTCACACAAGGCAGGTGCTCACATGGTGGTAAGAAGAAGTGATATGAAGATAATCTCAAGGTCTCTCTGAAGAACTCTGTTATCAGTTATGAGACATAGAAGACACTGGCATAGGATTGTCTAGCATGGTAGGAAAAGCATTCCAAACATGAAGGACAACCTGTGAAAAAGCCCAGAATGGAGATGTGGTACTTTATTTGGGGAACAGCAAGGAGGCTAGCGTAACTAGATAGAAGAATACACGGGGGGAAGAACAAGGGCTATAAGTACACAGTTACAAAAGGTGTAAATGAAACCAAAATGTACAAATAAAAACAAAATTAAGGCCACTATGAAATCAGGGTAGTTTTAATATATCTGGATTTACTTTTGAAGAATTCAATTCACTTAGATGCAGATGTTACATAACCCAAGAAGAAGAGTTTGGTAACATAAAATCCAAAGTGATAACTATTTTCAAAGCTTTGGAAATGTTGTGGTGATAGAGAATTACTTTCTAAAGCAATTCATACCACTTTTCAATAGCTCTAATTATCAGGTTTTTCTTTAGAATGAAGATCTTCCTTTCTACAATGTCCATTCAGTGTTGCTCCAGGGACAAACAAAACATATCTAATTCCTCTTCCACAGGATGGTGTTCAAATATATTAAGATAACTGTTATGATGGTTTTTTTCCTGTTTTCTCTTCCATATTCAATATCCTCCTATGTTGAAGTTCTGAGTCTCCTCACCAACCATAACTCAGCCAAAAAGCTTGCCTGATACTTCATTGAAATAATTAAAACTATTCTTCAAGAGTTTCTTCTTCTTTCCTCAAGTGTTCTCCCCACCCCATTTCTTATTTTATCCCACATCTAATGAAGATAAAATGGCTTTCGTTGCTAAGCCAAACCTCTTTCCAGTCATGCTTGATCTCTTCTCATCCTATCTTCTCTAGCAGATTTGACCCCTCTTCTCTCTCTAATCTTCCATATTTCCCTAACTAGTCATCCTTTTTGCCCATGTCTCTTCCATCCCTAACAAAAAAAAAAAAACCTTCACTTGATTCTACTATCCCTGACAGATACCCCTATATCTCTTATCTTCTCATCCACACTGGAGAAGGAAGAAAAGGAGGAGGAAGAGGAAGAGGAGGAGGAAGAAAAGAAAAAGAAGGTAACCTGGCTTCTGATCTCATCATTCAACTGAAACTGTCTCCAAAGTCATCAATTATCTCTTAATTGTCAAATCTGAAGATCTGTTTTTTTTTCTCATTCCCCATCTTTCTTGATCTCTCTGAAAACTTTGACATCGTTGATCATTCTCTTCTCTTGGATATTCTGACCTCTCTGATTTTCGTGGAACTGCTTCTAATTGTCTGACCACACCTTTCTTAGTTTCCTTTGCTGGTTCTTAACCCAGGTCATGATTACTAACTGTGGATGTCCCCCAAGTTTAAATCTTAGGCCCTCTTCTCTTCTCCTTCTATAATATCTCAATTGATAATCTCAACAGTTCTCATAAATTCAATAATTATCTCCAGTAGATGACACCCAGATCTCTATGAACATCCCTAACTTCTCTACTGAGCTCCACTCTTGCATTATAATTTTAGGGCACCTGGAACTGGTTATCCCTTAGGCATCTCAGATTCAGCATTATCCAAAAAAGCCCCCATTATCTTTTCCCTAAAATCCTCCCCTCTCACAAACATCAGTATTATTTTCAAGGGCACTACCACTCTCCTCACGTTCATCCAGTCTCACAACAATAGTGTCATCCTCAACTACTCTCTTTCACTCACTCCACTTATCCAATCAGTTGTCATCTTGCCATTTCTACCTTTACATCTCTTATACAGACCTCTCCAATCTCATAGCCACCACACTGATACA
Source organism: Phascolarctos cinereus (assembly GCF_003287225.1). Taxonomy (NCBI): domain Eukaryota; kingdom Metazoa; phylum Chordata; class Mammalia; order Diprotodontia; family Phascolarctidae; genus Phascolarctos; species Phascolarctos cinereus. Next base: position 203,018,124 of record NW_027555736.1, read on the forward strand.
GAATTGTATCACCTTACACCTGTACTACTTCAATACCTCCTAAATGATCTCCCCATTTCAAATTTCTCCCCACTCCAATTCATATTCTGCTCAGCTACCAAAGTCCTCAAGTGGCCCCCTTCTTCTCAGTAAACTTCAGTGGTTCCCTCTTACCTCCAGGATCAAATATAAATTCTTTTAAAGCCTCTTACAACCTTGTCTTTTCCTATATTTCCAGTCTTCTTACACTTTATTTACCCCATATATTTTATGATCAAGCAACAGGACCTGCATTATTACTCTTCTTCCAACACAACACTCCATCTCTGATTCTGTGCCTTTTCAGTAGCTGTTCCCCATTGTTGGAAAGCTCTCCCTTCTCAACTTCCCCTCCTGGACTCCTTGGCTCCCTCAAGACCCAGATCAAATCCCACCTTCTGCATATGGCCTTTCCTTATCTCCTTATATATTTTTCATATATACATATATGTATATAATATTGTATGTACATAGTTGTTTATTTTTATTTTGTCTCAACACCATTAAAAGATAATCTCTTCCAGGACAGGGATCATGTTTTTTGCTTTCTTTGTAACCCTAGAACTTATTACAATATGTAGTGGATAGTAAGTGCTTAATAAATGTTCATTGACTGATTAACTGATCACTCTTCTTTGGATGAGCTCTAACTTAATGACGTCCTTTCTAAAATGCCCTTATACTTATGACTGAAGTAATGATGTATTAACTCTGGCTTTCATTCTGCAACATACGAAAGAAAGAAGAAATAAACACTCTAAAAGGATATATCTTCAAACTAATATGTCAACTATTTTCCATTAAAGGATATTTAATTAATTTCTTGGTATAACTATATAATTACTCTTTTAGCTATTAACCACATGTGCTTCTTCTGTGTCAGGTTCAGTTTGTAAGATTTCTGAGTATCTCTGGCCAAGTGATAAAGTCAATTAGGAAGAAAGCAAATCTCAGAGATTGAGATGAGGAGAAAGAACATTCAAGGCACAAGAGACAGAGTGTAGCATTCAAGAAAGAGCCAGTATTTCAATTTGGCTAGCGTACACAAGCTATAAAGAAGTATGATATGAAATAAAGCTAGATAACCATAAAATAAACAAGAAAGAAGTTAAGGAGGTGAAGAGAATTTTAAGGAAGTTGGTATGGCAGACCTCTGGAGAAAAGTGAATGGGAATAGAAAGGAATGTACCTTTTTCTTGGTGATACATGGCACCTGCACAAAAAATTGACCAGGTATAAAAACCTCACAATCCAATATAGAAAGGTAGAAATAGTAAATGCATATTTTTCAGATCATGATGCAATAAAAAAATTACATGTAATAAATGGCCATAGAAAGATAGACTAAAAATTAATTGGAAACTAAATAATCTAATCCTAAAGAATGAGTGGGTCAAACAACAAATCATAGAAACAATCAATAATTTCATCTAAGAGAATGACAATAATGATACAACATACCAAAACTTATGGGATGCAGCAAAAGCAGTTCTATCCCCTTATGCTTAAAACGGGAAGAGCCAAAAAAGAGGAAGAATATTATAGAGCAATTTCCTTAATAAATGTAAATGCAAAAATTTTGAATTATTTTGAATATTTCTATTAGCAAAGAGGTTATAGCAACTTATCTTGAGAACAATACACCATGACCATGTAAGATTTATAGCAGGAATGCAGGGCTGGTTCAATATTAGGAAAACTATCATCATAATTGACCATATCAACAACAAAACTAACAGAAATCATATGATTATCTCAATATATTCAGAAAAAGCTTTTGAAAAAATATAACACCCATTCCTATTAAAAACACTAAGGAGCATAGGAATAAATGGAGTCTTCCGTAAAATAAGTAACATCTATCTAAAACCATCAGCAAGCATTAAATGTAATGGTTATAATAAGCTAGAAGCATTTCCAATAAAATCAAGGGTGAAACAAGGATGTCCATTATCATCACTGTTGTTTAATACTGTACTAGAAATGTTAGCTGTAGCAATAAGAGAAGAAAAATAAATTGGGGGAACTAGAACAGGCAAAGAAGTAAAGCTATCACTCTTTGCAGATGATATGATGGTATACTTAGAGAATCCTAGAGAATAAAAAACTACTTGAAATAATAAACAAACTTAGCAAAGTTACAGTTTATAAAATAAACCGATATAAATCATCCACATTTTTATGTATTACTAACAAAGCCCAAAAGCAAGGGATATAAAGAGAAATTCCATTTAAAGTTACTGTACTCATTATAAAATATTTGGGAGTCTACCTGCCAAAACAAACCCAGAAAATGTATGGACACAATTACAAAACACTTTTCACACAAATAAAGTTAGATCTAAATAATTGGGAAAATATCAGTTGCTCATGGGTAGGCCAAGGTAATACAATAAAAATGACAATTCTACCTCAATTAATTTACTTATTCAGGCCATACCAATCAAACTATCAAAAAATTATTTATAGAACTAGAAAAAATAATAACAAAATTCATCTGGAAGAATAAAAGTTCCAGAAAACCAAGGGAATTAATGAAAAGAAATTCAAGGGAAGGTGGCCTAGCCATATGGATCTTAAATTGTATTATAAAGCAGCAATCATCAAAACTACTTGGTATTGGCTAAGAAACAGATTGGTGGATCAGTGGAATAGGTTAGGTACACAAGACACAATAGTCAGTGACTACAGTAATCTACTGTTTGATAAACCCAAAGACTCCAGTTTCTGGGATAAGAACTCATTATTTAACAAAAACTGCTGGGAAAACCAGAAAACAGTATGGCAGAAATTAGGCATAGACCAATATCTTACACTACATACTAAGATACCCTCCATTGTTCCTCAGCTCAACATCAGATAAGCTGCCAGATCCCTATAGCCTCCAGCAGCCCCAGGTACCCCCTACCCATCCCCTCAATGGAGCACCAGATATGGGGTTTCCCATGGGCCTCAGGGCAATACCTGTGCAGCACCAGGTAAATAGCCAAGGCCCGTAGCCCTTGGCACAAGCCTGAGACAATGCCCTTTCCACCCAGGAGCAGAGCTCAAGTTTAAAAATAAGGGAAAAGGCTAGAAAAGATAAGGGAAAAAAATAAAAAGGAATTTGACCATAGAAAATTATTATGGTGACAGGGAAGATCAAGACACAAACTCAGAAGAGGACAACAATGTCAAAACACTCATGGGCAAAGGGCCAAACTAAAACAGGAAGTGGTCTCAAACCCAGAAAGAACTCACGGAAGAGCTCAAAAAGCAAATAAGAGAGGTAGAAGAAAAATTGAGAAAAGAAAGATAGAGATGCAAGAAAATTATGAAAAATGAGTCAACATCTTGAAAAAAGAAAACAATTCCTTAAAGAGTAGAATTGGCCAAATGGAAAAGGAGGGACAAAAGCTAACTGACGAAAATAATTCCTTAAAAATTAGGATGGAGCAAATGGAAGCTAATGACTTTGTAAGAAATCAAGAAACAATCAAACAAAATCAAAAGAATGAAAAAAAAAGAAGACAATGTTTAATATCTCATTGAAAAAACAACTGACCTGGAAAATAGATCTGGAAGAGATCATTTAAAAATTATTGGACTACCTCAAAGCCATGTTCAAAAAAAGAATCTAGACATCATCTTTCAAGAAATTATCAAGAAAAACTACCCTGATATTCTAGAACTAGAGGGTAAAATAAAAATGGACAGGATCCACTGATCACTTCCTGAAAAAGATCCCAAAATGAAAACTTCCAGGAATATTATAGTCAAATTCCACAGCTCCCAGGTCAAAGAAAGAATATTGTAAGCAGCCAGAAAGAAATAATTCAAATATCAGGGAGCCACAATCAGGATTACATAGGTCTTAGTAATTGCAATATTAAAGGTTCTGAGGTCATGGAACATGATATTCCAGAAGGCAAAGGAGCTAGGACTACAACCAAGAATCACTTACCAGGTGAAATTAAGCATAATACTTGAAGGGAAGAAAATAGTCATTCAATGAAACATAAGAATTTCAAGCTTTCATAAAGAGAAGACCAGAACTTAACAAAAACTATGATTTCCAATATCAATACTCAAGAGAAGCATAAAAAGGTAAAAAGGAAAAAGAAAACATAAAGTATTCAATAGGGCTAACTTGTTTATATATGTATGGGGGAAGGTAGACACTTGTAATTCTTAAGAACTATATCACTAAGTGCAGCTAGAAGGAGTATACATAAACAGAGGGTGTGGGTATAAGGTGAATTTGAGGGAATGATATAAAAATAATTAAGAGGTAAGAAAAAGGAGTATGTAATAATGTCTATTATGAAAACAGACATAAAAGGTGATGCCATAGGCAATTAGAAGAACTAAGAATAGTTTACATGTCAGATCTATGGAGAAGGGAAGAATTTATGACCAAAAAAGAGATAGAGAGCATTACAAAATGTAAAATAGATAATTTTTATTATAGTAAATTTAAAAGGGTTTGCACAAACAAAATCAATGCAACCAAGATTTGAAGGAAAGCCAAAAGCTGGGAAACAATCTTTCAGCAAGTGTCTCTGATAAAAGCCTCATTTCTCAAATATATAGAGAACTGAACCAAAAAAGGAGGTACACGAGAGAGAGGTAGAATGGGATAAATTATTTCACATGAGGTGCAAAAAAATCTATTACTGTGGAAGGGAGGATGGAAGGATAGGCACTCGGCATCCCTAGGACCTTACTCTCATCCGAATTAGCTGAAAGAAAAAATAACATACACAATCACTTGACATAGAAATCTATCTTACCTGACAGGGAAGTAGGAGGGGAGAATATTAAGTAAAGGAGGGGGGGGACACGGACAGAAGGAAGGGCAGATCTGGGGAGGCAATAGACAGAAGCAAAACACGGGAGGAAAAATAGGATGGAGGGAAATACACAGTTAGTAATCATAGCTACAAATGTGATCAGATATATACATTATGACCAGATGAGATTTATACCAAGAATGCAGGGCTCGTTCAATATTTATATATATATATATATATATATATACACACATATATATATACATATATATATATATACATATATACATATATATATGCATATATATGTATGTATATGTATGTATGTATATCAGCATAATTTACCATTTCAATAACAAAATCAATAGAAATCATATGATTATATCAATAGATGCTGAAAAAGCTTTTGACAAAATACAGCACCCATTCCTACTAAAATCACTGGAGAGCATAGGAATAAAGGGAGCATTCCTTAAAGTGATAAGCAATATCTATCTAAAACCAATAGCAAGCATTATCTGTAATGGGGATAAGCTAGAAGCCTTTCCAATAAGATCATGGGTAAAAGCAAGGATGCCCATTATAACCACTATTATTCAACATAGTACTAAAAACGTTAGCTATAGCAATAAGAGAAGAAAAAGAAATTAAAGGAAATGGAATAGGTAATCAGGAATCAAAACCAATACTCTTTGCCAATGATATGGTGGTATGCTTAGAGAAACCTAGAGAATCCATTTCAGAAACTATTTGAAATTATTAACAACTTTAACAAAATTGCAGGATAAATCATCAGTATTTCTATGTATTGCCAAGAAAGTCCAGCAGCAAAAGATAGAAAGAGAAATTCCATTTAAAATAACTGTAGTCAACATAAAATACTTGAGAGTCTACTTGCCAAGACAAACCCAGGAACTATGTGAACACAATTACAAAATACTTTTCACACAAATAGAGTCAAAACTAAGCAATTGGAAAAATATCAATTGTTTATACATAGGCTGAGTCAATATAATAAAAATGACAATTCTACCTAAACTAATTTAATTATTCAGTGTCATACCAATCAAATACCCAAAAAATTATTTGATAGAGCTAGAAAAAATAACAAAATTCATCTGGAAGAACAAAAGGACAAGAATATCATAGGAATTAATGAAAAATACAAAGGAAGGTGTCCCAGCAATACCAGATATCAAACTACATTACAAAGTAGTGATTATCAAAAACTATCTGGTACTGGCTAAGAAATAGAATGGCGGATCAGTGGAATAGATTAGATTAAACAAGACACCTTTACTGTGTAAATGACCATAGTAACCCAGTGTTTGATAAACCCAAAGACCCTAGCCTCTGGAATAAAAATTCACTATTTGACAGAAACTACTAGGAAAACTGGAAGACAATATGGCACAAACTAGGTATAGACCAATATCTTACACCACATACCAAGATAAGGTAAAATGAGTACATGATTTAGACATAAAATGTGATGCCATAGTAATTAGAAGAACTAAGAATAGTCTACCTGTCAGATCTACGGAGAAGGGAAGAATTTATGATCAAACAAAAGATAGAGGGCATTACAAAATGTAAAATAGATAACTTTGATTATAGTAAATTTAAAAGGGTTTGCACAAACAAAACCAATGCAACCAAGATTAGAAGGAAAGCCAAAAGCTGAGAAACAATCTTTGCAGCAAATGTCTCTGATAAAAGCTTCATTTCACAAATATATAGAGAACTGAATCAAATTGATAAGAATACAAGCCATTCCCCGGTTGATAAATGGTCAAAGGATAAATGTCAAAACAGGCAGCTGTCAGATGAAGAAATCAAAGCTATCTATAGTCACATGAAGAAGTGTTCTAAGTCACTTTTGATTAGAGAAATATAAATTAAAACAACTCTTGAGGTACCACTTAACACGTATCAGATTGGCTAACGTGACAGAAAAGGAAAATGACAAATGTTGGAGAGGACATGGGAAAATTGGGACACTAATGCACTCTTGGTAGAGTTAAGAACTGATCCAACCATTCTGGAGAGCAATTTGGAACTATGGCCAAAGGACAATCAAACTGTGCATACCCTTTGATCCAGTAATACCGCTAATAGGTCTGTATCCCAAAGAGATCATAAAAAGGGAAAAGGACCTACATGTGCAAAAACGTTTATAGTAGCTTTTTTGTAGTAGCAAAAATTGGAAATTGAGGGGATGCATATCAATTGGGGAATGACTAAACAAGTTGTGGCATGTGAATGTAATGGAATACTATTGTGCATTAAGAAATGATGAGTGGCAGGTTTCACAAAAACCTGGAAAGACTTGTGTGAACTGATGCAAAGGGAAATGAGCAGAACCAGGAGAACATAGTACACAGTAACAGCAGCATTGTGTGATGAACAATTATGAATTGCTTAGCCCTTCTCAGCAATGTCATGATTCAAGACTAATTACAAAGGACTTACGATGGAAAATGATATCCACATCCAGATAAAGAATGATAGACTCTGAATGCAGATGAAAGCATGCTATTTTCACTTTATTTTTTTCATGGTGTTTTTTTCCTTTTGGTCTGTGTCTTCATTCACAACTGTGACTAATATGGAAATATGTTTTGCATTGTACACATATATAGCCTTTATCAAATTGTTTACCAATTTAGGAAGAGGGGAGGGGAGGGAAAGAAGGAGAAATTTAGAATTCAAAATCTTGTAGAAGTGAATGCTAAAAATTATCTTTACATACGACTGGGGAAAATAAAATACTATTTGAAAAAAATACAAAACTGTGCATCCAAAAACCAGACAAGAAAGAAGAAAAGTAGATGAATAATTTCTGCTATTGAGACCATATCCTAGAAATGATAAATAGAAAAAAAGTTTAAGCTTTGAGTCAATTAATTACTCTCCAAAGTCTGCTTTAAGAACAAGATCTTCTTTTATTAACTTTGCTGTGATTTGCTAAGCTGATAAAAATTACTCTTCTTGGCAAAATCATTTCGTCTTTTGTATTCAAGTCTCCCCTAGTCAGCTCAAGATGACAATTAAAAATTGCTTTCAGAAACATATCACAAAATGGCATTTAAATGAAGAAACTACATTACTTGATAATGAGAGCACTTTTTTGTTGGTTGTTTTTTTTTTCCTTTCTTAACTCTCCTTAGAGATTCTTTATCTCCTTAATATATGATATATATGGTAGGTGAGAAAGAGATTAGCATACCCTTGGTAGTAAACTTGGATTAGAGAAGTAAAATTGTGTTTGATTGTACCAATCTAACACCACACCTCTTACTAAATAGTTATACCAGACTTGGACTGAATCATCTACTTCTTTTATTCTTCTTGTGAGGTAGAAAATTGAATACAGATTATTATATCCAGACAACAGATTAATTTAACTATATTTTAAGACTTGCATCACTGCCAAATAGCACAAGAATGAAAAAGGGAAATATTAGTAGGGCAGCCTGGGACAGTGGGAAGAGTGTTGGCTTTAGAATCAGATGTGCATCCAAATTCCTGTTCTGTCATTTCCCGCCTGCATGACCTTGGGCAAACCACTTAAGTTTTCTAGGGCTCAGTTCCCTCTTTTATGAAATAAGGGGGTAGAACTAGATGATCTCTGAGGACCTTTTGCCCTCTAAACTTATGATTCAATATAGAAAAAAATCCATCTAAAGACATATAAAGATATAGTTATAATTGGTTCCCCAAAATGTTTGAAAAATATCCCATCTCATGCACTGGAGAAGCCAAGAAAGAAATGAGTAATTATAAATTATAATAAATATAATAAACATTTATTGTGTGCACTGTGTACAAGGCACTTTTGCAAGGTATTAAAGAGATACCAAATTGGGAGAAGACACCATGCTGCCCTTATGGAAATCACAGTTTAATAAGGAGACAGAAGACCAACAAATAATTACTTTGGCATGATAAGTGCTTCTGAGTTACAAAAATGAGGTACAAAAAAGCAAAGGGAGAGTTTAAAGGGAAACGTGGGATGCATCTATATGAAAAGTGAATGACTTCTAAATTTGTCATATTGACAAGAATCTATTGACTAGATAGAAGTTGAACTTTATAATGGCCTCAAATGGAAGGAATTCTTTCAAAAGGGATCAAATCGTGTTAATTGTTATTAATATTTAGCTACAAATTGAGGTGACCAGAATATCCTTTCCAAGCACTGGGGATACAAAAAGAGGCAGAAGACAGTCTCTGCCCTCAAGGAACATACAATCCAATGGGACAGGCAACATGCAAATAACTAAAAACAAGTCACATACAGGACAAATAGGAAATAATTAACAGAGATAAGGCACTAGAATTATTAGGGGTTGGGGAAGGCTTCCTATGCAATGTGGGATTTTAGTTGGGATTTAAAGAAAGCCAGGGAGGTCAGTAGCCAGAGAAGAGGAAGGAGAGCATTCTAGACATGGGGGACAACCAGAAAGAATTCCTGGAGTGGAGTGGAGAGATCGTGGATCTTGTTCATGGAACAGCCAGTAGGCTAGTGTCACTGGATTAAAGAGACTGTGTAAGAGAGTTAAGTACAAGAAGATTGAAAGAAGAACTAGGTTGTAAAGGGTTTTGAATGTCAAACAAAGCATTTTATCTTTGTTCCTTAAGGCAATAGGGAGACACTGGAATTTACTGAGTAGGAGATTGACATGGTCAAACCTGTGATTTAGGACACTGCCCTGGTTGAATACAGGATAGATTGTAGCGGGGAGAGATTTGAGATTTGAACAGGCTACCCCAATGGTCTAGGTGAGCAGGGCCTGAATTAGAGTAGAGGCAGTGTCAAAGGAGAGAAGGAGACCTATATAAGATAGATGTTACAAAAGTGAAATCAACAATTCTCAATAATAGTTTGGATGTAACGGATAAGAGATAGTGAGGAATCCAAGATATCAGAGACTGGGAGAAGAGTGTTGCCTCTATAGTAGGAACCTCCAGCTCAAAAAAGAGCAACCCTCCTTTAGCCTGCTGTACCTGTGCTTTGAGAGTAGAGGAGCAGCCCCTTCCTTTCAATGTCAACATTCTCATATTTGGTCACAACCTTTACAACCCAGGGACTTTGAATCCTTATAGATTATCATTCAAACCCTATTCCATACCCCTCACCATCTGATTCCTCATTCTCATTGCACTCAACCCTCGCACTCCAAAGTTTCAACCTAACTCTGCCCAGCCCTTCCACTGTGCCCTCTGAAATGCCTGTTCCATAGACAGTAAACTTCCCTTCATCTTAAATCTTTTCCTCTCCCATTCGTTCCAACTACTAGTTCTTACTGAAACCAGGCTCCCCTCTCTTTTCCCTTTATAATATCTCACTTGGTGATCTCATCAACATCATGAGTTCAATTATCATTTCTATGTAGATTATTCCCAAATCTAGGTCTAGGTCTAAGGGCTGGTCTCTCTTCTTAACTCTAATCCTTCATCTCTATTTTTTGGACATTTTGAACCAGATATCCCATAGGTATCTCAAACTCAATATATCTAAAACAAACATTATCTTTTCCCCAAAACCCTCCCCTTATCCAAACTTCCCTATTATTGTTGAGGGCACCAGTAGTTTCACAACCTCATTGGCATAATAAACTTGCCCTCTCTCACAATTTCTTTTTTGGCCTGGGAATGGGGAAACCCCTAATCTCTGCCATAATGTTTCCATATGTCTCTCTCAATCCTCTTACCACTTTTTCTCTCTCATCCAAGAAAACAAATGTCATTTATAAAACTCTTACAAGCTGAACCAAAAAAAAAAAAAAAGCCAAACGGTATACTTGAGCCAAGTTATACCGCTCATTGGGCATGATATTATTCCATGAATTTTTTGCACTCTCGATTCCAATACAATCATATTTTCCTTTCAAACTCCTCTGTGAGCATCTCACAGAATATATACTAAATTTATCCTAAGGTCACTTTTTTTTTCCTTCTATTTCTTTTTATCCTCTTACTGCTTAAGTGGATTTAATAAAATCAAATCAGCTTTAAGAAATAAAGAAGCATATTCAAAAAGATCTTGGATAAAATATTTGGTACCTTTTTAATATGCTAAAAGAGATCATTCATTGGAAAACTACTTGCAGCTTAAATATTTAAAAGAATGTGCACTCATTCATCTTTCTTCTCCAAGGCAGAAAACAAAAACACACTAAAACACTTGAATCAATCTGTTTAAATGGATGAGCAGAGCATAATGGATTTATGTACAGGTGAAGTTAGGAAACGTTAAGAAGAATTTAAGCATCTACTATGTATCAGGCACTGTGCTAAATGCTGGGGAATGTATATGTAACAGGAACAGGCATTTATGTTTATTAAATGTAGAGACTTGATACTGACACATTTATTCTACCAGTCTTCCCAGAAAGTTTTAATCAATCTCTGTAGGTAGTACTTTTTTTGTTTAACCAGTGTTCTCAGAATCAATAATAATAATAATAATAATAACAATAATAATAATAATAATAATAATAACAATAATAATAAAAACCACAGGTTATTAAATCAATCTCAAGTGTCTCTTAGAACCAGGAAACCCCAGGGTTCAAATGACCTCAAATCAAACCTGATTTTCAGGTTTCTTAAAGTAATCATGACACATTCTAAAATTAAAGATCTTAATGGACTAATTTTTTATTAAATTCAACATGTTTTCCCTCATTTTCAAAGTGGTCTCAAGAAAATAATGCTATCTTGAGAGTACCTTTCCCTAAGAAACTCAAGCTATTTTGAAGACAATAACTCATTAATCTTTATGATCAGCAGTAACATTTTAAAGTATTTCACTGGGAACCAAGAGACTGAACTCATAGTATTTACAACTCAGCCAAGGCTTTAGAAAGAACCAAAAAAAAGATGAGCATGAGACAAGTGTTCAGTCTTCTCCAACGCATCACATATTACTAAATAACAATGCAGGAAGTTAATCAAATGAGTCAATGTTCTAAGTGCTCCCAGATCATCTAAGAATGACATGAAAGGATATAAATTACCTACAGACACCGAGTTGTCACAGAGATATGTTTTTATTTTGAAACAAACAAATATGAGAACTTTGTCTTTGTTTTTCTGAAGGAAAATCTGAATGGGGAGTGTTAAATTAAAATGGACAGATACAGAGTAATAGTGTTTATTTTGACATATTAACATTTACTGTTCATAGGATCATAAATTTAGAGCTAGAAAGGACTTGAAGAGCCATCAAGTCTAATCCTGTCAGGTTACAGATGAGGAAACTGATGCTAGAAAAGGTCATGACTTTCCCAGGGTCACATGACCAGTAAGTGATGTAGGATTTTGAAATCTCTATTTATTATGTAAATTAGCTATCCCCCAAAAGCCTTATGAATTCAGTTAAATATTCAGCAATATTCGCTTAATATTCCATTTGACTTGCTTTATGTTCTAAGAATTGTTTCCTGGATTTTAGTACTTGATTTTCTCTATATCTTGATTGCATAAACTCCAGAGTCATGAGGATGTTATTTTTTTTTCTTTTTCATAGTTCAGAAGCAGATTAATGGATTTAAAAGGGAAAATTACAACCTGACTGACAAAGTGGTCATTCATTTCCCATTGATCCCAATCTGAACCAGCGGGAGAGCTACATCTCCAAGCTGAGAAATAACTGAGGGCAGTTTGACTATTGCTTTCCTGAGGAAGAAACAAAAGCTAACTCCCACATTTCCCTGGCAAATGGAACAGCCACCATGAAACAATCAGCAATAAATATAATGTAGAATTAAGAGGATCCTGGAGTTGGAAAGAACTGAAGTTTCTTAGCTTATAGGATTATAAGACTGGGAGCTGAAGAGAATGAATTCCAAACCACTCATTTTATAGATATGGAAAACTGGAATCAAGAAGTCATGGGATCATACATTTAAATCTGGAAAAGACCTTAGAAGCTAAGTCCAACCACTTTAATTGTGCAGATAAGGAGACTAAAGCCTGAAGAGGTTAAATGACTTGTCCCAAATCACAGAGTAAAAGTATCCAAAGTGGGATTCAAACCCAAGTCTTCTCTAAGTCCAGGGTCCATCCACCACACCATGCTATCTCTCAAAAAGAAGTGAATTACTCAAGGATACACGTCTAGTTTGATCCAGTGCATAAATTTCCTCTGTACATCAATGGTTCTCGAGCTTTTGGCAGTGTCAGACTTCAAGACTTAGCTCAAATCCTATCTTCTACAGGAGACCTATCCTGGTCCCTCAACTACTAATTCCTTTCTGCTTCAGATTACCTTCACCAATTCTCTTTACATCTTGACTATATCTAGTTATTTACATAACGTCTTCCCCTTCAGGAAGACCTGTCCCCAGACCCAGTATCAGATCCTTACTAGCTGTGTGACTCTGGGAAAAGTCATTTAACCTCTATTTGCCTCAGTTTCTTCTATTATAAAATAAGGATAATAATAGCTGGGTTGATATGTGGATTAAATACATAGATATTTGGTATATGATAGACACTATAAATGCTTATTCCCTTTCCCTATCTATTCTATTTTATGTATTTTCTCTTTTTATAGTTACTCTTATTATACTTTTGGAAAGAAATTATTCCACTATCTCTGAATCTCCATTTAGACTTCTCATGAAGTTATGCTGTTTTGCTGGGTTTAGAACCAGGATGCCTGATACTGGGTTGGGCCAGGGCGACCTGAATTCTGCTCAGAACCTTTCTTCAGCTATGGCTGGGGCTCTAGGACCACCCTGATGCTAAGGCCTTTCTTCTGCTGCAGTGGAGCTCCAGATCTTCCTCACACCAGGTTCTCCTCATTTTTCTTTTATTGCAGCATGACCCCAAGGTCACTAGATTACTTTGCTTTATATTTCCCCTTCCACCTACCATGGTTCATCTTCCACAGGATTCTGGCAATCTTTTGTGCAATCCTAGACTGGCTAGTAAAGTTTATAGCTGAGTCTACTCTATTGTATTTCTTATATTTTGAAAGCTTTACTAAAGTGGAAGGGAGGAATTGAGGAAGTAAGGAACTGGGATTCTCTAGGTCAGCACCTGCAAACATCTTCCCATAATAATGTAAAAGTAAAATATCTTCCACAATTTCTCATTTTTTTACAGTCAATACTTTGACATGGTCAGATCTATGCTTTAAGAAAATCATTTTGGCAGTTATGTGAATTGTGGATTGGAATGGGGAAAGACTTGAGACAAGGGAGACCATTTAAAATGCTATTTCAGGAGGGGTAGAGTAAGATGGCAGAGTAAAGGCAGGGACTCAACTGGACTCTCCCCAATTTCCATCCAAAAACTTTAAAATAACACCTTAGAAGGAAGTCTGGAGTGGCAGATCAACAAAAGGATTGGGTGAAACAATTATCTAGCCCAAGACAACTTAGAAAGACAGAAAGAAAAGTCTGTCTCGGGGCAGCTAGGTGGCACATGGATAGAGCACCAGTCCTGGAGTCAGGAGGACCTGAGTTCAAATCCCATCTCAGACCAGACACTTGACACTTACTAGCTGTGTTACCCTAGGCAAGTCACTTAACCCCAATTGCCTTGCAATGAATGAATGAATGAATGAATGAATGAATGAAGCCAAAAAAACCCTTAAAATAAAAAGAGAAAGGTCTCTCTCACTGGACTGACAGTGGAGTGCAATTCAGCACAAGCCATGCCCCAGCAAGCCAGGAGTGGCCTTGGGGGCAACTGAATAGGCAGTGGCATCTTCTGGAACTCTCAGCCCACAGATGGTAAAAGAATCAGACAACTGGTCAAAAGGGACCCTTTACTTACACTGGAAGCAGGACTCTATTTCATTGACCATACTTGGTTCTGGATCACAATCCCAGGGTAAGAACACTAGCCCACAAGAACATGTGCCTACAGGGGAGAGGGAACCCTGAACACAGTTCTGAGGTGGAAAAGAGCACCTGTGGTGGCTCATGGACCAGAGCACAGGCCAGGAGAGCAGTGACCACACATCTCCTTATGTAATGCAACCTTAGAACTAAAAGCTTTTCAACTCCCAGGAGTAGCTCTGAAGGCAGCAATACAAAAAGCCTGAAGTTTGGTGCTGTGCCCCCTCCATTTTCAGAGCAAAGACCAACTTTAACATGAAGTTAAAATCAAGAATTAGGCTGGGGAAATGAGCAAACAACAACAACTAAAAAAAAAAAAGAACCTGACCATAGAAAGTTACTATCATGAAAGGGAAGATCAAAACACAAACTAAGAAAAAGGCAATAAAGTCAAAACACCTACATGCAAAGCCTCACAGAAAAATGTGAATTGGTGTCAGCCCTTTCCCAAAAAAAATTCCTAGAAGAGTTCCAAAAAGGATTTTTAAAATCAAATATGAGAGGTAGAATGAAAAAATAGAAGACGATGTGAAATATCTCACTGGAAAAACAACTGACTTGGAAAATAGATCCAGGAAAGATAATTTAAAAATTATTGGACTATCATGATCAGAAAATTCCAAGAAATTATCAAGGAAAACTGCCTTGATATTCTAGAACCAGAGGGTAAAATAGAAATGGAAAGAATTCACTGATCACCTCCTGAAAGAGATGTCAAAAGGAAAATTCTTAGGAATAATATAGCCAAATTCCAGAGTTCCCAGGTCAAACATAAAATATTGCAAGCAGTCAGAAAGAAATAATTCAAGTATGGTGGAGCCACAGTCAGGATAACACAAGATTTAGCAGCATCTACATTAAAGGATCAGAGGGCTTGGAATATGATATTCCAGAGGGCAAAGGAGCTAGGAGCAAGAATCTCCTACCCAGAAAAACTGAGCATAATCCTTCAGGGGAAAAATGGACATTCAATAAAACAGAGGACTTTTAAGTATTCTTAATGAAAAGATCAGAGCTGAATAGAAAATTTGACTTTCAAATGCAAGACTCAAGAGAAGCATAAAAAAGTAAACAGGAAAGGGAAATCACAAGAGACTTAATAAAGTTAAACTGTTTGCATTCCTACATGGGAAGATGATATTTGTAACTTATAAGATTTTTCTAATTATTAAGGTAGTTAGAAGGAGTATAGACAGAGGGTGCAGGTATGAGATGAATATGAAGGGATGACATCTAAAACACAAAATTAAGGAGTGAGAGAGGAATACATTAGGAGAAAGAGAAAGGAAGAAATAGAATGGGGTAAATTATTTTACATAAAAAAAGGCAAGAAAAAGCTTTTACAGTGGCGGGGAAGAAGGGGAAGGAAAAGGACCTATATGTACAAAAAATTTATAGCAGCTCTTTTCTGGGGGCAAAGAATTAGAAATTGAGGGGATGCCCATCAATTGCGAAATGACTGAACAAATTGTGGTATGTGATTATGATGGAATACTATTGTACTATAAGAAATGATGAGCAGGATGCTCTCAGCAAAACCCGGAGAGACTTATACGAGCTTACACAAAGTGAAATGTACTATATACAAAGCAATAGCAATGTTGTAAAATGATCAACTGTGAATGACTTATCTAATCTCAGCAACACAACAATCCAAGATAATTCTGAGGGACTGATGATGAACAATGTTATCCATACCCAGAGAACTGATGATGCCTGAATGCAAATCAAAACAACTTTTTCTCACTTTATTTTTCTTGAAATTCTTTTTGTCTATATTTTCTTTCACAACATGACTATTAAGAGATGTTTTGCATAACTATACATAACCTGCATTGAATTTCTTGCCTTCTCAGGGTGGGGGGGAAGAGAATTCGGAACTCAAAATTTTAAAAATGAATGTTAAAAATAGTTTTTACTTGTAACTGTGGAAAATAAAATACTAAATAAGCAATAAATTAAAAAGAAAATAGATTGAGGAGAGATAAATTAAGAATTATTGGACAATCTGAAAGGCATGATGAAAAATAAAAAGAGCCTAAACATCATCTTTCAAGAAATTATCAAGGAAAACTGCCCTGATATTCTAGAACCAGAGGGTAAAATTGTCATTGAAAGAATCTACCAATCACTTCCTGAAAGTGACCTCAAAATCAAAACTCACAGGAATATTATGACCAATTCCAGAGCTCCTAGGTAAAGAAAATATTGCAAGTAGCTGGGGGGAAAGCAATTCAGACATGATGGATTGGCAGTCAGGATCACACAAGATTTAACAGCTTCTAAATTAAAAGATCAGAGGGCTTAGAATGTGATATTCTGGAGGACAAAGTAGCTAGAATTAAAACCACGCATCACCTATCCAGCAAAACTGAGTATAATCCTTTAAGGGAAAAAAAATGAACATTCAAAGAAATGGTGGACTTCCAACCATTCCTGATGATAAGACTAGAGCAAATAGAAATTTCGACTTTCAAATACAAGATTCAAGAGAAGCATAAAAGAGTAAACAAGAAAAAGAAACCATAAAGGATTCAATAAGGTTAAACTGTTTACATTCCTACACAAGATAATACATGTAGCTCCTAAGAACTTTCTCATTATTAGGGTAGTTAGAAGGAGTATACATATGCAGGGATCACAGGTATAAGTTGACTATGATAGAACGGTGCCTAAAAAAAATAAAATTAAGAGGTAAGAAAGGATGCACTGGGAAAGGGAAAGAGAGAGGCAGAATGGGCTAAATTATTTCACATAAAAGAAGAGTGGAAGAATTTTTACAGTGGAGGGGAAGAGTGATGGGGGAGAGGTAGACAATGCTTGAACCTTACTCTTATCAGAATTGGCTCAAAGAAGGAATAACACACACTTAGTTGGGTATAGAAAATTATCTTATCCTACAGAGAAGAAGGAAAAGGGGTAAGAGAATGGACAGAGGGGGCTGATAGAAGAGATGGAAGATTAGGGGAGGTGGTGGTCAGAAGCAAAATATTTTTGAGATGGGACAGGGTAAAAGAAAGTAGAGAGAAAAAAATTAACAGGAAAAATAAGATGGAAGAAAATACATAGTAATCAAAGCTGTGAAAAAAAATTAAAGCAAGTTTCTCTGATAACAGCCTCATTTCTCAAATACATAAATAACTGCATCAAATTTATAAGAATACAAGTCATTCCTCTAATTGATAAGTGGCAAAAGGATATGAACAGGCAGTTTTCAGATGAGGAAATCAAAGCTACCTATAGTCATATAAAAAAAATCTAAATCGCCACTGATTAGAAAAATGTAAATCAAAACAGCTCTTGAAGTACCACTTAAAACCTATCAGATTGGCTAATATGACAGAAAAGGAAAATGATATATATTGGAGATGTCAGAAAATTGGGACACTAATGCATCATTGGTGGAGTTGTGGACTGATCCAACAATTCTGGAGAGCAATTTGGAACTATGCCCAAAGAGCTATAAAATGGGAGGGAGGGAAGGAGGGAAGGAGGGAAGGAAGGCAGGCAGGCAGGCAGGCAGGCAGGAAGAAAGGAAGGAAGGAAGGAAGGAAGGAAGGAAGGAAGGAAGGAAGGAAGGAAGGAAGGAAGGAAGGGAATCTTTACATACAAAAATCTTTACAGTAGCTCTTTTTGTGCTGACAAAGAAGTGGAAATTGAGGGGATGTCCATCAATTGGAAATGACTGAATAAGTTGTAGCATATGATTGTAATGGAATACTATTGTACTATAATAAATGATGAGCAGGATGTTTTCAGAAAAACCTGGGAAAATTTATATGAACTGATGCAAAGTGAAGTTCACTTTGATCACTGATCAGAATCAAGAGAACAATGTACACAGTAATAGCAATATTGAGAATGATCAACTGTGAACGACTTAGCTATTCTCAGCAATACAAAGATCCAAAACAATTCTGAAGGACTTATGATGAAAGAACTGATGAAATCTGAATGAAGATTGAGGCTTACTTTTTAACTTTATTTTTCTTGGTGGTTTTTTGTCTGTTCTCTTTCACAATATGACTAATACAGAAATATAATTTGCATGACTTTGTATAATCTATATCTAATTCCTTGCTATCTTGGGGAAGGGCATAGAGAGGGAGGGAGAGAATTTGAGATAATTTTTTTAAATTAAGGTTAAAATTTGTTTTTTAATATGTAATTGAAAATTTTTTCTTTAAAAAACTATTCCACAAAAAAATAAAAATGCTATTTCAATAATCTGGGAAAGAAGTTATGTGGGCCTAAACTGTGGTGTAGTCTGTGTAGGTGAAGAGAAGGCAGTGTATATGAGAGATACTGTAGAGAAATAACTAACAAGATTTGGCAGATTATTGTATATGGTAGGTGGGGGAGAGTGAAGAATCAAGGATTATGCCAAGGTTAGGTAACTGGAAGGATAGTGATACACTTAACAGTGGAGTTTGGAGTAGATTTTGGGGGAAAAGATAACGAATTCTGTTTTAGACAGGCAGGCTGAGTTTGAGATATCTATGGGACATCTAGTTCATAATGTCTTGTAGATAGTGGTGACAATGGACTGTAGCTCAGGAGATAAGATCAGAACTAGATAAACAAATCACAGAATCATGTGCATAGCGATGATAATTGAAACCATGGGTGCTGATGAAATCACTAAAAAATATATAGAAAGAAGAAAGCTCAGGACAGAACATTGATATCCACTCAGTTAGTGGGTAAAACATAGATGAAGATTCAGATTAAGAAGAAACATGTAAGACTGGCAAGAGGTGAACCAAGACAGAGTAGTCATGAAAAACTTAAGAGAATACCCAGGAGACGATGGTGTTTGATGGTGCCTAAAGTTTCAGAGAAGTCAATTAGAATGAGAATTGGGGGAAAGCCATTAGATATGGCAATTAAAAGATCATTGGTAGCAGCAGAGAGAGGTTTCAATTGAAAAATGATGTTGGAATCTAGATTTCAGAGGATTTATAAGACAGTAAAAAGAAAGTACGTGGAGACACTGCATGTAGATGACTTTTTCAAAGAGTTTAGCTGAAAAGTGGAAGAGTGATACAGGATTATAGCCAGTAGGTATAGTAGGAGCTACTGAAGTTGTTTTTTTTTAAATTTATGGAAGACTTGAATGGGTTTATAAACAGCAAGGAATGATAGTAGATAGGGATAGATTGATGTTTAGACAGAGCATAACGTTGATATTGAGAGCAACCTGTTGGAAAAGGTGGAAGGGGATGGGATTAAGGGTACATGTAAAAGGTTTATCGTAGCAAGCAGAAGGGCCACCTCATCAGTTGAGACCAAAGGAGGATAAAATGGAGGATGATGTCAGAAAAATTTAAGAGGAAGACAAGAGATGGGAGTTCTTAATTAATAGCCTCATTTTTTTCAGTTTGGTATGAAACAAAGTCCTCAGACAAGAAGGTGGAGGACAGGTGGTGTGGTGGTGTAGGGTATGGAAAAGAATGTTTGGAATAACTGCTGCAATAAATGAGAATCAATCAGGAAGAAGTATTGTGATTGCAATATTGCAGTGAGAACCCAGATAAGATTAGCTAGCACAAATCTGTAGTGGACCCAGTAAACATCTTTTCTTAATTTCTTCCAGTTCCACTCAGGAGCACATAAATAACAAATCAGGTTGAGAGTAGAAGAAAAAAAAAGTAAATGAAGGGTGAGGAACAAAAAAGAAACAACTGGCATTAAAGCAGCTTTGTGTCGTTCAGACGTTCCTGAACAGGCCAATGACATAAAAGCTTGAAGTGTATATTCATCAATTACTTTGAACACATAGGTATTCCTTATTCAGGTGTTTCTCTGTCAGGTTTCTGTGTCTTCTAACTCCTACAGATACCGAATACATTATTGGGAGAGTATCCCACATACAGTCCACACATAAACCTGGACTATAATGTATTGATTATTCTTGAATCTTCTTTACTATAAATATGGTTTTTTTATTATTATTATTGATAAGAATATGGTTAGGTTTAAGATATAAGTGGCTAGTTTTGTGTAAATGGAAATGCGCTGGTGGGGTCTTGAGCTACAGCTTTGAGTACCTTTGGTCACAACTATATTCCTCCTAAACAGGGTTACCCCCAGGACACTGAGTTTGAGAGTTACTAAATGGTGATCCTTCTCTAGTAACCTAGACTTACCAAGAAGAGGGTAAGTTGGAGTGAGGGAGCCATCTCAGAGACTGCATAGGTGTTACCATGTTCCTTGTAAGAAAGGTGAAGCATTGGGGCAGCTAGGTGGCGCAGTGGATAGAGCACCAGTCCTGAACTCAGGAGGACCTGAGTTCAAATCTGACATCAGACCAAACCCTTGACACTTACTAGCTGTGTGACCCTGGGCAAGTCACTTAACCCCAATTGCCTAAAAAGCAAAAATAAAAAGGAAAAAAGGAAAAAAAAAGAAAGGTGAAGCACTGTAATATGGGTGGACACCTCCACTCAGGCATTAGCCAAGAGATATTCCATCTCTTTTTCAATGCTAAAGTCCTGTTTGATCCCATTTCCTTCAGAAACTTGATCCATCAATCACTACCTTTGTCATCTTCAATCACTCCTTATCTACTAGTCCTTCTCCATGGACATGATTACCCACTCTAGTAGTTCAAACCCTCATTGGGACATAGCATAATATAGTGGAAAGAGAACACTGGCTCTGAAACTAGAAGCTCTGGGTTCAAATCCTGCTTCTCTCCACACTCCAGGTGTGACCTTAGGCAAGTCACAATCTATCAGAGCCTCAGTTTTCTTATGTATAAAATGAAGGAGTTGAATTTGAACTAAGTACTCTTCTAGCTCTAAAATCTATGGTCCTTGGAATTCTCTTCTAGATTAAAAAAAAAGTCTCCTAACTGGTTTCCTTGCTTAAATAATGGTCTCTCTTCAAATCATTCTTTATAGGGTTTACCAAAATAATCTTCCTAATAATATACATGTCTGACCATGTCACTCCAGTCAAAAACTTTACATGAGCTCTTGTTACAGGATAAAATACAAATGCCTTTGCCTGGAAAATCTGACCCTAACCTACTTTTTTCTGCCTTTTCCCCCTACAATTCTCCCATCTCCATGCACTGAAGGTGCCAGACAAACAAAATCAGTAGTTGCTCCCCAGATACGACATTGCAACCCGCACTACCCCATTGCCCAGTTCCCAGTAGGTGCAGAATTCCTGCAGTAACAGTTAGAAGCCAACTCCCAAATCCCTACTTCTACTGAATGTATTCCCAGAGCCCCATTTTATTCTAACTCATGAACCCTCAATCCTCTTGGTAGGGGATCCATCTGCCCTCCCATTACTCCCTAAAGTTCTCAAGACCTTGCCATCTTCCCTCCTACTTTCCTAAATACTTCTTGGCCCTTCCATCTGTCATGAACTAAATATGAGTCCTTCTATATGTGTTGTCTCCCTTAGTTAGAACATGAGGGAAAATTGAAACTATATGTATTCCCGGTACTTAGCACAAGAGCTTCACACTTAAGTTAGTACTTTATAAATGATTTTGATTCCATTCCATTTTATCTTCCATTTCCATAGATTTGCAAAGACTTCCATACCTATAATGTACTCCTGCCTCATCTCCCCTTTTGGAACCCTTTTCTTTCTGCAGCCTATGTCTGTCTCTTCCATAAAACCTACCCCAATCCCTCCAGCTCAAACAGTCTTTGCCTCCATAATTTTTTTAAAGCACTTTATCTGGATTTCTCATTTACCTCCATCACATTCAATATTGTATATATATACATGTTGGATCTTCCCTAGCAGAATACAAATTCTTTGATAGTAGGGGCTACTTCATTTTTTTTTATTTTTTAGCCATAGAACCTAACACAGTGAATTGAATATTTTGTATGCTTAATACTGTCAAATTTAACTGAATTAGCCATGGGGGTAACAAAATGTTTATTTTCCAGGTACCTTGGATAATATCTACGGCACACACACATAGGGAGATATAGGTGGGGACCATGTAGTCTGGTTCTCCCACTCAACCCAAATCCAACTATGAATAAGTCACATCAATACTATGAGGTTCTAGTTCTCTTTTGTTCTTCTCAATATGAACTTTCCATAATTCCACATATGAAAAGAATGAAAAGGCATTTATTAAGTGCTTTACTATATGCCAAACATTTTGCTGAGCACTGGGGATAACAAACACAAGAGCAAAGACATTAAATAAAGATCTGACTGAAATTCACCAACAAATGCAAAAAAATACTAATAATTAGCATTAACAGATGATGCAAAACTGCTAAAATAATTTTCTTCAAATTTATCTATTTGAATACTTCTATAGCACGCACTAATATAACTCTAATTTCTGAAAAAAAAATATGCAACAGTAACAAACATGACATCTCTTCTTAAAAGGTCAAAGCAAACATTGTCTTTTCTAGGATCATCTTCCCCAAAATAAAAAAAAAAAAGAATTGCTTAGCATTCATGACATCAGGGAATTCCTCCCACCACCATCCCTAATGCAGTGAATACTGCAAAGCATAAGGTGCAGAAGCAAAAGACAAGGGGAGTGAAGGGAATATAATAAATTTTTAGGAAAAAGGAAAAGACAGTGAAAACCAGTGCTGAAATGGGAAATGTGTATTGTAATAAGTGGGTTTGTAAGAATATTAATGAGCTGTAAATACATAAATGATACATGGAATGAAAAGGGAAGTATGTGGCTGAGTTGTGGCAGAATGCACATACTATCTAAAATAATCACCAGCTGTCAGGAGAACAAACCAAAGTGACTGCAGAGCACTTGGTCTACACTAGCAATAAGCAAAACCACGAGGGTTTTTTTGGGGGGAGGAGATTTCCCCAAGATCTTCATGTTCAAGATGCTTTTGTAACCAAGCAGAATTTTCTATCTCTCTCTGCCAGCAACTTGTATGTCCAAACTAACATGAAATTTCTTATAAAATGAGTTCTAATGAACACTTGAAAACAAGTTCCAACAACAAATATTTACTTACAGCTTTGTATAACTATGCCTGCCTGTACAGAAACACAGGCAAATATTCCAACTCACAGGAAAAATGATTCATGTTTAAAAAAAAAACATGGAAATGATTTATGTCAAACGCTGAGTTTTCCACTTATCCTCACTTCATTCTTTTAATTAGGATTGGCCACATGGATGCTGATTTCATTTTAACTTAATACAAAATGAGCAGTAAAATACCTGAAGGATGAAAGCACATACATTTGTCCAAAGTGGGAAGCACCTTAAAATCCATGGATTCTAGGTTTTCAATTAAATTTCAATCTTCTGAGGATTAATTTCATTTACTCAAGTTCTTATTTCAGGGGGTAAAGGCTCATTAGCTTTTGGAGATCACATAGCTCTTACAAAGTGGCAATGTCATGCATTATGAATAAAGAGATTACAAAATATGAGTCAAATTTTCTTCAAATACACAAAACTGAAAAAGTCAGGGGAAAGTATTTCATTAAACCTATTTGGCCTTTTGGGACAAAGTATGTATATGAAGATATTCCACAAAACAGAGACATAGTCAGCGATTATGATGACTGAAGTATTTGGCAGCAAAAGTCTTCCAATCTCATACTAGTTTCATCCGAGACTGGATTTTAGCATATGAAGTTTTGAAAATAGAGCTTTAGGAAAATGGCAAACACAGAATAGCAAGATCTATATTTGGTGTTCTCATCTAATTTGAAGTTGATTATACTGCCTTACTAATACCTACCTTTCATTTTCCTGTTTTCCCATAGATCAGACATATTTTGTACAGATCTTTCCTTCTCTGGTAACAATCATTATTTTTAGGTTTAACCACATGAAGAGTACCATGAAAAGCAATGATTTTCCTTTTCAAAAAATGATTTTAAATTTTTGAAATCACAAATATTTTCTACAAGAATTCTAAAGTCCTCTAGCAAACATTGCTAAGATCTTCAAGATGGATGTAATTTGTGCCATTTGATAACAACCTTTTCTGGATTTGCAATTGTTTCTTTCCATTGGTTCACAGCTTCAACACAGTTACTCTCCTCACTTATCCAAATCTGTAAAAGAGTTAATGATGAAACCAATTAATCAGTGAGAAAGCTAACTGCTATACCTAATGTCAAGAATTCTTAAGAAAGACTGAGTTGTTCATTTTGATTTACATATTGTCAATTAAGCATATCTTAATAGCTCCTGATACTATTTGGGATTTTGAAAAATTGATAAAATATCTGGGTATGTTTAGTCTAGAGAAGATCCTGAGTATTCTAGGTGCAAGAATTTGGAAGATAGGACATAAAGATGGTGGCAGACATTCTATATGGCTCCAGAAGAGTCCAGAACAAAAGAGAACACAACCAATTTAAAGTTAACCATGGTGTGATTGAAAGAGCATTTACCTGGCATTCAGGGGACTTGAGTTCAAAAGATGCTACTATCTAATGATGCAGAAATTATTCCAACTTTCTAGGTATTAATTTACACAATAATGAAAAAAAATGGAGTTGGACTAGATTGTATCTAAAGTATTTTTTTCTAACATTTTGTGATTTTATAATTCTCCAATGTCCCAGCGCCATACTACTTTTTTCTTTACCTAAAATATTTCTGGGTTGCATGGCTCCTTGCAGCAATGGAAACATGGGTTAAAATATCATCAACAAAAACAAATTATGAGCTGAGGACTATATACTCTAAAATATAGAGTTAACACCAAGTCTTGGTGAAATTTTGTGTTTTGAGAATAATATATAGCACTAGAAACAATAAAATTAAAGTACCAGATTTTGATATTCTGGTAAAAAATGAAAAATTTAAATTAGAAGTATACCTTTTAAAACTTTGGTACCTTTTTCTGTTACTACAAAAAGCTATGGAAAAATTTATGATTAGCATAAAGGTGCATAGAATAACTGTTACCAGTCCCCTATAAAATAGAGAAAAGGAAGACAATTTTGTGAAGAATCACAAGACTTAAGCAGATCTTAGGCTTTACGATAAAACTTACTGAATATTTTTAAACAGTGCCTGAATAGTATCATTTAAACCATCATGATAGAAAGTTATAAAATAGATAAAGACATACTTTATCTAAACATTATTTCCTGTACTGGCAAAAGTTCAACAACTTTTTTTTCAAGCTATCAATTTATTTACAATCTAACAATTTATTTACTCATATGTAAACAGACCCAGATTAATCATAAAATATGATTTGGAAAAGAACCAAATGTTTGCTAACAAATCTAAATGAGAGTTCACTCAGACACATTTTCCCTCTCCCATGAGGGTTTGTCATCAGGACCACAGTCTGATCCTGCCTCTTCTATAACATTCAGATCTATAATGGTACTAATTTCAGTGTCTTCTCACTTTTGATCGGCTCCAGGTGATCCTCTACCTTGTTTGCACATAGTTTTTTGCATATTGTCTCATCCTAATTTAGACTGTGAGATCCCTGGAAGGAGGGACTGTCTTTTATCTCTCTTTGTAGCCCAGTACTTAGTATAGTTCCTGGTACAAAATGCTAGCTTATTGATCACAAAACTGGAAAAAAAAATCTTTCCTATTTCAATAGAAATCCTGACTGACTTTCCACCAAATGTACTGATATTTAATGTAAAAAACATACATAGTAGGCAAGTCTCTCAGAAGAACTGACTTTTAGCTAGGAATAATCAGTGATTTGTTTTTTGTAGTCTTAATCTGAACTGCTAGATTTTCACTACACAGGACCCTATGCTGATAATAATAATAGCTAACATTTATATAGTACCTATCATGTGCCTGCAAATATCATCTTAATTGATCCCTGCAACAATTCTAGAAGATAGGGGCTGCTATTATTATCCCCATTTTACAGATGAGGAAACTAAGGCAAACATGGCCTAACTCACACAGCTAGTAAATGTTGAAGGCCATATTTGAACTGGGATATATGAGTCTTCCAGACTCCAGGCCCAGCTCTCTAGCTACTGCCCCACCTAGGTGCTCATAGTTAAGGGTTTCCCGTTAGTCTTTCCTATGCTAATGAACTGTGGCTGAAATGCAATGAAATGTAGCCAGATGACAAAGGGATAGAATCTCAAAAAGTTAAATAAAAATCAAAACTAACCTGTCCCACAAAGTGTTTTCTTCTTACTGAGCTCCGACTATAAAGCTTAATGAGAAAATTAATTTCTTTCTCATTCTGTGTAAATGGAAAAATCATTGTTTCTCCCCACTTTACTCTTCCATTGGTGGATTTTAGTAGACGAGTCTTCTTCTTGTAAATTAAATCTCCTGAACTAAACATTGCCACCTTCACAAAGAAATCTGGAAAATAAAAAATTGAGAAAAGGTTGTTTTGCTTTGTTTTTAAAGTAGAGAAATTACAGGCCAATGTACTTTAAGTAACTGTAAACATTTCCTTATCAAAATACTATATATAAGATAAGGAGTCTGTACATTATTGCCCTCACTTCATACCTGAAAAACTTCAGTTTCCTTAACATTAAGTGACTCATCTGTGGTCAAACAACTATTGTCAGACATGAAATTTGAACCTGGATCTCCTAACTTCTGGGTCCAATATTCTTTCTATACCATTACATGGTCTTCTCATATGAAATGATTATAAATTAAAACCTTAGAACTTTTCTTAGGGGGAAGGGGGAAGACCATCAAAATTGATAAGCTATCACCATATCTAAATTTTTAAGAAACTCAAATTACTAAAATAATAAGAAATGGTAGCTAATGATGAAATCAAGAAAATTATCAGATAGTATGTTTTTGACATTAACTCAAAATTCCATGTAGTATGAATAGAATTATGGCAAAGAACAATTTTTTGCCAATAAAAATAACAATGTACGTGGTGGTTGCTCCTGTTGTTTGGTCATTTTAGCTGTGTCTGACTCTTCATGACTCCATTTGGGGCTTTCTTGACAAAGACACTGGAATGGTTTGCCATTTCCTTTTCCAGCTCATTTTACAAATGAGGAAACTGAGACAAACAGGGTTAAGTGGCTTGTCCATGGTCAAACAAGTAGTTAAGTGTCTGAGGTTAGATTTGAACTCAGGTCATCCAGTGCCAGTGCTTTATCTACTGTACTAACTAGCTGCCCAAAATAAATGGAGAAACATCTATAACAATATAAAATACCAGAACTGATGAAGTAAGTGGTGAACAGAAGAATCTCAGAGAGAGATATCAGGCAAGTCAGCAACAAATGTCTCACAAAAATATGCCAGGACTAAATGGATTCATGAGTAAATTTTTCCACAATTATAAAATATTTAATTCAACAAACATGCTCAAGGCACTGCATAAGGAGTTCTGAATTAAAAAAAATGAAATGAAATAAAATAAATTAGACTCTATCCCTGCCTTCCAGAACCTTATAATGTAACGGAGGATTAGGACATATATTGGAGGAGGGGAAAAAGAAGGAAATAAGAGGGAAAAGAGTATGGGCAATGAGCCAGCAAAGGAGACTAAGAAGGAGTCAGGCAGATGTGAGAACCAGGTTAGAACAGAGTCACAAAAATCCAAGCAGGAGAGAATGACATGAGAAGTCATCTCCCCTCACCACTCGATTTTGGGAAATGATGGGGGATGGCAGAGGGGAAAATGTCTCCAAAGATGTCAAACTACATATAATGTTTGGGGGTTTGGGTATATTGTTAATTTGTCTATTTTTTTTCCTTCTCTTATTCCTGGTTTTTTTAAATTCCATTTTAAGGGACAGATATCTGGAAGTGGAGAGGTGGAGGGATATAAGGGGAAACCTAGGAAATGTAAGAATGACAAGAATGAAAAAAATCAATAAAAATTTACTTTAAAAAAGATCATTGGGAATGTTGTAAAAAAAAAATAAAACCGTGTCAGTCAACTGGTAGTGTTGGAATTTTCCCAGGGTTTAAGAAGTAAGTTAGTACAGTGGATAGAGTGCTGGGCCTGAAGTCAAGAAGACTCCTCTTCCTGAGTTCAAATCTGGCCTCAGATACTTACTAGCTGTATGACCCTGGACAAGTCACTTAATCCTGTTTCCCTCAGTTTCCTCACCTACAAAATGAGCAGAAAATGGCAAACTACTCCAGTATCTCTGCCAAGAAAACCCCAAAATGGAGTCACAAAGAGACACAACT
The DNA here is from genome assembly GCF_003287225.1 of Phascolarctos cinereus. Classification (NCBI taxonomy): domain Eukaryota; kingdom Metazoa; phylum Chordata; class Mammalia; order Diprotodontia; family Phascolarctidae; genus Phascolarctos; species Phascolarctos cinereus. The sequence goes on from NW_027555736.1 coordinate 203,046,890, forward strand.
GAAATGACTGGACAAGTGAATAGGTGGTCAGAAAGAGGAAGAAGCAAGCAGGCTAGGCAGTATCTTCGAGGCATTTGGCTATAGAAATGAGATATGAGAATGGCAGCCAAGTAAAGGATTAAAGGGAGATTTGGGCATGTACATAAGGAGCATGGAAGGGAAGGAAACTGAAGGCAGTAGATAAGGTGCTTAAAAAGAAACAGAATACCAGAAGGGGAAAGTTTCTAGAGAAGAGAGCATCAAGGGCTCAGGTAGAAGTCCTCAGATAAGAAAGGTCACTTCTTACTCAGATAATAGAGTAAAAGATGAGACAACAAAACAAAATAGTTAAAGGGACATTGAGATATGATTTAAAGGGGAAAAAAAGGGAGCTCCCAACAGATGGCCTCTATTTTCTCAGTAAAAGTAGGAGTTGAGGTCATCTGCTAAGAAGCAAAAGGGAGGGCTTAAGGGACAGGGAAAAAAAGAGCTTGAAGCAGCTGTGATGGGCAAGAAAAAAAATAATAAAGGGATTGTTATGCATCCAGTGAGAGTCCAGGTGCAATTACATAACAAATTTGTGGTAGATCACAGTCAGCAAGGTTTGTGACTTCCTCCAACAGCATGAAGCAACAGGCAAGTGGAAGCAGACAAGACAAATAGCAGGCGTAATCAAGCGTTGTGGTTTGGCAAGATGAGGAGACAAGGGGGAAGGGATTCAAGAAAATAGGATCACGGAACTGGCTTACTGTAGTCCAGATGGTGAAGGGAGATAAGTAAGTCTATGATACAAGCAACGGACTAGGAGAACAGAGAGTTATGGGAGGACTGAACATCACAGGGAGTTTAAGAATAGATTGAAGAGCAAAAAAATGGAGGACCAGGAAGTTACAATCAGAAAGAGAAATTCTGGAATTCAGGATTATGGAGGCAGTAGCACAAACATGAAATCTAAGATGAGATCATCCCTGTGTTTTTTGGAGGGGGAGTGATGCTATACATCACTGGATTTCTGGAGACTGATGACCTGAAAGACTAGAGTGTTTGAGGGAAAAACAACTAGTATAAATAATTATAGAGATATTTACTACTCATGGTGGGCTATGACAATACAATAAAAATTACAATGCTTTCCAAAATTGATTCAGAAATTAAATTATTGATGTGATGCCTTTTAAAACTACACAATATCATGATAAATTTTATTTAGAAGACTAAAGCATCTAAATTTTCAAGAGTAATTCAAGAAAGTCCAAATAAAGAGACTATGGCATTATCAGACCCTAAACATAACAGCTGTCATCAAAATTACTTGGAACTGGTTAAAAAATTGAAAAGTACATTAACAGAACTATATAAATAAGCAAAATATATATATATAAGGAACCAAAGACAGTAGTCTACTTGTTGTTAAATCAAAGAACATAAATTACCAGGGAAGGATTACCTTTTAACAACTGCTAAGCAAACTAGAAAGAGATTCTCTAACACCACATTCTGCAATAACCTAATATAAAAGTCTATAGCATGACAAAAAAAAATAAAAAAACACTAGAAGAGAATAAGATAAAGTCCTTTTCATTATTCGGGCTGGGGAAGAATTCTTAATCAAAAAAAGAAGAGAATGCATTATAAAAAATAAAACTTACAATTCTACCTATGTACAATTATGAAGTCTGGGACAAATCAAATCAATGAATATCTAATTCAGAGAGAAATGGTAAGTGTGGGGAAATTTATTTGCAAAGAACATCACCAATAAAAGTCTAATATCCAAAATGTAGAAGAATTGACAAAAATATGTAACATCATTCTACAAAAGGTAAGTGGTCAATGGATATAAAAAGCTTTCAAAATAAGAACTGCAAACTATAGATGAGCATACAAAATCATGCCCCAAATCACTAATGGTAAAAAGAAATATAAACCAAAACTCTGCAGTTTCACCTTATTCCAAGCAAACTGAAAAATATGAAAATATATGAGAACATCCATGTTGTAGGAGACAATGGGAAGACAATCATTCTGAATTTCAATTTGGAATCATGCAACAAAAGTGACTAAATTATCCATTCCTTTTGACCAAATAATCTGTCAACTTGGCACATAACCCAAAAAGCCAGAGAGAAATAAAGTTCAAATATATACCAAATAACAGAACCCTGTGTGGTAGTAAATAACTGTAACTTAACTATTATTATCCCAACTTGTTGACAGGGAATAGCTTTTAAAAACTATGAATGTAAATTTTCAAAAAACAAGAACATGAGGAATAAACATGGAAAGAGTTGTATGAATTAATGCAAAATGAAATAAGCAGAACCAATAGAATGATGACTACAACAGTGCTAATGAAAAGAGCACTAAAATGAAATTGAAATCTGAGTAGTGGGAAAACCATGAAGGCTCTGGGAAAAAGATTAAAAAAAAAACGGCTACTTCCTCACAGCAGAGGGGTATGGTATTATTCAGAGTAATATATATACATATATATATATATATATATATATAGTCAGACAAGGTTTCTGCATCAAGTTTTTGCTTTTCTATTTGTTCTTTACAAGTGAAGGTTAATCAGGAGAGTGAGAAATTAGTGTAAAGAACAAAAGATCAATAAAATGCATTTTTAACAGAAAATCAACATGCATATTGAAGTATGACTCTGACCACAGTAGTTGGGGTAGAGAAGAAGACTGAGAAATAAGGAATAAACTCCTTAAGAAAGCAAAGAAAGTGGCCCTAGATACTGGCAAATTACTGCAACAAGGACTTAGACCAGCTGATATAGACAAGATGGGGTGAACTTTAAAAAGAAGAATTGTTGTTAAGTGATAATAGCGGGAAAAAAAGGAATCTGCTCTATCCTCCTTCTGGCCCAGTGCATCATCAGACACGAGAGGAAGACTTGAGTTCAAATCCAGCCTCAGATGTTTGTCTGCTATGTGAACTTGGGTAAAGTCACATAACCTCAGCTTGCCCAAGGTTGTGAGAGATCAAGTGAGATAATAATTGCACAGAGCTTCACAAAGTGCCTGGCTCTTAGCACGCACAATACAAAGATTAGCTATTATTATTATTGTTGTTGTTGTTGATTATTATTACTACTATTATGATGTGTCAGGCACTGTGATAGGTACAGAGGACACAAATACAGAAGTGAGATAGCTCTTACATTTACATTCTAATAGAACATCACACATATAGGGAAACAGTCACCTGGAAAGGGGTTTTGTTCTAGAAGCGCAGGGATTGTGAGTAAGGCCAAAGGGAAGTCAAGTATCATGCCAACTCTTGTAGTAGTGGTACTGATTTTATACTGTGCCCAGGCCAGGAGGTAGAAAAAAGAAGGCGAGGGAAGACACTCAGTGGCAAGTTACCCAGGAAAAACACCTGGCTTCCTGGTAAACGGTATATGCAACATGGTCTAGGGCCAGCTGGATATAACAACTTAATTGAATTTTCACTCACCCACCAACCTATCAGAATACCTCACTCCCAGGACAAAGTTTAAAAATCGAGTGGATATACTTCCTCAAGAAGATGAGGCATAGTCTCTGGAGGTCTGGTCCTGAGGGTTGCTGTTCAAGGTAGGCAGGACGAAGACAGCAACTACAGGGCAGGTGGTCAATCAGGTTGACTCTGGTTTCTTCACAGATGACTTAATAAGAGGAGCAATTATAAGGTGGGGAATATCTATACATCTACACAGGACCTGATATAGAAAAGAGATTTCACAGAATTGGAGAATCCTGAGAGTTGGAAAGATTCTTCTAATCAAAATCATATCTGAAAAGGATGGAATCCTAGATTTAGAGCTGGAAGGGACCAAGTCTAACAGCCCATCCAATATGCCATTTCAAACCGCCTAGGAAGAGCTGATCGTTAAATGTTTAGTGTAAGCATTGACACCTCCCAAATTGGCAAATGCAACAAATGAGGACTTGATTTATTCTTCTGTTGATTGAGCTTTAAAAGGGATGGAGAAAATGTTAATAATGCAGATTAAATTTTAAAATGTCATGCCTTTTTTAGAGAGTTAGTCATTAAACATTTACCAGCATGCTGCGCCTGTAGTGATGGCTATCCTGAGATAGCCAATTGCAACCTCAGCTCTAATTTTCAGGAAGATTTCCCTTACATAGAGCCAAAATTAGCCTTTTCTGTCCACACCTATGATTCCATTGGCATAGTAAACTCCCAGTAAGGTAATTTCCTGTACCAATAAAGAACAGCAATTGTTCTGCAACTTATTCTCTTCTAAAACCTTGCAATTAGAGGAGAAACATCTTTTTCCCCCTGTCTATTCATTTCATTTGTGAGCCCATCTGCCAACACACTCTTCCTCACACACATACACACAGAAAGATGTAATCATAGCTAAAAAAGCATAATAACAATAAAACAGCTGATTATTTATTTTTTACTTTGTGGTTAAAGAATATTTTTACATTCTTTATCTCACTTGATCCACAAACAGTCCTGTAAAGAAGGCAGTCCAAGGATTATCACACCCATTTAAAAGTTTAAACAACCTGCCCAAAGACATGTGGTAGCAAAACCAGGGCAGAAATCTCCATCTTCTGACTCCAAGTCTCAGTTCTCTTTCTATTATAAGAATGAATAAGAGTAAGGCTAGCAACCCATCTGAATCAAGGAAAAGGAAATCAATTTTTTTTTTACTTTTTAAAAGAAATACTATCTCATTTTATCCTCACATCAATCCTGGAAGTAGGTACCACTATTATCTCAATTTTACAGATGAAGAAACTGAGGCAAACAGAGGTTAAGGGATTTGAACTCAGGTCTTCCTGCCTTCAGGTCCAATGCTCTCCACTGGGTTACCTAGTTGACTCATCTATTATGTTAATTTTAACTAAAATCTAACACCCTAAAGTGCTTAAGTCTCCTTCAAAATCTTCATAATTCTAGAACAATCTCTACTTTCTCTTCTAACTAAACTGCTTTTCTTTAAGCATTATTATTTAAGATTAATATCTTTTGTGGGTTTTTTAGTGACTAGTACTATACCTTCCTTTCTACTATTTTTATTGCAAACATATTATTATATGTGTGTTATTGACTAAATAGATTTTAATTTAGTCATGGTCAGAAAACTGACCGTGATTTAAAACACTGGAACTTAGATCTCTTCTAGAAATAAACTTAGACATTTACAGCAGAACATATCTGTGCATTAGGGACTTCCTGTAATGATAGACTAGTGAAGATATAATATATGAGACATGGCCTTCAGTGAAGAACCTTGAATTTGTTAAAGATTGTTAATGGTTCCCCTGAACTTCTCTTTTTGGGTTGTCATATTTTCCAGAAACACTAGACCCAGTTCATGGGTCAAGGATGAACCCCCCACCCCCGCTGACATAATTTGTTGTTTGTACCCCAACCTGGATTCCCTGTGTGTCCTTGCGAGGCAAACCAGGTATCAACCAGTATGTGCCAGGCTTGGAAAATGCCTGTGCAGGTAGGGTCTTTTGCAGATAAGCAGACCCTCCTATCTTCACAGTCTAGCTGTTCCCAAGGAAAAAGAATGAGACTTTTCCTATCCCTTTGCTCCTCTCCTTCAGAAGAGTTTTTGCCCCTTTTCCACCTTTACTGTACCTTTCCCCTCCCATGCCACACCCTTTCCTGTTTTCTCCTCCTCCTTTTGTTGTACTATCATAAATACACAAACTTCTGGAAAGACTGTGAACTCTTTGGATTCTACATAGATATTCATTTCTCCTGTAATAAATCTAGTTTTCAAAACCTGGAAAGACTTGTATGAACTGATGCTGAGTGAAGTAAGCAGAACCAGGAGAATGTTATACACAGTAACAGCCACATTGTGCGACGACTAACTTTTTGATAGATTTGGCTCTTCTCAGCAATGCAAGGATCTAAGACATCTCTAAAAGTCTCATGATGGAAAGTGTTATCCATATCCAGAGAAAGAACTATGGAGTCTGAATGCAGATCGAAGCATACTATTCGCTCTTTTTTTTCATCTGTTTTGTTTTGTTTCTTCTTTCTTGTGGTTCCTCCAATTCATTCTAATTCTTCTTTACAACATAACTAATGTGAAAATATGTTTAATAGGAATGTATATGTAGAGCCTATATCAGGTTGTACACCATTTTGGGTAAAAAGGTGGGGAGGGAGGGGGAGAAAATTTAAAACTCAAAAGCTTATGGAAGTGATTGTTGAAAACTAAAAGTAAATTAATTAATTTTTTAAAAAAAATAAACCTAGTTTTCACATAAGTCTCATGACATTGTGATTGCCCGTTGACAAAGTCTAGCTGGAGAATTTAAAATTATTTTTTCAAAAAGTCATTTTTTCCACATAATAAAAATTATATCAAGAGGAATCATCTTGTAACAGCTGTATGCAGAACAGGATGGGAACTAAAAGATAAATTAACAGACTACAGATTTTGTAGCTATAGTCCTAGACTAGAAACCACTGTTGGACTTTAAGTAAGACATCTGTCCTCATCTGTGAAATGGAAATGATAATATTACCTGTCCTGTCTATCTCACTAAAGTTCTTTTGAGTCTCAAATGTGCTACAGTATGGGAAAATATTTTGTAAATTATAAAGTGTTGCATAAATTTAAGTTATTATTCTGAAAGGATGAAGAACTAAGTTAGAGTTACTGTTGACTAAGTAGGCAGCTAGGTAACAGGGAAGAGAGGGTTGGACTGGCAATCAAAAAGAAAGACCTGAGTTCCAATCTGGCCTCAGACACTTATTAGCTGTGTGGCCCTGGGCAAATCACTTAACCACTGCCTGCCTCACTTTCCTCATCTGTAAAATGGGGATAATAATAGCACCTACCTCCCAAGGTTGTTGTGAGGATAAAATGAGATACCTGTAAAGCTCTTTGCAAACCCTAAAATGCTATACAAATGCTAACTAGTAGCTATTATTAACTGTGGAAACAGAAAAAAAATAATTAATCCAAGAGATATCATGAAGAAAGGTGAAAGAAATTGGTGAAGATTGGATATAGGAAATAAAGAGACAGGAAGACTCATGATCAACTACATAGTTTTGAAACAGGGAGATAGGGAGGGTGGTAAGAATTCTTTCAATAATTTGGATATTGGGGGGGATTTGGTTGGGAGATAAAATGGCTCAGTTTTGCATACTTTGAGTTTCAAAATATTGCTAAAACTTAAAAAGTTAATATTCTTCAGACAGCTAAAGATATAAGCCTGCGGAAAAAGTGAAAAATATAAGGTATCCATCTTTTGTATTACCTGTACTTGAAGACCAGAAAGAAATGGTATCAAATACTATGGGGGGGGGGAGTGTCAAGAAGAATAAAACCTGAGAGAACCATGACCAAGATATTAAAACTGATTGTTTTTAAATTACCAATATTAAAGTTAAGGGCATAATCTTTGCGTTAAAAAAAGAATCATAAGACTACAGCTTTTTTTCCCTAGATGTTAGGAATGAGAAAAGTCTCTTATTGGTAGTTTTTTTTTAATATTCTTTTACCAACTGTTATTGAACTTACTCAAAGTTAGAGGAGTAGATGAGCTTGGAAGGTGTTGCGCCTCAAGAATTTGCAATTGAATCCTGCTATTGACTGCTTGAAAACAAGTTCCCACCTCAAGTTCCGCATGACACACCTGTGTGATAAAACAGGGTTACGTTATAGTTAGGATCAAGGCATATGTGTACCTTGAAAATTCAAAGATGTACACCTAGAAAACATCATGTTCTACAGGTTTTCAAAACCAAAGCTGCTTGTGATAATTATGGAGTTAAATTCCATGGATTCTACAAACACAAATACTCACCCACCACTAATATCTCCTTTGACATCAATGAGACAAAGGGTAATTGGGATAATTTAAGCTATTCTCTGAAAATAAGAACTCTGATCCCTAAATGTTACACAAAATGTTCTTCATTCAATCAGAGGTATACTTGGATATAATGGTGGGGGCACAAGTTTTTGAAAGGTTGATTTTTCTAGAAACAACATAATTACAGGGTTCAGAATCCAAACACCTAGAAAAATCAAATAGCTATTTTTTTTCCCCAAAGAATACATCAAGGAGAGAAGTTTACTGCCAAGATTGGAAACTCAAGAAGCTCCTTGGCGATGTATAGATTATATGACTAAGAGACTATAAAAGCTAAAACACTGCTAATATAAGAATTATACTATAGTTATTTATTATTAAATAAATAAATTAATATTCTTATTATTTATAAGAAATTTCTTATAAAAATGTAGGCAAGTCAATAAAGAGAAAAAGGCAGTAGTGGAAAACCAGGGAGTGGTAATGAATGAAAAAGGAAAGTCACAGAAAAAAATAGCAGCAAGAAGAAAAAGTTATTAACACATGGAGCTCTTCAAAACAATTAAGAGGCAGCAGAAGAGTTAATATCATTGTGCAGTTGAATATAGTACAAGTCATCTTTTCATATGGCTTCAAAAATGCCTCCAGTGAAAAATAGTGAAGTTATATAAACACTATAAGAGAAAATAACTACTTGGATCTATAAAAAGATGGTAATATGAAAATTTTGGTATGAGTACAACATTCACTAGTTGACTAAAATATCACTGTTGAACAATATACATTTCTAGTCTCTACACCTACATAAAGTCAGTGAAAAAGGTAACCCCTATCTCTTGCTAAATATCATTCAAAAGGCAAAACAAGTTATGAGTAAACTCAACTTATGAGGCCATGTATATTTCCTGAAGCATGACTTTGAAGTTTTAAAATGTACTCTGTCAAGGGGCAGCTAGGTGGAGCAGTGGATAGAGCACTGGCCCTGGAGTCAGGAGGACCTGAGTTCAGATCCAGTCTCAGACACATAACAACCCCATTGCCTATCCAAAAAGAAAAAAAAAAATATATATATATATATATATACATATATGTATATATGTATATATGTATATATATATATATATACACACACTTTGTCACAAGAAATCTGCATTTACCAAGCGAAAAACAATTCATTGAACATAAAATTGAAGAAAAATGAATTAAAATATAACAATTCAAAATTATGTAAATAAGGTGACCAAAATGTCCATACATTTTGACTCAAAGACTCCACTGTCCGGCATATACCATAAGGAGATCACTAACAAAAAGAAAGGCTCTATATACATCAAAACACACCCAGCAGCATTTGTCGTGGTGGCGAAAAACAGGAAATAAGCAGATGTTCTTTGGGTAATGGCTAAAAAGAAACTGTGGCACATAAAATGGAATAGAATATTATTCTGCTATAAGAAATAATGAACATGACAAGTATAGAGAAGCAAGTAAATACATGAAGTGACACAACATGAAGTAAGCAAAGTGAGGAAAATAATATAGACAGTGACCACAACAATGCAAACAGATAGAATGACCAAAAATAATTAAGTATGAATGTTGCAAAATTACACAGAACAAGCTTGGCCCCAGAGGAGAGATAAGAGAAGATACTGACTTTGACTCCTTTTTAGATATAAATTTATGAGTCACAGTTGAACAAACATGCTGACTCATTACTATAGTAGTACAGATAGATTTCTCAAATTTTCTTTAATCACTACCATTAGCTCATCAAAAAGCAAAGTACCCAAACTACAAGCTACTAAGCCCACCAAGAAAACCTTTATTAACCTGCGATTTATGTTGTCTCAGCCTTTAAAGCAATATGAAAAAGGAATAATCCATTTGAACCATGGCTCTGACTTCTGTAAAACTATTGAATAAGTTTTTGGGTTTTTTTAGAAAAGGACCCAGGTAATAAATAAAATATATAAATGAAATAAAGGTTTAGGCTTAATTCCACGGAAGAAAAAAACTGCCTCCAAAATGAGTTTATGTACATTGTAGAATCAGAAAGGAGGGGAAAGGTAGTAGTGCCTTTACCCCAAAGAAACTTAAAAACTTGATTCAGTACACAAATATCTATTCCTCTTGCTTCCTTTGGATGGCTTCTGTTCTGCCTATTACCTCAAATTATCCTACTTCGTATTATGTTTCAATTGTAAGACACTTCAATTCTTTTTGGAGGCAGGTAGAAGCAGGCTAAATAAATAGCCCAAGCTTTGACCTTGGGTAGACTTACCTCCCATAGGTATCAATGATATGTCTACCCAGTAACTCTTGCATTAAATCCTTATGGATCAGTAAAAGTTTATAACCAACATCTGGTTGTCAAGTTAATGAAAGCAAGTAGTAGCTCTTCAAAACAATCATTTATCAGACTGGGAAATAGTATATTGTACCAAATTTTTCAGGCAGGTATGCTATTTTCTGGTAATTAGAAGAACATACTTAAGATAGCTACTGAGCAAGCTCTGATTTGGACTGGAATTTATGATTCTTGCTTTCCTTAAGCAACCAGCTGCTGTCTGTTACTATAATATAAATTTATTTTCTTCTAAAATATGAAACAATTAAAAAAAACTTAATGGTGCTTTTTGTAAAGCATTCATACTTAAATAGTTAAGCTTATTTAACAGGAAGAGTGGGTTAAAATCCTGGGTAAGTCTATAATTAGCTTATTCCCTCCTCCCAAATCCATGAAGTAGAAAATATTTTTCCAAGTTATGTAACACTATTACTTACTGAAATTTTTGAGGGAGGTGTTATATCCAAACAGTAATCCTTTTCCTGCATGTTAAGCTCTCTGAGAGATAATGAGCACTCTCCAATGGTTTTCTTCCTAGGAGTCTGGATTTGGATCTTAAATACCAGCCTAACAGTTTTCAGGCTTTGGAGTTTAATAGCAAATACAAAAGTCTCCATAAATTCAATAACCTGGGAAAAGTAAAAACCAAAGCGATTATACTCATTTTATTTTTGAAAAGCATTTTACAATTACAAACACCTATCACAAATAGCCTGTCATTTTAGTCTTAACAAATAGGATGTGTTAAAAACAAATTTTATAAAAATGAGGTAACTGAGGTTGAAAGAAGCTAAGATCATTCTACTACCAGGTAACAGAGCCAAAATTAGAAAGTAGATGCTGTACCTCCCAGCCTAATGGCCCTACTAAACCACCTTGCATCCTCAAAACAACTGAATGAAACATCAGTAACTTTACTATTTAAAGAAAAAGAGATTTATAGTTAGAAAAACTACAAATTACACATTGTAGTTTGGGTGGTTAGTCAGAATATCAAATTTTTATAGTCAAACAAGCATGACAAGTCACCTTTTTTACTGGCTTGCTCATATGTAATAGTCGTTCACATCTCCATAGCACTTTCAAATAAAAGTTGCAAAAAGTAATAATTTGGAAATTCTTTTTTTTACAAGATTTATTAAAGATCTGCCATATTAGCCAGACTCTTAAGGAATCTGAGCAGTGACTAGATTATAAGAATCAGAGCCTTGGAAATTCTTTAAAATGGTTTTATTACCTTTATATTTGATATTTAAAATCTAACATTCTGAGCCACAGAATAGCATTTAACTATTATGGGGTCACATATCATTCTTTCACTTATTCTCACAGCTCATTACAGATAGGACTGATGAAAACAAGAAGAATTAAATAATGAAATTCAAACACAAACACTTTTCACTTACACTGGATCCTTCTTTGGCTGAAGATCTGAAATGTACTGGTTTGGGCAAAGTTAATATTCCTTTTATAGAAATACTAGGGTTTTCTCCATAACTGGAAGACCAACTCAAATCTCTGCACTAAAACATTCAAAATGGAGTTTTTAGGAGTCATTAAGAACATAAACATGTAATTCATATTTAGCATCTTTAACTATGTTGTATATGTATAAACTGTACGAAAAACAGAACTTCAAAATTAATCCAACTGATGAAATCTCTTAACTCTTCTAACGTCAAACAATAAGGAAGTGAGCACATACCAATTGCCTTTGTATGTTTTCAGTTATTTCCAACTCTCTGTGACCCCATTTGGGGTTTTCTTGGCAAAAATACTGGAGTAGTTTGCCATTTGCTTTTCCACCTCATTTTACAGATGAGGAAACTGAGGCAAACAGGGTTAAGTGACTTGCTCAGGGTCACACAACTAGTAAGTGTCTGAGGCCCAATTTGAACTCGGGAAAATAGATAGGTCTTTCTGATTCCAGGCCCAGCACTTTATCCATTGCACCATCTAACTACCCAGTTGTCTTGATGAGGTACAAATAAAAACCAAAGTAAAAACACACAAGGAATCTGCAATTTTAACAGTTTAGGACCTTCTTCCACCAACACAGATCACAATCTGGCTACATGCCTGAGTAGATACATTCTAGGTAGTTAACTGTAATTAAATAACATTTCAAGTGTCACAGAGCTAATAAGTGTCAGAGGTGAAATTTGAACCCAGGTCTTCCTGACTCCAGGCTCACTCAACAGTCTATGTACTACACCATAATGCTTCTACAAATCAACCATATACAACAGCAAATAAACATGATGAAATGAAAACAATCTACAAATTTGACTGAGTACTTTTGCAACATCTTACAAAAAAGTTAACTCCCATGAACAGACATATGGTGCTGTTGTTTGTAAAATAAAAAGCCATAAGGGGATAATTCGTAGTATCCCAGAATTCATTTTGTAACAAAGCAGGAAACCAACTATACTGAATTACCTGTAGAATCGTAATCCAAATCTGTTCTACTGAAGAATTATAGAACAATTTTATGTTCAGTCTTCCAAAATCTCTTTCATCTCCCGATAATGTGATTGTATCTAAAGTGAGAAGAAACAAATGACATTTGAAATGCCATCCAAAAGATCAGTCTATATGAACTCTGATTTTATCCAGTTTGATTTTAAGCACTTTAACACAACATCCTGTGCATGTTCTTCCCCTATTTGAGCACAAGGTCCTGGAAGGCTGGCACTATATTTTTTCTTGTATTTATAAACATAAATGCCTGTTCCTCTTGCTTTCCTTTGTTACCCCTTTGCTTAATATGGTACCTATCACAAAGCAAGCACTTAATAAATGTCTGTTGCCTTGTCCTATTCCCTTGATATTTCAGTTGTTTAAAAAGGGGGAAAAAAAGCTGTCATTCAAAAAACTAAATTCCTATCAAAAGATTTGTTTTTAAGAAACTAAAAAGTTGAGGAAATAGACAAGCAGAATCTTAAAACAGATTTTAAAAATGCAGTGGAGGGAATATAAATTAGGCCCAGAAAAGAACTTCCAAATTAATATTTTAGGACACTGGAATGCATGGTTCAGGAACCTCCATTAAAAACTTAACATAACCAAAAAAGACATTCATTTGATGGCGTTGCAGAACCGAAGGCAGAAGAACAGATTCTACAAGCCAACTAAGTTTCCTAAGATCACCTATCACCTTGGTGATACTCCCAGTGCTATATGGACATAGAAAACTTTCCTTCCCACCCTATCCTCACCATACCACAAGTAGTTTTTAATTACTACTATTTGAAATTGACTCTGTGATATAAGCAATAAAATTATATTCTTTACCCAGGCTTCGAGTACTGCCCTGAGAATTCTTCCTTGAAGATGAACTGCTTGGTACACTGGACAGTGAATCATATCTCTACAATGAAAATTTTTTCATTATTCAAAAAACCTCTCATCAAATTCTAAAGATCCTGACGCACTTAAAACACAACATCTGCTTCCAGTTCCATTCTGCAAATAAACTAATTTGTGATGTCAGCAGTCTGAATTTTATACTTTTAGATACTAAAGAATCACCCCACCAAAGTTATCATTCAATTATGGCAATTAAACCCCTTTACCTAAAATGATACCATTTACATTGCTACTGAACTTATTATTAATAGATGACATTTCATAAGACTTTAAGATTTACAAAGCCCATTTGCATGCATGATTTCATGTGATCATCATAGCAACCCTGTAAGGTAGTAAGTAATATATTATTATCCTATTTTAATAATGAAGAAAATGAGACTCAGAGAGGTTAAGCAGCTTGTTCACAGTCACAGTCACAGTAGTAAGTGATTTATCCTATATTTCTCCTGACTCCAAATTTAGTGCTCAAAAAGAGTTTTCCATTTTTATCAAATGGAAAAATATCTTTCATGCTCAGTTCAGTTTTATTATAAGGAGAAATAAAACATGCTAAAGCCATTAATAATTATATGTAGTAATGTAGAGAAAAATAAAACTTCTTCTCAAGTACTATAGTACCCAAAAACTCAGTTAGCCATTCAAAAAATTAAACTAAGACAGTGAACTGTTTTTCTATTCCAAACAGACATGTGGGTTTTTATTTTGGACTAGACCTGTGACTTTTTTGGGAGCTTCCTGTAACTAATTTCCCTTATGAATGTAGATCAACACCTTCTCTGAAATTTACAGTTAGAGAGTTGTCTGTATATGCAAAAATAAGGAAACTGAAATTATTCAAATTTTTAGTATGTAAGAGCAATATTTCTTCTTGCTGTCTCAATTTGCACCAAGTGGAAATACTTTGCACTCAATGATTTTTTTTAATCTGCAGTTACATTCAAAGAGAAAAGGTAAATTAGATAAGTAATTTCAGCTCAAAGTTTAAGTTTCCCCAGATAAGAAATACAAGATCCAAGAAAAACAAGAAAATTTTCAGTTGTCAATTGAAAATTTCTTTTTTTTTTTTTTTTAGTGAGGCAATTGGGGTTAAGTGACTTGCCCAGAGTCACATAGCTAGTGAGTGTGATGTGCCTGAGGCCAGATTTGAACTCAGGTACTCCTAACTCCAGGGCTGGTGCTCTATCCACTGTGCCACCTAGCTGCCCCAAAAACTTCTTGAAATGATGTATCTTAATTCTTTCAAGTGCTTATTCATCCTACATTGAAGCAAATAAATCTAAGAGAGATTCCATCACAACTTATTGTTCCCATTGCAGTTTACTAAACTGTACAAATTCCTGGAATTCTTTAGTCTAAAAATCAATCACTAGTACAAAGTAAATGTATTTTAACAACTCACTTGCATAAATCGCTGTGATGAACCTGTAAGGTCAAACATAGACTTGCTTAGTCCAGGGGACCCAGGTGTTTTTGGGCTCCTTAAGTCACAAACTATAAAGAAAAATAAAAAACGCATTGGAATTTTAATTATGTCATGAAGGGAAAATGGGCTTCCATATTAGCATCTTGTTAGAAAAATACAACCTTCTGGAAAAAGTTGTTTTTTATCAAAAATCAGCTTAGATTTAGTTTGATTATTTAATTTAATTTAATTAGCTATTGCAGAGAACAAAGAGGTAAAAAACAACATGAAGAACTAGATAAGAGTCTCTCAACCAAGTTAACATAAACCTTAGCAATCACTTCACAGTGCACACAGGTGGAGTTACACAAAACATAAGAAACCAAAGGCTTATAATATTAGTCAGAAGTCTCACATCTGAATAACGTGAATACTTTCTTCATGAGAGAATCAAAAGGTGCTCTATATGGCAAATTATAATATCACAAAAAATGAAAACAACTGTACATTAATAGATAGGAAAATACTGGTTACCAATGTGGGAACAAAACCCTGACTATTGAGAAAAATGGCCAAAATCAATGTCAAATTACAAAAAAAGACAATGGCATGTCAAAACTGAGGTCCAATGAAGTTAAATAACTTGCCATGGTCACACAACTAGTACATATCAGAAGCAAGATTTTAAATCAGGACTCAATTCTCCAGACTCAAAGTCTTTTAGGAGTAAATGCTTATGTTATTAGATTTTTGGAGATTAAAACACCATAATGTGCATAAAGCATTTTGCAAACCTTAAAGTATTACATGTCTGCTGTTAATTATTGTAATTAGATTACAGATATATCCTTGAAAGCAAGTTAGAATTTTATAAATAAGGTAATTACAGACCAGATTAAGAAATTAAGCAGCAAAGGTTAACTTTTACAGAAATTCACCTTTACAAAAAAACAAAATGGACAATTTCCACCATCCATTATATAATATCTACTTCCTTTGTTTATGCTAATCAAAAGGTTTGTAAAGTACCAAAATGTAACAGATGGCATTTCTACTATTATAAGCTATGCAACATTCTTCCTACATGAGAAAAAAGAGAATATTAACATTCCTACAGGAGGATTTATAAATGAGTATACTGTAATATTAAAAGAAAAGATTCTTTCTCTCAAGGAAAATTAAAATGTAATTGAGGTTTGCCCATATTACATGACTTATCACCCATAAAGGATGTCATAGAATCATGAATTTAATGTTAGAAAGTACCTTGGAGATCATCTAGCCCAATTCCCTTCCTTTTACAGAAGAAGAAACTGAATTCCAAAGAAGTTGAGTGATTTGCCAAAAGTCACAAGTAGTAGTACGAAGTAGTAGAGCCAACCCTAGAATCCAAGGCCTCTAGCTGCAAAGTCATCAGTCTTTTCCACACTTCCATGTGTGCCTTACAAGTACTAAATTACTAAACAAAACTTTATTTCCAATGACAAGAATGTTATTGCATTGTACTGTGATTTAGCTTTGCTTCTGTATATGCTGGGGAAGAATGTAAAGTCAACAGAACATTGCTTCCTACCTGACCCATACAGCCTCAGAGCTTCACCATTAGGAGGAAATCGCCTAGTTAAGTCAGGTGATACATGCTGATGCATGAAGACTGGATTATATATGTCATAGTTAGATCCATCCAAGGGGGAGCTGCAAAGTTCTGTTTTTCGATCTCTAAAGGAGGCTCTGGCAGAACCTGAAAAACACAATGTCCATTAAATGAACTACATAGACACACCCCACTGAACATTAACTCTACAGAAACACAACTTTAGGTAAAACAACAGTGGAAAAAGATGGAGAGGTAGAAAGGACAAATTCAGGAATTTTCTCATGACTAGTTTAAGCTTGAACATTTGACTTTTATCGAAGTTGGGGAAGGCATATTCCATTTCCCCAGAGGAACAAAACAATAGAACAGTACCAGGAAGTTGCATTTTATGTGGGGGTTAAGTTCTAAAGTCCATATGGTTGGTTAAAAAAAATAGATCTAATCAAAATTACTCTTGAAAATAGATTAGGAGACATATTTTTGTGTTTGTTTGGTCCATGTTTACAAAATATCCTTGCCAAATTCCTTTCTTCTAGGGTTGGAGCCATCAACTTTCAGATGACTGCTCAGGCTGTTACCAACCCGAGGATTCTAGCCTGCTGAACTTTTCACATTTGACCCCTCAAACAGGACCCAGAGAGGCAGGGACAGCTCTAAACCCCTTGCCAGCTGGAAGTAGTTTCAGAAGTCGAGAGCTTCGTTCCTTTCCCCAAAAGAATTTGGGTCAAATTTGTTTGAGGGGGGAATGATAGGGCATGGCCCAAGCTGAGGTCTTCACCCCTTGTCCCAAAGGGAATCTGGCTCCCCTTTTGTCTACAGGCCCCAGCCCTTCATCTCCCTTTGAAAGCCTTAGCCTACCTTTTAATCTCATTCAGATACCTTTCAGTTCCTTCATTATCTATTCCCATTGTCTGTTCAATCTCTTAGACATTCCAATCTCTGGGAATTCTCACCCAGACCCTTTTCCCAGACCCTTCCCTGGTCACCTAAAGTATATAAGATCTACCCTGGCCCTCATTCGGTGCTGAGAATCTCATGCTCAAAAGACTGAGAACCTCTCATGCCCACTCGTATTTACGGGCGTCACCCGGCTGAGAATCTCAGGCCTGCAAGGCTGAGACTTTCTCATGCCTGCCAGTCCTTACGGGCATCACCTGGCCTATATGTTTTATCACTAATAAACTTTTCCTCTGGCTGAAAAAAAAATGAAAATAGTTTGGAAGAGGGCAGAGCCAAGATGGAAGATTAGAGGCAACGCAGCCGAACTCTCTTAACTTTCTGATACAAACAATTTTAACACAGTCCCTTAAGTCAAATTTTGGAGTGGCAGGTTGGAGAGCAATAGCAGATGTTGATCATAAGAAAGCTGTGGCCCTGGTCACAGTTCTAAGGCAAAAAGGAGCCCTAGCATTTGTGATTGCAGAGCACCAGGAGACTTTCTTGGGCAAAGATGAGAGCACAGATCAGGAGAGAAGTGACCACACCTCTCCTGGCATCACACCATCCTGGAAGCACTGAAAACTTACAGACACCCACAACTAGTCCTGAAAACAGCAGCACAAAAAGCCTGAAACCTGGGACAGCATCTCTCCACTCCAACATGAGCAGAGCCCAATTTTAACAAAAAGTTCAAAGTCAAGAAATAGGCTGGAAAAACAAGCAAACAGAAAAAAAAAAAGAATTTCAACATAAAAAGCTACTACAGTGGCAGAGGAAGACCAAGACAAACTCAGAAGAAGAAAATAATGTGAAAACAGCTACCCAAAAGAGCCTCAAAGAAAAATGCTAATTGAACCTAAGCCCAACAATTCCTGGAAGAATTAAAGAAAGAGCAAAGAGTGGTAGAGGGAAAAAATGGAAAAAGAAATGAGAGTGATGCAATAAAAATTTGAAAAGAGAATTAACAGCTTAGTAAAAGAGGTACAAAAAAACTGAAGAAAATAACATCCTAAAAAAAGAATTGACCTAAAGAAAAAAAGAGGCACAAAAATTCATTGAGGAAAAGAATTCCTTTAAAAACAGAATCAGGGGGGCAGCTAGGTGGCACAGTGGATAGAGCACTGGCCCTGAAGTCAGGAGGACCTGAGTTCAAATCTGGCCTTAGACCAAACTCTTGACACTTACTAGCTGTGTGACCCTGGGCCACTTAACCCCAACTGCCCCCCCAAAAAAAAACCCAGAATCAGTCAAATAGAAAAAGAGGTACAAAAGCTCACTGAAGAAAATAAATTCTTAAAAATTAAAATTGGCCAAAGAGAAGCTAATGACTCCATGAGACATCAAAAATAATAAAAGTCAAAAGAATGAAAATATTGAAGAAAATGTGAAATATCTAATTGGAAAAAAAACTGACCTGGAAAATAGATCAAGGAAAGATAATTTAAGAATTACTGGACTACCTAAAAGTCATGATCAAAGAAATATACTAGACATTATATTCCAAGGAAAACTGCCCTGATATCTTAGATCCAGAGAGTAAAATAGAAATTGAAAGAACCCATCATTTACCTCCTGAAAGAGATCCCATAATGAAAACTCCCACGAATATTATGGCCAAATTCCAGCGCTCCCAGGTCAAAGAGAAAATACTTCAAGCAGCCAGAAAGAAACAATTCAAATATCATGGAGCCATAGTCAGGATCACACAAGATTTAGCAGCTTCCACATTAATGGAGTAGAGGGCCCGGAATATGATAGTCCAGAAGGCAAAGGATTTAGAATCACAACCCCAGAAAAACTGAGTATAATCCTTCAGGGGAGTAAATAAGCATTTAATGAAATAGAGGACTTTCAAGCATTCCCAATAAAAAGACCAGAGCTGAGTAGAAAATTTGACATTCAAATATAAGACCCAACAGAACGGTAAAAAGATAAACATGGAAGAGTAATCATAAGGTTCTCAATAAAGTTAAACTATTTACATTCCTACATGTAAAGATGATACACGTAACTCCTAAGAACTTTATCATTATTAGGTCAATTAAAAGGAGTTTACATTGATGACATGGATATGAGTCATTTATGTTGGAATGATCTAAAAAAAGTGAAGGAGTAAAAAAGGATGAAATGGGAGAGAGTGGAAGGAAGAGGAAGAATAGGGGAAATTTTCTCACATAAAAGAGGTACACAAGAAAACATTTTTACAGTGGAGGGGAAAATGAGGGGGGTAGAAGGCAGTGCTTGAACCTCACTCTCAGAATTGGTTCAAAGAGGAAAGAATATATATACACACTTAGTTGTATACAGAAATGTAACTTAGCCAATATGGAAATACAAGAAGGAAATAAAAGAAAAGGAAGGGAGGGATGGTAAAAGGACAGATTAGGGGAGGCAGTGATAAAAGGAAAAATCAGCTTTTGAGGAGGGACAGATAAAAAGAGTGAAAGAATAAAAAAATAGAAGGAAAATGGGATGGAGAGGAAAACATAGTTTGTAATTATAATTGTGAATATAAATGGGATGAGCTTCCCTATAAAACAGAAGTGGATAGCAGAATGGACTAGAAACAAAATCTAACAATATATTGTTTACAATACACACACACACACAGAGTTAAATAAAGGGCTGGAGAAGAATCTAATATGTTCCAGCTAAGCTAAAAAAAAAAAAAGGCAAGGATAGCAATCATGATCTCAGACAAAGCAAAAGCAAAAACAGACCTACTTAAAAGGGATAATCAGGGAAACCATATTTGCTAAAAGGTACCATAGTACCATGAAGTAACATCAAAAGTTTTTACAGTAAGTTTTTCTGATAAAGGGCTAATTTGTCAAATACACACCGAGTATGGAACTGAGTCAAATTTATAAAAATATGAGCCATTCCCCAATTGGATAATTGATAAATGGTCAAAGGATATAAGGGGCAGCTGGCTGGCACGGTAGATAGAGTGTTTGGCCTGGAGTCAGGAAGACTCATCTTCCTAAGTTCAAACCTGGCCTCAGATACTTACTAGCTATGTGACCTTGAGCAAGTCACTTCACCGGGTTTGACCCAGTTTCTTCATCTGTAAAATGAGCTGGAGAAGAAAATAAGAAGCCACTCCAGTATCTTTGCCAAGAAAATCCCAAAAAGGGGTCACAAAGAGTCAGACATGACTGAAAACAACTGAACAACAAAGGACAAAAATAGGCAATTTTCAGAAGAAATCAAAGCTATATATATTCATGTGAAAAAATGTTCTAAATCACTCTTAGAGAAGTGACAATTAAAAGAACTCTTATGTACTACCTTATACCCTATCAGAAATTATAAATGGTAGAGGGAATGAGGGAAAAATAGGTACACAAACAAACTGCTGGTGAAGTAGTGACCTGGTCCAAACATTCTGGAGAACAATTTAGAACTATGCCCAAAGGGCTATGAAACCCAGCAATACACTACTAGGTCTGTATCTCAAAGAGATTAAAAAAAAAGGGACTTATATGTACAAAAATATTTATAGCAGCTCTTTTTGTGGTGGCAAAGAATTGGAAATCAAAGAATGCTCATCAATTGGGGAATGGCTGGACAAAGTTGTGGCATATCATTGTGATGGAGTATTATTGTGCTATAAGAAATTATGAGCAAAGTGGTTTCAGAAAAACATGGCAAGGCCTATATGAATTGATGTAAAATAAAGTGAGAAGAACTGGAAAATCATTGTGCACAGTAACAGCAATGTTATAACAGTGATCAACTGTGAAAGACTTGGCTATTCTGATCAATACAATGATCCAAGAGAATTTCAAAGATCTCATGATAAAAATGATGAATCCTGAGTGCAAACTGAAGTATAATTTTCTCACTTTCTTTTTCTTGCTTTTAAAAAATATGGCTAATATGAAAATATGTTTTGCATGATTTCACATGTATAACTGATATACTGCTTGCCTTCTCAGCCAGTGAGGGAGAGGGTCAGATGGAGGGAGAGAATTTGGAACTCAAAATTTAAAAAAGAAAATATTAAAAATAAATAACAAATTTAATACAAAAAAAAAGAAAATAGTTTAAATTGTCCTGAAAGTATACAATGCAGTATCTTTAACTGTTGTAACTGCAAAGGGAACTCAGTCTCTTTTAAAGAAGGAGGTCTGTATCATAGAGCAGAGATTAGCTAGATGGTTGTTATAGAAACAATTGAATGTAAATTTTATCAGGAAAAGACCAGAATGAGACTTCTATGTGAAAAAAAGAATGCAAACACAGATGTTTAAAAATACCTAACAGGAAAATTTATAATTAGAGGGAAAGGTACCCTTGAATAGGCTTCACACATAAATCTGATTATATTAGGAGATTATATCACCACATGACTGCCTTTTCTCGTTTTACCAAGGAAATCAAATGGTACCCAGCTCTAAAGCACACGCTTATTGAGTGGAATAACAACCCATACAATTTAAATTGTTATTTTTCTCTATCTCTTTGTTTTCCTCAAGTTCATACAGCTGAATTTGACTAAGTGAAATAAAATAATATATGATGCAACTCCACTGTACTGAGCCAGAGTACAGTGAAGAAGGAAGGAGATTAGAAGTGAAGCTTAGGAATTAAAAAGCAAGTTATCCTGATCTTCCCTCTTTCAAACATGAATTGAACAAACAATGGGATAGTAAATTTTATCTTGTTTTAAGCTTTTTCATTTTTTCTTTTCCTGTGTTCCAGAAGCAGCCAATTTATTGTAAATGCTAACAACATGACTCTTTTATGTAAATGCAGCTGCTTATCAGTAAAACATTTACATAAAGTACTTGACATCTATCTAATATTTAACAGCCTAAGTTAAGAAAGAAAAAAAGAAAGATTCAAAATAGGTAGCAAAGCTAAGCAACTGAGTTGGAATTGGTTAATAAAATAGGAAACTCTGACTTTGGGGTAGGGTTTGGATATAATGTGCTTATTAGGCACCAGTGAATTACACTGGCCTGACAACTTTATAAAGGAGTATGCTTATAGAATTTTCTATTACAATGCAAGACAATCCTTAATTGCTCATAAATTTAAATAATTGTGATGTTAATTATCATAAATTTCACGACCCAGAGAATAGGGGGGAAAAATCCTTAGGAACCAATAATCTTCATCAGTAAGAGAAACTCCGAGTGTGGAAATTCTCTTCACCAATGCAGATCAACAACTGACTTGTAACTTACAGTTTTATAGAGTTGTCTGAGGCAATGAGAGGTTAAGAAACTTGCTGACGGACACACAGTGACTGTCAGAGGCAGGACTTGTACCCAAATCTTCCTGAGTCAACGGATGTCCCTTTGTCTTCTATGCTACATTGTCTCTCATCATAGCAGTCAATAGTTTCAACACAATTCAATCATTTAAGTATCTACTACATGCAAAAGGTATAATAGAGATAAAAAGAAGACTGACATGGTCACTGACTTCAAGAAGTCTGTCATCTATTGAACCTTGATTTAAATAGCAAGATGAAATGTTTAGGAGAGCAGCCCAAACATAATGACCACTGAGCTACATATGATAATTTTTAGACATTTGAAAACTGAAAGCAAAATCACACTAAGGTTATGCCACAACTACTTTGGTGGGGGGAGAGAGGTAGTAGGTTAAAATTGTTATCTGAAAATATTTATTCTGAGCTCTCAATTTACTTGATTCTAAAATGCCACAAATTCCTTGTATAAGGGACCAATGGTGAGACAGTTAGCTATCCAAAACGGCAAAGAGAGAAAAAGAACTAAGGATACAATCCTAGCTTCAGCATTGTTCTAGTCAACTCTAAATTGTCTTCTTCCATTCACTTATGAATCTAGCTTCCTCCTATAAACTACTGCTAAAATCACTACTGTCAAACTTACTAATATCCACAGGACTCCAAGACTGGTGGAGCAAAATACAGATTGGTATCAGAATACATTAATAATGTATACTACAGGACGTCATGTGAGCAACAAGATGGCACACAACATTTTCTTCAAACCCTATAACTTCTCAAAACTCTCCAAAACAGAAATTATGCACCAAAGATAAAGCAACTTCAGCTGTTTCCATGGTGTGAGACATCCAGAATCCTAAAGAAAGTTAAGAAAAAACTCAAAATCTAGGAACTGATGCTCACTAACCTTGAGTTCACACAGCACCCCTCCCCCACCTCCAACACTACCAGCAGCAAGGGAGGCCGAACTAACAGACCCAAGGGCACGTCACAGGCTTACATAAGAACCTACCCCCTATATTCCACTCTCCCCACCCTCTTTCCAGTGCCATGGATATCCCAACTCCAGGCTATGGAAGTTTGTTCAGGCCTCAACAACCAGCTTTGCCACAGTCCTTCAGGAGCAAAAACCTACTGGGTCTGCAACCTGGAAACAACAGTGCTACCAAGCTCTGAACTGCCAGTGCCAGATCAGAGAACTAAGGAACAGAGGGAGTGACACAAGTCACCAGAACAGAATACCTTACATGTGGAAAGCCTAGCACTCCACCAAGCCTGAGGGAAAGCAAATTATCCAGCTGGAGCCGTTTCTGACCACTCAAAAGTCACTCACTACTAAGGGTGATGTTGAGCACTAAGTAGCTTACCCTCTGAGCTTCAGGTTTTTTTTCATCTGTAAAAATAGGGATAGTATGACTAGTCCTGTACTTTGTACGTTATTACATCAACTGTACAGAGGTACTGTGTTATGACTTCCAATAAGGGGACAGATCTACTTGTTCAGATGTTTTCCTGACAAGATGCCTATATGTGCCACTTTACAACCTCTACTCATTACTCTTAGTTCTGATTCTGAAGCCAAAAAGAATAAGTCTAATCCATCTACTACACGACTACTCTTCAAGTTCCTGAAAGCAGCAATCAACTGCCCCTTGATTTCTTATCTTTTCAAACTAAATACCACCGTTCCTACAACCAATTTCTCAGGCCATTCAGCATCCTGACTGCCCTCCTGTAAATAACCATCACTCAATGTCCTTCTTAAACTATGGTGACCAAGATAATGAGGCCACTGCACTCTGAAGTATTGTTTACCAAGTCCTTCTTAAACTATGGTAGGCGTAGTTTAAGGACATTGATAAACAATACTTCAGATGAGGTCTGACAAGGGCAGAGTACAGTGGGCTCATTGCCTCCCTGTTCTCAGAAGCTATGTCTATCAATACACCACAAAACTACTCCAGCTTTTTTGGTTGTCATATGACACTGCTATCTTATATCAAGCTTTGTAGTTCACTAAACCAACAAATAATTTTCACAACAAATTCTATCTAAAAATGTCTCTCTAAGGTCCTTGAGAGAGAGGATTTGTTTTCTTTTTTTGTCTTTGTATCCCCAGTGCTTAGCACAATCCCTGGAACATAGTAGGTGCTTAATAAATACTTGCTGATTTACTGATTGATTTATCCTTATTGAATGTCATTTTATTAGATCAACCTAATTCTCTAGCTAGCATTCTGTCATCTAGTGTGTTAGCTATCCCTCCAAGATTTGTATCATCTGCAAATTTAACGAGCATAGCATTGATGCCTTTATCCAAGTTATTAATAAAAAAAAAAGTTATACAACATAGGACAAAGCACATTTTCCTAAAGTGAGCCCACCTGCCACACTGACATAGAATTATATGCAACTACTCTCTGATTCAGGCCATCTAAATATTTCTGAATCCATTTTAATTGTATTATCACCTAGTCCACATTTGTTCCATCCTCTCCACAAGAATAGCATCAGATACTTTATCAAAAGCCTTGCTAAAAAGCAGGCAAACCACAGTCATCACGTTCTCATCTATTAGTTTAATAATCCCATCAAAAAAAAGTTACTGATTTTGAAATGTCATGACCTTTTCTTGATGAAGTTATGCTGGCTCTTGGTAATCGTTTCATCCCTTTCCAGATATTCACCATTTAAGGATCTACTCTAGAACTGCTGTAAGAGTATAAGTCAAGTTCACTGGCCTATTAGAGTGAAGATTCTGTTCTTTTCCTTTTTTTGATAATTAGGATATTTGTGCCCTTCTCCAATCTGGTGGTGCCTCTCTCATTTTCTATAATCTTTCAAATATTACTTGACAGTGGCTCAATAATCACATCTGCTGGTTCTTTAATTATAAAAGGTTTACATTAAAGGATGGAATACAGTATAATAGAAATATCCCTGGCATTGCAGTCATACAACCTGTGTTCAAATCCCACCTCTGAAGTTTACAACCTGTATGAATGGGGAAGTGACAACCTCCCTGGGTCTTAGTTTCCTTTCACGTAAAATAAGCAGGCTGAACTAGATATCCTTTGAGGATCTTACTAGCTCTGGATCTATGATCCTAGGAATGCAAAAATAATAGCAATATCAACATTTAAATATTGCACACTTGGATGTTTAACCTGTGTCGTTTTACCATTTACCTTGAAGTTCCTCCAAATGTGAGGGAGTTGCTTGAGTCTTGGGTTGAATGTAAGATAATTTAAATCTAGGCACAACAAAGGGCACTTCTCTTCCACCAGATGGAATTCTGGAAAGGAGATAATCCTCCGTACAGCCAACCTGCCGTTTAACAGACACTGAAGACATCGGAGGTAGACACGTAACATTTTGTCCTTCTGGGGCTGCTGTTTTAGTGTCTTTTTCCGGGGAAGCTGTATGCGAACAATAATGATGATAATAAAAA
Source organism: Phascolarctos cinereus (assembly GCF_003287225.1). Classification (NCBI taxonomy): domain Eukaryota; kingdom Metazoa; phylum Chordata; class Mammalia; order Diprotodontia; family Phascolarctidae; genus Phascolarctos; species Phascolarctos cinereus. Next base: position 203,073,030 of record NW_027555736.1, read on the forward strand.
GAAAGCACAAGAAATATGCACCTATTTACATATAATAATAATTAATAATAATACCATATTACGTAGAAGGTACAATGCATAGTGGATAAAGTGCTAGGTTTAGAGATGGGAAGACCTGGGTTCCAGTTTCACCTCTGTTACCAGCTGTGGGACCCCAGGCAAGTCACTTAACCCGTCTGTTGCACCCGCTTCAACCAACTCTGTAAATGCATACTAAATGTTAAATCTATAGAAGTTGGTAGAGAAATTCCCCCCTGTTGATTTATAGATCTTTCACATATTTACCAAAACCCAAAAACTCATATTTCATTTCAGAAATACTCTACCTTTTCTCCAGTTCCCACAGTCCCTCACTACTTTTCTTTTGCTTAGTTGTTTCACACTCCTTCCTGCCAATCTGCTCATCCTTAGTAGAAGTCCTATGGGTATTACAATCGTACATTTTAGATTTTCCCTCAAACTATCCCAACTTAAAATATTCCACCCCATTTATAAATGGAAGGAAATGGACCTATGTCAGATCATGTATCCCAATTCCTGATTCAGGAAATATGATCCTTATCCATGGAACCTCATCCATGATATGTTAAACCTTATCTATCCCTAAAAGGACTGCAAGAGAAATTTGTAATGGAAGGAATTCCCTTTTAGAGTCTCATAGACCTTCATCTGCTATAACCTTCCTCCTATATTGGTTTTTGGACAGAAGAAAATTGGTCTCTGTGTCAATTACAGACTGTTTTAGGGCAACCTAAATTTTCTTCTCCCATTGATTCCATAATAAAATCTGCCTGAGAAGCAAAATTATGAATTTTAAAGCTTCCACTGTGGGGAGTGCAAATTTAATGAATCAATAGTATTTATGTGGTAGTCAAACTAAGATAATACAATCTTAGAGTGGAATAAAAGAGGCATCCTCTCCAGGACTAGAGAAGTAATAGTCACCTTGCCCTCTGACCTGGTGATATCATACATGGAGCACTGAGTTCAGTTCTATTGATAAATGGAAGATTATCCAGTGGAAAGCAACAAGGATGGTGAAAGGTCTCAAAATCAGAGCCTTTGAAGAGAATTTGAAGGAATTAGGAATGTTTAACCCAGAAAAGAAAAGATAGTTTTCTCCAAATATTTAAGGGTTGTCATATGGAAGAATGATTATGCCACAGAAGGTACTTAATAAATACTTATTGACTGACTTATTGTTACACATTAGATTTATTATGCATATGAACAAATGAAGATCTAAGAACAGTGGATGGAAGTTGCAAAGAGGCAGCTTTAAGTCTCATTTAATTTAAAAAACTTCTTAATAATTAGACCTATCCAAAAGTAGAATGGCCTGCCTCAAGATGTAGCAGGATGCTCTTCAGTGGAGACCTTCAAGCAAAGCCCAGATGACCATTTGTTAGATGTTTTAAAGCAGCTATGGTAGTATGGTGGGTAAAGTGATGAACTTGGAGTCCTGAGTTCAAATCCTGCCTGACACACTTACTATCAGTGTGACCTTAGGCAAGTCACCTAACCTTGGTTGCCTCAGTTTCCTCATCTATATATGAAATAAGGATAAAAATAGCAACTACCTCCCAGGGTTGTTATTAGGATCAAATAAGATAACATATGTAATACACTTTGAAAATCTTAGAACACTATGTAAATGCCACTATTGTTATTATGTTCTATAGCTATGGGCTGGATTAGACAGCCTCTAAGCTCCCTTCAAGGTCTAAAATTCACTGAGTAGGAAATGAAAAGGAAGAGATAACTGTGAATTTATCCACTCTTTTTGAGCTGTTTGTGAATCAAGAAAATCCTAATATTCAACAGCCCTTTAAAAAAAAAGTTTTCCCTTAGCAACATGTATTTCTAAAATAACTTTAGAAGATTTTACAAGAGTTCCACCAAAGTTTTGTTTTGTTTTTAAGTAAAGGTTTCCATTTCAAATCACTAATAATGAGAGAAATGCAAACCAAAACACCACCATTTCACCTCATACCCTGAAGATAGGCCAAAAAAAAAAAAAAGACAATGGCAACAGTCAATGTTGGAGGGGTTGTGGAAGGATAGGCACACTAATATATTGTTGGTAGAGCTTTGAAATGGCACAACCATTTTGAAAAGCAATTTAGAAATATGTATTTCAAGTAACTAAAATGTTCATAAAATTTGAACCAAAGACTCCATTATTTGAACCAGAGGCTCTTTATACCCCAAGGGAGCCACCCACAAGAAGAAAGTTCCCACATACTCCAAAATAATTATAGAAGCATTTTTTGTGACAGCTAAGAATTGAAAACAAAGTAGATTCCCATTGACTGGGAAATAGCTAAACAAACTGTGGTACATGAATGCATGAGAATATTACTGTGCTATAAGAAAACTGATGTGTGTGATGAATACAAAAAGCATGGAGAGATCTGTACAAACTGACATAGAGTAAAATAAGCAGAGCAAAGAAAGCAATTTACACAGTAACCAAACAGTGTAAATGTAAAGAACTGCATACCAAAAAAAAAAGAAATCAAAAATAAATGTAATAACATTATAAAGATTAAGCAGGACCTGAATGAAGAGGTATGAGAAAATACTTCAACCTTCTCCTTTGCGGTTATGGGAGGTCCTCAAGTGTAATACATTGAACATGTTTTGGAACTTTTTCAATGTATTGATCAGTTGTGTTGATTTTTTTTCTCTCTAAAAACCATTATTGTCATAGGAGATGGCTCTCTTAGAAGAGGGACAAGGAGGGATACTTGGGATAATTATGGTGAAGAAGGAAACATAAAATATCAATAAAAACTTATTTTTAAAAAAAAAAGGTTCTACCACTGCAAAAAAAAAAAATTTCAGAACAGCTTTAGATAAAGGGGAAAACATATATACAAAAAATATGTAAACGCCAATTTTGTGTGACTGATAATGCCTAAGATAATAAGCTAATTTCTATTAGACATTTGTAACCTAACTATTCAAAGACATTTTCCCATAGGGAAAAAATTTACTATGAGTGTTACACTATGCATAAAGATACAGTAACTTGAAACAAATGAGAATCTAAGATTCCTTTCTTCTCAATCTCCTCCTCAAAAAGATAGGGTATGCATATTTTATGAACCAAGAATTGGGATACTTTGAGAAAGGAAATAACATTAGGTTTCTCAACCCAGCCCACAAAAGTTTTTTAAACTATAAAGACTATACAGAGTACACAACATGCATTGTAAATACAATTTATGACACTGTTTCTATGGGAAAATCTCTCCACAAGGTAACTAAGGACACCAGGAAAAGAGCTGTATTAGCCATGTTAACTGCCTAGGTGATTACTTTGATACTCATATCATCTCTATCCTTAAGTCAAGTGCTTAAAAGTCAGGACTACCTTAGTTTACCAGTAATATTAGTAAGTATTTAGTATTATATACCAATTAGTGTTAGTAATAATTAGTATTTAGCTTAATAATAATAGTTATAATACTATCCCAGTTATGCTTTTTCATCTCACCATAGAAACAGCCTCTGCAGCAGCTTTTTACAAATTCTGTTGCCATTACTTTTAATATCCAATCTCATAGCAACAAAAACAAGGTTCCAAATGTAATTTTATCTGTTGGTAGAAATCAAAAAGAAACCAAAATGATATTACTTTACATTAAATAATCAATCCATCAACAAGTGTGTATTAAATGACAACTATGTGCCAAGGACTATGCTAGGCACTGGGAATACAGATACAAAGAATAAAACATTCCCTACCTACAATGAATTTATATTCTAATGGAGGAAGACAGAAAGTACATATAAAAATACATAAAGATTATTGCTGAAAAAGACTTGTCTATATTTTGGAAGTATAATGAAGATTGTGAGGTCAATACCTTTAAATAAGTGTAACAGCATTTTCTCTATGTCCCTTATGTAATTTTATAAGCTTTTCCTCCTAAAAAATTATTGATAGTTTTACTTACTGAGACCAAAGTCTTCTCTTAATATTAAAACTGAAAACTATATTGGGAAAAACTCTGACTTCCTCATTCTTTAAAGCTATTTGAACCAAAATCCACTCCTAGAATCAAATTGGAAAGATAATAAGGCCCTGACAGAAATATGTAGAAATGGCCCCCTTTTCCTACACAATGTCTAGATCCCAGAAGAGAGAAGGACCTACCAGAGAGAAGGACCAATGCTTCCTTTTCTTGACGTTAAGTCAATTCTGCCCATTCTGCTGAAGAAAAACAAATATTTGTAAAGCTCATTGACATATAAGATATGATTGACAGCTGAAGAGGAGTATAATTGCTTTGTAATTTGCTAGCAGTAGATTGACAGTTTTTCAGATCAGCCACTGTCAGTTCTTTTTTCCTTCCCTCTGCTGCCTACCTTTTACTTGTTGATGTTTTCATTAACTAGTAGTTCAAATACCTAGGACAGCATTTCTCTAGTACAAAGAAAATTATTTCACCAATATGTAGTAGCGAACCAAGCTCTTCCCTAGTTGACACAACTGTGGCTTATCTGTTGAATCAGACTACTACTGGGATCCTCCCTCCCAGAATATCTTATATCCTTTTCCTAATCCCTTTACCCAACAATATATATGCCACTCCCTCTCCTCCAAATTATATCTAAACTTCAAATTTTTGCATGGTATGAGATGATCACCAACTCAGTCCCACCTCTCACATATATTCATTGTGTGACTGTAGGCAAAGGTACACCTCTCAGTAACAGGCAACTCTCTTAAGACTGTCAGCTGCAGAGAAGGTACCAACCTGCACTGATAGAAGAAGTTTCATCATGGAGTTCCCTATAGGAATTAAATTGCAAATCTAGTCTCTATCCTGACAACAGAGTCAGATTTTAGGTAAAGGTTAAGTTCTAAAATTAGCAGATAAGATGAAAATAGCATAAAGTCAATATTAAATTCACTGATTTAAATTAAATTAAATTCATTAAATTCAGATTTCTTTCTTATCAGAATTTTCTTCTAATGGGAGCTCAATTTTGGCAGAAAGTATAAGTAAGGCATAGAGGTCAATGGCTTTTGGGGGGCATAATATGTTGCCTTCAGGAGTTCGTGTTATCCAACAATAAATTAATACCCTTTTAAGTCACCACAAATGCCTTCACAACTTTTAATTAGCTAAAAATGTCATACTTTATTAGAATGAAATCTTAAAGGAGAAATTTTCCCCCACAGTCCAACAGCCACATTCAAGAGTATGAACACTGTCTTCCCAACTCTGAAAACAAACACACACACCCATACCCTCTGTCCCCCAGGTAAGTAAGGAAACACAGCAAGTTGGCTTCCTCCCTATGGCAACCAGGTGTGCTATTTACTTGTTCAGCACTTCCTTTCTCTTATCCTCTGCCTACCTACTTCACAAAGTCTAGAGACTACAGAAATAACAGAAACCCACAATGTCCTTGAAGTTATGTATAAGCAGGGGTATGTGTGTGTTCATACACCAGGGCTGAGGGAGAAAGTAGTTTAAAAAAAAGAAAAGTGAAGAAAATAAGAACACAGAAAGTACCAAGAAAGCCCCGCTCAGCTAGGGTTAGCCCAACAGGTAGCAAGAAAAACTGAGTTGACAGGTCATTGTCCAGGGAGAGCCATCACTCTAGGTGAACAGGTACAGATGAATCCAAGTATGCTAAATGACACCACAATGTTGTGACATATTTTGATGAATGAAACCTCCTTCCTCTATCTCAATGGTCACCCCTCCTTGAAAAATCCTTATGATTTTGAGATTGCAGGTCATAATGGATTGAGAGCTTGTCTCAGTCAGGAAGACTTGGGTCCAAGTCCTACTTCTAAGACACATTGGCCAGGTAAGTGATTTAATTTTTGTTGCCCTAGCCTAGGCAACTATCTAACACTCAATTTCAGCAGAAGGTGTTCATCTGCATTGATAGCAAGCATTCCCTTTACGAATGATATCATGGAGGTGAGCTGGGAGTTGGGATCTCAGTATATATCTGCTTTTGTAAATTAAAATTAATTTGATTTTGAACATTTTTTGAAGAATCTGAAATAGAGATGAATTCCAAGTTCCTTAAAAACAGAATTAACTTTTTAAACTTATGTTCCCGAAAAAATGATGTTAAATTTTAATTACAACAAAACCAAAGAAATCGTGTTTACTAATTCAATATTAAGATTTCTAGCTTCCCAGACTATTTTGACTAAAGGTATCCTATGTATTTTTTACTGACTCCCTTAGCCCCTCAATCTCAAAGGAAAACTGCAGCCTTAAAACCTCAAAAAGAAGAGACCAAAGTAATTTCAAAAAAGGAAAGACTGTTCCAAAGTTACAATGTGCTTTGGCTGCCAAATCCAATGGCCTTTTTCTCAGTGTTTACCCTTCTTGACCTTTTTGCAACATTTAACACTTTTGATTTTCCCTTCTTCCTAGAATAAGAGGTTCTTAACCTGGAGTCTATAAAGTTTGGTTTTTTATAAATTTTTACACTTACATTTCAATATAATTATAATCTTATTTATTTTATGCTTTAAAAACATTATTCTGAGAAGGAGTGTAAAGGTTTCAACAGACTGCCAAAGAGGGTCCATGACATAAAAAAAAAAAGGGCAAGAAACTTTATGTAATTTCTTCTCCCTAGGTTATTATGACACAGCTCTTTCCCAGGTCCTCCTTCTATTTGTCTGATTACTCCTTGGTTGTGTAAACTGGATAACTGGATCATCATCCTTGCCTCGCTATATGTGAGGTATACTCCCAGGGCTCTGTCTTTGGCCTCCTCCTCCTCCCTCTTTATACTTTTCTTTCTGTGAACTTACCAAATCCCACAAATTACCTATTACTTCTATATAAACAACTCCCAGATAGATTTCTTTCTCTCTCTCCCCATGCATACACATGTGTGTGTGTGTGTGTGTGTCTAGGTACATACATATGTATGTATGTATGCATGTATATCTAGCCCATCTTTCTTCTGAACTTCATTCCCACATCACCAACTGTCTACTGGCCATCTCCAACTATCTCCATAGGCATTTCAAGTCAACAAGTTGATCTTTTTAAAATCATTAGCTTTCTGCCAGAAGCCCCTCTTCTTACATGCCCTCTCTCTTTTGATTCACCACCATGTTTCTATTAATCTAAGTTCAAAACTTCAACTTTTCTCTCTCCATCAACCTTCACATCCAATCATTTATCAGGTCTTTTTGATTCTTTCTCCACAATGCATCTCACAATTGTACCTCTTGTCTATGTTCACATAGCCACCACCATAATTCATGCCCTCACCACCTCATTAAAGGAATGAGGTAAGCCATATCTTTGCTTTTGCTTTCTTCCTCCATTTATATCATTTCTACTCTGTCAATGGGATATGTTTGGGGTATGCATGTCTCCAGGCCACTAGCTCAGAAGTTCTGTTATGTCTGTTATAGCTCTTCCAGCTCACGTTGGTTTTCTAAGATTTTCCTAAGTTTTTATTACTTCCCTAAAAGTTCCACCAATTCTTCTAACCTTTCTCATTCTATAAACCACGAACCACACAGACAGTTCTTAAATGATTCTCAGCCTTAGTTTTTTCTGACACTCTCAAATATCTTTAATTATCTCAAGAGGCAACATGAAAAATCTTCTCCCCAAATCCCAATTTTATTAACCTTAATTTGGAAACAAATAGATACAAATATCTATTGATAATTTTTTAGGGAGTGAAAAAAAACCAAGAAGAAACAAAAGCAAACAAAAAATTGTTCAGAATCATTGGTCTATATATAAGAAAAGGAGACACCATTGTGCAAATTGGTTCTCAAAACAAAGAAGTGATGGCTTTACATGAGGTATCAGTATTGTTCAAACCAAAGAAAGTCTTTAGGCTAACAGCATCATCCTAATACTAACTAGGAAAAACTGCATCAACCATTTGATGCCTCAATGCCAATAAACCAAATTTACAATATACATATGTAGGAATAATTGGCTACCATTATTTACTTTTGTAACAGAACAGGCATGGGAGCATTTTGTACAAAGGCATGGAAATGGGAATTGTAAAGTCATGTATGAACAACAGGAAAAAAAACAGTTTGGTTAGAATGGAGAGTGAGTACAGAGAGTAACGTGCAGTACACCTGGAAAGATAGGCTGGAGTCAGATAATGGAGGGTTTTAAAAGCCTAATCAAGAAGTTTGTATTTTATCCTAGAGGTAATAGTCACCAGAGCTTCTTGAGCAAGGGGCTGATACGGTCAGACCTGTGCTACAGGGATGTTAATTTGGCAGCTGTGTAGATTAACTGGAGAGAAAAGAAACAAATTAGCCAACTACTTCAATAATCCAATTGAGAAGTGATGATGGCCCTAACTAGAATGTGAATGGAGAAAAGAAGGCAAATGTTAAGTAGGTGTACAATCAATAAAACTTCGATTTACTTCTGCTGACTCATGTTCATAATAAAACTGCCAGAAAAATCAAGAAAGCATTGGTAAGTACATTAAAAATCCCTGACAAAACTGAAAAGCAAGGGCTTCAAAAGGGCAAAAGCCTATTTAGCTGATTAACAAGATATATCTGAGAATGAGATTTGAACTTCTGGACCACCCCTTATTGACTTTTGGTCGGGAATGGAATGTACCTAACCAGATCTAATAAACTAATCTGCCTAAGAGTCTTGAAATTTTAATCAAAAAGACTAAACTTAGAGGAAGAAGAATGAACAAATTGCCAAAGTATGCCCAGCAAATCAGATAACAAAGTATGTACCTATAATGTAGAAAGGAGAGGGAGAGAGAGGGAGAGGGAGGGGGGGGAAGAGAGAGAGAGAGGAAGAGAGAGAGAGAGAGAGAGAGAGAGAGAGAGAGAGAGAGAGAGAGAGAGAGAGAGACAGAGAGAGAGAGAGAGAGACAGAGAGAGAGAGAGAGAGAGAGAGAGAGAGAGAGAGAGAGAGAGAGAGAGAGAGAGCGAGAGAGAGAGCAGCAGAGTCCTGGAAATCCCCAGAAGAAAACAAAGAAACCAGAAATAAAAACATGGACCTCAAATGTCTGTCTGCAAATGCATAAGGAGATACAGATAGATATATGTAGGTATACAAAGGAAGGAAGGTGAAGTACAGACCCTAATGTAATGAAGCATATTTGACTGGATAAGGATCACTGATAATATTGGATGGGATCTACGAATGGAATATAGTTATGGGAGGGCATATCTTATTCAAACAGAAAGGGACAAGTGAAAAGAGGAGGGGAAGAACTGTGATATTTTATGGATACATTAGTCATGTGAAGAAATCTGGAAAGCAAATGAAACTAGGCTTTGGTGTATGGCCAGATCACCACATGGAGGCAACCATGTGGGAGACACCAAACATCTCTTCCTAGGAGAAAACATTCCTATATTCTCCTACCATGAGTGGGAAAAGCTTCTCTCCATTGACTGTATAGCCAGACCTGGCTATATCCTCAAATATAGCTGATGGAGGCTTAGCCATTCTCTCCCATACTGGTAGCTTCCAGGACTGCAGGTCTTCTTTACCCACACCATAGGCACTGTGCACTAAGTTGGGTGAAGGAAAGGTCTACCTTTCCTTTTTCCTCCTTTTAGGCCCTATGGCCCTGAGAAACAGAATTGGGATTTTGGTTTTATCTCATTGATCTTTTTCAGTTTTAGGTATACTGGACCTCGGAGTCAAGACTCCAGGCTAGATGTTACAATCAGCTCAGCAGGGGAAGCCACGAAGACTGTGGAATTGGTGGGATTAACACTGAGAATGAGAGAATCTAATGCTCCTCCCCAAATACTAAATGGATAGAGGAGGAATGACACTCCGGGTGTTGAAGGGAATGTTTCTATGTTTATCCTTGCTATACTCTTGAAGTAAATATTCTTTGAAAAAGTTAATATGACTGTCAAGTGGTTAAATAGAACTGGAGTGCTTAGACTCCTAACGCTGAAGGAGTATATTTGGTAGAGGCTTGAGCCAGTGCCAGAAACTATACACCCCCAAATACCTAAGAGCGCTGGAAAACCCTAGGGGAGGGGATAAATGTCACACAGTTGAACTTCTGGCAACAGGGGTCAGCATCACTGTTACACATGGCATGCAGCAGTAGTGTCAGTGGTGTCAAACTCAGATAGAAATGGGGCCACTAAATCCTATATAAGGATCCCTGCAAGTCATATCAACTTAGAAAACCACTTATTAATATTATCTATGTTTCATTGTATTTTTATTTTGTTAAATATTACCCAATTATATTTTAATCTGACTCCACAGAGGTTTTGTGTTTGATACTTCTGGTATAGAGTACTGGGGTAAAGATGAATGGGGCAAAAAAAAAATAGTATCATATCTGAGCAATGCTACAGACCACCTGGAAAAAAAGATGAAGAATTTGAGAAGCAGATCACAAGTCTGGCACAAAGAAATCACACAGTGATCAGAGACTTTAATTACCTACAAATCTGCTGAAGTACTCTTTCTACTGAAAGTACTTTGTTGTTGTTGTTCACTCGAGTCTGACTCTTTGTAACGCCATTTGAGGTTTTCTTGGCAAAGACACTGAATTGATTTGCCACTTCCTTCTCCAACTCATTTTACAAATGAGGAAATTGAGGCAACAGGGTTAAGTGACTTGCCCAGGGTCACACAGCTAATAAGGGTCTGAGGCCAGATTTGAACTCAGGAAGATGAGTCTTCCTGGTGCTCTATCTACTTGGCCACCTAGCTGCACCTTTTAGCCTTGTATTTTCATTTTTTCCTGAGCCATTAACTTCTCAGAAATTCTGATGCTTTATTAAAGTTGTACAGTATTTTCTGACTTGTTGATTTTCATAACTTTGCATTCTCCTAATTCCAATTGTCCAAATTTGGAAAGTACAAAATTCACTAACACTGGAGCGTCTTAAAGCAAAGACTGAATAAGAGACACAGTTAATAAGAGAGAGACAGACAGACAGACAGACATGCTTCAAGTTTAGATTGTGCTAAATGATTTTAATTCCCTCCTCTCAGAGTCCCTGTTTTTGCAAGGGATAGGGCCTGACCTGGCATCTCATTAGTGTACAGAACTTGAGATGCAAGTTAACAGTTTTCCTCTTGACTTGAGACAGCTCTATCTACTAAAACCAGGAACTCTCACGACTCCTCTTATGCATTTATATGCTAATTTCTGCCATATTTGTCTATGTTCTTATAACCCTTAAAAGACTCCACCATCTAGTAGCCTTACTAGAAGCAGCATGGATAGCAAGTACTTTAGAGATGGAGGGTAAAGCTAAAATAGTGAATGCTACATTTTGTACCAAAGCCATCTTCAAACTTTGGACTGTAGAAACAGAGTACACTTTTCTGTGTCTTTGAAAATGAATAATGATATCTTTGTAATCTCTCTCATTTACGTTAGCAGATTCTCATGTGAAGCAGTGCATATGAAAGGAAAAACAGCTAAATAAAGAAAAAAGTCTTCAGTGCTAAATAGCAGCTGATTTTCAAGCTTGTTACTAATCTCTCCTTATTCCAGATTAAACTTGAAAAACACCTGTATTTGTACTGGAAATTTTTCCAAATAACAAAAACAACTTATCCATCCACAAAAAGAAACACACATAAGGAAAATGTGTCATCTGGGAGATGATCCATACCCATGAACTGCCTGGGAATTTATCCATAATTACTTATATTGTACATGTTACCTAGTATTTCAGAGCATACCATTTTCTGTCTTCAAGACATCTACCTAGGAACACAGACAGACAACATGCTCTATGTTTACAGATCAAGTATTCTGTATGTAATAATAAACAGGGAGGGTTTTTAAATTTTTTTTTTGGTGAGGCAATTGGGGTTAAGTCACACATAGTGAGATTGTGTCTGAGGCCAGATTTGAACTCAGGTTCTATTCACTGCACCACCTACCTGATAATAAATGGTTTTTGAAGACGAAGTTTGTTAAAGCGACATACTGCCCAATCAGTAGTTTTTCCTTTAATTAAGAGTATTAGATATTGCCTTTCTGAACATTTCATATATGTAAGACAGGAAAGTTTGAAAGGCTTTTCACATAGTTAGAGAGCTATGGAAAAATGCTTAGCTGGCTTAGTTTAACCAAGTAATGACAAATCTTAAAGTTTTCAAACAAATAAAAAATACACCATGTAGACAGATTTTTTCCTTTCACCAGTCACTCCAAAAGCATTTATTAAATCTTTACTGTGTCCACTACTTGCTAAGTACAGATCAAACGAGATAATATTTGCAAAGCAGACATAAGTTCTATGATGACAAAGCTTACATTATGGAGGAGGTAACATGTAAATCACTAGGTATATAAAAGTTATGTAAGGAGTGGATGGAAGGCAATCTGAGAGGGGAAAGCATTAGCACCAGTAGAGATCAGGAAAGGCTTCTTGAAAAATGTGGGATCTGAGCCGAATCCTGAAGAAAGCAAGAGAAACCAAGAGGCAGAGGTGAAGGGGCAGAACATTTTAGGCATAGGTAAATAGTAATCACAAAACCTTGGATGGGAAGTGACATGATATGTTGAAAGAATTCCAAGTGGGCCAGTATTGCTAGATCATAGAATGTACAAGGGCAAGCAAAGTATAAGACTGGAAAGGAAGGAAGGGGGCAGGTTATGAAAAGCTTTAAACACCAAACAGAAGAGTTAATTTTGAACCTGGAGTCAATAGCAAGCCATTGGAGCTCACTGAGCAAGGAGGTAACACAGTTAGAGAGGTTGGTGACTTTGCACAGCCCTCCCTCACTTAAATCCAATTCACTTGCAAGTCACAGAATCACCTTCCTGATGCCATGGTCCTCTTAGACAATAAAGGACAAACAACATTCAGAACTGCATATTAAGAAAATCACTTTGGTGGACAACAAATAGGAGTGGGGGAGAAATGTGAAACAAGGAGGCCAGTTAGAAGACTATTGTAATAGTCAAAATGAGAGGTAATGAAGGTTTGGACAAAGGTTATTAAGATTGTGCAAATGGAGAGAAAGGAACATATACCAGAGATGTTATGAAGATAAAAGCAAAAAGACTTGACAACAGATTAGAGATTTGTGGTGAATTACAGCCAGTTGGCAGAAAGAACTGTCACCTGGAGGTCCTCTACCACCCTTCCTTTCTTCCTCCCAAGATTGGGCTATTCCTTAATCCAACCAGTATGGCAAGACAGGAAGAATGTTACCAGTAAGGATACCCAAAGTCTTCTTTTCCTCCCTTGCCTGGGCTATCTGCTGTTCACAAGGTTTGGAAGAGTTGCAAATATTTCTCCTGATGAGATGGGAGACCACCACACCTTACCATCTTCCCTGCCATTTCATCCTAAGATCTACTCAGCCTTCCTATTTAGCCTGTCTCTATGTCCTACAGTCTCTTGGCACTGCCATTCTAACTATTCAAGCAATCTAAGGGTATCTGGGTCTTGCCATCCACCCAGTAGGAGTTCTGTGACTTTCCATCTTCCCTATAGCTAAACTTTCTTTTATGTATTCTCTCCCCCAATTAGAGTGTGCACTCATTCCCTACCTGGCCCCCTACATGATTTTCTGGACTTCAAAATCATGGCTGTACTGATGTCTCATCTTGAAACTCCCTTCAGTGCTTGGGAGCCCTTTGCCCTGGAACATCCTACTAACCCTGCTGCTTGCTCATCCTAATAGATGACTCCCAAAGCCCACTCCCACTCCTTTGCCCATATTTTAGTTCCTACTGAACTCTCCATTTTGTGAAAGGGCTCTGCTTTTCATTTCCTTCCCAGGGCTGTTCCTGACTTTCTGGACTTCAAAACCAACCCCCTCCCCCAGGGATGGATGGATGGATACCTCTCTCTATCTATCTATGTCTCCACCCCAAACACTTTTCCATTCCCTTTTGTGTGTTGTCTTCCATCACTGGAACGTAAGCTTCTTGGGGCCAAGAACAGGGCCTGGCATATAATAAGAGTTTAATAAATGCTTTTTCGTCCACTCATTTATGACACCAAAGCTGTAAGACTGGGTAACTGAGAGGACAGTGGCATCCTCATCAGGGAAGTTCAGAAAAGGGAAAGGTTTGGAAGGATGGGGGAGCAGATAATAAGCTCTGTTTTGGATATGTTGAAATGCTAAGAGGCAACCAATCCAAGGCAAATGGTAATGGGATACCGTAGCTCAGGACAGAGGCTAGAGATGGACATATAAATCTAAGAATCATCTGCATAGAGATGACCATTAACCCCATAGAGGCTGAGAAGATCACCAAGTGAAACAGTATAGTCAAAAGAGAAAAGGGCTCTGGACAGAACCTTGGGGACAAACACAGTTAGTGGGTAAAAAACCTTTCACTGGATGAAGAATCATCAAAGGAGACTGAGGACTGGAATGGTCAGACGTGCAGGAGGAGGACCAGGAGAAAGCAGTGTCATGGAAGAGAATAGAGAGAGTATTCAACAGGAGATGGCAATCAACAGTGTCAAATGTCTTAAAGAGGTCAAGAACGATGGAGATTAATAAAAGGTCATTAGATTTGGCAATTATGTGATCAGTTTTAGTTTAGTCCAGAGAAAGAACTGATGAATTATGAGTACACAGTAAAGTACAATTTTTCTCACTTTGTTTTTCTTGCTTTTTTTGCAACATGGCTAATATGGAAATACATTTTGTATGATTTCACATGTATAATGGATATCATATTGCTTGCCTCATCAGTGGCTGAAAGGAGAGAGAGAATTAGGAGCTCAAAAAAAATTAATGTTAAAAATAAACAAGTAATTTTAATAGAATTGAATTTTAAAAATAATAGGGGAGCCATGCAGAATGTCAGTAAAGGAACCAGTAAATAAAGAGACATTAAAAATAAAAGAGAAAGTAGGGATGAGACCAGGAACAATCTCCTGGAGAAGTCAGGGGCATAAGTTAAAGAGTGTTTCTTAAAGGGGCTGGTTTTGACAGGAAGAGATAACTCTTCATCAGGGACCAGGTTAAAGGAGTAGATATTGAGGGAGGTGTCTGAATTAGGTGAGGGGAACAAGAAGGGAGAAGAGGGTCATCTTAGCAAATGGCCTATATTTTTTCAGTCAAGTATGAAGCAAGATGTTCCTATGAAAGAGTGTACGGAGGAGGTGCTGTAAAAAGGCTTGAGGAGAAGAAAAGTTTGGAACAGTTACTGAGAAGAGTAGGATAGGGAGTCAACTGAATGCAGAAGGTTTGCCTTGCTGCAGTGAGAGCACAGTTGGAAGGAGATAACATAAATGATCCGATCAGCATGGTCTCATGATTTCCTCTAAGTCCATTCAACTGCATGTGAATAGGGGCAAAGAGGCAGACAATGACAGCAATCTAAAGTTGGTGTTTGGAACCACCTTATGCTTAGCTGCTCTAGTGCAAGCTTTCTAACCTTTAAAATTTTGTTCCCCTTATATAACTCATGTTATATATTTAGTTGCAGATTAAAAACAAAAACACCATTCCTGAGGAACAGAATGAAACACTGAGTGTCCAACTACAGAGTGAACTAGGGAAAAGTGACTAAAAAGTCATTATCTAATACAATGGTTCCTGGTGTTTTTAATTCCTGCAAAGCCCTTTCAACAATAACAACAACAACAACAAATGTGTTGTGAATCTCCAGAGTAATTTAATACACTACTCATTCTTTACAAACATTCACTGCTTAAAGTGCCATTAAAGAATTTTTAGCCTGATTCCCTAGAACCATCATTGAACCACTAAATGGGAACCACTGTTAACACCTTCTGTTTTAGGAGCTCACTTTGGCTTTGTTTCAAGTATTTTTGAGCAGTCAGCAATGATAGGTGTTTCTATTTTAGAAATTTTATTTATGTGCTGAAGATTTACCATCATACACTTGTTTATATCTAGGGGGAGGTGGCCAACTTAGTGGAGTTTAACAATGGCTCAGAAGTAACTATATTAAGTTTTTGTTAAGAGCTGAACAAACTGAACACTTGAGAATTAGCATCATCAACTCAACAAGTGTTAGTTCCAGCAATTCTCCTTAATACAACTCATTCTATATAACAGGAGGATACATATTTAGCAGGTCAACTTATACAAAGTACAGGGTCTAAATACCTCAATTTATGTTTCATTGAAGAGTCATTTCTATAACAAAACCAAGGTACCCCCTCTCCTACAGGACAGGTTTGGACAGAAGCTGACCTTCTGGCAGAGGACAGGGAGGAAGAAGAACAGACCAAACCAAGAACAATTAGAAATTTTCATTTTATCCTTCACTTTATCCAGGCTAACCTAAAAGTGAAACTAGTTTAGATTATATAAAACAATGCCTTTTCAACACTTTTAGCATTGCTACCACAGTCACATTCCAAATGTGTCAACAGCAACATAATCTGGCTCCAGAAGTGACCTTCCAGGGGCATCACAATTTTCAAAATGGACAATTTTATTCCAACAATGCAATAAAGTGGCAAACAATACAAGCCTTTACATTTTAGAAAGAACTTATTAATTTCACCTTCATATTAACAATGTCATTGCACAATGAAGAAAATTCAACTAACTGCATATTCTGTTTCTGATAATGGTCATTTTCCCCATATTCTCAAGCAAATACTATATAGTAAAATGATGCCTTATTCTGAAACAAAACTAAAAACTAAGTTTTGTAAGAATTTGAAATTAAAATATAATTTTTATGAAACATCACTTTAAAGAATATGTTCTCTACAAATGACTGAGGGATTTACTGGCTTAGATATCTAATTTAAAATATTTAGAGATTTAGTCACTTTGAGTACAGCGGTACAGTAATGTCATTCAGAAAACAAGACAAAACCCAAGACAGCTATTCCCTAACAAGATTATTAATATGCAACATTTTAACACAGAAACTGTTTCAGAATGCTTAAACTGTTTAGTTCTTACTACTAATATGTTGGTCTGTTTCCTTATTGAAACAAAGGAGAAAAAAGATAAAGGATAAAAAGATGATGAAAGTTTTAATTTCCACTGAAGTAAAGAAGATTGGACTAAATTATCTGTAATAAGCTTTGAAATTCCAATTCTGTTACTTGAAGGTACTTTGCCACTACTACTCAAGGTTCCCAAATCAGCTAGCAAAATGCCTGATTAGTATCATTCTCTGCCTTGATGGAGGTTAAAAAAAAAAAACACCAATTCAGAACGCTTAGGCAATTTAAGTTTAAGGGAGTAAAACAGTGATACAATCAGCGGAAAGCTAGTTTCCTGGTCTTTGTCCCAGGACTCTACATGCAAGTGCATTATACATACTATCCATTTCTTAAGAATTAAAAGCAGTAAACACCGAAGGAAATTAGCAGCTTTCCCCCGTTAAAAAACATCTTCAAAACACCGGAAAAAATTATAATATAGGTTATGAGCAAATTGCAATACATTACGAAAATAAATCATCACTATCCCCTTTGGAAAAGGTCAAAGGGTTAGAGCTGAGGAATGGTGACGATGAGGTACACGATTTTTGAGGTTGCAGTCAGGTGTGTATTGGAAAGGGCACTGAAGTGGGCTTCGATTAGCATCTAGCTGTGGGACCTTGGGAAAGCCCCCTTTCCCTCCCTCCGGCTTCAGTTTCCTCATCTTTAAAGACTAGCTGAGCTCTGAATCAGTCGCCTTTAAATCTGGGATCCTGGGCTACTTAAGGCATTGCTGATGCTGAAAAGATTGTTGGCAGAGGGTGGGAAAAAGTCAACACTGCCAAAAAAGAAACACTGGAGAGCCTTGGGCAGGCTGGCACTCCCAGTTCCTGCTCTTGCCACCACCTCCTCCAGGCCTAAGTGAAAGGTGATTGCTGAACCGCGGGCTAAGGCGATGTAGACCTAAGAACTCTAGATCTTGCGTCAGACAGTCAGGATTCAAACCCTGCCTAGGCTACTTATTGTCTACATAGCTTTAATCAAGTTCCTTCTTCCTCTCTGGGCCTCAGTTTCCTCCGTCGTAAGGGGATCTCGAAGGTCCCTTTCAGCGCTAAATCTCCTGACCAAATGAAGCAAGGTGGAGAAGTCTTGGATTGACAGCTAAACTCCCAGGGATTAAAACTCTACAGGCAAGTTCACCTGAGTAAATCTACCGGTCCAAGTGGCTGGGAGGGGCAGAGAAAGGACCTCCCAGCTGGGGCACGGGGGGTTGGGGGAGCGAAGATCCCAGGGATTTAGGCGCAAGCCAGAAGGCTTGCGGGGAGGGGGAGAGAGGAACCGGGCCTCTCCTCTATCCCTCACCTCCTCCTAGGAATAGCGCACCTGAATAACGGACGCACCCAGCCCGAGTCTAGACCTCCTCGGACTGAGTCTTCGCCGCTCTCAGAGACGTCTTCTCCCCTTCTTGCTTCACCGGCGCGGTCCTCGCACCTGGGCTGGCGCGCTTCCCGGCAGACCTCGGTTACTAACCTGCTTCGTTCCCCGTAACCCAGATGGATGATGCTGTCACCGCCGCAGCCTGGGCGATCTGGTTCTCCCCACCTACTCGCGCCAGGAGCCGAAAGCTCCACGAACCCCGCCCCACCCTTAGGGAGGTGTGGCCGGGAGTGAGTGCGGAACAACTCAATGACCTACCTGAAGTTGCGCCTGCGCCTTTTGTGCCCCCAGCACCCACTCCCCCATCCCCCGCCTCTGCCCCGAGGGTGGGAAGGGGCAGAGAGCTGGAGGCTTTTATTATGCTTTAATAGACTGGACGCAAAAAGAAGGTAAAGGTCACCGAAGCTGGGAGCGGTGGCACTATGAATAGGGGTTGGGGTCTTTCCAGCTGGACACTGTTTTGTGTCAAATGTGTAATACAGGGAGTCTTTATCGCTAGGTTCCAACGTAGCGGAGGTCAGGAGAGGATCTACTAGGTCTTTATAAGTTAGAATCAATCCTCCCTGCTTCCGACCCCCACCCCAAACCCGTACACGACACACCTCTGATCGTAGAATTTGAAACTGGATGGAACTTTACAAATCATAAGACCCAACTCCTTCATGTGGATACTGAGGTTAAGAAAGGCTGTGGTTTGCACAAGATCATAGAGGTAGCAGAACAGCAATCTGAATCATGATTTTAAAGACTCCAAATACAAGATTTTCTCCGTTATTGCCATTTCGTATCACTTTCGCCTAAATTGGCGAGAACTGGTGGAAGAGGTGTGTCTTTTTTTACTGTAAGCCTAAAAGGTAAACTGGTATGTTCAAAGTGAAATAAGATTAAGTAGGACCTTCTCACCTACTTGTCTCACAGTCTCTCCTCTAATCCAAATTCTACCCACTTTCTAAAACCTTTCTAATCCTTAATTCTACCTTTTTAACAAATCCCTAACTGCCCCAGGTAAACAGTCTCTGTCCCGCAAACTTCTAAAGCTCATTGGTATCAGTTACTTGGCATTTAGCATATGTTACCTCCTTGAGGTCTTTGGATTGTTATTTTGAACTTTTAATTTTTTGTAACTTTATATCTACGTTGTAAATATGTAAAACAGAGACTGAATATTATACTTCTTTGTATCTCGCCTAAACCCAACAGTAGTATAAGGTTTCACACACACTGTGTTAAGTAAATATTTGATGAATTAACTTCTAGAACTATTTCCTGACTATCTGACAGATTCCTACTTCTGAGGTGCTAATCTGTTGATTGAAATGATTAACTCGTGGTTTGGAACAGAACAATCTTATTAGCAATTCCTCTGAATACATTCTCCAATGCGTTGTGTCTTCTTCCCCTCCTTCCTACATGTACTTTCCCATTTCTCCTTTACACTTTCCCTGTCTGTCTGTCCTTCCTATTTGTATCATTCTTGTCTGGGGAGAAACAAGTAAGATGTCACTGGAGCTAGCAGATGTGTTGTACTTCCTTCTTATGTAGTCTAGGTGGGAGGTGGTATGGTTAAGAGGCAGATGGTATGGATAAGACTGGACATGTGAAGCCTAACAATCTTCAAGCAAAGGCTGGATGACAAGTATGTTGCAGAGCAGTCCTGCACAACCTGCAGCCCACCAAAGAATTTTGGGTGGCCCAAAAAAAAAATGTAGAGAAAAACATCCTCTATATTTTTCATGGGCCAAAATCCGGCCACAGGTTGTGCAGGCCTGTTGCGGAGGAATTCTTGGGCAGGTAAGGATTGGTCTACGTGTGGCTTATCCAACTCTGATCTTAAAATTCTATTATCTTTTGTCTGTATCGTTGTCTCGATTTCCTCTTTATTTCTTCCAGTATCCTCCTAGAAAACTATCCCTCATAACAGACATTTTTAAGGAGAAAAATATTCAGCAAAACCAATCAGTCCATAAAAAAAATCTGACATCATATGAAATGTTCCAAAATAATAATTTGTCTTCTCAAATGTCTCTCCTTTGAGGCTAAGCTTGGGTTTTTTTTTTAAATTTCACAACACTCAATTTCAATTGTTTTACATTATCATCCTTTCCATTTACAATGCTATAGTCATTGTGTATATTGTTTTCCTGACTCTGCTTTATTTTGAATTAGTTCCTCAGTTTTTAGATGCTTCATTATTTTCCTTGTTTCTTACAACACAGTAATAAATAATCCATCATCTTCATGTACCACAACATGTTTAGCCATTCCCCAGTCAATATGCATCTGTTTTGTTTTTAGTTCTCTGGTACCACAGAAAGTGCTGCTATAAATATTTTGTTGTTTGGGGAGCTGTAGGTTCATTTGTTCGTCTATATTCTATGCATTACTTTAAAAGACAATTTCTCATTTACTGAGAGAATTTTGAAGAAATCTGGCAGTGTAGTATAATGTAAAAAAAAAAGCTGGATTTGCAGTCTGGTGACTAAGAGTTGAATCCCAGCTCTGCAAGGTGCTGGTGGTGTGACTTTAATCAAGTCATCTGATCTCTCTGGGCCGTAGTTTTCTCATCTGTAAAATGAGGAGTTTGAACTAGATCAGGGGCTTCTAATTTTTGTGCCATGGACCCCTTTGGCATTCTGATAAAGCCTATGGACCCATTCAGAGAAAACAAAAGTGTTCTCAAATGCATAAAATAAAATACATAGGATTACAAAGGAAACCAATTAAGTTGAAAAACAATTATCTAAATATTTTTTAAAGCAAGTTCAGAGATGCTAGGTTAAGAACCCCTGGACTGGAGGATCTCTGGGGTCCTTTCCAGCTTTCTTTGTTTATGACCTTTTAGCATAAAAGTGTCAGAATTAGGCTAAGACCCAGGGTACTCAAGGCCTCCTTTTGCTCAAGAAAAGTATTCCCTCCCCTCCCTTTCTTCCTATTACCTCCATCTAATAGGAGTCTGCCATTGTGCTCCATCCTGCAAAAGGTGACTCTGAGCACCATTTCTTAAGTATACCTCTTCTCCCCCTCCATTAATTTCAGAAGCAGACTGACTCAACTTTTTAATTCAGATAGGCTAAAGTTTCATGTATCTGTCACAAACGTAAAAATGATAGCAAATCAAGGTGAAAGGGATTCTTATCTGTCCTGAAGAAATTTTACCCCTTGTTTTCATGCTTTCATTAGAATGTGAGCACTTGGATTATTTCATATGATGCTTGTATCCCCCGTACCTAGCCCAGTGCCTGGCACATACTAGGCACTTAATAAATAGTTAATTGATTGATAAATTATTAGATTAATCGATCTCTGATCTCATTAATGTGTGTACTCTCTCCACTAGTGTAGACCAAGAGCAAAACCCATTCATGTATTCCAGTCCCAAACAATGTATAAAACCTCCAGAGAGAATTATTATTACTATAATTATTAAATAAAATGTTAGAGAAAAATTTTTATTTTGAAAAAAAAAGGCTCATTATGCCCCTTTTGCTTCTCCCAAAACCTACAACCCTGCATCTTTTGTGGATGCAGTGTCCTAGGGAGAAGGACTCCTCTGCATTCCCAGGGTGGGTTGAGATCTCAGAATCAGACTAACCCACAGCTCAAAAGGAAGGAAAGAGAACAGCTATGGAGAAGTGTGGGAACTGTAAGATAAAGAGTATAAGGGAAAGAGAGTGATAGGAGTACAGCACTAGTTGCAACTATTTAATACAGTACAGGAAGAAACAGGCAACCAGCAAAGCCAGTGAAAGATGTAGAAGGAAACTAATTGCAAAGACTTCTGGAAACATCCCGGCCTCATAAGAGTTTCTTGGAGGTACTCCCCCACCCCCACCCCTATCACATTTCTGACCAACTCATTCACTCCCAGTGGGACTGAAGGAAGAAGTATCAGAGAGGAGAGTGGTGTCCAGAAGTAGAACTGAGAAAAGGGAAGAACAGACCAAACTACAGTGGCCTTTGAGTCTCTCCGCAGCAATAACCCTGACTGTTTACTCTCACCCCGTATGGACTACAAACTCTATATAATCCATCCAACCAAGTCAAGACAACAAGCTTGTATTATAACACTTGCTATGTACAAGATACTATACTAAGTGCTGGAGATATAAAAAAGGGCTAAAACAGCCCCTGGCTGCAAGGAGCTCACTCTCTAAGGGGGGTGGGGGGAGACAACATGCAAATTACTATGTACAAACAAGATATATACAAGATAAATTGGAGAAAATCTCGGAGGGAAAGCATGAACATTAAGGAAGACCAGAAAAGGCTTCTTGGAGTAGATGAGATTTTAGCTGAAACTTGAAGGAAGCCAGGGCACATAATATACAAAGTCTGGAAGAGGGGTACAACAATGCTGAGCTTTCAGTGAGCAAAGAGCCTGTAGCAAGAATCACATTTGCATCAAGAATACTATATAAAAACAGCATATAAAAATCTTGATAAAGACAGAAAAAAAGCTGAGTAGAAGAAATGGCACACATTCAAAGAAAAGAGTCATGTCAAAAGACAAACTTCACAGAAAAAAGCAAGTTAAGTCAAAATCCCTTGAGGAAAAGAAAAGACATTACAAGAAATTCAGCATGGCTCCCTGAAATGAAAATTCCAAGAACGTACAGAATGATTCAGAAGAGCAATCAAAGAATTAAATAAAAATATCAAAGAAATTGGGGAAAAAATTAGGGCTCTTAAGAGATCCTTAAAAGAGGTAGTACCAGGGAAAATCTTCAAACCACCAGTGCCCCTGGCAAATCTCTAAGATTAGAAACTGCAGAAAAGTTTTCAGGCTGTATTTATGGAGGGAAGAAAGAAAAAAATGGGGGGAGGGGAGGGAGAGACATAAATGTGTCAAATAAGCTGCCAGGAAAAAAGAGATGCTATAACTGTAAATTCAGAAGAGGAAGGAGGAGAAGAAACAACAAGATGACTATAGAGGCAGAAGGAAAAATAATAGAATACGTTTTTAAGTTCAGAAGAAGACATTAGAGCTCCAGAAAACAAGACTACTGAACTTGAAAATAAGATGCAAAAAAAAAGAAGAATATAAGCATTATAGTCCTTCCAGGAAAAATAAATCATGAAAAAGAACATATAAATCCCATACTTTTGAAACCATGCAGAAAATTCCTCCTCTGTGGAAATAGATGGTACATCTTGAATACATATTGAGAGACTATACAGAATTCCAACAGTAACATCCTGAAAAATTGTGTCAAAACATCAAAGAAAATAATTAGACATTCAAAAAAAAGAAAAGATTTCAATTATTTTTTCACAAAGCTCTCAGGGGTGAACAAGTATTAATTTTACAAAATTATCAAATAGAAGAACATTAAATACTTCTACATTGTAATGAAAGTGTAGGAAATGAAATCTTTTTACCTGTGACTAAAGCTTCAGTTCATGAAGTGGGAAGTGGGGGAGTTCTTTTGTTTAATTTTCTTTTAAAAATAATACAGAATGCCTGAGTTACACTGAGATTATAAAAAGAAAAAATGAGCTAAAGAGAAATCTGAGGAGCAAAGTATGTAACAGGAAAAATTCAAAGCAATGGAAGATGTGAAATCAAATTTCAGTGCAAAAATTTAATCCCCTCATTCATAGATATACATTGGGATGATACACATAAATAATTCCTCCTTCTGGTGTGAGGGAATGGGAAGTGTGGGGCAATAGGAAAATTCTCATTAGGATATAAGAAGAAAGGTTTTAATCTATCCAAAAACACATAAGTACCTGAGGAAGACTAGAACATTGAGGGGCAGATCACATAGGGAAGAGTGGGAGAGGCTCCCATTAGCAGAAAGAGCATTATCTTGCAATGTTGTGCCTCAGCCCCACAGATAAGAGAAAGTTCTGGAATAAATTCTGCTGAGCAGAGTTAGAGAGTGGAGGTTCGACTTTTAGAAGATAAGCTTCTACAAAATGGAGTTCTGAGTCTAGGTAAAAATTCCTCTTGGAAGGAAATTATTGAGACACCACCCCAGCCCCAAGGGAGTAAGCGGGTACAGCTTAGAAAGGATTGAATGGGGTCCAAAATCAAGATAGAATGACATCAAAAAGGATAAGCCAAAAGGAAAAAGAACAGAACACAAACAGGCTCCTATAATAATAATAATAAACCTTCCCACTATATCCTGCCATGTCTGTTAAAAATTAACATTTCTAGGAATATACTAAAGCATCCTAGAAAAAGAAAAGAGTAGGAAAGGGGGTTTAATGAAAATAGCACTTCTTTAAAAGCGATATCACAAATTAAAACTACTTAAATAGAAGAATGAATGGAGTAACAACAAGAATTCAATACTACAGTTTTATCTAAACTGGAAAAAAGAAGGATAAAATAGGTGAGACAGAATGAAAATGATGAAAGAAAACATAAGCTTGAAAACTGTAACTCTAAATATTAATGGATTAAATTCCCCTATAAAGAAAAATAAATGGAAGAATGGATTATAAACTTAGCAATTTGTTGCACATAAGAAATACATTTAAAGCAAAAACGTAAAGGAAAAATTCAGACAATTATAAAGAAGCAGAAGTTGCTATCATGATCTCAGATAAGGCAACAAACAGATTGATAATGTTAAAAAAAAGTCAGAGAAACTTTATTATGTTTAAATATGCTATTCACAATGAAAAGTTTCTAATATGAATTATATGTACAACAAATGGCATAGTAGATAAATTCTTAAAGAAAAGCTAGGTGAATTGCAAAAAGATTGTGTAACAGCATAATAATAGTAGACTTCGATATTCTTCTGTCATTGCTGGTTAAATCTAACAGAAATATATTTAAGAAGGAAATTATAATGCTGAACAAATTGTGGGGAAAATCATATTTGACCTATGGCAACTTTTAAATGAGATGCACATATATGAATGTACTTGTTTCTTGGCATCTTAATGTATCTTTTACAAAAACTGATAGTATTTTAGGACATAAAGGAATCATAAACAATAAGCAGAAATAATAAATGTATCCTTTATAGACCAGAGTACAATGAAAATAGTATCAACTAAGGGAAACATAAGCAAAAGACACAAAACTAAATAGGTATTTAGCAATGACAGCCTAAATAAATAAAGTGTAGGTCAAAGTTGAAATAATAGAAATAGTAAATTATTATAGTTAAGTTAATCAAAACTATGAGACAACATACTAGACCTTAAGAGTTTAAAAAAAAAAAGTCCCCAGAGGAAATTTTATATCTGAATATTTATGTTAGCAAGATAGAAAAAAAAAAAGAAATCAACTAATTGAGCTTTAAAAGCTAGAAATTACATTATCAAACTTAAATAGAAAAGAAGAAATTTTGAAAATTAGAGGGGAAATAGAGAAACATGAAAATAGGAGATTGTGGAACTGATAAGCCAAACTAAGGAATGGCTTTTTGCAAAAACTAACAATGTTGGTTAACATTGCCTTTCGTGATTATGAAAAAAGAGAGGAAAATCAAATTACCAAAATGGGAAATAAACATAATGAATTGCAACAAACCTGGTGGAAATGAAGATTCATTTAAATCAAGTTTGATGAGTATCTGCAAAACATATAAAACACTCAAACTAACAAAACAAACAACAGAGATAGTAAATAATCCAATCTCAGAAAAAGATATTGAGCAAGCTACAAATTAACTACCAAATAAGAACTTATGAACCAAACAATTTGCAAATGAGTTCTATCAAACATTTTAGGAGCAATTAATACCTATGCTACAAAATTACTCTCAATGACATCAGTGAGATAAAGCAGAGAAAGGAAAAGATGGCCCATTCTCACTAATGAATATTAACAAAAAATGTAAGTAAAACCTTCATAATGAAACTATAGTAATATATTGAGAAAATAATTCACCTCAACTAAATTGGATTCATGCTAGGAATTCAAGGATGGTAATGGGATTCATACTGGACCCCTAAAAGGAAAGGACTATGTCTTTGGGACTTGAACCCCAAAGCCCCTGAACCCAGATCTCTGGCATTTGCCTGAGGCATTGCCATTCCAGTCAATAATCCTTTTAACTACCCTTTCATTATGGCCTTCATTGGCTACACCTGGCCCACCCGGGCTACTTGCCATTCCTAGATCCCATCCAGATCTTCCCACAGTCTTTCTGTACAAAAGTACTGATTTTATCCTCATCAAATGCTCAGATTCTTAAAATCTGGCCCACTTGTACTGGCATCACAAATAATTTGGACTCACCAGGAATCTCCCTCACCCCAACCAGTGTTTTAATTAACTACTTGGATTGAAAGAAGGCTTGAGGGGTGGAATTCTTTTGAGGCAGACCCGTGTCCTTTGCCATTGAATTTTAGAGTTCCCAAGACCCCTAAACCGCAACAGTTCAACATCAGGAAAACAATATAATCATATGAACTGTGAAAATAACAAAAGGGACTTAATTATTTCCACAGATCCAGGAAAAGCTTTTGATAGAAACCTAACACTTGTTTGTGTTTAAAAACCCTGAAAGCATAAGCATAGAAGGATACCTCTTTATGCAATCAAAAGACACATTTAAAACCATGCGCTAGCGTTGTTTGCAGTGGAGAAATGTTAGCAGTTTCCCCAGTGCAAAAGGGAGAAAAGCAAATTTGCCCATTTCCCCCCTACTATTATCTCCTATTATTGTCTCTGAATGTATTGTACAATAAGAAATGGTGATTTTTGAAGAATTCAGAAAAACATGGCAAGATCTATATGTACTCATACAGAGTGAAACAGGCAAAAGCAAACTAACAATATATTCAATAACTACAGTAATATCAATGAAAATATCAATAGCAGGAAGCCATATTCTGAATAAATGAAAAACTAGTGATGGTCCACCAGAACAGACAATATATGTTTCTTCCCCTCTTGGCAAAGAGTTGAGAGATTACTAGATGGGAATATTGTATGCACATTATCAGAGGTGATCACTGTATTGGATATTTTTGCCTAATTGTTTTTCTTTCTTACCAGGGATAGCTAATCTGGGAAAGAGGTGAGGGAAGAGGGTTCTTTTCCAGAAATCATTTTGATTTAAAGATAAATGCCATCAATAAAATGTATTTTTAAAGTATCTTTTTCTCTGCCTAGACATGTCCAACCATTTCGATTTACTCCATGACATCTTCCAAACTACATCATTTAGATCTCCCCTCTCCAGACCTCTTCACCTTAGTGAAAGCACTGATTTCAGTACTCAATCACACTTGTTAGCTGTAAGACCAGTTTCCTTATCTGTAAGGTAAGACAATAAATAGTAAATAATGAATACCTACCTTACAAATGGTTATAAAGAAAGTTCTTTGCAAACCTTGAAATCTATGCAAATGTAAATTATCATTGAGGGTGAGTCTTATTTCCTCAACTAAATTATAAGTTCATTGAGGGCACAACCTTGCCATGTGTTATACCTCTCTTTAATATCCTATAGAACCTAGTCATGGTGCCAGATTCATAAGCTTATTGAATTGAACCTGTGGTCCCTTTCCTGAATAACTGATCACCAAGCTGCTCCTTAAAACTGAAATCCTGAGAGCCACACTGCCCCAAACTGATTTGACTCTTACACCTAACAAAGCACTTCTTAGAAGAACCTTATTCAGAACTTTCCTGAAACAAGTAGTTCTTTGAAAACAATCAACTGGGAAATCACTTACTGAATTTCCATTGAAATTGTCTTCTCCCTGTTCTACTTTCAGAAGTTGCATTATCCTGAGATGAATGGAGGAAGTCTGCACACCTTTCTTTGTGCTATTGTTTTGAATCTCTTTGCATAAAACTTTTGTTACAACATCCTGGTAGTACTTTTTTGTCCAAACACCAAGTTTAGCAATTTAGTCGTAAGTTGAGACTTGAGTTCAACTTTGGGAGGCAAAAAATTCAAAGAGAATAAAGCCATTCAGAAATCACTATATGCATTAATCTCAAAGACTGACAGAACATTAAAACATAAAAGTAAATATAGATCATCTAGTCCTATCCACTCAATTCAATTAGAAAAACATGTTTTATGTACAACACACTATAAGATACAGTCCCCTTCCCTTAAGAAGTATACAGTCTAATAGGGGAAATAAGACAAAGTCACAAAAAACTGACTAAAAATTAGAATGTAATAAGCATATAGGAGAAATACAAAGTGATAAAAGTTTGTAGGCAAGGGAAAGGACACTGAAGGACATAGAGATCATATCCAGGTAGAAAGATAGGAAAGACTTCATAGAGGAGATGCCAACTGAGCTGAACTTGAAGGTCAGGTGTTCACTAGGCAGAGACTAAAAGAGCAAAACATAGAAAATGTTGGGGCTGGTGTGAGCAAAGGGACAGAGGGAGAAAAGGGTAAGATGAGTTTAGCGAACAATAAGTAGTCCACTTTGACTAGAACATAGAATGTAAGAAGAGGAAGTTGAGAGAAAATGCACAAGAAGATAGGTTAAATCCAAATGGTGAAAGGCTCAAAAGACTAAGAAATTTGTATTTTATTCAATGAACAATGGGAAAACATTGAAGATTTTTCGACCTAGGTAATGTTGTGATCAGACCTGCACATTGGAAAATTATTCCAGCAGTGATATGTAGGGGATTTGAGGCGAGAAAGTAGAGGCAGGAAGACAAGTTTTTGGCTATTGCAGTAGGTCACATGAGAGATCATGAGTTCCTGGGCCAAGATTGGATGGAGGGGGGGGGGTGTTGAGATATAGTAAAGATACAATCCACAATATTTAACAACTGATTAATTTTTTTAAAAAAGCTAAAGTTTTCAAGACAGTGACTGGGAAAATGGTAGTGTAAATAAAATGAAATGATTACAAGGAACAAGATGTAAGCAACAAATGAAGGATTCAGTTTCAGATGCTGAATTGGAGTTATCAACAGAATATTCAGTTGGATAAGTACAATAGGAGTTGTAAATAGGAGGGGGAGATAGAAGGGGGAGGAAGAAGGAAATGTCAAGTCTGGAGACAGATATCTGGGAGTTATTTCTATAGATATGAGTAATTGAAGCCTTGAGAGTGGATAAGATCTCCAAGTGAAAAGAGACAGAGGGAAAGAAGGGGAGATAATATATTCCCAACATAGAGGAGGCAGGAGTAAAAAGTGTCCTCAGTAAAAGAGACAGAAGAGGAATAATCACAAAAATGGAAACAGAACCATGAAAATGTTGTATCCCAAATTCCAAGGAAGAAGAAACATCTAGGAGTTATATAGTGGTTAGCCTTATTAAATACTGCAGGGTTATTAAAGAGGATGAATACTGATAAAATGTCATTGTATTTAGCAGTTAAGAGGTCATGGGTGACCTCAGAGAAGAAAAAAAGAGTTTCAGTTGAAGATAAAGATGGAAACTAGAATGCAAAGGCTTGAGGAACAAGTAAGTAATAAAGCAGCAGAGGCAAAAATGTAGACTGCTGGAATACCCCACATGATTTTGCCCTAACCAATTCTGTTATATTTGTGGTTAAAATATTTATCACCACAACCTTCACTAAGTCATCACTAAACCCTCTGTAATGTTCATTTTGTCTTCATTTAAAATTAACTGTTGTAAAGATGTAGCATAGTTTAGACATATTTCATGAATTCAATTACTATTAATCAGTGGGGTTATGTATGCTTGCACTTTCATTAGATGCTTGATAGTAAAATGAAGGATAAATTGTTTAATAGCTTGCTGGTGTTAAATGAAGCTTTTTTTTTTCAGTTTGAGAGGGTTTAGGATAAAGGGACCCCTGAGGAAGTTTGTAGGTAGAGGGAAAAGAGACAACAGGGAGACTGAAGTTACAAGAGAAAAGGAGTAGATGATTTATAGTACACGTTCTGTTGCGGAATGAGAATGAATGGCATCCATGGTACAGAAGGAAAGTTTAACCTTAGTAAGGAAAAGAACTGTCTTTTCTGAATTTGGAAGGAAGGAGATGGTGGGTGGAGCTACAGAGAGTCTTTAAGGAATAGAAATGTTCATCTCAGATTGCTGTAAGCATGAAGGGAGGCATAGAAGAGTGGAAAGACTACTAGATTTGAAATCCCTCATCTGTAAAATGAGGGTATTAACTTGTCCTATTTACCTCACAAAGTTATCCCAAAGAAAGAAGCCTTAAAGCCTTATGTAGCCTTAAAGCACTACATGAACGGGAGCTGGTTCAATTAAACAATTATCAGGCACCTACTATATGCAATGCACTGTATAGATGATGAAAGTGATACGAAGATAAATAAGGCTTAGTTTCTTCCTTCAAAGGGCTTATAATCTGAGTAAAGTAGGAAGCAGGTTATTTGCTAAGAAATGGAATTGAGGGCCTGGAGAGAAGAGGTTTGGGAACAGTCTCTCTGAAGAAATAATGATTGATAAATAAAAATATTGCAGGGAAACGTTGAGGCTCCAGCTGAGGCTACATACGTTTTTAGGGGACCCAATCAGAATAACTCTTCAACAGTGTTTGGTTGCTGGAGAGCAAGGGCAGCAAAGGACATTGTCGGGGGCTCCCCAGGTTTGGGAATTGGCAGAGCTAGAACAGCAGGTCACTGGAGGAAGGAATTCAAAAGTAAAAAAGCCTTACAAATTAGGAAACCAAGGCCCAGGAAGATTAAATAATTTATACAAGCTCAAATATAGTCAGCTGCAAAGATGGGTCCAGAACCCACCCTCAGATCAGTAAAGTGATCTTTCCTCTATGTCACACTCTAAATTCGTTTTTTGTGGTACTCTAAGAAAGGCAATCTTTTCTCAGAAGTTTACTAGGTATATTTAAATGGAAACTATTTACAATTCACAAATTACTTCACTAGGCACAAGGTGTATTGTCTCTCAGTACCCTCAAGGTATGTTCTTGCTCCAGAAATGTTCTCATAACAGGTTAGCCAGGACACCAGACTGTAGGATTTTCTTCTTAGAGACATTACTAGGAATTAACAGAGGGAAAGTTGCAAGGGGCAGGGAGGAAGGGAGGAAAAGAGGAGAGGGGACCAGGAACACTGAGATAATTCTGGGCTCTGTGCCACTGATGAGAGGTATGAAACCCATACCTGTGCTTCTTTCTCCCTGCAGGTTTCATTTTACTGAGTTTGAATGAAATCTGGAAAGTTTCATTTACAAAGTATATTCCCAGTAGTCCCTGGGTTTCTTGTGAACTTTATAAGGAAGAAATCAAAAGGACAAAGGGATGTTTAACATCACTTGTAACAATACCATTTTTAAAAATTCCATTTTATGCAATATTGTTTAAATAATAATTAAATAGCAGATCAGAATCACTTGTGAGAAATGGATATAGATTTCCTGTTGAAATTTTAAAGAATCATAAGGTTGTAGAATGAGATAGAATCTTGGAGGGCAGGACATCCAATCCAACATAGTTACAGAAATCCACTTTACAATACAGAATCATATAGTCTTATGTAACAACCTTATCCTATCAGCAGTCAGCTTCAAATCACCCAGCACCCTAATCCACATTATTATATCCCTGGGCATTTTGCCTGGTTATGCCTGTCAATTACGACAGTCACATATGGGCCCAGCCACCACCTTCTGGCCACTACTATTAGTTCTATAATACTAAGTGGCCCTAGGGCCACTGCTGCTTTTAGTAAATCAGACACTTGAGTTACGGGGCAAAACAAAAGGTTAGGGTGGGGAACTTTCAGCCTTGAGGCTACATGTGGCCCTCTAGGTCCTCAAATGTGGCCCTTTGACTGAATGCAGACTTCACAAAACAAATCCCCTTAATAAAAGAATTTGTTCTGTAAAACTGAGACTCAGTAGGGGCAGCTAGGTTATGCAGTGGAAACAGTACCAGCCCTGCAGTCAGGAGGACCTGAATTCAAATCCAACCTCGGACACAACACTCACTAGCTGTGTGACTCTGGGTAAGTCATTTAACCCCAACTGCCCTCACAAAAAAAAAAAAAACAACAACTTGGACTCAGTCAAAAGGCCACATCCAAGGACCTAGACAGCCACAAGTTCCCCACCCCTGCTACACTTATAGTATGATGGAGCAGACTGAAGAAAGACCTAGGTCATATTCTGGCCTAGATTATATTCTGCCCTTGGGAGTTTAGTTTAAAAAAACCTGTGAATGGCTTGTGATTATCTGGGTCCCAATAAGAGAAACAGATTCTCTAACAGAGGTTCTCAAATTTTTTGGTCTCAGGACCCCCTAACACTTTTAAAATGTTATTGAGGCTCTCAAAGAGTTCTGTTCATGTGGATTATATCTATTAATGTTTACTATAAAGGAAATTAAAACAACTTAGTATTATTATGAAAATAATTTTGATCTCATGGACTCTGCCCCCAGGAGAACCACTGTGCTCCAACAACAGGATGGAGGTTGGGATTCTAGCCCAGGGAAGAACAAGCCCCGATCTCCTCAAGGGACCCAGAACTGCCCCACTCCCACCCCGACCCACACTTGTGCCATGAAACAACAAAAACAAGGAAATACACTTATCTGGACCAACCACAGAAGTGGATGAGAAGTCAAACTAGTTCTGTAAAACACTATAGCAGAATGAACGAATATACTTAGAAATGAGCACCAGTCATATGCAGTGGAAGCAGAAGGGAAAGGAGATAAAGAGAATCAGCTCTTCTACATGTTCCACAACCCAACTGCTTTTCACCACTTTCCAGTCATCCAAGAGGACAATCACAAGAAAATATGTTCTTATACCTTACCCTTCTCACTTTAATATTAACAATAATAATAATAATAATAATAATGATAAGAGTAGTGGTGGTAGTTGTGGCGGTGGTAGTAGTAGAAGTAGCAGTAGCATTTATATAGTGCTTTAAAGTTTGAAAAATACTTTATGTATTTCTTTTGTTAACTTCTCACTTAATTCTCTTGGTGGGTTTGTAGAAGGGAACCAAGCTGCCATTACAAAAGTGCTCCCTGGTAAAATTAAGAAAGTATTAACCACTTGTATCATAAAATTCAACATTCTAAGCACTTACCAGCTCTGATTCAAAGCAAACCCTGCTCCCTAAGGTTGAAGTTTGTTAATAGAGAAATAACCAGGAAGTTCGCTTGCTTCATAAAACTCAAATCTCCACACACTCCAAATCAGGGAACCATGACAGTGACGCCAGTTAGCACACAAACAGGTCTGTAACTTGAAGTCTTTTTCCTCTTTCACTGGATGGGGGTGAGTGTGTGTGTGTGTGTGTGTGTGTGTGTGTGTGTGTGTGTGTGTGTGTGTGTGCATGCTGGTCTCTACAAGCTGTACTTCCACATAACTCTCTTCTGGGCTGGTTTGTACCTCTCAGTCACAGCCTATTCTGTCCACCCACCTCTGCAGCCCATGCTAGAGTCAGAGTTAATGAAATGGAGAGCTCTCTACCCTAGTGCTGGAAGCTAAGTAAAAGGGAGACAGCTGTGTCATTGCCAATGTCTTTACACTTCACTTCCATAGGTCCTGTAGTGTTTCTGTATGCCTCACACATGGGTCCAAAGGGAAGTCACTTTTAGTACTCGTGTACTATTTGTCCCAAAGCCTTCTGGGAGAATGCTGGCCCCTCCCAATACTCACACAAAGGTTGCTTACACTTAGAATTACAGAATTTTAGAACCCTACAATCACAGACTTACAAAATACTAGAATGTCAGAGGTGAAAGGGACCTGAAAGGTCATCTAGTCTGTCCTTCTACCACATCCCTTCTGAAATATCCCTGGCAAGTGATGGTTACACCCATGGCACTTTTGACACATTCTATCTCCTGTAATTCAGGAAAAGAAAAATATATTTCCCAAAAAATTCCTAATGTAAATTATTCATTTTTGGTTTTCTGGAGAATCTGTTTTTATAGAATTATTTCAATTTTTTAATAGAGACCAAAAATTTAGCACTTTAGTGCTCGATTAAAAAATTCCTATTCTAGTACTTCATTGTAACATGGTGATCCTGGGTTCTTGAAGGCTATGTCAGCAGAGGATAAACTCTGGCAGGTTACACAACCATGAAACACTTCAAGTACAAATCTGTACAACTGGAAAAGAAGGTGGGCCAATTATGTATACCACCACCACCACCACTACTGATATTGATATGGTTTGCAAAACTGCTTCTCCAGTGCCCTCCTTCTTAGGGCTAGTAGGATTTCCTTTCCTATTTCCCCACTCCAAAGGTGTGTTTGGGGCATTCACAGCCTCTCCCCTTAAATGATCCTGGCTTTGAGCTCTAGTTTTTAAAGGGCATTTATTGGGAAGAACTCATTCCCATTCCTCTGAGACCAGTGTGGAAGAGGGCCTTTTATTGAGACAGAACAGAATTTCCTATACCAATGAGCTAAGTGCTGTAAGCCCCTGCATCAAAGACGTGAGCCAATCTAACATGGTTGTACCCTAGGGAGCCGAAAACTTTGTCCTACCCATCATGAATATTTCTACTTTCTTCACCATAGGATCTCATCTCCCATATGGAGGCCAGGCCCCAAAACCTGTGGACTAGAGGATCCCAGACTAAACACTTCTAAGTTATTCCATGAGCTATATGTAAAACACCAACATTTACCTATGAATGCTGGGTAGCACCTGCTCAGTATAGGTTATGAATCATTGTGATTGTCCAAGGACATACAGTTCTCCTTCCCCCATGGGTCATGTAATAGCCCTTTCAAATTGGACAAGCATGCTTGTTAGGCCTATTAGATTGTCAGGGGCAGGGTAAGGATAAAGCAGTCTTGAAGATCACCACTCAATCCTCCCTTCAGAACTTCAACCAAAACAATTCTTTTTTTATTTTATTGTTTTTAAATTTTTTTTTTGGCTAGGCAATGGGGTTAAGTGACTTGCCCAGGGTCACACAGCTAGTAAGTGTTATATGTCTGAGGCCAGGATTTGAACTCAGGTCCTCCTGAATTCAGGGCCGGTGCCCTATCTACTGTGCCCTAGCTGCCCCCAACCAAAACAATTCTCAAATCTCTGAACTCACTCAGCTATTCCAGAAGGGACCCAGCATGAACAAGGCATCATTCTTGTTACTTTGCACTTCTATAGAAGCATCTTGCAATACCCAAGTATTTCTTTGCATTCCCTTTAAAATTGCTGGTAATCTTTCAACAGGAGACTGCTGTGGTTTCCACCTAGTCTACAGGTGTTTCATTTTGACTAGTTGGTGCTGTCACATTGGCAAAAATTCAGTCAAGGGGTTTGAATTACCTCCAAGTGCAATATCTGAATCAGACATCAGGTGGTACATGATTTGAGCAATTCCTCCCTGTCTGCCCCAACTGTACTGCCTGGAGAAACCCCCTTTTAGCATCCTGCAGTATCCCCTCTGGCTACTAGGGGGCATTCAAAGCCTCAGCAAGTCTCACTGCCAAAAAACTAGCTGCTTGACATTTTTTATTTTGTTACCAGGGTCTTAGTTTAGGAGATGAAATAGTGATCATATATCAAAATATGGAAAGTACTATGATTATTTTGGCCCCAACCCTAATTCACTATCTCAGTTCTATCCCCTCCATTTAGTCACAGATTTAGACATAGCCAGTAGAGTTTCACTCCAGCTTTATTGCACATAGAATAAAACTGGAAAGGAAAACAAATGAACCCACATAGAGATAAGTCCTTGCTAACTCTGTCTCCCTTTCACGGCCCTTTCCTTCCCAAATCTTCTATACAGATAGGGTGCCAGAGACACACAAGGCAGAGGCAAGTGGAATGTCTTTCATTCCTTTTCCTCCGTACCTCTTCTTCATTTAGTGGTAAGGTGGTAAAGTCCAAATGCGGTCCTCCCATTATTGCCAATAAGATCAAATCATTGTAAAAACGCCACCAGATCAGTTTCGTTTTGTGTCTCCGTACTGTTACCTTCCCAGTTTCAGCTTCAAATATTCTTGGGATGATCTCTCTGCAGGCTCATTTTTCTCAACTGCTTGTCATCTGACCTGTAATCAGTTTTGTTTCTCCCCTCACCCATCCACTTGAAAAAGTTACGGAATGTAAGGAGCATTAAACAGAGTCAATGAGGTATTAAGGTTTTTACCCCTCCAAATGTGAGTGGTCACATTCATAGCCTCTGAGTAGTTAACCTCCTGAGTAGCCTATTCACAGCTTATAACATGTGGGAATCTGGAAGTTACAAGATTAAACAACTGAAAAAGGTCACCTCATATAATTTAATTGGGATAGTGTAAAGCAGAGGTGTCAAATACATTACCAAGCAGACATGCTGCTCACAACACTTTTGAGTGATGCATGAACTAGATAAAAATAATTATAAAATATTTAACAAAATAAATAATATTACATTTTAAAACTAAGTCAATATGTGACCCACAGGGATCCTTATGAATGGATTAGTGGCCCCCATTCTATTTGAGTTTGACATCACCAGTGTAAAAGATGTGGGGGGAAGTTCCTTAAGCAACTTGATGAAACTATAGGGCAGCTAGCCATCAGCAGGCTAAGGAATCAGTCATACTTCTGGTAGCCCTAAAAATCATGAGCTAGCTTTGAGAAGGGAGTCATTGCCGGCAGTCCACAAGAGAGACAGCTAAAGAAGAAAAATTTGTATGTGTCTCTTCCAGAGTTGGGGTAGAGGCTGGGAGAGGAAATTTCTCTCCCTCCCCTTGTCAACTCTCCCAACAGGAGATGCACACCCAGCAGAAAGTAGGGCCCAAACAATCCAACCACAGAGTCAAGTTGAGCTGTGAAAAGGAGCAGGCCCAGCAGAGTGCTAAGTTGTGCCCAGAGGGAACCTCATGAGGATGCTACGAGAAAAGGCATAGGGACCCTGCACTGGTAGAAGTCTGAGTTGTCCCAGCCTGACGTGTTCCCTCTAAATCTACCTCTCCACTAGTATACTCTATAGTTGACTGTTGCTCCTGCTGATGCTGGGAGCGTGCCCCAGGTTTATGAAGTGAATGTTCATAGTAACTATAAATGTCCTTCCTTTGAACTAATTATGTCAACAAACTGACCGATAAAGGCAGTGGGGATTTATGAACTATAGTTTTAGGAGTGTAGACCACTAGAGTACCTTGAACCAGGGTAGTCATCCCTAGAGGAACATAGCTAGTAACTTCAAGTTAGAGAGCAGCTCAGAGAATGGGGTGTCCTATACTATTTTGTGTGGCGATATTGACTCGTGATCTTTTGGCATATCCTACTTCTTTATGTGTTTATTTAGTTTGCTTGTTTGTTATTTGCTTGTTTATTTGTTCCAAACCTGTCATTTCACTGGTTTGAGAACTCCATGTGTGGGGGCAGCTAGGTGGCGCAGTGGATGGAGTGACGGCCCTGAAGTCAGGAGGACCTGAGTTCAAATCCAGCCTCAGACCAACCACTTGACACTTACTAGCTGTGTGATCCTGGGCAAGTCACTTCACCCCAATTGCCAAAAAAAAAAAATAAGAGAACTCCATGTGTGGAAATAGCCATTACTGATGCAAATCAGCATTTCATCTGCAACTTGTATTCTCAGAGCAGGGGTCAAACCAAATCCTCGGCCAAATTCAGCCTGCTGCCTGTTTTTGTACAGTGAAAAAGAATTTATGTATTTTAAGTACATATGCCAGCCATACAAAATCAAGCATCAGGCCATGGCCTGGTCTGTGGTTTGCCTACTCCTGGCTTGAAGTCACTGAAAGGTTAAATGACTAGCCCAGGATCACGCAGCCAGTATGTGCCAAAAGCAGATCTTGAACCTAGGACTTTGAGACTCCAAGGGCAGCCATCCCTCTGTCTCCTTCACCATGCTGCCTGCGTAACATTTAAAATACCAGCTCCTATTTTAAACCAACGCTGCCTTGGTGCAAGCATCACTGTTATCATTTTAAAGATGGAGTTTCTGAGGTTCTAAGAAGTATAGTTATGCCTTCCACATCACGACTTTCCCCATTGCAGTTTCAATATGTTGTGGGTTGGCATAAGAAATTAAATGGGAATTTTGGGGGAGTTTTGCAGAAACCGTATACAACATGCAAAGGCCAACAGACAACACAGAAAAGGTTTAGAAAATCAGAAATGCTTAAATATATGTATAGCATTATATAATATCAATCCAAATGTTACAATAAGGTGCTATAAATATCCCATAAGAGAAAATGAAAATCAAACTTTTTCTCTGGTATTAATAGATGGCCAAAAATTTTTACATAGATTTTCCCGATTGTGGGGGCTTCACACACCTAACCCCTGTAATGTGGAAGGGATAACTGTAAATGATTTACCTAAGGTCACACTGCCAGTAAGTGACAAAGTCATGACTGGAAATCAGGTCTTCTGAATCTAAAGCCGGTACTCTTTCAACCAGGTAAGGCTAGTCTCTGTTTATAACCCTGTCCCCAAAGTTGTGGTTCAGGGGCTAAGCAATCTGATCATATCCAGCCACTAGAAGCCCTCAGTAGGAGAAATAGCATCTAATACTCTACATAGCTATGAGTTCATGATCCTAGTCACCTCTTCACTGCATGCAATATGCTTTCCACAGTAAAATATCATCTGACATCTGCTCTGCCTTAGGATAAATGTACAATCCAAATATGTGTCATATCAGGGAAAGAAAACATTAAAAAAAAACCTTTTGGAGGAGCTCCTGAATGATTACATGGTTGTTTTTAAATATTAAGTGTTGTTTTGAAAATAATGCCCAAAAACACAATCTGAAATGAAATTTGAAGCATATCATCTGAGATTTTGTTTTCATCAATATTTCAGGAAAACTCCTGGATACTACAAGATCCTTATGAAGTTTATAATTCCAGGGCTTCCCATCCACATTCCCAACCCCACTTTAATCTGTTCCAAATTAATAAGGAGGATTGATAAATACACATAATTAGTTGATGAGCCAAAGAATTTTGTTTTGCAAGAACTAAAGTCCTTACATTTTGTTTGCAAATTTAAAGTTAACTCTAGTCATAGTGTCAGAGACCACAGCCAGAAGGTCCCTTTGAGACCATCTACTCTAACAGACTCACTTTACAAATGAAGAAAATGCAGTAACTTGTCCAAGGTGACATGGCTTGTTAGTGACAAAGCCAAGAGTAGAGTCCAGGGCTTCTGTCACAAATCAGTCACGTTCACTGAAATCTTCAAAAAATCATAATTTATAACCATTTTTCAGACATCCCCTTCCCCTCAAGGACTGAGTTTTGGGTATGTTTTTGGCTTTTGGGAGGCTGGGGATTGGGTTATGATTGTTTTGAAGGGGAGGGAAATAGGAAGATGATAATACTTGGAGGAGGGAGGGTGGTTGAGGCAACATGGAAGGTTTGAAATCCAGTGCCCTGTAGTTATGGATTATATTACTGGAATGGGGGTGGGGAGAATGAAAATTGATGCCAGCTACACAACAACATCAAAGAAGTGAGTCACCAAGGAATTCCGTCTTCATCCCTGAGGTAGACAGCAGAGCTGAAGGGCAGCAAAGCGGTGAGAGGAAAGGCCAGTGAAGCGTACCCTCTACACTGCTGAAAAACGTGCTCCCCAGATACTGTTCCTTGGCAAACGATTTGATGTTTCCTGCAAAGCAAGAACTTATTTGGCAGCAGGACGAACTCATCACCCCTGTTCTTCTCATACCACATGACTGACTAATGATAATAACTCACATCTGAGGACAAACTGAACATAGCTTACTAGGAAAAGAGGAAAAAACAAAATGAAAAAACAACCGTGTCAGAAATCCTTCTTTAAATTCGCTTGTGCATACAAAATGTAAATGGACACACAAAGACTCATAATGATAACATTTATATAGTGCTTTAAGGTTTGCAAAGAACCTTACTTATGTCCATTATTTTCCTTAATAATCACAATAACTCTTTGAGGTAGGTGTTATTATTATCCCCATTATATAGATGAAGAAACTAGATCTGAGAGAGGATAAGTAATTTGCCCAAGGTCACACAGCTAAAAAAATGTCAGAGGGACAATTGAACTCAGGTTTTCCTGACTCCACATAAGCATTCATGATAACAAGACATTGAATGTGACAGGGTTAAGCCCTAATCCTTCATGTCACCTAGAGACCACAGATACAAGTCTTATAATGAATTTTAGGTAACTATAGGAACTACATTTTTCAATGAACCTTACCACTACCATTGCCAGTACTGTTATTATTCACACCCTTGTGTTTGTTACAGCGGAAATGCCCACCCTTTTGCCCTCTTCTTATCCAAATCCAACCTTTCTCTCAAGCTACTCTGAGGCTTATTGACTTCTCTCTTCTCAGTTAGAACGGTAGCTGCTGATTGTGATATACTATTTAACACTTAGTTGTAGACTATTTTGTATTATTCCTACTGTTTCATTTGTAAGAGTCTTATCTCTATGCTTTTTGAAGGCCACGATCAGAACTATGTCATCCCTTTCTGCTGTATATCCACAATGCCTAGTATTGTAGCGGCAAGTGGACTGCACATGGAGTAAAGAGACCTGCATTTGATTAATTATGTTCCGACATTTAATAGCTGTGTGGCTGAGGTCAAGTCACTTAGGCCTCTCCGAATCTCATTTTTTTTAATCTGTAAAAAAACAAACAAACTAATAAAAAGTATGCCCAAGCATTATCTCAGGTCTTCATTGTCCCCTTGCCAATAAGGACCTTGTTCTAGCTTTGATGTTTCCCCATCTAAGGTATGAAGTACTGACACTGATGATGCTTATTATTGATAAGCTGTAAAGTCCTTGCCCTGTCCTGGGTTGCCCTATTGACACTACATTGATTGATTGATTGATTGATTGATTGATTGATTCAGAGCCAGTTCTTACATTTGGACTTTACCCTTGGCTCTGGTCTTTAATTGGAAGAGAGACAGAAAGCAGAGAACAAGAGCCGGGAGATCAGGCAGACAGAAGTTGGTCAGGCACACACGGGCTCGGTTCCCTGTTGTAAAGAAAGACCCACAGCCATACAGTCACAGTAGAGAACCATGTGCTACAGAGTTCCATGTGCAGTAGAGGTATTCCTGGACTCAGGCTCCTGAATAAGGCAGAAATGGGAGCTTAAGCAGCAAAGGACAGTCATGATGGAGAAGAGCAGACATTGACGTTCAGTGGTGCTGTGCTTTACTTATACCATGCATGTTCAAGGAAAGGTGATAACTGTAGTGATCTTGGCTGCTTTCCCCTAGCAACAGGGCTTCAATTCCAGGGTAAAACTGTCAGGAAGACTATATAAATCCCTAGGTAAGGGGGAGGGGTGACTCATCAGGGGGTGCAAATTGCTTAATGCTCACAATCACAAATGTTTCTCCTTTTTGCAGTGAGAGCGAAGGAACATGGTTTAGCACACTGCACTTAGCACAATGCCTAGTATATAGTAAGTGCTTAATAAATGCTCTGTCAGTCTATCTATCTATCTAGTTTGGAAAATACTATGAGTCCGTGGTGAAATAGAGCTCAAGGTGATGAAGGAGGGTTATCTTAACTGCTTAATGTCTCAGATGTCTGTCCTATTTGTTAAGGTGGGGTGGAAGGAGGGTGCATGTTTTGGGTAGGGTTTTTATTAACCCTGTCACATGCAATGTCTTGTTCTCCTGAATGTTTACATGGGAACTAAGGCCTCTTCTTTTTTTTATGGAGACCTAGAAAGAAACCAAATTCTGCTATTCTCAGTACGAACATGAACTGAAAAGAGTTCTGTCAGATACACCCCCAAGACCGAACCTAGTTCATGTGAACTCAGAGCCTGATTCTGGACGATGTGTAACACTCTCTCAACCTATCTCATAAAGTCGTTGTTTTGTTTTAAAGTGAATTGTTTTTATTATTATAGTACGATGCTAAAAACATAGA
Organism: Phascolarctos cinereus; assembly: GCF_003287225.1. Classification (NCBI taxonomy): domain Eukaryota; kingdom Metazoa; phylum Chordata; class Mammalia; order Diprotodontia; family Phascolarctidae; genus Phascolarctos; species Phascolarctos cinereus. The sequence continues at coordinate 203,115,059 of NW_027555736.1, forward strand.
CATTTAATATATGCTCATTGATTGGCTGGAGAATGATATCTGTGAGGGATGAAAACAGGAAAAATCAGGATGAGTCTTTGTCTTGTCTTCCCATGGTCACAGGAAATGATAATTGGGCTTCAGGAAAAATATGTAACAACAAATTTATAAAATTCAGCAGGAAGTCTGCTCGGTAGAATTCCTCTACATCCCTCCCCTTTCTCTCTTTGGTTTAAATATATGATTTCATTAGTGTGAGGAATACCCAGTGTCTAAACGGCCTCCACCTGTGCATAAGGGCATGGATGGAGCACTAACAGGTTAAGTAATTTGAAACTTAGTCACTTGGTCATATATGTAGTACTTCCATTTAGAAGCAAGATTTAGGGCAGCTAGGTGGCGCAGTGGATAGAGCACTGGCCCTGGATTCAGGAGGACCTGAGTTCAAAATCGGCCTCAGACACATAACACTTACTAGCTGTGTGACCCTGGGCAAGTCACTTAACCCCATTGCCTAGCCAAAAAAAAATGAAACAAAATAAAAATAGAAGCAGGATTTGAACAATAATTCTCTGCCTTCAAGACCAGTCCTGTATTCATTCATTACATCATTCCATACAGCCTGCCTTTAGGATAATAAGTATCTTAAAGTATAGAAAAAAGAAAAGGGCCTGGGCAAATACATGCTCATAGAATTATAGACAAGTTTAGAAAAAACGTCAGAGGTCATCTAGTATGGCCTTACACAGATCATTAATCCTTTCTATAACATCCTCAACACCCTTTAGTCTCTATCTGAAGACTTTTAATAAAGACCTCTTCCCCAGTTTCTGAAGCAAACAATCCATCATACTTTTGTATGACTTAATTGTTAGGAAACTTTTCCTTGTGTTGAGGCAAAAATATTCCTCTGGGTCACTTCCTGCTTCTTTCCTCTGGAGTCAAGTGGAACAAGCCCAATCCTATGCCCAGTTTGAACTATTTAAATTAAGTATTTACTGAAGCACAAAGACATAGCCACACCCACCTTAAATGGATCTAGCTAGAGAATTTCTTGAATATTATGCAAACCACAAGATAGACCTTTTAGTTTCCCTCACTGCCATCTGTTTGTTCTTCATATTACAGAAAAGATGACAGTCATATGTGTAACAGCTCCTAGGTTACCATTATCCAGGATAATATCCCAACTCCAGGCTACCATAGTTTCTAGGGGATTCTATGGTTTTATAGAGAGTTAGACAAAGGGAGGTGAAAGGTGAACAAATTCCAGCTACTTCTTTGGACAGCTCTGATTGGCAGGAAGTTTTTCTGTACATCAAGTCTAAATCTGCCTCTGCAATTTCTTCAACTCCCAAACTCACCATTCACCCTCTGAAGTTAAGTTGGACAAAGTCTAATCCCTCTTTCACATGACTGTCCTTCAAATTATTGAAAATATAGCTATCATATCCCCAAGCCCCCACCCCAAGGCTTCTCTCCTCCATCTCAAGATTTCAACTGATCCTTATATGAAATGATCTCCAGTCCCCTCATCGTCCTGATTGCCTTTCTCTATCTCCAGTTAATTTGTCAATGTCTTTTCTAAAATGCGGAAATTCTGATTTCAAAATATTCCTATTTACTCAAACTCATTAGAACCAGCTTGAACTTTAGAGATCAGCCAGTCCAACTCCTTCATTTTACATAGGGAAAAACTGAGATCACAAAAGTGAAATGATTTGCTCAAGGTCACACAGGTAGCTAAATAGTAAAACCAAGATCTGAACCCAGGTGATCTAATTCCCAGTGCATTGCTCATCCCACTACTGACAGTTCCGTAGCAGAAGATATACTTTTTCAGTAACCGTAATACTGCTTTCTGTCAAGGTGGCAGGAAAACTGAATTAGAAAATTTCTTAGCAAGCCCTGAATCAGAGAAAAAGAACATTTATATATCCAGCCCTCGAGACATCTAGTCCCACATCACCAAATACCTGTTGCACATCTCAAACTAGATTCCCCATAGTCATCCCAAGCTTAACATCTCCAAAATGGAGTCCATTTTCTTCTGCCACAACCACTACCCCAAACCTAACCCTCCTTTAAATTGATCCATTTCTGTTGCAGGCCCAACTATCTGTTGAGGAACCTATGGTTGAAAGCTAAGAGTCATCCTTAAGTATTCTATTTCTCTTTACCCATACCAAATCAGATGTCAAGTTTTGCTCCCTCTACCCCAACAATGTCTCTCACACCCTTCCCTTCTCTCCACTTACATGGCTACCAGTTTCCTGGATTATTAGAAGGGAACACCATCTGGTTTTCTTTTAAATTTTTTTCATTTTCTTTTATTCTAACCTTTACAAATACTAACATATATGACCATTTCCATATACAAAGAACACACAAAAAAGAGGATTTTATATGAAACCATGAATATTCTATTATATATAGCTTTTTAAATAAATAACAAATTCAACATATTAATTCTAAAGCTATCTTTTTTGTATATTTCCTAAACTTATATCTTGTCTCATCTGTGAACTTTTAAAAACTGTTTAATTGATGCTTTCTTCTTTTTAGGGAGTAGGGGGATCTTACAACCACTGCCCCCTTTCCTTATCCATGTTTTCTCCCTCTCTGTCCCCAAAAGCCTTACTTTTACTAAATAAGTATAGTTAAGTGAAAAAAAAAATCCACACATTGACCATGTCAGAAAATGTATGTCTCCTTCTGCGCCTCTAATCCACCGCTCAGCCGTTTAGAAGTGGGAAGCATGTTTAATTATTAGTATGCTGGACTTGTGCTTGGTCATTGCATTGATCAGAGTTCCCAAGTCTTCCTAAGATTACAGGCTTGTAGTCAATGGTTAAATTATTCTCCTAGTTCTCCTCACTTTATTCTACATCAGTTCATACAACTTTTCTCAGGTTACCTAAATCTATCCCATTTGTCATTTCTTATCACACAATAATATTCTAATACATTTTTAGTCCATAACTTGTTCAGATATTCCCCCAATTGATGAGTACTTTTTATTAGTTTCTAGTGTGTCACTATAACCAAAAATTCTACTCCAAATATTTTAGTACATAAAGACCCTTTTCCTTTTTGTTTCATCTCTTTGGGATAGATAGACATAGATATATGTGTGCATATGTATGTATATGTATATATAATAATATTTCTGGATCAAAAGACTTCATAGTTTAATGACTTTTTGATTTTAGTTCCAAATTGCTTTCCAGAATGGTTAGATCAATTTACCACTTCACCAAGTGTCCCTATTATTTCCCTATCCTTCCATATAACCTTCAAAAATTGTTATTTTCCTTTGCTATTATCTTTGCCAATCTGATGGTTATGATAAGAAAATTCAGTTGTTTTAGTTCTTATTTCTCTCATTATTAGTAATGTGGGGCAATTTTCAGATTGTTGTTGATATCTTGGATTGCTTCTCTTAAGAACTATCTATTAATTTTTTTTTTACTATTTATCTATTGGGGGATGGCCTTATATGTTTGAATCATTTTTAACACATCAGACTTTTAACAGAGAAACTTCCTATGAAGATTTTCCTAGATAATTGTTTCTCTTTCAATTTTAATTTCGTTGTTTTTGTTTATGCAGCAATTTTTCAATTTTAGATAAAAGCAGTTGTCCATTTTATCTCTTGTAATTCTTTCTGTTCTTTGTTGCTAATAACTCTTCCCCTTTTCATAGTTGTGAAAGGGTTATTCTTCTAATTTCTTTATGAATTTATAATAAGGTCATGTATCTCTTTGGAGCTAATCCTTGTATAAAGTATGAGATATTAGTCTAAATCCAAATTTCTGCCATACTATTTCCCAATTTTCCCACCAGCAGTCGTGGTACTTGTATTTATCAAACACTATACTGCCATGTTTATTTGTTTCTGTCCTTTGAACACCCAGCTTTTTTCAATTAGCACCAAATATTGTAGTTTTAATGATTACTACTTCGTAATGTAACTTAAGACTTGGTACTGATAGGCCCCTTTTTCATTATTTCCTTTGAGATTCTTGACCTTTAGGTCCTCCAGATGAATTCTGTATTAAATTGTTCTAGTTTTATACACTTTTGTTTGATTATGGTGCTGAAGAAGTAATTTGATTTTAGGTAAGATTGTTATTTGTATTATATTGGCACGACTCAACATGAACAATTATTATCTCTCTGATTATTTGTCTCTATTTCCATAAAGGGTTTTGTAATTATACTCATGATTCCTATGTGTGTCCTAATAGGCGAACTCCAGTATTTCTCTTTTGAATTTTGAATAGACTTTCTATTTTTAATCTCTTCCTCCTGGCTTCTGTTGGAAATATATAAGAAGGCTGATACATTTGTATGTTTATTTTATATCATGCTACTTTGCTAATGTTAAATTATCTCAATATTTAGTTGAACCTCCAGGATTCTTTAATTCATATTTTAATTCGTATTTCTTCATATTATATGTGTATATAATTCATATTTTAATTCATAATTAATTCATATCATTTGCAAAAAAGCAAACAGCATTTTCTCTTTGCTTAGTCTTATTCCCTTGATATCTTTTTCCTTGTCTTATTCCTAAAACCAACATTCAACTATATTAAATAGCAGTCATGATAATGGACATCTTTACCTCTTTTCTTATTGGTAAATCCTCTAGAACTTCATTACAGATAGTGCTGGCTCTTAGTTTTAGATAGGTAGTATTTAGCTTATTAAGAAAAGATCCATTTATTCCTGTGCTTTTTAATGAATTAACACAAATGGATGCTTTATTTGGTCAAAAGCTTTTTCTGTATGTATTGATAGAATCATGTTATTTCATATCATTTTATTATTAATATTGTCTATTTTGCTTATAATTTTCCTAATATTTTATTCGATATTTATTTAATTTTTGACTGTAGTCTTTCTAAAAATCCAAAATAGTTATAAGTTGCTATAGCCTCTTGGATGCTATTCCATTTAATAGTTTTATATCCATGTACATTAGGGATATCAGACTATAGTTTTCTTTCTGTTTTATTTCCCCCTCATTTAGGTATCAAGAACCTACTTGTTTCATAGAAGGAATGGAACATCTTCCCAATCAGCTTCCTGTTTCTCCCTTTTTCAATAGGTCTTCCACACAGTTGTCACTATGTATGTCACTCCCCTGCTCAAGAACTTTTAGGGGCTTATTATCGCCTCTAGAATAAAATATGAACACTTCACCTTGACATTTAAAGCCCTTTATATTCTCATTTTCCCCTAACTTTTCAAGCATATTTCATATTATTCTCCTTCATATGCAGACAAAGTAGACTACTGGATATTCCCTGATGTTGTCATGTCCAGCCTCCATGTCTTTGCCTAAGCTGTGCCTCTTGCCTGAAATATACTCCCCTCCTCACCTTAGAATCCCTACTTTCCATCAACACTCGATTCAGATGCCACCTCCCTTAGAAGCCTTTCCTGATCCTCCTGGTGATTGTCGTTCTCCCCCTCCTTATCATATTCAAACTCATCTGTTTGCAAGTTTAATCTCACCATTAGCATGTAAGCATATTGAGGGCAGGATCTTCTTTTCTTTTTGTCTTTGTATCCACCGCCCTTAACCCAGTGCTTTGCACATGTTAGACATGTGCAAATTTTTTTTTATTGGAATTGGAAGCATTTGAAAGATATTTTATCCAGGCCATGACAGACCCCAGGAGTATTATTCAGTGAGCCTATACTCATATATCTATTATCAAAATTAAAAGATTGTAGAGTTAGAAAATAATTCAGAAGTCATCTAGTACAAACTGTAACTGAATATCAGTCCCCTTCTACAACATTCTAGTGGTCATCCACCCTTTGCCTAATGACTTCCAGCGAAGGGAAACCTACCATCTCCCAAAGCAGCCAATTCCACCTTCAGATAGCTTTCCTTGTTAGGAAGTTCTTCCTTGCATCAAAACTAAATCTGCCTCCTTGCATCTTCCTCTCCATGTTCCAAATTCTGGTCTCTTTCTGGAGGAATGCAGAGTCAATCTAAACATTTGAAAATGGCTATCATGTCTTCTTTAATTCTTCTCTTCTCCATGCTAAGCATCTCCAGTTCCTTCAACTGAGGCTCACCTGCAATAAACCTGAAACTTTTTATCGTCCTTACCATCCTTTTCTTTAGTGCTTACTCCAGGCTGTCAATGTTTTTTTTCTAAAATGCAGCATCTGCAACTGAAGAGTCTTTCACATTTGCTCAGAACAGAGCATAGAAAAATGAGGCTATCCTCTTCCTCATCCTAGATCCTATACCTCTCTGTGCAGGCTTAGATTGTATTCATTTTCTTGGCTTCCTTATGGCACTTTTCACTAATATTAGTTTTCCCTTCACTAAAACCCCCATTATAAAAAAGAAATAATGTTAGTTTGGCATAACTTTTTCCTACTTTTCCTGTCCCAAGATTAAAGATTACCCCCTTTAAGATCAGTGTCAAAGTATCTGGCATAGTTGAAAAAGCATTGGCCTTGTAATCAGATAACTTGGGATCACATCCCAACTCTGTCATTTATTAGCCCTGTGACCCTAGGCAAATAATTTAACCCCCTTGGGGTTTGATTTCCACATATATATAAGATGAGGGGATTGGATTGTATCACTGGCATCAAATACAAATGGGAGTCACTGAATCATACATAAGTATCCCTTCCAGGTACATATTGACTTCGAAAGCCACTATATTAACATTATGTTTTATTGTATTTTTTATTCATTTGGTTAAATACTTCTCAGTTACATTTTAATCTGTTTCTAACCATGGTATTGTGGGCCCCACATTTGACACTTCTGGACTAGATGACCTCTGAAGATTTCCAGAACTATGAACCTGAGATGGGGATGACTTTTTGCACCTGGCAACTAGCTACTCAATCAATATAAATGGTTGACAGCCTCTGGCCAGCTTAGGTTAAAAAAAAAAACTACGCATAGTACAGATGATATTATGAATGAGAAATTTTGGAGCTGTCAGGCATTCCTTTGTGGAACCATTATAGTTGGAGCTAGGATTTGGTCAAAAATAAAGTTTTTACCAATTGAACTTTCTGGTCAGATTTTAAAAAACATCAACCATAAAAGCCTATCTCGGGAAGAGTGTGAAGTCACTGATTGCCAAGAATCCCAGCAGACCTCACAGCATTTCTCGTTATTAAAAATCATTTCCTTGGGCTTACATCTTGGTTTTAGAAGCACAAGAGGTCATGAACTGTAATATCTGAAGCAAATGTGTTGGACATCTGGGATCTGGCACAAGTTTCTCCTGTGGGATATATTGTTTGTGCAAACTTTTATAGAATTAAAAAAAATAATCGTGAGTTACAAAATATTCCTGTAGCCCAGTAATTATTTCCCTGAAAGCCAGAAACAAAATCCAAAATTCATCAAACTGCTCAATAAACTTAATTTAAAATCAAGTTTAAAATAATTTATTATAAACACATTTATAATAAAAATATATTAGCTTTTAAAATCTGGAACTACAGCAGCTTCAGTGGGAATAGGGCTGTACTAATTGATTTGCCCAGGTCAGACATTAAAACTCATCACTACTTTTAAAGAGAGGTTTTGTGGTCTAAAGGCAGTGGTTGCCATTCAGTGGCTCATGAACCCCTTGAGGATTCTTGATGATGGTCCAGAGGATTCACACTAAAAAGTTTTAATAGTATATTAAGCAGTAAATAATTGCAGAATTATGAATAGTATATTAAGTTACCCTGGGAATTCACAACACATTTTGTTATTAATTGCTGTTGTTGAAAGAAGTTTATATAACAACAACAACAAAAAAGATTAGGAACCACCATTCTAGAGAAAAGTATACAGGATCAGAAGTCAACAGACCCAGGCTCTTGGCCTGGTTCTACTCCTCACTGGTTACATGACCTCAAATAAGTTATTTAATCAAGGAATCAACAGGCATTTGTTAACCACCTACTATTTGCCAGGCACTCTGATAGCATTGGAAATACAAAGGCAAAACAAAAAAAGGAAAAACAAAATCTCTGCTCTCAAGGCGATTACCTCTTATCAAAGGACCTTACAATATATCTGATCCAGTGTTTCCATTTCATAGAATTTCATTTAATCACAGAGTTGGAAAATACCTCAGAGATCATTTAATTCAACCCATAACCCCACCTAAACAAGAATCCTCTCTCATAGTAACAAATGACATTTATTTTTGAAAAATGCTTTCCATATATTCTTTCATTTGTGCCTAATAAAAGCCCTGTGAGGTAGGTACTACAGATATTATCATCTTCATTTTTCAGGTACAGAAACAGACTCAGAGAAGTTAGGGATGGCTTACCTCTTGTCACATAGCTGATAAATATCAACAGAGGTACTTAAACTGAGATTTTCCTGAACTCCATCCACTATACCATTCTGCCTTTCTAGTAGGCAACCTATTCTACTTTTGGATGGCTCCAGTTATTAGGAATTTTTTTCCTTAAGTTGATCCAGAATCTGCCTCTCTTCAATCTCCACCTATCCCTACAGACTCTGCCCTCTGGAGCCAATCAGAACAAGTCTAATGCTTCAATCCAAATAACAACCCTTTAAATACTTGAAGACAACTATCTTGTCTTCTATAATTATCCCCAGAGCCTTCAGTCTTGGACCGTATCATCTCCATCCAAAAACAGAAACCTTTTGAATATAATTATTCATATCCAATGATTTTTCGTTATTTTGATCCAAAGAGAACTTGTGAAATAATGGAATTGGATTTTTCCAAATTGTTAAGGAAAGTTTATAATATTCAGAATGAATAAGTTAAAATGGTTTGAATATATTAACTATTTAAAGGGAAGCAGAAACAGAATCTGGAAAAGGAAATGGCAAACCAGTCCAGTATCTGTCAAGAAAACCCCATATGGGGTCACAAAGAGTTGGATGCAGCTGAAATGACTAAGAAATAACAGCAAAGAAACAAAATATATACTAGTATAATGAGATAAAATAAAAATATAAAATTCATCTTTTTGGAATAAATATATTAATATATTGTACATAATAAATATATTAAGCAACTAATGGCAAATTTGCTTGACCTCTCCCAGTCTTAGTTTTTTCATCTGTAAAATTAAAGAATTAGGTTGGATGACCTGTATGGGCTCTGCCAACTCTAAAGTAATGATCCTATAATCCATGATTTCATCATTGTGAGTACTCCCTAAACTGACTCAACTGTGTTAATAGACTATATTCTCATGGGTCTCTATTGCCAAAAAAAGTCATTATGCTGAGATCACCTTTTTGATGGTAAAACTTTCTGAGGTTAACTAGGTTGATCTTTTATAGACCCTTAACCACAGGCTGTTTCCTACCAAGGTTTGTACTCCAGAGAGCCCAGGGTCAACTCTATTTCATGATTAGGCATCAAAGAAGGACTTTCCGTAGACGATGTTTAGAAAATGCAATCTTACTGAATTTTTCAACAACAACATTTTTTCCAGTGTTGCTATATGAATAATGTAATAATGGCACGATCTTAAAAGAATGCAGATCACAGATGACCTAAAGAGCAATGGAAAATCATAATGATCGTAAGTAGGCTGCAATATTACCACAAATAATAGATTAACTGTAAAAAGTATGAAAGATGTAATACAATTCAGTTCAACAAAACAACCATTTAGTAAGCAACTACTGTATGCAAAGCATTATGCAAGACCTAGGAACAGAAAGACAGAAATGAAATAATCCTTCACCTCTAGAAGTTTATATACCAATGAGGAAGATACAGCATACACAACAACCAGGTGGCACAGTGGATTGAAAGCTGGACCTGGAGTTAAGAAGATCTGAGTTCAAATCCAGCCTCAGATACTTAGTAGTTGATAACCCTGGGTAAGCCACTTAGCCTCTGTTTGCCTCAGTTTCCTCATCTATAAGATGGAAATAATACCCACTTTCCAGAGTTATTATGAGAATATAATGAGATAATATTTGTAAAGGGCTTTACAAACCTTTAAGTACTATATAAATGCTAGCTCTAATAATTGGGTCAGCTAGGTGGTACAGTAGATAGAATGCTGGGCCTCAAGACCTGAGTTCAAATCCAACCTCAGATATTTAGTGGGCAAGCCTCTTAACCTCTATTTGCCTCAGTTTTCCTCATCTCTAAAAATGGGGATGATTAGAGCACCAACCACACTTGCAGGGTTGTTGTGAAAATCAAATGAGACAGGATTTGCAAGGTCCTTAGCACAATGCCTGGAACATAATAGGCAACATATAAATTATATACAAAATAATACAAAGCAATTTCAAAGGGGAAAGTATTAACAACTCATGACAGTAGGGGGTCAGGGGTTAGGAAAGACTTTGTATAAGAGGTGACACGAGCTATGTCTTAAAGGAAGCTAGGGACAGCAAGAGGCAGAAGTAATGAAATATTATATTCCAGGCATGGTGGCTTACCTGTGTACAGCTTCCAAAGTTTGGTATGGAGAACAGCCCACAAGCCAATTTAACTGAAATGGAAAGTCTGAGAAAGACAATAATGTAAAATAATACTAGAAAGTTAGGCAGGAGATAAATTGTGGAGGTCCATCAATGCCAGGTTTAAGATTTTGTACTTCTACTTCAGGTAATAGGAAGCTATCAAAGATTTTTGAGCAAAGAACTAACACAATCAGATCTATGTTTCAGAAATATCACTGGTATTGATCAACTATGAATGACTTAGCTCTTCTCAGCAACACAATAATCCAAGACAATTACAAAGGACTCATGATGGAAAACGCTATACACATCCAGATAAAGAACTGATGGACTCTGAATGCAAATCAAAGCATCCTTTTTTCACTTACTTCATTCCTTTTTTTGCTTTTGATCTGTTTCTTCTTTCACAACTGTCTGAATGCAAATCAAAGCATCCTTTTTTCACTTACTTCATTACTTTTTTTGCTTTTGATCTGTTTCTTCTTTCACAACTGTAACTAATATGGAAATACTTTACATAATTGCACATATATAATCTATATCAAGTTGCTTACCATTTCAGAAGAGGGGAGGGAAGGAGGGAGAAAAATCTGAAACTCAAAATCTTGTAAAAAGGAATGCTAAAAGTAGAAGAAGAAGAAGAAATATAGTTATTCTTGCTGATGTGGAAGATAATGGAGAGAGGTGAAAGTGGAAGCAGGGAGACCAATTAAGATTGTAGATTTAGATCTTTAAGGAGCTCAGAGGCCCCTCATTTTACATATGAGGAAACAGGTCCAGGGAAGTTAAAGCCAAGTCATTAAGGACTTTTACCTCTAAACCCACCCTTCCCCTCTCTGAGAGAAGGAAGAGAGAAGGGGAAAATCCTTAGCCTCTTTCTCTCCCAAGAAGCCACACAAGGTGATTACAATCAACAGAAAAGAGACACGGGCTCATAGTGGAGAGTGATGTGTGGGAGAAACAGAAAAACCCATATTCTTGTCTTAATTTTACCCTTGGGATTTTAGCTATCAAATATATAGGATAAACAATTCATAAATGTTACCAGGTGGTCTTCTTGACCACTAAACAAGGATCAGGGTTCTAGCTTATATAGTCTGTTAAATATAAAAACTTCCTGGGGGCTAGCCCCAATCCCCTTAGCATACAACTGAATTTATAGTTATACTCAGCAGAACAGTGGAGAATGAACTTTATCTAAATGGGGCTAAAGCTCAACAAGAAGCCAACATTTCACAGTGAAAAACTAATATAAAGGGAGTTCAAGCTCTTGGGGGGAAAATATCTCCATCTTGGCAGACAGAGGGGAGAAAAGAAGGGAAGAGAGAAGATGCCCTCTAATGAATATCTTCAGAGACAATAGAGGATGAGTCCATTATCCCTGTGATTCCCTCTGGGTATTGCTCTCTGATTGTTGGTACTCGAGGGGCATCTGGTTTCACCTAAACAGTCTCTAGACGCTCTCAAGTGTGGGAGTGTGTTCCCAAGCTCTCGCTCACTCTCTCACTGACCCCCTTTCTTTCTTTTCTGCTTTACCCCCATCCCATGCTTACATCTGACTGCCCACTAACTCTCAAAAAAAAAAAAAAGATGAATTATTTGCCAGAGATAAAGCAACTATAGCTGAATCCACAGGACAAGAAAGCAAGAAACCCCCAAAGGTAAACAGCTTTATTAATTAACACTGGGTAACTCTAATCCTTAAGCCATTCACACAGCACCCTTCTCACACCAACTTTCACACTGTGGCCAATCGTACAACGTGACTCAAAGGCTGCTTCAGAGTCTTTGCCAAGGCCTTATCTCATTGCAACAAGCAGCAGAAATTGACTCTGCTTAGATACATAAAGAAAAACGAGGAGAATCCAAGGGGCAGGGTTCACGTTTCCCTATGATTGAGCTGGTCCTTAGGTTAAGGAATGACAAAAGAGCAGAAACTCTGCCCACCCTGTCCTCCCCCAGCTTTGACAAAAGCAGCAGATGCTGTTTTAGCCCAGCCAGAGAGCTAACAGATACAGAGAACTGGGACAGGGTCCAACACACATGGCTGCAATGTGCCTAGGAAAAAGAGGACTAGAATCAACCTAGGGCCAGTTCTATTCTCCTAAAAGCAGCCTGGAGCAGGGACCAAAGACTTTCAAAGTAAATTCCCCAATACTGGAGGAGGTAAAGACAGGGTTTTTATCTAGCCCTGGGGATATACCCACTATCAAAGTGAGAGGATTCAGAAAGAGTAAAAGGGGAAAATCTGGGGAAAAGGCTAAAAAGACCAATGTTTTCAAAAGGAAGAAAATTTAATTAAAAACTAGAACACAAGCATATAAATCAACAGAGAGGATACTAAAAAGCAATGGTGAGTACTAAAATATCAGAAAGATTTTAAATTTCTAGAAATAAATATTACACAACAAAGGCATTGAATGCCTGATAAAACACAGAACCCTATGGACTCCTAAGAGATCATGGAATCACGTGCTAGAATAGTTAAGAGAAAGAAACAGCTTACATGAAGTTAGAAAGGAAAAAATGCTGGAAGTTATACCTTAACAACAGAAATAATTAGCAAAATAGAAAAACTTGAATCCTCAATGTCCAGGCTTTCCAAAGAAACTAGGATACAACAGATTGATGATACAAATATATTGAATCGAAGAATAATCTGGTAAAAGAGAAGCAAAAGGGATAGGTGACCTATATGCAAGCAAAAGCCTTTGATCTCAAAAACAATGTGTAGAGACAACTTAAGAATTTAAAGTCTCCCAGAAGAACACGACAAATCAAAAACATGAACACTGTAACATAAGAAACAACACAAGAAAACTGCTCAGAACTTTTGAATACCAATCAAAATAATCCACAGGTTCTCTCTTGGGGAAAAAAACAATCTTATAGTTCAAACTCCAAGATACTAACTTCAAATACTATAAAGAAAAGGAAATTCAAAGAACATATATAAGTAACTATTACACACCTACTAAAAACCACAGAAGGAAATGGAAAAATACATTTTGAAAAGCAAAAAGTGCTCAAGATACAATCCAAAAAATTACAAAACATTCAGAAGACCTGTGAAAGAAATAATACACTAAATTGGTTAGGAGAGACAGCTCAAACTTGGTACTTTAAAAGCTTTAATTCTATGAGGAACTCAAAAATATTATTAAGGAATTTTTTTTAGAGCATAGACCATGAACCAAAGAATAAAAGTTCAGAATAGACCAAAAGGGAAGGTAATTAATACCAAGAATCAAAAGAAAGCCTACCAAACAAAAGAATGTAAAAGAGAACAGATTAGGAAGACTTTTAAACTACAAACAGGTCTTGCTTTATGTAACTGGGCCATTGCCCAGACCTCTGCTTAATGTAATTTGCCTGCTGATGCAGGGAAGGGAAGGAGGGAGGCAGGTAGGAAGGAGACCCCCTGGCAGTGGAGAGAGGGGTATGCACAAGACTAAAGGACATATAGGGGCTGGAGAGAAGGACCCGCAGGAAGAGAAACATGCAGGGGCAAGGCCAGCACATGGGGGGCCTGGGCAGAACCCAGAGGAAGAACAAGGGGGGAGGGGCAGACACTAACTCAGACTGGAGAGGACTGGTGACACCCAGGGGATAGGCACTTACCAAACACAGACCAATGGGAGACAGACACAAGGAGGCAAGTCACTTAACCTCTGTTTGCCTTAATCCACTGAAGAAGGAAATGGCAAATGGCTCCAGGGTCATTGGCCAAGAAAATCTCATGATCATTATTGGTGTGCTGTGATCCATGGGGTCACAAATAGTCAGACACTACTGAACAACAACATATATAGAATAAAAATGGGAGGCTAAAACAGACTTTTGGTGCACCAGATAGCAAGTATTTACCATATGAAGAGATAAATGAGGAAATTCTATCAAGTCTAAAAGAAACATAAACAATGAGCCACTATCAATATTAGACTTAGGTGTTCCAAATACCATTGAGTCTAAATTTATAAAGGAAAAATTAACTTAGTTGTAAAAGACAAAGATAGTAACATGAAAGTAGTAGGAGAATTTAATGAATCTCCTGCAGAATTGAACTAATCTAACAAAGCTAAGCAACAGTGATATGGTTGATGAGGTTCAGAATCAGGCTGTCTGGAAAGAATTCAGGAGGCTGGTATTCCCCTAGTCAAGAGAGCTTTATTGACACAAAGCAGCGTGCTAGTCCTTAGGGGTACTAGAAATTTGGAGAAGGGCAGGGGCTTGCTTTTATACTCAAGTTTTGGGCATTCAGCTAAGAGCCAAATATGCTCCTGCATGGGCAGTTAACTACAGGGAAGGGAAAAAGGAAGGAGAAATAGGTGTGCTGGGTACATTTCAAAACAGTCCAAGGATGTGGTCACAAAACAAGGAACTTAGCTTGCAACATTCAAGGATATGGTTACAAGCCATAGGGGTTAGTCACATACACAGCGAATTGGCTAAAATAATAAGGTTTTCTTGTCAACAGGTACAGCCTCCTGTTACTGGGCAGATTTAGATGTAGGCAAGGCTCTCATTGTCGCTGGGCAGAGAAGTCAGCCTCATCAATAGGGATAATATAGAATTGAACAAAGTGTTGAAGAATTTAAAGCTAAAATATTTACTTCATCACTTAAATGATACTAAGGAAGATACATTATTTGACAGGCCTCCATGACATTTATACAACTTTTTACTATGTATTAGGGCACAGAGGAATACAAATGATTGTAAAGGGTAGAAATACTAATCACATCTTTTATAAACCATGGTGAAATAAAAGTAGCACTCATTTCAGGGAGGACAAACAAAAGTCATGCACTTTAAGTCTTAATAATTGTCACAAATTGTCATAAATAGCAAGTGTTTGAAAGAACAAATTGTAAAAATAATAATTATTATATCAGTATTATATAATAAGAAAATAGAAAAAGAAGATTAATGGACAAGATAATGCATTTTAAAAATTTAGAAACTAAACAAATAAAATCAAAATAAGTATGAAGGAGGAAATCTTGAATATTAGAGAAATGTATAGGTTGGAAATCAACAGGATTATAGAACTAAACTAAAACCTATTTCTTTGAAAATACAAATGAACCTAATAAACTCTTACCTAACCTGTTAAAACAGAAGAAATGAAAATGCATTGTCAGTATCTACCGTGTAAAGTTATATATCAACAAAACTGAGAGTGAAAAATTACTTTTGATAATATAAAATGCCCAAACTAACAGAATACAAAATAGAAATCACAATCTATTCTCAGAAAAGGAAACAACTAGCTATGAAGGGCTACCAAAAACAATAACAACAACACTCTTGGTTCTGATGCCTTTGCAGAATTCTTTCAAACATTGAAAGAGCAATTAATTTTTATACTGCACAAATTCTTGTAAAAAAAATTGAGAAAAAAATCACTCCACTAAAATCTTTTTATGAGACAAATGTAGTCTTAATGCTTCATGGCAAAAAAAAAAAAGACCTTAGCAATTTGTTTTTGTGTTTGTTTTTTTTTTTTTATTACAAACAAGTCGAATTTGTAAGAGGGACTGGAGGATGATTTCAACATTAGAAAATGACCAACATCAAATCAAGGCAATTAATCATTTTAACAGAGTTGCAGGCTAAAAAATCAACATTTCTACATAAAAATAAACAAAACACAAGACAATAACAAAAAAGGGAAAATTCCATTCAAAATAACTACAAAATACATTAAAATTTTGGGAGTCAGTCTGCTAAAGTACATGCAGTACTTTTATAGATTCAATTACAATCTCGTTCTTAAAGAAATAGAGAACAAGCCGAACAGCCATAGAAATATTCATTTTCATGGTGAGGATTTGGCAGCATAATAAAAATGATAACATTATCTAAGTTTAGTCACGTATTTAATGCTATAACAATCAGACAATGAAAGGGATTCTTTAGCTAGATAAAATACCAAATTCATTTGGAAGAAGAAAAGATCTAGAATATTAAGAGAAACATTTTTAAAAGTAAGACTAAATGTAAACTGGCACATCTAGACCTGAAATAGTAAAGTCAAAATCATCAAAATTACTTGGTACTAGTTAAAAAACAGATGAATGGAACAAACTAGACAAGGAAGAATCAGAAATAATTAAACTCAACAGCCCAGTATTCAGTAAACCTGAAAAACATCAATTACCTTGGAAATAATTATTGATTTGACAAGAACTGCTGGTAAAATTGAAAAGCTGTCTAGCAAAAATCAGGCTTAGGGGCAGCTAGGTAGCGCAGTGTATAGCACATTGGCCCTAGAGTCAGGAGGACCTGAGTTCAAATCTGGCCTCAGACACATAACACTCACTAGCTGTGTGACTCTGGGCAAGTCACTTAACTCCAAATGCCTCGCAAAAAAAAAAAAAAGCAGGCTTAGACCAACATTTTACAGCATTTTTTGTAATAAATTTTAAAAGGATACATGACCTGAGAGGGAAAAGGACAGATATAAGCATTTATGTAGTGACAGGTGTAGGACAAGCACTATGCCAAATGTTTTACGAATACTACCTTGATCATTGATTAGTAATGATCAGACCATAAAAAAACAGAAGAGGAGCAAACCATATCACATGCCTTTTACAGCTATGAATGGGGGGGTCATTTTTTCAACATAGAAGCAGTTACAAAAGATAAAACTGATAATTTTCGCTACATTATATTGAAAATTTTTTTTACCAAAAAAAAAATCATAGCATTCAAGATAAGAAGGAAAGCAGCCAACTGGGGGAAAATGTGTTAAATATCTCCAGTGAGAATTTACGATACAAGATATATAGAGAAATGACAAATATGTTCAAACAAAAGCTATTGCCAATAAAAAAGTTTTTTAAAGATATGAAAAGACAGTTCTCAAAAGGACAATTGATAATTTTAAACAACTATATTGAAAGAATGTTCCATATCATTAATCATAAGAGAAAGGTAAATAAAAGCCATCCAGAGATTATACCTAGAAAATTGGAAAAGATGCTGAAAGCTATGATTTGTCAGTGTTGAGGGGTTGCAGAAAGATGGGCATATATATTAATGCATTGTTGGTGTAATTGTAAATTGGTATAACCTTTCTAGGAAATAATTTGGAATCAGGAAAAGAAAGTAGCTAGGAGGCTCATATCCTTTGACCCAGAAATTCTACTGCTAGACATGTATTCCTAAGAAGCTCACTGACAAAAAGAAAGGACCTACGTATGCTAAAAAGCATGGGAAAAGCTAATACAATATCATGCAGAGCAAAGTAAATAGAACAAAAAAAAAGTCCCACCTAATCACTTAGAACAATTTAAATGGGGGCAGCTAGGTGACACTTGATACTATGTGTGTGACGGTGGGCAAGTCACTTAACCCCAATTGCCTCACCAAAAAACAAAAAATAAAAAAAAAATTTTAAACCCAATTTAAATGGAAAGAACAATCACCACACACAAAAAAAATAAAAATAAAATAGAAACTTAACATTGTAAAATTTGAAAGGACAAGTTTAGCCCCAAAGAGCAAATATGAAAATATATCTCCCCTCACAGCCTTGCTGAAAACTGAGTCTCATATTTGTTAACATATTTTAACATCAGATTTTTTTTTCAATATATTGATTCTTTTGCTGCATTTTTTTTCTCTTTCTTTTTTAAATGTTCTTTGTTAATAAGGAATAGATTTCTGAGGCAGGACAGGGATGCAAGGGAAAATTTAGAGAATGTAAAAAAAAATATAAAGAAAAATCTGTTTTTGAAAAGAACACATGAATTCTACACAAGTCAAACTGACTTAACCTAAATTCAACATCCACAAGGATAACTTAAGAATCATAGGTCACCGGAGCAGCTAAGTGGTGCAGTGGATAGAGCACCAGCCCTGAAGTCAGAAGGACCTGAGTTCAAGAAATCTGACCTCAGACTAAACACTTGACGTTTACTAGCTAGCTGTGTGATCCTGGGCAAGTCACTTAACCCCAACTGCCTTAAAAAAAAATAGATCCCCCAAACAAGATAAATTTCAAATAATACAAGAAAACTGCTCAGAACTTTTGAATACTGACTACATAGAGCATCACTGATCAAATCCATAGATACAGAAAAAATCCTGTGCTTGAAATGTCAAAGCACGCAGTGGCTAAATTTCCAAATTTCAACAATGAACAACTAACTTTGCAAACATCCAGCAGTAAGGTTTTTAGCTACGAAGAAAGATCAATTCAAATAACTCAATCTTACTCTTCAGTAATGAGTAATTAGAGAAAAGACTGAAATAAGATATTCCAACAAGCAAAGATCAAGCTACAAGCCAAATTAACTTGTCAATTGATCATTAAGCATTTATTAAATGCTTTACATTTAAATATATTACATTAAATGTACATATTATATACATGCATACAAATGTAAGTATTACATATATTAAATATATAACAGGCAATGAAAAACATCTTTGCACTCAAAGAACTTAAACTCTCCAATCATGAGAATCAACATATACACATGAAAGCATTTATAATTCATATATGTAGAACTTCCTTTGGGGTGCCCTTTCCCAGATGGTACTAATGATGTGGTTTAGGGGTTCTAGGACCCCCAAAATATCAGGGTACAGGGCAATGTCACCTGGAATGAATTCACGTACTCAAACCACCTTCTAGTCAAGTGGCAACATTTTATTGAAATGCTCTAAAGTGGGCCAAGTTCTTTAGGGAACTTGCAAAATTTAAAAAGGGGGTGCCTACTAGGAGAGTAGCAAGAGGGATACAGTCATAGGTGCAAGTGGGAAGCGCTCCCTCAATACAATTGGTACAGGTGTCTGAGGTGAAGTTCCTGAAGCACTTATCACTAGTAGTATCCGCACAGGTAGTACAGGTCAAAAGACCAGTGGAAGCATTTACAAGCCCACCCCCAAAAGGGGTATTAATCTGTCCAGTGGCTGTGGAACTTATCTCCCAAGCAAGGGAATATTCCCCTGTCAAGAAGCAGGGTATCCAGATAGAAAGATTAGCCCACAAAGGAATGACCAGCACAAATGGGGTGTCAAAAACCTTTGAGGGGGTCATGCCAAGGAGGAGGGCTTTTACAAAGATTGTATCTGGTCACAGATGAAGGGTGTCCTTGTGAGTGTGAGTGTCAGACCTAACAATCTTGGACTTTCCCCTGGCCTGCTGAGTTTCCCAGTTAACTAGATGTTAACAAGTCCCCATTTGTAGCGACTAAGTTGTTGAGGGCCAGAGCTAGAAAGTCTAATAAGGGCTTATTTATTCAGAATATTTGGCTCATCGATTTCCTGTGCCTGGGAGGTGTTAGAATACTATGAGGGATCCTTGAACCTTGATAGCAAGCAGGTGTGTGTAATTAAAGTAACACCTTAGGGCTGGGATTAGTTACATAAGAATAGTGGGAACACCTCCAGGGGGTGATTGTTAGCTTTCACTATTTAAACTAGACCCTCAGAATAATAAAAAGCTCAGTCTTTCACTGACTTGCCTGGTCCATGTCTCTTCATTTCACACTCCTCCATTTGATGCAATACTTAGTCGTGGGGACACTACGTGAGCTCAAGGCATCAGGGAGAAGGAGAAAAAGAACTAACGTTATCATTGTCAGAACAGAGGAAATAATTCCAAGAGGGAGGGAGAAAGCAATTGCTCTGAAGGAAATTAAAGATGGCTATGGCAAAGCCAAAACATAAGAGGAGGAGGGCACATATGATTTTACCTCTTTCCATCCACCTGCCCGCTGGAGGAGGCCAGGGCCCTTCTAAACAGTAGCTTCTGGTCATCCATGAGTTCACAGGTATATATCAGAGTCTCTAACACGGAAGCAAGAAGGGACATTGGTTTAATCCTAGAATTGCAAATCCACCTGGGGAGGCCCTCAAGGTTTACTGCCGTTTGGGTGGTGAGTATGACTCAGTAGGGTCCCTTCCAATTGATATCTAATTGTTCTCCCTTTGGGGTTTTCCATGACTTTAAATATACCCAATCTCCAGGCTGTACTGGAGCAGGACTCTCCTTTTTCATTGCCAAGAGGTTGTAGAAGATGCTTATTGCCATATTCTTTCTGTTAGGGCATTCCTGACTGCTCCTGAGTTGCAAACTGAGTTACCAAATGCTGTTCTGCGTCTACAAGGATGTCGGATGTTAAGAAGGGCCTCCCATACAGGAGTTCAAAGGGGCTAAGTTTGATATTTTCCCAAGGTGTGATAAGGACCCTGAGCAGTCCAATCAGGAGGTTTTTTTACTCAGTGCTCATGAGTCTCTATACACAATTTAGTAAGGACCCATTGGAGGGTATGATTCTTTTTCTCTACTTTTCCAGAGGACCGAGGATGCCAGGCACAGTGAAGGTGATAAGCGACTTTAAGTGCCTTTGCCACAGCTTGAGCTGTCTATGAAGTGCAAGCGGGGCCATCATCACTCTGCAAGGAGCTAGGCAAGCCAAAGTGAGAAATAATCTCCTTTAATAGGAACTTTGATACCTCCTGAAACTTTCTGCAAGGAAAGGCTTCTACCCAATCAGCAAAGGTGTCAACAAAAACCAAAAGCAATTTGAAACTCCTACATAGGGGCATATGTGTAAAGTCTATCTGCCAGCCTTCACCTGGGTAGATACTTCTCCTCTAAACAGGTTTTAAAAGAGGGAGAGGTCTGACTGCCCCTTCAGGATTTACCTGGGCACAAGTTGAGCGAGCCTGACAGACTTGTCAGATGGTTTCTCCTAGCTTATTGCCAGTAAAAATGGGCTTTATCGGAGACTGAAGGACATTCTTCTCTAGGTGTGTGGCCTGGTGCAAGCCAAAAAGAAGCTGCCACTGGATTTCCTCCAGGATAAGAAGTTGGTCTGAAGTTGTCTCAAACCACCCAGAGAGGGAGAGAGAGTATCCCCTTTCTTTAGCAAGGGCCTGTTCTTGGGGACTATAGGAAGGTGTGAAGAAATCAGAGCTGTGGGACTAAAGGAGCCAGGACAGTTGGCTGGTGGGCAGAGTTCTTTACTGCAGTGTCAGCCAGGCAATTTCCCACAGCCTCTGGTGGCCTTTGCAAAAACATAACAGCTCTCTCAGATGGTTTCTGAACAGCTTGGAGATGTAAGATCTCCTGTGCATGTTTGATAGAGGAATTCTTTGCTGTCAAATATCCCCCTTCCTTCCAGATTGCCCCATGGGCATGTAGAACATG
The DNA here is from genome assembly GCF_003287225.1 of Phascolarctos cinereus. Lineage (NCBI taxonomy): Eukaryota > Metazoa > Chordata > Mammalia > Diprotodontia > Phascolarctidae > Phascolarctos > Phascolarctos cinereus. The sequence continues at coordinate 203,136,685 of NW_027555736.1, forward strand.
GAAGGCATATTCTGAATCAGTAAAAACATTCACCCTTTTATTTTTCCCAAGCTCTAGGGCTCTAACGAGTGCTATTCTGCCTTCTGGGCAGAGGTCCCAGGAGCTAGGGGTTTGGCCTCTATAATACAGTGGTAGAGGCTGACTGCTGCATACCCTGCTCTCCTCACCCTTTGTTCAACAAAGCTGGACTTACCTGTGTACTGTTCTACCTCCGGGTTAAGGAGAGGGAAATCCTTAAGATCAGGTCAGCTATAATAGACTGAATCCAAGGTCTCCTCACAATCATGAACTAGAGCATCTGGGTGGGTGCTGTCTGGGAGGAGGGTTGCCAAGTCTAGAGTGTGGCACACCCAGAGAGTTAGATCAGGGGTATCTAAAGCAAGGCCTGATATTTAATGAGCCTGCCACTAGCCAGCCACTAACGACCTTTTGCTTCTAGGATGCTCTGAACTTGGTGAGAAGCCAGAACTTTCAAGGGTTGGCCAAGTGTAAGTTTTGAGGCTTCCTCAATTAAAACTGCCATTACAGCCACTGCCCAGGGGCATGAAGGCCATCAGCAGCCACAGAAACTAATTGTTTTGAGAAGTAGGTAACCAACTGGGGTTCAGGTCCTAGGAAGTGGGTTAGGAGTCCCAAAGCTTGGTCTCTCCTTTCATCAATATATAGAGTGAAAGGTTTGTCTAGATTGGGTAAAGCTAATGCTGGAATGGCGATGAGTTTGGTTGTCAAGGTCTCAAAAGCCTTAGCCTGGTCAGAGCCCCACTCTAGAGCAGAAGTTCCTAAACTTATTTGGCCTACTGCCCCCTTTAAAAACAATTACTCAATCCCCCCTCCCCGGAAATCTATTTTCTTTAATCTTTTAGTGTTTTTTTTAAAAAATTGCATCATTTTAAAAAAATATAATATATATATATATATTTAAATGATGCATCTTAAATTTAATAATTTATTGTAAATTTGTTGGGGTTTTCCTGCATTGAAATTTTGATGAAGCAATATTGCGTCATGTAACCATATAGCATCGTATTTCCAAGTCCTTATATGCGCATATTCCTGCTGATGGCATGCTGGACTTTGCGACACTGTGCAACATGCTCACCTGCCAACACTTGCTTGTTAAGACCTATTGGCAGACAGGTTGATTCTTGCATTTTGTGTCTTTATTTGGAAAATAATGTAATCACTATGACTTTAACTCTGTGATACAACAGACGAAACACATACAAATGATTTTTCTAAACTTTCTTACCTTCTGTCCTTTCCTTATGCTTCCACTGCCCCCTTATTTTTATTCAATGCCCCGAAACTTCACAGGGGCTACTACCACCACCACCCCAGACTGTTCCAGTGCCTCCCACTTTGGGAACCTCTGCAAGTGAGTCAGGGCCTTGAGTAGAGTCACAAAGGGGTTCAGCAATAAAACCAAAATTGGGGATGCAGAGTCTACAAAATCCAGCCATGCCCAGAAAGGCACAGAGTTGCTTTTTAGTGGCCGGAACTGGGTGATAGACAGGATTGTCTGTTTCCTCTCTGATATTAAGGAGCAAGAGGTGGCCCAGATACTTTACGGTTTGACATGCTATTTGGACTTTGTTCAGAGAGACCCTGTAGCCTCAGGTGCCCAAAAAATTAAGAGGTCCTGTGGCAGCAGCCAGAGAAGCCTCTCAAGTGAGGCTGCAAATGAGAATATCATCTACATTCTGAATTAAACTACTATCTGATAGTTCCAGGTGCCTTAAATCTTTTCCCAAGGCCTGGTCAAATAGGGGCTAACCTGAAAACTTTGGGGCAAAACTGTTCATGTTAGTTGGCATGGATTTGATTTTCCAGGAGATATCCATTCAAAGGCAAAAGTAAACTGCAAATCTTGGTGAAGGAGTATATAGAAAAAAGCATCTTTGAGATCCGGGGGGTAAATGATTGGCCACTCCCAAGGATCTGAGTGAGTATAACACACAGGTTAGGGACTATGGGATGGATAGGAATAACAGCTTCATTAACAGCCCTGAGATCTTGAACCATGTGATAATCCCATTGGGTTTTCTTATAGAAAGGGGACTGGCAAGGGACAAGGATGCCATACTTAGGGAATCTCTCAATCAGTGGTTTCAGTCCCTTCCAGGCCTTGGGCCTATTAATCAGATATTGGCACCAGTGAGGGAGCACATTAGGGTCTCAGAGATGAATGACAGCTGGGATGGCATGAGTGTCTCGTCCAGGATTTTGCCAATCTCAAACAACTGGATCAATTGTCTCCCACACTTCTGGATGAACATGGGTAGGTTGGGTGAGCAGAGGCAAAAGGGAGAGGGGAGGCTTAACTAGAGAAAATTGGGTGCCCAATTTCACCATCAGGTCCTTCCCAACAAGGGGGCAGGACAAGAGGAAAGGATAAGGAAGGAGTGGTTAAATAACAGATCCTCAAATAGGCAGGGTAGGGGGTACTGTATTTCACCACATAACTGTCACAGATTTGATGCCAAATTTTTTTGCCAAAAAGTGGGCTGCAACCTTTATGTGAAGCTTCTTTTTTTTAAAAATTGTGACAGTATTACTTAAAAATCATTTATTACTAAACCGTGTTTGGTGCAAGATTAGGATGCACAGAATACTTGTAAATATACATTAAAATTGAACAATCCAAATTGATATACATCATTTCTTCGTGACAGGTTAGCAAACATTTTTCCAGTCTGAAAAATAAACACATTAGTTGTTATTGATTTGTACATTAAAGTTGAAATATTACACTTGAGAAAATTTACTACAGTGTTCTAAAGTACAGATTTACAAAATTTAATCTTCTGCGTCCAAAGATTCTGCATCACTATCATTGGTTTTGTTATCTGACGTGCCATCCTTGGCACCACTCATATCAGATGTGTTTACTTTGTTGTCACACTGCCACAGTGTGTCATCTTTAAGTCCATCTAGTGCATTCGAAATTCCCATCTTCTTGAAGCTTTTGATGACTGTTTTGTGTGGTATAAAGTCCCAACTCTTAATTACCCACATGCATATCAGTTCCAAGGAAGGGCATTAATATTTCCAGTGGGCATCAATTGGTGATCACCACTTATCATCCACTCATTGTAGAAACAGCACAAGTAGTTTTTAACTTGTTTGTTAACATACACGTCCAGTGGCTGCAAGATAGATGTTAGGCCACCAGGAATCACTACCTCCTGTGTCTTATTTTCATGAAGAAGTTGCTTCCCTTTGTTTGAGATGTGACTTCAGAAACTATCTAAAATGAGCAGCGCCAGCTGTTTCAGTGGTGCACCTGGTCTTCTATATCACATAAACCAGTACACCATGTTTTCTAAGTCCATCCAACCCTTTAGTTGCACTCAAATTCCATAGGGAAACTATGTTCCCTTAGGCACTGTGTTCATCTTGAAAATTATGTAAGCTGGTAACTTCCTTCCATCAGATATAAAGGCAAGCATTACCATACACTGTAATTTCTCATTACCACTGGTTTTCATAGATACATTTTAGTGCAATAGTGCTATTGCAAGACATATCAAAAAACACTGGAGTCTGATCAGCATGACTGATTTGAAAAAGTAAATATGAAGTTTCCTGGTGCATGTACAAGACAAATCGATGAAAGCTTTCAACCTTGTCAGTGTAATCAGGTGGCAACTTTGGGCATATTGTGGTTCTCCTTCACACAGAATGTGTCATCACATGAACCTCATAACTCAGCCATGATTTGCCTTAAACTGAGTTGTAAGAATGTTGTGTTTGTGCATTACTTCCTGTGCCTTCATTTGCAACATCTCATGCGACACACTGCAGCCATTATTATGCATTTTGTTGATACACACAAACACTTCTTCATTGATTTGTGGAAACTTGCCTGTTTTAGGACCTCTAAATGCATGTTTAGAAACGTTTGTGTTTTTTAGCTTGTCTTTTAGTTTCCACCAGTCTCACACCAATTTTTCACTCATTGAAAACTGTCTTTCCACAGTTCTGTTATCATGCTGTTCAGTGAACACAATGATTTTCAGCTTGAAACCTGCAGAATAATTTTTATATTTACCCATAATCAGAAGGAAATGCTTTGCTCATTAATGTATTTCTGGCAAACGAACCATACAATTTAGCTAGTGCAGGAGAATGTAAGTCTTACCATATCATACGACTTACTCATGACAGCTTCACCTGCCCTCCCGCTCCCCTTGCACCTGCGACTCTTCACTGGGTTAAGTGACAATACCATTGGTACTGCAGTGCTCTAAACAAATCACATAAGCTGGCTTTCAGAAATATACTGACGGTGTGCATGCACTGAGAATTCTAGGCTTGCAGCTCAAAATGTGCAAGAGATAAATGTGTATTCATATGTCACTGGTGAATACATTGCTTCTCTGTTTACCTTTCAAGCAACATGACAAACAAAATTATACCATGTGATGATTATACAATAAAAGGTTATAAACCAATTTTTGGACTGAAAAAACAGGCTGCAACGATTATGTAGTAGCAACAGTTATATGGTGAAATATGGTATTTCTCTCTACAACCCCTAAGTTTCCCTTCAATGCCTATGACCCAATGGCTAGAGGGACTGGTAGGGCCAGAGTATTGGGTCGAAACAGAGAGGGTGGCTCCTGTATTGATGAGAAAATTGGCAGGCTTACCTGCAACATTGACATTCACCTAGGGCTCGGCCATAGAAATGGAGAAGGTGGGAGCCTGGCTGAGTCCCAGGCCCTATCACTCCAAGTCCTGAGAAGACTGGAGGGCGGGGTACTGAGAGGAGGCAGCTCAACCACCCTTGCAACCTTGGGGATAGTCCCTCCTCCAATGCCTCTCTTGCCTACATCTTGGGTGCAATCTTAGGGGTTTCCTCTGGGGAGGTACCATGGAGGGCACTCATGGGATTGCGCCCCTCCTTGTGGCATCGGAACCAGGTTTCCTCATTGCTCAATTTGCCAAGTGTCATCAGGGGTTCTGGCTATCACAGGAGCCAAGAGTTGAGCCTTTCTCTGTTTTTAGCCCTAGCTCCTCATTCTTTTCCCTCTGCTGAAACTAGGTCTCTGTTGTTAAAGACTCCAAAAGCCATCTCCATTAATTGGGCCTGAGGTGTTTGGGGTCCCATTGTCAATTTTTGCAGTTTCCTCTGAATATCTGTGGCAGACTGATGAATGAAGTACATGCCAAGGATGGCTGCTGTCTCAGCAGAAGAAAGATCAAGATTAGTGTATTTCTGGAGAATTTCCACTAGTCGACTCTGGAAAAGGGAGGGGTTTTCATCAGCTCCCTGAGTGATCTCTTTAAGCTTCTCATAGTTCACTTGTTTCTTTGTCCTCTTTTTCATGCCTTTCAACAGGCAGACTAACATATCATCTCTTTTCCCTATCCTCATTCTTTTGGTAGTCCCATCCGAGGTCAGTAGTAGGGACAGCAACAGCTGCCAGAGGATAGCTTCTGGGCTTGATCCCAGATTCTCCTTTTCTCCACAGTGGTACAACAGGTGGAGAAAAGGATATGAAGGTGTCCCTAAGCAAGCTCGAATTGAAGGGAGACATCTCTAAAGCCCTTGGTGAACTTGATGGGATTTTCAGAGTATCAACCCAGTTTAATATGGATGAGGTCCAACATTCAGAAGGGGACATACACTCTAATTGTCCCACCTGGCAAAGTGGCTACTTCCCTTAGAGGAAAAAGCCTGAGGGAGTGGTTGAATCAGGAGCTTGGGAAGGAGAGATGTAGGAAGTCATGCTCCTCGTGAGGGAGTGAGTCGGGGTGGGAGTTGTTGGGAAGCTGAGTCTGACTGTGAGGCTGGGTGAGAAGGAGGATCTGGCAAATGTGGGATTGAGGACTTCTGGGAAAATGAGTCCCACCATGAGACCAGAAGAGAAGGCTTAGGGGACCAATGAATAGGAAGATCCAGCAGGTGAAGGGGAGAACCCTCTCTCCAAGAGCTGTGAGCTTCCTAGTAAGGGTAAGCCAGTACCAGAGGAGGAGGAGCAGGGGGAAAAGCCAGAGCTGCAGGGGGAGGTGGTGTGGGCATTCTAGGAGTCAAAGCTCTGGGGACCAAAACAAAGGGAACATCTAGGACAGACCTGTACAACTTGGTGGTGGGTAGAGGTCAAAATTAAAACAGACTAAAATTCTTCAGGCCACGGATAGGTTAGACTAGAGACAGACTTACAACGGTTGGTTGCTGCAGGTCAAGTGACAAACAGGAGAGTGCACAGTGGCAGCTTTACATTTTTCATGAGCTGCCCAAAATCCTTTGGCAGGCCACACATGGCCCATATGTTGTGCAGGCCTGATCTAGGATGGTCTCCTGATCAAGTTGGTCTCTATTCCCCTTTTGTGGAGTAAATGTAGCTAAGAACATCCTATAATATTGCCACAGGGTGGGATCTTGTGAAAGGACCTTAAAAGCCTGAATATATGGGACTTCAGTCTATTCCCTTCATGGTGGCAGAATAAATCAAGCTATAAGAGATGTTGTAGAGACCAAAAACGGGCCATGTTTCTTCTTCTTCTTCTAGGTTATTCTGAGGCAAAAGAACACAAGGCATTTCTTTTTGAGGTCTTGGGAAAAGCTGAGCTTTTTCCAGGTCTTTAAAAGACAACCCATGGGCGAATCTCAGATAATTAAGGGAGACTGGCCCATTTCTTTGCCTGTAAGCCATAGAAAACCCAAAACCACCTGTGGTCACTCACTTCCCTAGCATCCTAGAGAATGAGAAATAACCAGGCGTGTCTTCCCAGATAGGGCATCCCCTATGCAGCAGGAAGTCTGCCCAGGGTCTGAGAAGGACTTGAACTGTCTGACCCGACCAGAGCTGAGAGAAAGGGTAACAAATAGGCTTGATCCACAGCTCCTCCAAGCCTTCCTAGGTGCTTGGAGAGTGACACCCCTCCCCCAAATACAGGGTGAGAGAAAGGAGGCTTATGTATATTCTGATCTTGACTAGAGGACGGCTTGAGAATCAGGCAGGTCCCCCTACAGGCCACAAATATGACACAGTTTATGGGTGCTAGAACCCCCAAAACATCAGGGTACAGGACAGTGTCACCTGGAATGAATTCATGTACTCAAACCATCTTCTAGTCAAGTGGCAAAGTTTTTTTTTTTAATGACAAAACGTTTTTGCTGTAACAGACAATCTGAAGAAAATATCCTACCACATGTACTGTACACAGCTTAAAAAATATTGAAAAAAATGTCATCACTGGTGTATTTGCACAAAATCCAATACGCTTTTCCTTATTTGAAATACAACAGGATGGCACCAGAAAAGAGTTAAATGTTCCATTTGTCCACAGCACACAGTAGGCTTCCTGTAGTGCAACTGCAGCAGGGGAAGGGGAGCCATGGGAGGAGAGTGGGTAGCAATCTTCATATCAAATGAAACAATGATATTGTATAGACTTTGCTGTATGAAAGCTGTATTATTTTCTTTTAATATTGTCACTGGTGGCAAAGTTTTATTGAGACACTCAAGTACTAAGTTCTTTAGGGAACTTGCAAACTAACAGGGGTGATGCTAAAGTTTATATGGAAAAAGGGACAGTGAAAAGAATGCCAAATATACTAATTAGGTGGTCTGGGGTAGGATTAAGGAATGGTCAGTCTTCAAAGAAATACACAAGAAGTCCAGGTGCCTTGGGCATAGGTGCCAGTGATCTGGACTTCTGGAATGTATGGGAAAATACAAGGAGTCAAAAGAAATAGCTCTGTTGATACCAAATATTGGGAGAAAAGGGACAAGATAGTTCTGTTTACACAAAGGGTAGCCAATTGCTGAATTAAAACTCTTGGACTACATCTCATCATGCCCTCCCTATCAGTGAACCAATATCATTTGTGGAAAGAGAAGACAGTGGAAAGTTGTACTTAGAAACTCACATGGTCCAGTGGAAAGAGAAAAAAAGAAAGAAGCTCTGGAGTCAAAGAACCTGTGTCCAAATACAATCGCTGATGCTCACCACCTCTGTCCCTTGGAAGTAACTTAACCAGTCGGGCCTGAGTTTCCTCTTCTGTGAAAGGAGGGTTAGACTAGATTTCTCCTAAAATTCCTTCCAGCTCTAGACTTCCAATGATCTCAACATCCTATAAATGGGGAAAAGGGAGATAAGAGATGCAGTGAAGCTAGAAATAAAGTTTTGTCTAGGGGAATTTGCACATTAACAGACTCACTTCTCTGATAAAGGTTGGTCCTTCCCAGAACTGTCTCACATGGATGAGTCCCTAATAACAGCTAGCGTTCAGAGGAATAGGGGGAACATAAAATCAGACATTGACTAATACGGCCTTAGAAATAAAGAAGAATCATGGTAAGGGCAAGGAATACAACCAGGCCCCATGACTCTGGACACAGAAAAACATTCATCATATAATATTGTTTTTATTCAATAATCCTTTCTTCCTAATTGATACATCTATAAGTAAAACAGCAGAAAAAGGCAGAATGAGACATAATCTATAATGTAGAAAAGAGATTGAGGAGGAAGTTCACAGCTGGTACTACAGAAATTCTATGCTCCACTCTCCCCCATATGGAAAAGAAATGAGAATTTATTAGGTACCTACTGTGTCCCAAACACTTTACAAATATCTCATTTCATTCTCACAACATTAGAAGGTTGGTGCTACTATTATCTTCATTTTATAGTTGTGGAAATTAAAGTTAAATGACTGGCCCTTAGTTATACAACTAGTAAATATCTGTGGTGAGTCTTGAACTCAGGTCTTCCTGACTTCAGGCACAGGGTTCTATCCACTAAAATTCCTAGCTACTTATGGGACACTGAAAAGAAAATAAATAAGGAAAAGGAGAAAGCAGTAGAAAAAGTTTTTTTGGAAAAAAGCACTGCAAAAAAATGTGACTTAAACTAAGAGGGGTGGGGAGGAAGGAAAGGGAAGATTTTACACTACACACTAAACTGGGTATGGAAAGAAAAGGGTAAAAAGAGGAGAAAGAAAAATATTTTTTTCTTTCTATTTACTAATGTAAATTCAAAGAACTTGGGGTGGGGCAAATCAACAGGAATTGGGAGAAGGGGCTGTGGGAATATGTTGGCATCAAAGCAATGTAAACAAAACTAATTATAAGGTAAAGTACTGCCTTACAAAGAAGAAAGATAAAATCAAGGTGAAATAAATAAATGGAGGAAAACTGCAAACCAGCTGAACAATAATGACCTTATATATAAATAAACAATCCAGTAAAAGAAAAAGAAAACAAAACCCAATTTCCTACATATCGAACACTTCTAAAACATAAAGACAGACATGAAATGAAAATGAAAGGCTGGATCAAAATTTGCTGATGCATTAGGTGATTCCAATAAAGCAAAACATTTCACTCACTTTATCAGACAAACCAAAAATAAAATTCATAATGCTCTAAAAGAGAAACTTGGAAACTACATTGAACTTAAAGGCATGATAGACAGTAAAATAATATCACTACCAAACCCATATGCCTCTAATGGCACAGCATCTAAACTCATAAAGAAAAAAATAACTGATTACAAAAAGATATAGGCTGTATCACCATAATTGTAACAGACTTTAATATTCCTCTCTCAGACCTCAATAAATCTAACAGAAAGATAAAAAGGAAAATATAGAACCGAATAAGCTGTTGAAGACATTTCATCTGAAAGACTAATGACATCTTCTAAATGGAAATTTCAAAAATAAAAACCAATTCTCAGCACCATATGGTAACTTTACAAAAATCAAGCATGCATTGGAGCACAGAGAAAGAAAGGAAAAAAGCAAAATTCTAAACATATCCTTTGTTGACCATAACATAATTATCAAAATAGCGCTGCTGGCATGAGTGACTCCATCTTGAATTTGTAATGAACATGGATATTCCAAGCTTCTAAGTATGTAAACAATTTGATTTTGTAGTTCTAATAACCAGATACTCATAACCAACATATCTGATTATCTTGACCAAATGCTCTTGCAGCTGGACAAGGTGGCCAGATCTGTTTATCATGAGTTCTTTACAAAATGCTTGACAGTCACCTTGACGTATGACATCAATATATTTGCATATTAGCATAAAAAGCCACGGCTGCAAATTTCGTCTGCTAAAAGTTTATTGGCCAAATTTTCCTAAAAAGCAGGTCATGATGATCTAGTCACTACTACTAATTGTGAACAAATTGCCTGTTTTTGTAGAAGAGACCAAGCCCCCAAAAATAGAACCAGGAAGTCCATATTTATAAAAACTTGAAATTTGTAAAGAAATCACACTCTATTTTCCTGGAACCCAGAGGGCACTGACTGCAACCTCCACAGAGACTAGACCAGACAAAGCCTGGCTCCCAGCTATCTCTGTCCATAGATAGAGGGTCTCTCTGCCCATATCCATTTCCCTATACCCTTTACCCTCAGACTTCCAATTCACCATTATTGTTTCTACTATGCTGGAAAGGAGATCAAATATTTTTGGGTGCTTAAGTGATATTAGGTTGGGTATTTTCCATAGTACGTTTTCAGAAACTTAGGTAATTCCTGTTGTGTGGTGTAGAAATACCAGTAGAGACTTTTCCATCCTCATTATTAAGTAAACTGAGTGAAGTAACCAAGAATGCTTATATTGAATGAATTAAATAAAAGCAATTTGATTGACTAAATTACTGAGCATCTTGGCTTTCCTTGGACAAGGGCACTGAAAAAGAATGTGACTTAAACTAAGGGGGAGGAGGGAGAGGGAAGATTTTGCACCACGCACTAAACTGGGTGCGGAAAGAAACAGAAATAAAACAAGGGTATGTTCTTAGTTTTGGTTGCATTTTTCTACATAATGACTTACATAATTACAGTCAAGAAATCAGTAAAAGAACCCTAAGTGGCTTAAACAAAGACAGTAAAAAAATAGCAATTAATACAAGAAACAAAAGTAAAAAATACAGACCAAAATGAAATCTTAATAATGATATGATGAATAATGAGTAAGTCAAGAAATATATAACAAAAACAAAAACTATATGAAAGAGAAGAAGAATGCAACAACATATTAAATTTGGGGATGGAACTAAAGTGGTCCTCAGAGGAAGAATTAAATCTCTCATAATATATCTTTACAAATTAAAAAAAGAGAGAATTAATTAACTGGGTATTCAAATTTAAGAAACTTTTACGGGGTGGAGCCAAGATGGTGGAGGAAAAGCAGTGACTTGCTTGAGCTTTTCCCCAAACCCCTCCAAATACCTGCAAAAAATGACTCCAAAAAAATTCTAGAGCAGCAGAACTCACAAAAAGATAGAGTGAAACAAATTTCCAGCCCAAAACAACCTGGATGATTGCTGGGAAAGGTCTGTTGTGCTGGGCTGGGAGAGGAGCAGTTACCGTCAGCCTCACAGGCAAAGATGGGGCCCCAGCAAACCTGGAGCAGGCGTCAGGGAACTGAATCAATAGCAGCTGTGGTGGTTTCCAGACTTCTCAACCCACAAATGCCAAACACAACATAGAAGGTCAGTAGGAAAGGTCTGTCAGACCTGGGGGAGAGAGGAGCATGGTCTGGCACCAGCCTTGCCACAGCCCGTGGGTAGTAGCTGCTTCCAAAGCTCTCAGCCTACAGATGGTGAGGGAATTGAGCAGCTGATCAGAGGGGGGTTGCAAGGATCTCTTTGCTGGCACAGAGACAGGATTCTCTTGTTTTGCCTGTGCTGGGATCTGGGTCCCAGTCCTGGGTGGCAGTCCTGGGATGAAGAGGAGTGCTGTCGTGGTAAAGAGAAAATCCTCCAAGGCAGTTGCAAGGCAGAAAAGAGTGCTTGTGGTCACTCATAGACCAGAGCACAGGCCAGGAAAGGAGTAAACACCTCGCCTTTGATCATACCACCTTGGAAGAACTGAACATTTACAGGTCCCTGTAAGTATCTCTGAAAACAGCTATAAAAACCCTCTGAAGCTTGGGACAGTACACCCTCCACACTGGAAGCAGATCCCTTACCTTAACAAAGAGTTAAAAAGTCAAGTAATTGGCTGGGAACATGAGCAAACAGCAGAATCTTACTTTGGTGACAAAGAAGATCAAAACATACAACCAGAAGAAGACAACAAAGTCAAAGTTCCTATATCCAAAGCCTCAAGAAAAATATGAATTGGGGCAGCTAGGTGGCACAATGGATAGTGCACTGGCCCTGGAGTCAGGAGGACCTGAGTTCAAATCCGACCTCAGACCGAACACTTGACACTTAGTAGCTGTGTGATCCTGGGCATGTCACTTAAACCCAATTGCCTAAAAATAAAAAATTTTTAAATTTTAAAAAAAGAAGAAAAAGAAAAATATGAATTGATCTCAGGCCTTGGAAGAGCTCAAAAAGGATTTTGAAAAGCAAGTAAGAAAAGTGGAGGAAAAATTGGGAAGAGAAATGAGATGGAAGAAAATCATGAAAAATGAGTTAGTATCTTGCTAAAGAAGACCCAAAAAAATACTGAAGAAAATAACACCTTTAAAAATAGACCAACCCAAATAGCAAAAGAGGCCCAAAAAGCCAATGAGGAGAAGAATTCCTTAAAAGCAGAATTGGCCAAATGGAAAAGGAGGTCCAAAAGCTCACTGAAGAAAATAATTCCTTAAAAATTAGAATGGAGCAAATGCAAGCTAATGACTATGGGAAATGAAGAAATTATAAAACAAAACCAAAAAAATGAAAAAATAGAAGACAAGGTAAAATATGTGATTGGAAAAATAACTGACCTGAAAAATAGATGGAGAGATAATTTTAAAATTATTGGACTACCTGAAAGCCATGATCAAAAAAGAGCCTAGACACCATATTTCAAGAAATTATCAAGGAAAACTGCCCTCATATTCTAGAACCAGAGGGCAAAATAGAAATTCAAAGAATTCACCAATCACCTCCTCAAAGAGACCCCAAAAGGAAAACTCCTAGGAATATTATAGCAAAATTCCAGAGTTCCCAGGTCAAGGAGAAAATATTGCAAGCAGCCAGAAAGAAACAATTCAAGCATTGTGGAAACACAATCAGGATAACACAAGATTTAGCAGTTTCTACATTAAGGGGTCAGAGGGCTCAGCATGTGATATTCCAGAGGTCAAAGGAACTAGGATTAAAAATAAGAATCATCTACCCAGCAAAACTGAGTATAATCCTTTAGGAGGGAAAATTGAGATTCAGTGAAATAGAGGAGTTTCAGGTATTCTTGATGAAAACACCAGAGCTGAATAGAAAATTTGACTTTCAAATAAAAGACTCAAGAGAAGCATGAAAACGTAAATAGGAAAGATAAATCATAAGGGACTTATTAAAATTGAACTATTTATATTTCTAAGTGGAAAGATGATATTTGTAACTCATGAGATCTTTCTCAGTATCAAGGTAGTTGGAGGGAATACATATAGATATATAGATATGTGTGTGTGTGTATACAGAGGGCACATGGTGAGTTGAATATGAAGGTATGATATCTAAAAAAATAAAATTAAGAGGTGAGAGAGGATTGTACTGGGAGAAGGAGAAAGGGAGTGGTAGAATTGGGTAAATTATCTCACATGAAAGAGGCAAGAAAAGTTTTTATAGTGGAGAGGAAGACGGAGAAGGTGAGAGGGAATGAGTGAACCTTATTCTCATTGGATTTTGCTTAAGGAGGGAATAACATACACACTCAATTGGGTATGGAAATCTATCTTACCTTATAGGAAAATAGGGGGAGAAGAGGATAAGAAAGGGTGGGGGGGATGATAGCAGAGAGGGCAGATTGGGGGAGGGGGTAATCAGAAGCAAACACATTTGAGGAGGGACAGGATCAAAGGAGAGGATAGAATAAACAGGGCAGTGGGAGAGGATGGAGGGAAATACAGTTAGTCTTTCACAACATGACTATTACGGAAGTATTTTACATGACCACACATGTATAACTTATATCGAATTGCTTGCCTTCTCAATGAGGGTGGGTGGGGAGGGAGGAAGAGAGAGAATTTGGAACTCAAAGTTTTATAAATGAATGTTAAAATTGTTTTCACATGCAGCTAGGAAGTAAGACATACAGGCAATGGGATATAGAAAGGGAAGGGGATGAGGGGAAGGAATGATGGAAGGGAGGGCAAATTGAAGGAAGGGACATTCAGAATGCACACCATGTTGGGGTAGGAGGAGGAGGGGAAAGATGGGGAGAAAATTTGGAACTCAGTCTTGTGGAAGTGAATGTTGAAAACTAAAAATAAATTAATTAATGTTTAAGAAACTTTTAAAAACTTTTTAAAAAGAAGCATAAAAGGAGAAATCTTGAAAATTAGAGAAGTAAATGAATGAATGAAGTTATTAACCACTTATTGTGCACCAATCCCTAAAGATATATACAGAAAAGTGACAGTCTCTCCTCTCAAAGAGTTCATATTTTAAAAGTAAGAGACAACACATATATAAGGAGCCTTAATACAGACTAGATGGAAAGTTCTACTTTAGTGTTAGTAGCAAGGCAGATGATAATCAATGTATTTACTGTTACTTCCACAGATAAAACCATAGATGAAGGGGCAGAAACCTCAAGAAATTATAAACAAAACTAAAAGCTGTTTCTTTGAAGAAAAAGTCAAACTTCAAGCTATCTTGACCAAAAAAGAGAGGAAAATAAATTACAAAAGTTAAAAAAGTCACAACATAAAGAAGAAAGAAAAATAATTATCAGACCCTACTATACAAAATTTTGTCAATGTAGCCGAGTTTTTTTTCTATTTTTTTATTTTTCTAAAACATAAATACACAATATGAAAAGAAAAAGAAACATTATAAACTTAAATACAAAATAAGAAAAAAATGTCATATGCACAGCAGAATCTAAGAGAGGATTCAAAATATATTACAATACATTTCTATTTCAAGAAAGCCTATGTAATAAACACAACGTATTATGCTGAGAGCTATCCATCTTTTCTTTGCTTCCTTGTAAGCTTTCTTTTGTTCTCTGCTATGCACATTTTACTTTGTTCTTTTTCCCCTTTCCTATTCCCACCTCCAAGGCTACAACTAGAAGAGGATATATTTACCAAGAATTCTTTAAATGGATTATCATCTACAAAAGTACAAAATAAATTAACAGAGCATGAAACAGATATATTAAACCAAGCTTTAAAAATTAATTTGGAATTAGGCATAAAGCATCTTTTTTCCTATCACAGAAAAAGACTCTTCATTCAGATGGATTTTCCAATGAATTCTAAACTATTTTAAAGTAATTAACAAATAGATTATTCTCAAAAATTGAGAAAAATGTTATCAAGCTCCTTTTATGAGACAAATATAATCTTAATATTTAAACCAATGAGATATTGACAAAGCAATGATGGACCAATATCACTATGAATGTTGTTGCAAAAAAATTTTAATTAAAACCTAGTAAAAAGATCATACCAATATATTGAAAAAATTATTCACTATTACAGAGTTGGATGCAGCTGAACAGAGATGCAAAGATAACTCATAATTAGGAAAACAACATAATCACTCCTATAAAAAACCAAAAACAACCTAAACTATGTGATTATATCAATAGATTAAAAAAATCATTTTACAAAGTATAATATTCATTCTTGCTAAAAACCATAAAAAGAATAGACATCAAAGGGCCAGTTTTTAGTATGATAAAAAAAGTATATATCAAAGTCAATAAAAAGTAGAATAAAGCAAGGATGCCTCTTGCACTGGGTATGCCTTAGGTCTAGAAACTCTAGTGACAGTAATAGAAGACAAAGAAATTAATGACACATGATAGTCCATCTCCAGACACCATACATTTTCTCTTCTTTTCTTTTCTTTTTTTTTTTTGGTGAGGCAATTAGGGTTGAGTGACTTCCCCAGAGTCACACAGCTTGTAAGTGTTATGTGTCTGACGCCACATTTGAACTCAGGTCCTCTTGACTCCAAAGATGGAGCTCTATCCACACTGCTCCACCTAGCTGCCCCCAATGAAGCACCTTCTCTACAACTTATATTCCTTTTTTTGGTGAGGCAGTTGGGGTTAAGTGACTTGCCCAAGTCCACACAGCTAGTAAGTGTCAAGTGTCTGAGGCTGGATTTGAACTCAGGTCCTCTTGACTCCAAGGACGTGCTCTATCCACTGTGCCACCTAGCTGCTCTTGACACCATTCATTTTCACTAGCAGTTTCCCATGCCTGGAATTCTCTTCCTCTTCTTCTCTGTCTCCTGGTTTCCTTCAAATCCCAGCTAAAGTCCCACCTTCTACAAGAAACTTTTCCCTGTTCCTCTTAATGGAAGTACCTTCCTTCTATTGATTATCTCTGATTTACCCAGTATATTGTGTGACTTTGTTTATCCATAGTTGTTTGCATGTTGTGTCTCCCATTAGATTGTGAATTCCTTGAACGTTGGAGACTATATTTTGCTTTTCTTTGTACCCCTAGTGCTTAGAACAGTGCCTGGCATTGTTAATAAATGTTTGTTGACTTTTCTTGACTAAACTTTTGCAACACTTAGGCAACAATTTTTCTATTTATACACAATGTGATGGCTTACTTGGAAAACACCAGAGAATAAGCATAGAAACTCTGTCTTCAGCCCTCCTCTCAGGAATTTCCTAGGGTTGTCCTGAAGTTTAAATGAGATAATGCCAGGATGGAATGGTAGCAAGCTTTCCTTGCTGGGACTTATTCCTGAGGAACCTTCTCATGCTTCACAAATAAAGAAACTAGCCATGATGAGAAGTAATCAGAAGTCCCTGTCAGCATCAGAATACTAAAAAGAAAAACAACATCTAGAGGGGTTTCATTTTGCAACTGGTCCTGAGTGCATGACTCCTGTTGTTAAGTCTAGAGACATGAGTTTCTGGATCTTTAGAGAAGCTGAATGCTGAGTTCAGAGTTCCAGCATCTTCACCTAAAGACTAGCCATACTGGGTCTGATTGGAAAATCAGTTGTAGACTGTGTTGTGTTGTCTGTACTCCTTTGCTGGACCTTAGGAGGAGTAGCCATGCAAGCTAAGTAAACTGAATAGTGCCTTTGCTAGAACTACTGAGTTCGGAGTGGCTTTTGTATTATCCAGGAGGTCACCTTGATCTGGTTCTGGTTGTTAGATGTTTTATCATATGTCTTTTTTTGTTATCCTGATTTGTTTTGCTCTTATTGATTTCACAGCAAGAGCAAAAACATATACAGAATCCAAGTGTGGCTCTCCATTCCTATGGAAAGATGGCGCCACTATGACAAAATCCCATTGCCAGTGCTCAGCAAAACATAATGAGTACAGGGGAGAAGTTTGGTTTACTAAAGGTGGGGTTTCTGATTCTGATTAGGTAAACCCACAATAATTTACATACACTAGAAAACAAGCTGGGGGATCACCCAGAGGAAGGTAGAATTGAGGAGGAGAAAGTTGTCCTCTTTCTGAAAATCACAGAAAACTTGGCATCTCTCCAATATTAATACTTAGGGGGTGAAGCACTGTAAACACCAGGGTGAGCATCACACCGATCTAGAACCTGATCCTTCCTTCTGAATAGATTTATGTTAGTGGCTAGCAACTCCACCTGATGGTTAAATAATAAATATTTAGTAAGCACCTACTGTGTGCATGTTACTATGCTCCAAGGCATTAAGGGAGATGTGTAGCTTGAATAAACCTGGTCCCCACCCTCAGTGAGTTTACAGGGCATTGGGGGATAAGATGGCTGAACCCTGAACGATGACTGCTCAGAAAAGAAGAGGGCATTCCAACACAAGCTTTTATTAGAGCTCAGCAATCAGTAATTAGTGATCAGTTATTGTGTTTCAGCATAGAAAGGAAATCCAAAGCAGTAAATCATTTGCTCTCCTTGGATATGTAGAACGATGCATTTCTTTAAGGGCCACTTACTTTACCAAAGGAAGCAGATTATGATCTAAACAAGGCTTCAGTGTATGAAAAATACTGTAAAATTGTTGCCTTTCAGCACTTCTGGATAAAATGGGGACAGGGAGTTGGGGGAACTCTGTATGAAACTACGAAGTTTGAAGAGAAATCCCCATTTCTTTTTTTCAAAAAGTAAGGAATGTACATACTAAAAGTATGTACATACTAATGACTCATTATAATTGCCAATTTAAAGGAAGAGCATGCTAAAATGAACCCAGTTTTAAACGTGCCAGACTCTCATTTTAATTTCATTGGCTTTGATTCAAAATTTTTTTTTTGGTAAAATTTGTTAAGCTATAGTTTCACAAGGGCATGCTGAAGGTAACCCCTTCATAAATATTATACCAATTCCAACTCTATTCTAGATAGAAATTAAGAAAGGATTTGTATATTAAGCCTAGGGAAAACTCAGGCCACTTGCTAGCTTAAATTACAGCAGCCATTTATGTGAAGTAAGCCAGCACTGGAATAGCTGGAGTAGCATATTGAAAAAAGAGAATCAGATAAAGATCCAAGGTGGAAGCAAAACAGAATAGAACAATTCTCCTTCCTCAACTGAGACCTATTTCAAGCTAGAACTCAGCTATCCAGTGACTCCCGGACACCCAAATAACACTAACTGGCTTTGCTATGTTTTCATGCTTCCAATGCACTGCAGTTGCATAACTCACTATCTTACATATTTCAGTAGGTGTCACGATGCTCTGTGTGCAACTGCCTTTGCATTGCCATTATTGCTCAACAGCATTCCAGTCACCTGAGAAAAGTGCTATCCATTGCCAACTAAAGCAGAATTTCCAGGATCAAAGTCCATCAACAATCTGTTCCTGTAATGACACTTCTGTTCACTTTTTAATGGGTTCATTTCACTCATAGTTGCTGGCTGTTGTTACTTCTTAGGGAACAGTTACAGATCAAAAAGTCTCACTACAAGCTTTTAGCAAAACAAAAACATTTTGCCTCAGACTGGCAAAATGATTGATCACATTTGCACCTACTCTTCTGCTCCTAAAGCTCAAGTGCTAAGGGATCCTCCTAGCAAGGACAGCCATGAACTACTAAAATAAAGGAAGGTCAGCCCAGGCACACTGTCCCGTTTGGTACCTCATTAATGGCCATTCTGCCATTCATATTCTTTAAAAATACCACCTAGGATAATAGGGACCACAAATTTAGAACTGGAAGGGATCTCAAAAATCATGTAATTTTACCCCTGTCCTTTTGCAGACAAGGAAACCAAAGCCCAAACAGATTAAGTGACTTGCTCAAGGTCAGATTTGGTTAAGGTAAGTGTGGAAAAAAAATTGTAGAACCATCAGGGAAAATCAGGTTTGTTATTACACCAATACTATAGGTCAAATCAGGGCAGGTAGGTGGTCCAATGGATAAAGTCCTGGGCCTGGAGTCAAGAAGACTCATCTTCCTGAGTTCAGATCTGGCCTCAGACACTTACTGGGATCCTAGGTTTGTCACTTAAACCCTGTTTGCCTCAGTTTCCTCATCTGCAAAATAAGCTGGACTAGGAAATGACAAACCACTCCAGTGTCTTTGCCAAGAAAACACCAAATGGGGTCACAAAGAGTCAGATATTACTGAACTGAATAGGTCAAATAATTTCCACTATATCACAGCTAATGTCATTTGCTGCATAAGGTGGTTAGGTACAAATTCTACCCTAAAATAGCAGTATCATAAATACAGGGCCCCCATGTATATTCAATTATAAAATAAAATCATCACATCTTCATCTTCTCAACATCAAGTGCGTCAGTAGCCCTTTACCAGGCAGAATAAACAAGTAGAAAACAGACTAAAAGAGACCTCCTTCAACATAGCTTTCTATTAAGTCATGCCTCCTGTACAGGTTCAAAGTATTCATTCCCCTTGACCCAGAACTTAGCATTCAGGAAAGAAAACGGTCACTGTCCTATTGTTAGGTATTATGTGCTCAGCAATTTCTTATTTGTGTCTGGCTTTGTTACCATGATAACATCAAGCCTAGAAGTCAATAAAAGAAAAAACGAATGTGAAAGGCCAAATAAGCTCTGGTAATGGCTACCCTCACAAAATGGTTACATCCCTATATTAGAGCAGACAAGTGTTGACCCATACTCCAGCCAATGCAAAATCCCACTGCCTCCTGAAGTCTATTATTTTTCTCACCTCTAAACTGACAGGACTGGACAATCTTGAATGTTTCTTCTAGCTCTACAATTCTACATTTTACATGTCAACTTTCTATATCCTGAGGCTGCTTGCAACATTAGTAGTCTAAGATTCAATGAAATATCTCATATTTATTTCATAGATACTAGAATCATAGAAATCTAGAGTTCAAAAGGATCTTCATAATAGGGTGATATTTTATTCTGTAAATATTACTAGCTTATATTCATGTCTGACCTCTATTGGAGCTAGAAAAATTGGCATAATAATTCAACTTTTAGTGAGTAAACATGGTCACACACACACACTTTCAAATATTCATAAAGCTTCATGTATTAATATTTCATTTTCAGGGGACCTCAGCCTTTAGGATTTTTAAAAATTATAATGGGAAAGAAATTATCTCCTTGCATTTTGCCTAATCAAATCCTTTGCTTGTAACTGCCTCTTACAAAACAGGCTTTCATCTTAATTAGAGGTGAGTGAAGGGCAGGCCTTTTTCAAAACATTATATCTCACCACATGACCACTGTGGTTTAGGATGGATTCTTAGCTCCCTAGATCCCTGGAATGCTAGACCTACAAAGAAACCTTCAAGAGCTTCTAGTCTGGTCCCCTAATTGGACAGAGGAAAAAAAAAATGAGGTCCAGGGAGGAGATGTGGCTTGCCCAAGGTTACCCCACCAATGATAGAGCTGGAAACAAAGTTTGTCTCACCTTTGTCCTTGTCCAGTATTTTTTCCACTATTTGATGCCACTTCCCTTAATTTTTTTTGTAGGTTGCAAAATAATGGTCCTGTTTTGGGGCCTCAAAGATACATACGAACTACACTGATCATGTGGCAAAAATCAAAATTTCTAAATTAAATGAGCTCACAGACTAGGAAAATAGCACCCCAAGGACCAAATCTGTTACCTAATCAGGTTTTCAAGCACATGGGTTAATCATAGGTAAGTGAGCTTTATTCCATTTAGAAAGCACTGTGATGAGTAAACCACTGTGTGAAATTATAATTTGGGAGAAATTCCGACTGTTGGCCCTAAAGTCTAATTCTCTATTCCCCCCTTTTAAGGCTGGATTCCTTTGATTTAATTCGATTGTGGTCTTGGGTGACTTACTCCTCCTCTCTGATCTATAGCATTCTCATCTGAAAAGTTAGGAGGTTGGTCTGAATTAGTAACTCTTAACCTCTGTGTATTATGGACACCTTTGGCAGTCTGGCGAACTCTATGGACTCCTCAGAATCATGTTTACAAAAGCATACAACAAACAAATTATATTGAAATAACAATTGTCAAAATATTTTTACAAACAACTTCACAGACCCCAAGCTAAAAACCCCTGAGATGGTCTCTGCAGAGTTAATTTTCTGTGATTTTAAGTTCTTGTGTTCAGGCAGAACAGGGTAGTGGAGGAGAAGGCAATCCCATTCCACCGACATAGGAAATGACTAACTAAGGCCAAGTGTGGAAGATTTATGTCTGAAGAAGTGATAGAAGAGAACAACCCTCATCGGATTCCACAATGGAGGACAATATTGTTGCCCCAAAAAACAGTTTATCCTCGATCTTGTGAAAATAACAACACCCTGCTTTTCCCCAGGGGTGGGTGAAGCAAACAGCTCATTGGATGATCTGAGCCTCTTGAACGGTTTCCCAAATGTTTGGGGTTTGGCAATACAGTGCACACATTGCCCCAAGCATTTTTCCCCCTTTAATTTTTAAGCCCGAGTGTATTTTAAGGAAAATTGAATCCACATGCTCCTGATTCATTTACACTTAACTCATCACAGCATTGTTTTGAAAGAGCAATCTAATGTCCAGGGAGCCCCTTGAGTCTTTGAAGGTTTTATGAGTCGCTCTGTGAACAAACAAGGTCCAGGCCCCAGAGATTTGAGTTTAGTTCCAAATGTGGCACCCTGGGGGCCAGTGGGTCTCTAAATCACCAAGACACATTCTCCTTTTCCTCTTCTCCAGGAGCAAAATGAAACCGGGTCCTTCCGTTGTGTAAAAACTCAAGAACTCAGCAGCACAGGTTTGTTTTCTACAAAGCAGCGACAAAGTGCACTCGTTCAAAACGAGAGACAGCATCTGGTGCCCTTGCCCTTCCTCACTGATCTGTATGACTTGTGCGGAAAGGAAGAATCCATCTGGGCTCAACTATGCTTTGGCCTTGGATCTGGGCCTAGAGGTGAAAGAAATCTCAAAGGTAATCTAATTTATCGCTCTCTTGTTACAGATGCAAACATGTGGGCCTAGGCAAGTTGGGTGACTTGTCCAAGGTTACAGAGGTAGTGAGCATCAGAGGTGAGATTTGAACCCAAGTCCTCTCATTCCAGAGAAAGGGCTTTTTCTGCTGCCCTACCCTGTTTCCCCATATTTTCCTAGTCTGTAAAACAAAGGGTTTGAAGTAGACGAGCTCTCTGGTCCCTTCCAGCTCCAACAATCTGTGAGTCTGATCTGAGTCTAGACAATGAAGCTGTACCAACAGACAGAAGGGTGTGTGGAATGAAATGGTGAATAAACGTGTCTTTTCCAGGCTGTGAGTCTGGGATGTTCTCAGCAGTTTTTCTCTTTGTCAGTAGAACTTGACTGGATGAATGCAAATGGAAATAATTTGAAGGTGCCGGTCTTTAGTTTAAAACCACCAAAGACTATAAGAGCAGGTAGGCAGTGTGGACGTATAAAGATATCTTTCCTCATAAAAAGCCATACAAAGATCCTTTCTTAGGGGGCAGAAATGTGCCTATGTAGAAGGTGAAGAAGCTAGGTATTATGGCTTCCTGCTTTTCCTAGCTTTTATCTAAGAACTGCATGAGATAGTTTGGCCTAATGAAAATCCCATCAGCTTTAGAGCAGAATACTATTGACAATCTCAGAGCTGCTGCTTGCCACTTGGATTATCTTCAGTCAACCTGATCCTCTCTGGGCCTCAGTTTACTAGATGATCTTTAAGGTCCATTCCAGCTAGAAAACAAATAAGATCTACCTCCCAACAAATTTTGTTGACCAACAATTCACTGACCCAGTAAAAAACTAACTCAAGTCAATGTTTGCCAACAACTTGATTGTAACAAATCTACTGATAGAGCTCAAGACTTACCTGACCAGTCTCCAAATTGGCTACCATTACCAAGCTCCCAACTTCCCTTGAGGATTTCAAAAACGACAACCACCATACCCACTAACAAGTTGCACTTCTAGTCTCTCTCCACCCTGTGCCACAAACTAGGTCTGTCACCTCAATCAGCAGCATTCATTCTCATTTCTCCCACCTCACCCTACTACATGAATCAGAAGCTTTTAGGTTGACTAAAAGAAATATGTCAGAGGAGAAATGTTTGGTACCTCCAATTCAAGATTTCTAATTAACAGGAAAGGTGTTGTTTGGTAAGATAACTTCACTAGCACCCAGGTATACTTTGTGGCAAGGATTTGACAGACTTTGTCTTTTAATAAAGCCTACCAAAACTTGATTTCATCCTCAGGCTGGATGATTTTGAGTACTAGAAAGCACAGTCAGCTTTTTAAAAAATGGATATTAAGATTTGAAGCTGGAAAAGACCTAGAGATCTAGTGTAGTCCTTTCATTTTATGGATTAGGTGACTGAATCCCAGGGAGTTTAAATGGTTTAACAATCAAAATGTAACAAATCCATTGACTAACTCAAGGTTAGCTTCCCCTGCCTCACTAAAAGCTATTGAAAATAACATTTTCATATGACTCGAAAATGAATGCCTAGTGGTCTTTCTGCTCTTGTCCACAATAACTAGGGCTTTAGCAGAACTAGAGCTAACCCATAACGGCAAGTCAAAGTGAGCAAAATAGAGAAGATTTTTTATTACTGAATTGGGGCTGGAGTCCCCTGCATCCCAATTTTATTTGTGGAATAATTCTAAAGAATGTATGACTAAAGGGTCCTTCCCGGATACACAATAGACTGTAGTAGAAATTGGAGTTGGATTCAGAAAACCTGGATTTGAGTCCTGGCTTGGTCACTTCCTAGCTGTGTGTACTTCTCTGGGAAATAATTTCATTGGACCTCAGTTTCCTGATCTATAAAATAGGGACAATATTTCTTATACTCACGACCTCTTTGAATTGTTTTGATGTTTGTATTTTGTACATATTAAAGTGTTACATAAATATGATTTATTACAATGAAGTTGATTGCCAGAGGGTTGGTCATCATATGATGAATTTTTTCAGACAAGGCATCCAATGAAGACCATATGATAAGGTGTGAAAGAGTTGGATTTTGCATCTGTGAAAGGAATATCCACTTCAGTGGAGTAAAACCACCAGTCCTCAAACTTCTGAAGTTAGTTATATCACCATAGGCTATGCAACAGTGTGTAGGAAAATTAGTTTGGAAAAATCAAATATGAAAGTGATTTTTAAGGACATGTTGAAAGATTTTCATCCAATCCCCACATCCCCCATTCCCATTCTGTTTCTTTTTTTAATGGGCCCAAGATGGTCAAGAAAGGAGTAAACCATCAGACAAATTTAGGAACAACTGAAACTTCTTTTATGGTTGACAATTCCAGACATGTTTTTTAAACAAACTCTATAAAAATGCTTACATCCTGCCACAATTTGATTTTTATAGCCTTCTCAGGACATGCAAGAGCAAACTAGCTACACCCAGCATTCTCCACCAGTTCTTTGGGGCCATTGCAAAGCAGCATCATAGCTCCAAACAGGAAGGGCAAGGAAGAAAAGGGAAGGGCTGAGCAGAGGAAAGGTGTTCACAGTCCTTTGCAGTATAATCATACCCTGGCCAAACCTAATCAAATAGAAAAGACAGAAATAACCAAATTTAAAAATCACCACTGACATCAAATGGAGCCACATGATAATACACTTCCACTTGTTTACATCATAGAAAGTTCTGGGGATGGGGGCAGTGCTTCCTCAGAGTGTCATGGACCAGCAGGTCAACACGGTGATAACTGATTGTGGAGTCAGAACAGTTAGCACTGACTCCTGAGAGAAACATTCAGCAGGAAAGGGATAAAGTTCCTTTTTCTCTTTTTTTTTTCCTCTTGTTTCTGGCATGTAGGAGTGTTAAAAAAAAAAAAATCCCTAGCTTGGGACTCAGAATGGATGCTGTGACACATATATCCTCAGCCGGATGACAGAGCTGCCCCTGAAGTTGATGACGGTGTTTACAGTGATCATTTCCAAGTCTAGCTGGATGTCCCGAGGCCCTTTGATAGGGCGAGTCATCACCAGGGTGGCACTGATGGGTCCAGTTTGCTACAGAAAGAACAAAAACAATGACTGTAATAATAAGAAAAGCTCACATTTCTATAGCACCTAAAGGTTAACAAAGCAATTTTTTTTTCACAAGAACTCAACATTATCCCTATTGTAAGTTTAGGGTTTGTTTGTTTATTTTTTAATCTGGTTCCTGCTTGACCATGGTCAAAGAATTCACCACCTTATATAGCAAATCTGCTAGGAATGAGCCTTAGCTAGGCTGGTCTTTAGACCATACTCAAAATCTTACTGCTTTGGTAAGACCTGCCAGAACTTTGAGCCTTTGAAAACTCATCACTTCCACAC
Organism: Phascolarctos cinereus; assembly: GCF_003287225.1. Taxonomy (NCBI): domain Eukaryota; kingdom Metazoa; phylum Chordata; class Mammalia; order Diprotodontia; family Phascolarctidae; genus Phascolarctos; species Phascolarctos cinereus. The sequence continues at coordinate 203,162,295 of NW_027555736.1, forward strand.
CATGATATGCAGAAGAGCAGGAAATTGAAAGTCAGAGACACAGTCACTTGCCTAAGCCCAGGCACTGTGCTAAGCTCTAAGGATACCAAAAGAAAAAAATTAAAAAGGCAAAAGATATCCCCTGCCCTCAAGAGCTCCCAGTCTAGTGAAAGAGACAACATGCAAATAATTATACACCAACAAAATATTGCACAGGGTAAATAGGAGATAATCGACAGAGGGAAAGCACTAGAATTAAGTGCCAGAGATGAGATCAATAAGACAGTAATTCAGAGGGACTAATTCCACAGCATGGAAGGTTTCTCTCCAAAGATCCCAAAGCAGTTACTGAACAATAGCAGGGCAGACTCTAGGGCCTAAGATTTCAGTTTTAGATTCAGCTCCTTCATGACTCGTTTTGTGATCTTGAGAAAATAACATCAGCTCCCTGAGCTGCAGTTTCATCATATGCTCTGCGTGTGTGTTTATGTGTGACATTATATACATAAACAGAGCCAGACATACACACACACATACACACACACACACACACACACACACACACACACACATATATCTTGCACATCTAATCAAAAGGAGAAAAAAGGCAGGGAGACAAAATGGCATGTATGCTGAGCTAGATATTATAAAGAGTAGCCACAACATAGCAAGGTATGAGTAGTTACTATAGGAAGAATAGCAGTAGAGATACAATTCACAGCAGACAAAATATAAGAAAGTAATTATCAATAAAATGCCTGGCTTCAGATATCTAGCCTCAAATGCACAAAGCAAGGCTAACAAGTAAAAAAACAAAACAAAACAAAGGTCTTAAAGCTAGGAAACAAATTCAACCTCACAGTTACCACTGAAATATGGGGTGGGAAGGAGGGGCATGACTGCGTATGGCTGTGTAAGAGAGTAACTTATTTAAAAAGAATGAAATTGGGTAATGGCTAAACAAATTATGGCATATGATCATGATGGAATATTACTCTGCTGTAAGAAATGATGAGGTTGTTGATTTTAGGAAAACATAGAAAGATTTGCATAACGTAATGAAGAGTGAAATGAGCAAAACCAAGAGAACATACACCGTAACAGCAATAATGTTAGAACAACTGTGAACAATATTATAATTATATTACAATTATTATGTATAATATATAAATATACTATTATAATTATAATTACTCTAATCAACTACAAAGGACCTATGAAGGAAGATGCTATCCACCTCCAGAAAAAGAACTGATATATAGAAATATGCATAAAAAATTAAAAGGAATGAAATAAATAAAAAGGTAGGAAGTAAGAAAGCCTAATAGGATTGTATGCTAAGAAAATTTCAAGTCATTTCCCCTGAAAGGAAAAGAAAAGGTAAATTAAAATTAAAGAATGTTCTGGGATGGGAGGTATGTGCCTGTAATAAGAGACAAGGACCTTATAATTGGTTTCTTCTAAGGAGTATTTTTATACTACAAGACCTCCCTTTCTGAGGGCTGTATCCCACTCCAAGAGAAGGGGTATATAAGTCCCCAATGACAACCAACATCCATTTTGACAGGGAACAAGAATAAGCATTTATATAATGCCTACTAAGTATCAGGCACTATGTTATACACTTTATAAATATCATCTAATTTCATCCTCACAATAACCTTAAGAGGGAGGATCTGTTATTATCTCTATTTTATAACTGAGCAAACTGAGGTAAACAGAGGTTAAATGACTTGCCCAGGGTCACAAAGTAAGTATCAGAGGCCAAATCTGAACTCAGATCTTCCTCACTCCAGGTTCAGCACCCTATCTATTGCATCACCTAGTTGTCTCTAGGCAGGAAGGAGATAGAAACAGAGGTGGAGGTTATCATGGCTTTAGGAGTAATAATAGCTAGCCTTTCTATAGCATTTTAATGTTTTCAAAGCACTTTACAAATATTATCTCAGTGGGTCCTCACAACAACACCAGGAAGTAGGTAGTATTATTATCCCCATTTTACAGGTGAGGAAACTGAGGCAGGGAAAGGTAAGGTGACTTGCTCAGAGTCACACAGCTAGTAAATGCCTGAGGCTGGATTTCATCACAGGTGTTCCTCATAAGTTCTGCTGCACCACCTAGCAGGAATACTGAGTGATCATAGCAAGGGCAGAGGATAGGACTAGGCCTCGTGATTCAGGACACAGAACAACTCCCTCTGCAAAGCAGTGCTTCCGATGAACAATGCTTCCTTCTTGAAATGGTATTTCTAAGAGTAAGGGACAGAAGAAAATAATGAAATGGGAAAAGATGTACATATGCGCCAACAAAGAAATAGGATAAGGAGGAAGTTCAAATCTGGTACCCCAGGAACATTATCCTCATGAGGGAGTCAGAGAGGATAAAGAAGAATAGAGACAATGAAGCCTATGTTAGAGTTCAGAATAGACTAAAAGAAGAGAGGAATGAGGAAGAAGGAAAAGTAAAGGATAATTTCTTGGGAAAGGGTATTTCTAAAGGATGTTACTTAAACTAAGAAGTTTGGGGAAATTGAAGATTTTGAACAACACTAAGCATGACCTTCCCTTTGGAAGGTCAAGGAAAAAAAACATAGAGAGAGAAATTAATAATTTAATTAAATTCAAAGAATTTGGAATGAAACAATTCATGGCACTAAGGGAGGAACAGACCAGTACCAAAGTAATTGGTACTGACTTAAAAATAAATACAAAAGAAATAAACAGAAGAAAGCCCAAACCTAAATATCATAACTTTAAATGCGAATTTGTTGAACAATTCAGTAGAAGGAAGATAGAATAACAGAGTGGATAATAAAGCAAAATCCTTCCCCCTCATCATTTCGCTACATGTAAGAGACACATCTAAAAAAAAATTAATGGTATGTGGAAATATCAGAGGCTGCAGCTGGGGATTCAAACAAACGAGAGGAACCACTATTCTGAAAGCCATTCTCAGCAAGTAGAAACTTGTTTGCCAAAGTGGAAATGTTTGCAACCTGGGAAGTAGTGGTCAGTCTGTCTTTAGAATTTGATACAGAGGAAAAGAAAGCCAATCAGTCTGACATGAATCCTATATTTGGGGGGAGCAGATTTGGAAGGGTTCAGAGAAGGTTTTATGTAGAATACTGTGCCCTAAAATATTCTGTAATGGGAGCAGCTAGGAGGCACAGTGGATAAAGCACCGGCCTTGGAGCCAGGAGGACCTGAGTTCAAATTCAGTTTCAGACTAGACACTTGACACTTACTAGCTGTATGACCCTGGGCAAGTCACTTAACCCCAATTGCCTCACAAAAATAATTAATTAATTAAAGCAAAATACTATAACAGAACCCAACCCAGAGAAAATGAATGAATACCATTTGAAGATAGGAAAAGAAAATTTGTGAAGGGGAGAAAAAGGGGTATCATTTAAAGAAACTAATGCGGATAACACAGGTAATTCATCAACCAAATTAGATCTTTTTAAAGATATGCATAGAAGACTAAAGCAAGGATAGATAATGGAAGATAAATACAAAGGTATGGCATGATTCTACAAGAATGATGTCAGGTGCACTAGAGCTCAGACCAGCTATGCCTCTAGATATGGACGGAACTGGCAGATGTAATTACTGAGTCATCGTCAGTACTCTTCAGAATCAAGGAGAATGGGAAACATGTTGCATGACTGGAAAGGGGCAAATAGTCTTCTGATTTTCAAAAGATGTGGTTTTGGCTTTGATTTCTGGCAAAATTCTAGAATGTATTGTTAAAGGGATGGTTAGTAAATACTTAGAAATGAAAGCACTGATCACAGAGTCAGAGTGGCTTCATCAAAAACAGGTCACGTCAAGATGGCTTCATTTCCTTTTTCAACAGTCACATAACTATTAGATCAGGGGAATCCTGTAGATATTCTTCACCTACAAGTCAGAAAAGCATTGAACAAAGTTCTCCATGCTGTCCTTTTATACTAGATGGAAAGATGTAAGTTATCTAGAGTAACAGGATAGAGATTTAGAATTGAAAGGGATCTCAAAGGTAGAAAATCTGAGATCCAATGAGGTTAAGTGATTTGTCCAAGATCACATAGATGGTAAGTGTGTGAGAAGTGACATTTGAACTCAGGGCCTTTCACTCTGGAGCCAATGTACTTTCCACTCTGCCAAAGTGCTGATTTGGAATTGACTGAATAGCTAGATCCAAAGAAATTCATTAATGGGTCCTTAGCTTGGAGGGAAGACTCTAGTAAACCATTCCAATGATCTGCGCTTGGCCTTGTGCTAATTAAACATTTTCATCAATGGGATGTGTTTGTGTTTGTGTGTGTGTGTGTGTGTGTGTGTGTGTGTGTGTAGATGACATGGTCATCAAATTTGTAAATTGAAAAGCTATAGTTCTTCTATATTGAATAGCAGAGTACAGATCCACAAAAGGTCTCAAGGTTAGGCTAAGATGACTTTTAATAAGGATCAATAGTCTTATGCTTTGGTTCAAAGAATTAACTGATAAGTATAAGATGGGGGAAATGTGGCCAAATAGCAGTTAGTCCAAAAGAGATTGGAGGGTTTTAGTAAGCTGTGAACCTCAATATGCACAAAAAATAGAGACAAAAAATAAAAATGCAAACAGATTGAATTAAGACAGATGGGAGGGGGGAGCAGGGAGAGACAGAAAGAGAGAGAATGTCTAGATCAAGGAAAATAAAATGTCTTTCTGTGACCTGCCATACTGGATTCAGTTCTGGCCATCACATTTTAAAAGAATAAGAGAAAGATGAAGAGAGTCCAAAGCATACAACCAAAAAAGATAAAGGGCCTTGAGACCATCAGGCAATATTCAGATCAACTGAAGGAATGCTTACAAAAACTAAATAAGAATTATTTCTTAGTTTGCCTTAATGAAAATTTCACCTTTCAAAAGGTAGAGGAATGATTGTGTTGAATTGCTCTGTTGGACTTGATTCTTACCAAAGAACTGGGTTCTGAAGTAGAAACAGCTGTCACCTCGGAGAAGAGTGATCACTGTATCTTAGCATTTTTGAGAAAGGAAAAAGGTGGGGTTGGGTGGGGAGGCCATGTGTTATAATGTGAACCAGCCTTGGAGTCAGGAAACCTGGGGTTGAGTCACTCCTTTGACATAGATGTCTGTAGGACCCTGGACAAGTCAGTCTAGGAAGGGTGGGAAACACTCTAGAATAAAATATGGGTCCAATCTGAGCAAAAAAATTGCAGATGATACGAAGTTGAGAGGGACAGCTAGCATGTTATATAACAGAATCAGGATCAAAAAAGATCTGTCTAGTCTAGATCTCAAGGGAGGGCCTTGAACAGTCTAATCACTTACTTCCTTCAACAGACCTCTCTCCAAGCATTTGACACTCTGCGTAGACTCACTTCTCACACTTTCTCATATTCTTCCCATCCCAAAGATTCTGAACTCCTGGTTGTCATTATGCAAATCTCATTTCCCATCTCCCATTGCATATTCCCTTCTTCTCATTTCCCCTCAACCCAGCCCCCTCCCCACATGGTCTCACTCCAGAGTTACCCACTCCATTTGTTGCATTCTCTAAATACCTAACAAATTTGCTTTCTTCTTAAGCCTTTCCCTTTCCCAGTCCCTCTATATTCTTGTTCTCACTGAGGCCTGGCTCCCTTCTAATGATATTTCATTCCTGGCCACTCATTCCAGTCTTATATTTTTCACTTTTACTTGACTCATTGATCATGATGGGAAAAGAGATATTTCTTCCTGGTTGCCATTTCCAGGCTCTCCCACTAACCATATCACTCGGTAACCTTTCCTCCTTCATTCCTCATTCAATACAAAATTATTCTCCGAACAAGATTCTAAAGGTCATTATCTCTTGACCCTCAGGACACTCTTCTTCCTTAAGAGCTTGGTTCACAGTCTTTCTTTTCACTACAACTCCTGCCCTCACACTAGAAGACCTCAAGATACATATTGATTATTTCCTCAAAGACCCTAACTCCTTAGTTCCTCAATCTACTCAATTCCCATTATCTACCCCCATTCCATTCCACTTCAGCCTCACAAGGAAAGGGTCACACTCTTGATCTTGCTGTTATCTACACGTGTTCCACTACCATGTTCGTGAACACAAAAATCCCTTTAACTGATCATATTTTATTATTCCAGCTTCCCCATGCCTATGCTTCCTTTGGGGCAGGTAGGTGGTGTAGTGAGCAGCCAACCTGGCCTGGAAGGAGGAAGACCTGACATTTACTAGCTGTGTAACCCTGAGCAAGTTACTTAACCCTGTTTGCCTCAGTTTCCTCATCTGTAAAATGAGCTAGAGAAGGAAATGGCAAACCGCTCCAGTGTTTCTGTTAAGGAAACCCCAAATGGAGTCATGAAGAGTCAGACACAACTGAAATGACTAAACAACAATAACGATTCTTTCATCTACCTTGTGACCTCCAGTGCCTTCATCTCTCAGTTTTTTTCCCAGGACATTACCCCTACACTGGTTATACTCTCCTTTCTTCCCAATCTCTCCCTTTTGATGAATCAGTTCAACTCTACACTATTCTTCATGAGTCCCTTGACCCTTTATCCTATTGCCAATCATGCCTTGCCAACTACCAACCTTGGGTTAAACCCATCTTCGCTAAACTTTGCTCCCATTCATGTATTGCTGAACTGATTTGGAGGAAAATCATAAAATCACTTTGACTGAGTCAACTACAACTTAATGTCACATAATCTCAAGTGAGTCCTCACTGCAGCATGGCAGTCTTTTCAGACCTCCCTAATCAATCCACTATCCCATTCGGCTCATTAGCTATTACAAACCTTTTCATCACTTCTCAAGCTTCCCATGGCACCCTCTCCTTCGTCCTCTCAGGTGAGAACCTTGCCTCATACTTCACTGAAAAAAATCAAGGTCATTTGCCAATAGCCCTCTCTTCTCCTCACTTCTTCATCTCACATCACTCAGATGTCTTTCCACACTGTTTCCTCCTTCACCCCTGACTCACATGAAAAGGAGGACCTTCTTTTTGTTAAGACAAACCTCTCTACATGCACCTTTGATCCAATTCCATATTATCTGATTCAGCAGACTGTGGACGCCTGCTGCTTGTTATCCTCATTTGTGCTTTAGAAATAATAATAGCTCTTTACTACACTGATGATTGATTATATGTAAAGTTCATAAGGCATTTCCTCGTAGCAGATTTGTATGCTAGATAGTACAAGTACTATTATCCCCATTTTACAGATGAGGAAACTGAAGCTCAGACAGGTCATGTGACTTGCCTGAGGCCACATAGTTGGTAATTGTAAAGGAGGGATTAAAAAACCAGGTTTTCTGATTTTAAGACCAACGTGCTGTCTACTCTGCTGTATTGTTTTTCCCTAAGTTCCCTGCCTTTTATCACCAGATTCTCCTGGTGAAGGAGGATGAAAAAAGGGGGGAGGGGGAGGGGACAAGGGAAAACCCCTTCCCTTTCTAGCAACTCTCACTTCTGAGATTGCATGCATTGTGATTTTTTTTATGGTGCAGATCAAGAGCGCTGGAATTCTGTAATTGACTGGCTATGACACCTTGGGCAAAATCACCTCTCTGGATCTTAGTTTCTTCATTTGTAAAAAGAGGAGAATTGTACTAGATGATTTGTGAAATTCTTTCCTTTTCGAACATTCAGTGAGTTATGAAGCTCATTCTAACATGATTTCACCTGAGTAAATAATGTCGGGAGGGAGGAGGAGAAAGACAGGATGATTTACCCCAGCCACACATTCCTTTATGGGGAAACCCATGCCAGCCTCTCCACATTAGTTAGGACAGTGGATAGTGAAGGACGCCAATTATCACTGCCCCCACGAGGCACTACATTTGCTAAGAGGGAAGGGGGTCCATGGCCCACCCAGACCATTGCTCTTCTAGCCACTCCTCTCCCCCCACCCCATTCTTGGATGTACACTCCCAGTTTGGCCCTGGATCAGAGAGTATGTTTTCATGTGTGATCAGCATTGTTTGACAATCAGGAAATGGGCAGGCTGGAGAATGTCAGCTCAGCTTGGCTCTGTAACTCTACTCCATATGAAAGAAAACTTGGCACGGTTAGAATCCTGTGACTGTGGCCCATTTGCCAGATATGATCATGTCCCCAAACCACCTGGATAACGATAAATACCAGTCATCCATTAAAGTAGTCCATTTGCACTCTGTGTGGTTCATCGGAAATAACAGAGTCCCAAAAGAGCTCAACCAGAAGAGCAGTGCATGAGACACAGAGACAGACAGAGAGAGACAGAGGGAGACAGAGACAGACAGAGAAAAAGAGACAGAGACAGAGAGAGGGAGAGACACTGTATACATGTGCAGTGCTGTGGTTGTTGGCTCAACGTTGTTACCTTAAAATCCTCAGTAGTACTTTAACTGCTAAATTCTAAGAGGGAATTTCAGGCAAACTACCACACATAGTGTTAGTAGGGATAGGGACTGGACCTATGAATTTAATGTATGTAGAACTCCCAAATGAAAAAACTCCCTCTCCTATGGCAGGGGAGCACTTTCCATATAATTTGGTTAGAGCACTGAGAGATAAATTGACTCGTATAGGTCCCATAGCTAATATGTGTCAGGTTGAAGATTAAACCTAGGTATTTCTGGCTCCAAGGACACCTCCCTATGCAATGCTCTTGTCTCCGCGGCCTCTCAGGATGTCAGTAGAATAGGAAAAATAGTGCACTTTAAGGAACAAAAGTGAAATGGAACATAAGTATCTCGCATAAAACGTGGAAAATTCCTCTACAGTGACTAAGGCTGTGAACTGCTTCACTGGGGGGAGGCTGGCGGCTTTAACACTTTGGTTCATTGTGCCAGAAGGGACCTCAGAGAACAAGTCTACCCCCTTCATATTACAGATAAGTAAACTGAGGCCCAAGGTCAAAAGTGAGAGAGGTGGAGGGGGCCAGAAGTATAGGGAAGATTAGAGGCAATTAGCAAACCCAGAGGAAAAGAACACAACTGGGCAGAAAGGGAGCAAGGTTTAAATCAAGATTCAAGAGAGTAAATAGAAATCTGGGTTGAGGCTGAAGCCTAGAGGCAACAGGTATCCGGTCTAGAGCCTGAGGAAGGAAATCATGAGCTGAGTCCAAGAGCAAAAGGTCCAAGGACATAGAGAAGACTTGCACTGAACAGGTGTGGAAAGCACTACGAATGATGAAAAGTACAAAGCAAGGGTGACTCCTCATATGAGAAATCAGTCAGATAGACTGTCCTTCTATAGCAGAGGCATGATAGCCTTCCAAGGGTGTGCTGCAGCCAGTTTGGACTGGCTCTTAAGAGCTGATTGTTGAATTTTCATTGTGAGCATTTGCTCTTTTTCAGTCATGTCTGCCTCTTTCTGACCCCATTTGGGGTTTTCTTGGCAAAGATGCTGAAGCGGTTTACCTTTTCCTTCTCCAGCTCACTTTACAGATGAGGAAACTGAGGCAAATAGGCTGAAATGACTTGCCAGAGTCACATAGCTGGTAAGTGTTTGAGGCCACATTTGAACTCAGGTCTTCCTTACTCCAGGCATGGCACTCTATCCACTGTGCCACCTAGCTGCTCTTGTGAGCATTTACATTTCAGAAATAAACACTAAAAATGAAGGTTTAATTTCTTTGCCTTGTTGATGGAGAAAATATTAATAATGCTAATTAAACTAAAATAGGTCAAGTATACTTTTTTTTTCAGAGAGCTGGTTGTTAACACCCTTGCCTGGCCCCCTCTTCTTTCGGATGCAGTCAAGGCCATCATTGCTCCCCTTAGAAGCTTTCCATAAGTACAAGGTTGTGACTTAGCAAAATATTATTGTTGGAAGACCTTTACCAACTTGGAAAGGCAATGTTTGTGGCAAGAAGGAAGACAAGGCAGCATGCTATTTGAACTCAAAGAATGTACCACCTGCCTCCGGTGTCTATTAGAATGCCTTTAGATGTTTCTGCACGGGTCTATTAGGGTAAACTTGAAAATGAAACGGCATTGATATTCTACTAAACTGATGAGACATTGCACATCTCCTGGCATTATAGTATCACCTCCCCCTTAGGTGGATGCCCTCTGTACCAGCTTATTAAGTGCTCCAGGTATTCCATCTCTTGTTTTTCAGGTGCTACTTTTCCAGTTGGCAGTTGGTGTTGTCCTAGGCAGGAGAATGGCCTAGATGGATTCAGAATGTTGAGAGAGATCTGAGATCCCAGGCACAGATAAAACTATTATTGAGCCAAACTACACCACTGCCCACAGTCCATTAGTTCTTTAAAAATAGAGATTGTGGACCTATGAAGTAGTGAAGAGCCACTGTACAAGCCATATGGCAAACTCCAGGACTCATATAGGTCATGACATATCTTGAAGGCTATTTTCTGCTCATTACCCTCCAGCATCAAAATCAGATTGGACAATCCCTGGAGGTCAGGTTTGCAGATTGCCCCATCTGAACCAGCTGGTTCAATATTGATTCCAGATAGTAATAGAATTCAAGGCCCTTTTATCATAGCAGAGCCTCAACTCCCTGTTCCTTTTCTTAACAAATAATATTAAACCCCTAGTAGGATACATGGAAGGTTTCATGATTTCTTTATAATATTTTTTTTTCTGAGAAATTCTTGCACGAATAGATCTAGATAACTGGATTTTATGCTCCCAGGACCAAGTTAATAGCAAAATTACAAGGCCAATATGGTGGTAACTGAATATGTCCCAAAACTGAACATGTCCCAGAATTCCTAGAATTGGCAAGGCAGTATCTGGTGACAATCTAGCTGAGGATCATAGCTAGTAAGGTAGACATCTACTCCAGCCAATGCTGCTGGTAATATACTGAGCAGGATGTGACATTTCCTAAATTCCAGGCAATGTCAAAATTAAGAAAATCATGGCAATAAATGGCCAAGAAGTACTTGGGAGTGTGTGAATAATTGATGTTAACGCTGAGCAAGTATAATATTGCCGCATTGAACAAAAAAAAGACTTAGTCTCCTGGATCACTGGTCCAGAAAGAACTGGGTCCCTGCTGATTGTTTCTGCTATCACCATAAAAAGAAGTTAAGGTCCCAGGGGAAGTTATCTTTGTTGTCTATTAAATCTCTCGAGGCTCCAGAGTTCACCAAAGCTATGACTGGCAATCTTGATTATTTTGGAGTTTAATCTCAAGGATCAGTAATAGGAAGAGTGCTAGGAAAGCTGCAGTTTTCACTTAGAGCGGGGACTATAAGGAAGGGGTCTCTATCAAGACCACCCCACCACCTATCCATGGAGCTGGGCAGGATAACATATGGATAACCCTATTTCTTATCATGCCTTGGACCCAGTTATCTGTGAGCTAGATCTGGTACCTTATAACCTAGAGAGGCACTTTCATATTATACATTATACATTGCTATTGGGAAGGGAAGAATGCTGGAGGAATTGCAATAGATTTGGGCACAACTGAGGATAGGACTCTATGTGGGTATATTGCAAGATGAGTGTGGGTCAGTCAGTGGTTAACTACCTCCCCCAGCTTAGTGAATCTTCCTGCTAATTCATTGCAAGTAGGCCTGGCCAAATTTTCTTTTTAAAAAAATTGATCGAAACAAGTATATTCCAAGATAAATCCTGGCTTTGGGTCTTGCCTGAAGGAACTGGACTATTTTGCTGTATTTCTGCTTCTATAGCTTAGCCAGCAAAACCAATAGCTTGCATTTTGATGTTAAAAGAAATTACTGAAAGTCTTCAGGATCTGCTGAAGGAATTCCTTCACGTCCTCTGATAGATGGCATTTCCTTGTGAAGTAAGGGGTGGACCAGTGGAAAGCTAGTTCCAACAGACAAGACAATATACCAGCCATCTTAGCCTAAGATGCAAGGAGTCCCTGGGGTGAAGGTCCAGAAATTTGAGAGAGCTCTTTTGCTCCCTAATTGGTAAACTAGTCTGGGAATCTCATTATACACTAGTAGGTGAAATAGTTGGCAGAAACCATTTCCAGAACCATTCCTTTACTTGAGCCCTGAGGCGCCCTAATCAATTAACCAACAACAAGCATTTATTAATATAAGGGTAGGATTGGTTGATTTACTCAATCCTATCTCATTTATAGTAAATGATAAGATATTCAATCAATCATAGGCTTTAAAATAAGTATGGAAAGCCCATTTGATCACGGTCAAATCAGAAATCTGTTCCAATTGGCTGAGGGATTTTATCATGTCCTCTGGGTCCTATAGAAAGGTATCAAGTGATTTGGAATCAGAAAATTCCAGAAATTAGAACAAGCATGACTTTCCAGTAATACCCCTGAGGAAAAACCACCTGGAAGGGAAGGAGAGGCCCAGGCTTCAGCCTTGGCCAAATGTTTTTCCTCCTTTCCCCTTTTGCCAGAGGAGGACTTTTCAAGCTTTAAAAGGTCCAGAGAATTTTGAACTTCCCATCTTCTCATTACTGTCCTAACATCATCCCCCAGGACAGCCATGGCAGTGTCTTCATTGGGAGCTAAGAACAAGCTGGAGGCAGAGTCACCTGCTTAATTAAGTATCCATGAATGAGAGGAAAGGACTTCCAACAACCAGAAGCTAAGTTGGAGTCCAACCATGGACTTTATATGTAGTAGTGGGAAATTATGTCACATATTTTTGGGGAATATTGTCTACCAACTTCCTGCATCACCTTAGTAAGTATCCCTTTTTAAAAGTTACTTAAAACTCAGATTCTTAAAATCTAGTCACTGCTCAGATAAGCTAACAAATAGCTCACTAATATTCAGACTCTTTAAGAGTTTGCCCAGGGGCAGCTAGGTGGAGCAGTGGATAGAGCACTGGCCCTGGAGTCAGCAGGACCTGAGTTCAAATCCAGCCTCAGACACATAATACTTCCTAGCTGTGTGACTCTGGGCAAGTCACTTAACCCCAATTGCCTCACTAAAAAAAAAAAAAAAGAGAGAGAGAGTTTGCCCAATATGACCGATGTTCTAACAAACCTTGTCTTTGGCTGACAAATTCTTTTGGGCAGGACCCACGTGTTTTGACTTTGGGGTCTTAGCACCCCTAAACCTCTAAACCTCAACATTTTGGTGGCCCGTATGGGGAAAATTGCCTACCCCCAGGTTCTTCTTCAGCCAAGACTGGAAGGTATGTAAGCCTCCCCCACTTCTTTCTTGCCCTGATGTTGGGGTCACTCTACAAGCACCTAGGAAGGCTTGGAGGTGCTTTGTGGGCAGACAGTTATGAAGCTGTCTCACACTCAGCTTGATGCTTTTAGGCTCTCAGTCCACTGGTTCAGTTAGAGGCCATGGACCTGAGTGAGTACACCTTCTGAGGCATAGAGGACAAGGACAGACACCCTATCTGGAAGTGTATGCCCAATTCTGTCAATTTTCTCAGCAGCTTACTTACTCCCTTCCCTCTATACCCCTGGACCCTCCTTCATGGAGGTTACAGGGAAAAGTTAGAACAGCTAAAAACATCTTAGACAATCTAGCCAATAACTCACAGGTGCTCAAATCCCTAAACCCCTAAACCTCAACATTTTGGTGACCAATACACAGATTCTGGAGGTTTTGTGATCAGTCATTAAGGAGTTTTGAACCACCTCCTTACAACCCTGGTCACTCCTTTCTCCTACTCCCTTCCCTTGAGTCAAGAGGGTATCTGTTAGTCCCTCTCACAGGAGAAGAGAGTTTCACCCTCCCTCCCACCTCTGAATTCTCCCTCTACAGCATGGGTCCCACTGCCAATGGCCTTGGGTCATGGGGCAACCTTTGCCCGGAAGCATCACTCAGGTTCAGCACATCCTGCTCAAGGTAAAGAAGTTAATCTCTGAACTTGGCCTACAGGCCATTCATCTACAGTTGGTAGCAAACAGTGGGTACCAGCCAATGTCCCCCCATTGTTCTCTGGATGTAGCCTGTCCTCGGTCCTAGTCAACCTCCTCTTTGGGACTCCCTCGAGACCAGGACAGCTCTATGCCCCTTGCCAGCAGGAAGCAGTTTCAGAAGCCAAGACCTACATCCCTTACCTCAAAAGAATTTGGGTCCCATTTGTGTGAGGGGGGGAATGATGGGGTTGGGATCTGGACCCCACAAAGGAAAAACCCTGGACTTTCCCACATGGCCAAATCTCTGGCATTTGCCTGAGGCTATAATCCTATCAACTGAACTTTCATTATCTCCTAAACCTAATCTCCCAATTCTGTTATTCTGTTACCCTTAACCTAGCCTAGCCCTCCATTGTCTTCCCTCCCTATGGCCCCCAGCCACTTCCCACCCTTAATACTAGCTAGGCTCCATTCTCCCTTGGCCATGTGGTCCAGGTCTCTGGCATTCTATTACCTCACAGTCTCCCACAGACTACTTGGCCACTCCTATATCCTTCCCACAGTCTTTCTGTAAATAAGGTCCATCTTGTCTCCATTAAAGTGCTCAGATTCTTTAAATCTAGCCACTGCTCAGATTCTTATAATCTATCCAATAGCTCACTAATGTTCAGATTCCTTAAGAGTCTGCCTAATATGATGGATGTGCTAATAAACCTTGTCTTTGGCTGAAAAAATAAAAAATAAAAATTACTTAAGGTGAGCTGACTAAATTATTCTCAACTGATAATCTGGAGTTCAGGAGAGGAGAAAACACATTGATGGGGGCTCAAGCTAATGGCATTACCTGCATCACCCTTAATTCCTGAGGGGCACACCTAGGACTCTGAGAGAAAGATGAAATTTTACTCCAGAATTTGAGATGCACCCATAAGGCTGAAAGTTGGAATATGAATTCTTAGAACTTATGTAGATTACATTAAGTGCCTACTATGTGGCAGGTACTGTACTAAGTTCTTGAGATGTAAATACAAAGAATAACACAATCTCTACTGAAAAGGAACTTATTTTACAAGAGTGCAACCACTTTTTTTTTTTCCCTTCTGGTCTGGCTTTTGGCATTGTAATATTTAGGATAGCTTCTGTGTCCCTACCCCCTAAAGAGCTAGGGAAGAGGGCCAATGCACACCAGAGATTAGAGGCAAGAAATAGGCCTACGGAGAGAGAAAACACACCTGGAGATGGGCGTGGGGCAGGGTGTGTTGCGAACCAAGGTCCAGGAGAGCAAACAGAAATTTGGGCTAAGGTTGAAATCTGGATCAGGAAGGCAAGGCAAGAAATCATGGACTGAGTCCAAAAGCAGAAAGTTCCAAGCAGGTGGGAGCACAGTAAAGAGCAAGGTGAGAAAAACATAGCAGCTCTTTTTGTGGTGGCAAAGAATTGGAAATTGAGAGGATGCCCATCCATTGGGGAATGGCTGAGCAAGTTGTGGTATATGAATGTAATGGAATACTATTGTGCTATAAGAAATGATGAACAGGCTGACTTCAGAAAAACCTGGAAAGACTTATATGGTCCGATGCTGAGTGAAGTGAGCAGAACCAAGAGGACTTTGTACACAATAACAGCCACATTGTGCGATGACTAATATTGATAAACTTAACCCTTCTCAGCAATACAAGGATCTAAGACATCCCCAGAGGCTCGTGGTGGAAAATGCTATCCACATCCAAAGAAAGAACTATGGAAGTTCAATTGCTATCATTTTTTTTTCTCTTCTGTTGAGTTTTTTTCTCTTCTATTTGGTTCCTCCTATTGGTTTTAATTTTTACTTACAACTTCACTAATGTAAAAATATGTTTAATATGAGATTGTGTGCCACCTTGGGGAGGGTGGTGGGGAGGAAGGAGGAGAAAATTTTTAAACTCAAAAGCATATGGAAGTGATTGTTGATAAATCAAAATAAATTAATAAAATTTTAAAAAAAACATGGAGGGAGATGTGAAGCATCAGCAGCTGATAGCTTTTCTCACTCGAGTTATCAACCTGAGACACTGTCCTTTAGTGGTGGCCACAAGCTAATCTGTTGTCCTCTTCTGTCTCAGCTATGATCTTGACATGCGTCAGAGAGAAGGAAGGAGTCTAGTGTATCTGGAATGAAACCAGTCTGCACATGGTCATGAGAAAGGGCACTGTTGTGAGCATGAGTAAAGGCAGCGGAGGCAAGAATAAGCATGTATCATGCACACCTACTATGTGCCACGCACACTGTGCTAAGTATTTTACAAATATTACCTCATTTGATCCTTCCAATAACCCTGTGAGATAGGTGCTATTCATATGCTAATTAAAAAAACTGGGGCAAACAGGGCTAAGCGACTTGCCCAGGTTCACAGCGCTGTTAAGTGTTAGAGGCCAGATCTGAACTTGAGTCTTCTTGACTCCAGGCTCAGGGCTCTATACAATGTATTACCTAGCTGGGGACAGGTTTAAAACTGAGAGGTGTGGTGCAGCACAAGCCCGGAAGATCCGGAGTCTTTCTTTTCTTGTGTCACCATCGTGGTTAGTGGTGGCGTGCCTGGGTGTCCACAATAGTCATGGTTCATGCTGCTCCAGATACCAAATACAGCATGCACTAGAACTGGAGGGGTAAGTAAGGATGAAAGTGGTGGTCAGAAACAGCCTTAGAGACATCTGTCTGAATAGCACCAGCAGAGTTTACTCCCGCTATCCCATCACTAGAGAAGGGGTGTGTGGGAGTGGGCACCAAGCAAATGCTATGTGGTTAGACACAGCTCTGCCTAGGCTTACAGACTTAAAGCTGGAATGAAGGAGCAGAGGAGTTCAATGACTTGCCCAGGGTGATACTTCTTATGTCTAAGGCAGGATTTGAATCCTGATCTCCTCAACTCAAAAAAAAAAAAATCTAGTGCCCTGACCATTATACCACACTGTCACGTCAGTGACTTGTATATAGGTAGTAAGTGTCAGTGGTGGAATTTTAAACCATGTCTTCAGACCTCCAGAGCCAGTGTGCCTTCCCAAAAACAAACCATGGGATTATGGAATTTAGAGCTAGAAGAGACTTTATAGATCATAGGATAATAGCTTCAGAACCAAAGGGGGCCTCAGAGATGACCTAGCCCAGACCTTTCATTCTACAAATAAAGAAACAAAGACAAAGGGAAGGAAAGGGACTTATCCAAGACACAGAGTCAAGATAAAAGCAGATTGTGGAACTAGTTTTCTCGATTCTGGAATCTAGTGCTTTTTCTACTATAAATACTATCTCTTATCAAAACAGTGCTCTCTAAGCAGAAAACTGGGAAAGAATTTTTGCAAACAGTATCTCTGATAAGGGCCTCATTTCTAAAATATACAGAGAAATAAGTCAAATTTATAAAAATACAAGTCATTCTCCAATTGGTAAATAGTCAAAGGATATGAACAGGTAGTTTTCAGATGAAGAAATTAAAGCTATCTATAGGCATATAAAAATGCTCTAAATCGCTATTGATTAGAGAAATGCAAATTAAAACGACTCTGAGGTATCACATCACACCTATCTGGCTATCATGACAAAACAGAAAAATGATAAATGCTGGAGAATTTGTGGGAAAATTGGAACACTAACACATTATTGGTGGAGTTGTGAACTGGTCCAACCATTTTGGAGAGCAATTTGGAACTATGCCCAAAAGGCTGTAAAAATGTACATACCCTTTGACCCAGCAATACCACTTCTAGGGCTGTATCCCAAAGAGATCAAACAAATGGGAAAAGGACCCACATGTACAAAAATATTTATAGCAGCTCTTTCTGTGGTGGCAAAGAATTGGACATTGAGGGGATGCCCAACAATTGGGTAATGGCTGAACAAGGCAGACTTCAGAAAAACCTGGAAAGACTTGTATGGTCTGATGCTGAGTGAAGTGAACAGAACCAGGAGAACACTGGACACAGTAGCAGCCACGTTGTGAGATGACTAACACTGATAGACTTAGCTCTTCTCAGCAATGCAAGGACTTAAGACATCTCGAAAACTGTCATGATGGAAAATGTTATCCACATCCATAGAAATAACAATGGAGTCTGAATGCAGAGCAAAGCACACTATTTGCTCTTTTTTTTCCCCTTCTGTTTTGTTTTGTTTCCTCTTTCTGGTGGTTCCTCCTATTGGTTCTAATTCTTCTTTACAACATCACTAATGTGAAAATATGTTTAATAGGAATGTATATTTACAGCCTATATCAGATTGCACACTGTCTTGGGGAGTGAGGTGAGGAAGGAGAGAAAGAAAATTTAAAACTCAAAAGTTTATTGAAATGAATCTGGAAAACCAAAAATTAATTAATTAAAAAAACCAGTTCCCTCTTCCCTTCCTCTCTGCTTCTTGAGTGACATCAATAGCAAAATTCTCTTTTGCCACAATTATAAGGAAATTCTTGGACCTTTCTCAATGACCTCAACACCTGATTTCATCTACAACCCAATACCCACCATTATATATGGATGTCTTTAATATTAAGTACCCACCTCCACTCCTCTAACAAACAAGCCTCTCACTTTATCCACATCTTCAGCTCCCACAATATGAGCTCCATGTCCTCTTTATCAGGGAGTCACAACCAAAATTGCTCCACTTCTAAGATCTAGAATTTTGAAATTTCTTTCTCTGGTCACAATATCCTGTCCTCAGCTCTCCTAAAACCTCCTTCCTTCTAAACCTACTCTTTGTCCTCAATCTCTCCTAGTGATCCTGCTCTAACTTCACTCTTTCAAAATCATGACTGCAGAATCTTCAACAATGTGCCATCCTCCACTAATTTCTTGCTCCTTCATCCTTTAAGTGTTCCCATCCTACTATCCTGCACCCTTAGTTAACCCCACCATTACCCTTTTCTACGCTACAGGAACTCATAAGACCACAGTCAACCACATTTAGTATAAATTTAAATGATATAATCTTAATTAGGCTTCACTTCTGCCCGGCAATCTTTTCATTCATAGCTGATGAACTCCCTATCATATTACCCACAATGGCTGCTTCAAATGTTCTTTTCTTTCCCCTAGCCTTTAACTCCACTCCTAACCACTTCTCCCTCAGAAGAACTGCTATTTTACTGAGAATACTGAGGCTATCCATCATGAGATCTATTGTCATCCATCCTCTGAACATTATTACTTCTTTATGTCCTCACTTAATCTCTTGTCTATCCCTCTTTTCTCTGAAGATGAGATGAGCCTCCTTGCCTAGACCAGTCCCATCATTTTTACCTTTGATGGCATAGATCTTCCCATCTCCTGTAGGACATTTTCTACCAAATATTCCCATGTGTTCTCATCATCAGTCTCTCCTTTAAGGGTTGTTGTGGGGTTTTTTTTCCCCTCTATCTATAGCTCTTCTTTATCTCTTATCCCTACCATCTCTCCAAATTATCATATAGAATCTCCTCCCTTTTGCTTTAGAAACTCAGAATAAAGTAGTAACATTCACAGTCTCCACTGCCTCACAACCCTTTTATTCTTCAATCCCTTGCAATCCGGCTTCCATCACCAACAGTTTATTTTAAAATTTTTCTCCAAGATCAACAACAAACTCTTAAATGTAGTTATCAAATCCAATGGCCTTTTCCTCCTTGATCTTCCTGCAGCATTCTATGTTGTTGATAACTCTGTCTTTGATATTCTGTCCTTTGGCTTCCATATTTGTTCTCCCTCTACCTCTTTGACCGCTCCTTCTGCTTGCTTTAATGGTTCTTTTCCACTTGTCCACTAAGTACAGATGTCCTCAAAATCTCTTTCCTCAACCTTCTCCTCTAAATCTATCTTCTTTGCCAAATTAGATTGTTTTCCTTGACAACTTCCCCCATTCTCATGGCTTCAATTATATACATAGCTTCACCTATATACAGATGAATCCCAAATCTGTATATCCAACCCCAATCTCTTTCTTCCTTCAACTCCATGAGGCAGCTAGGTGACAGAGTGAATAAAGCACTAGGTCTAGAGTCAGGAAGATCTGAGTTCATCTGGTCTCAGACACTTACTAGCTGTGTGACCCTGGGCAAATCAATGTACCGCCATGGGCCTCATTTTCCTCAACTATAAAATGGTGATAATAATAGCACCTATCTATCAGCATTGCTGTGAGGATTAAATGATATAATATTTGTAAAAGAGCTTAGCACAGCGTCTGGCACATAGAAGTTTGCTGACTGACTAGGATTTTAATCATTCTTGCCAGCTGAAAGAAAACAGCTGATTTAAAAGATGGTACCTGAATATGGGATTTAGAGTATACATAACAAAGGTTGCTAAGTATCTGTGTGTCCTTGTGTGCTTATATCTGGAACCATGCATATCTCAAGAAGTCTTTATGCTGGTAATGGAAAGGAAATGCCCAAGTCAGATTATATAAAAAAGCAGCAGGCCTGACAGGCAGTAAGAAGAATCTCAATTGAGAGAACCAGTGATTGTTCTAACTGGGGTGACAAGTTCAAATATAAATATTTACAGAACAAAGAGAATGAATGTAAATAAACACGAGGTAGTTAGGGAAGATGGACACTAAGAACTGGGGACATCAGGAAGAGCTTCATGTTGAAGGTGATATTGAGCTGAATCTTGAAATAAGAGATGGATTCAATGATGAGGAAATTAATTTCAGATAGAGGGGATGGGGTGGCCAGTATGAAGGAAAAGAGGTGGTATATGGAGGGTCCTTTGTCAAGAACAGAGAGAAAGCCAGTATGACTGGATCAAAGAATCTAGAAGGGGAAGTAATGTATTTTTTTCAGTCATGTCTGACTCTTTCTTGGCAAAGATACTGGAGTGGTTTGCCATTTCCTTCTCCAGCTCATTTTACAGGTGAGGAAACTGAGGCAGACAGGGTTAAATGACTTGTTCAGAGTTACAGTAAGTGTCTGAGGCCAGTTATGAACTCAGAAGAATGAGCCTTCCTGACTCCAAGCCCACCAGCACTCTATCCACTGCACCACCTAGGTACCCTGAAGTAAAGGGCTTTAAATGCCCCACATGGGAGTATCTATTTTATCCTAGAGGCAATAAATAGGAAGCCACTGGAGTATGGTAATAAACAAGGTAAACTATACAAGGGGACAATCTCATAGGAATCACTAACATTTTGTGGGATAGAACTAGAATGTGGATATAGATAACAGGCAGCCACTGGAGTTTATGGGTAGAGTTGGGAGGCAGTGACCTGTGCTTTAAGAAGATCCCTTTGACAATTAAGTAGAGAATGGATTAGAGCTTGGGGAAACTTGAGGAAGGGAGCCCATTCAGAGGGCTATGTAGTCTAAGCAAGAGGTGATGAGAGCCTTACTAGAGTGATGGCTACATGAATAAGGAGAGAGGGATACATATGAGACATGTCAAAGGTAAAAACTCTTCACTTTCCATCAGTAGCTGTACTCAGTTTGGACTCCACAGAACTTCATGGTCATAAGCTGCTCACCTGAAATCTCATTATCCTGCTAATTGACTCTGCTTTGGCTACTCAACACCTTCTCCACTCCCTCAGCTTTCTTTCCCCTCTGATTGGAGGTTTGCAGGCTGAACCACTAAACCCCCTCCCAAAGCTTTCCTCTATAGAGAGACAGGATCTGAACTTCTCAACTCTCAGTTTTCCACAAGGGGCTTTGCTTGGTTCGGGCTCCACACCACCAAGTCGGGTGCTCTCCGGTGGCCCCCCTCTTTCCAGCTTCTTTTATTGTGCTGTGTTCCCCCATTAAGTTTATAAGCAGGCAGGAACTCCTTGTCTTTCTTATTTGTATCCCCACGATTAGATTAGATTATAAACTTCTTGAGGGCAGAGACTGTCTTTTTCTTATTTGTATTCCTAGCAATTAGCATAGTGCCTGGCAGATACTAGGTGCTTAATAAACACATACTGAACTGGATTTGAACAACATATTGGAATTGTGGAGAGAATGTGACTGAGGAATCAAGGACGACACCAGGCTTGTGGGCCTGGGTGACTGGGAGGGTGGTGATATACTTGACAGTAATAGATAAATTGGGAAGAGACTATAAAGAGAAAAATACTGAGTTCTGTTTTGATCATGTGGTGTTTGAGACATTCAGTTTAAGATTTCCAAAAAGTGATTAGCGATGCGGGACTAGAACTCGGGAGAGAGATTAGGGCTGGATATACAGATCTCAGGATTATCCACATAAGAATCTAGTGCAGTCCTCTCACTTTATAGATGAAGAAACTAAGGCCCATAGCAGGGGAGTGAATTGCCCAAAGTCATGTAATTAATAAGAAGCAGAGCTGATAAAACATTACCAAGGATTTCCCATCAGCCATAGTTATATTTTATAGGACAAAACAAACTTCTCAACTTAGTGTATAAGGTCCTCTACAGACTGGCTCTAGCTTATCTTTTCTGGTCTTATTTCATACCACACCCATCCACATACTGGAATGTATATTCCAGCCAAACTGGACTTCTTATTATCATCCGGTCCTCTTCTACCTCCTTATGTTAATGTAAGCCATTGCTCATTCCTGGAAGGAATCCTTCCATTGGACCCTGGAGGACAAGCTTCCTCCTCCTGGTTTAAATCATCTTTGGTAGGACTGTCCTCTCCTAATGAATTTGCCGCAGACATAGTTTTGGGCAATTATAGCTCTGGAAAAGACTGTGATATTTTTAACTTGTATCCCCAGTACCTAGCATAGATTTTCAATCTGTGACCAGCTATCAGCAGCAGCAATCTTTAAAACTCAGAGGGATAACACATGCCTCCAGTGACCTACCTGGTACATTGCAAATCAATATTTGAGAGATTCTCAGAGTCTAGAAATATTAAAATAGAACTAATATGTGGAATGACATATTCTTACAATCTTTTAAACTTTGTACTTCAAAAGCCTTCACAGCATGTAAATCAGCTAGAAATCAGTAGCTGTTTATGGATTTGGAATTATATAGGAATGAGCTTTCACTCTTATCCCACCGTTACCTTTCTTTTTCATCATAAATTCCCTTTTCCAGCCCCAGATTCCTTCCAATCGACCCTACAACCCTTAAATATACTGCAAAGAAAAAGTATCGAGTCTAGCAGGAATAATTGGATAGGGAGGCTGGTAGGAGAAAATATGGAATAGAATCATCAAAAATATAATCCCACAGAAAGCTTAGTAATATCTAGGCACGATCCTCTGTCTTGCCTCCATTATAAGACAATAAAATCCTTAAGGCATTGTTTCCTTCCTTTGTACCATCCCACAGTGACCAGTGGAGTTCCTTCCGTAAATTTGAGGTACAATAAATATCACTGGCTGAACCCTGTCTCCTTTGTCACAGAATCACTAAGTATCAGGGCTGGGAAGGCCCTTAATCGTTATAATGCTTCACATTTATATGAGTTTAAGGGTTACAAAACACTTTCCTCACAATAGCCTCGTGAATTTGATAACTCTGTTTTACAGAGGTGAAAACTGAGACTTAAAGAGGTTAAGTTACTTGTTCAAGGTCATTTAGTTAATAAGTGGAAGACCTGGGCCTTAAACTCAGATCTTCTGCTTTTAAATCCAGTGATCTTTCCACTCACATCAGTTAGAGCTAGGATTTTACAGCTGGAAATGACCTGATGACCCAGATTAGAACATAAACCAAAGAACGTTGAAGCTGGAAGGGTACTTAGAGGTCATCTACCCCAATAGTGTCAAGGACCACTAAAGCCATACATGGGGATCTCTGTGGGCTACATACTGACTTGAAAAACCACATACTAACATTGTCCATGTTCTACTGTATTTTATTTGTTTTGCTAAATATTTCCCAACTACATTTTAATCTGAGACCATAGTCTAGAGTGTCACAGGCTGTGAGTAAAGTGCTTGACATCTCCGATCTGTCTCAACTGTCCCACTCTATAGATGCAGAAACTGAGAAAAGGTCATACAAAAGTTAGGGGCAGAACTGGGACCAGAAGCCAGGCGCCATGGCTACTAGTCCTATACTCTTTCCATCACACCATGCTGCTTCCTTGCCCATCCCTCCTACCACTCGCCCCACTGAGCACATCCAGTCCTATAAACACAACACTATAAATCCTTGATGTCAAGACTGGAAGAACAATTGTCAATAACCATTAGAAGCTCTCCACTCACTGACCACTTACCCTCATATAGAATTCTCTGCCCTCATTCCCGGATTTGATCTGAAAGATGTAATAGGCACCAGGATACCGAGTGGTTGCTTGCATTTGGAAGATGTCAGCGGGAACAGAACGTCCTGACACCACGTCCATGTCTCGGTACAGGATAGTGAAGGGCTGGTCTCTGCAGCCAGGATTTTCAGCTGGACACATGCAGCGACTTTGGGAGGTAGAAATAGCATTATTACTTCACAAATCCTTTCCATATGGACTGCTGCATTTCTTTCCCTTTCTAAAATCCACTGGGCAGTATAGAAATTGGGACACCAATAAATATTTATTAAGCACCTACTATGTTGAAGGCACTATGCTAGGGGATAAGACAAAAAGACAGAAATGAAATCTTATGTGTCTTCAGGTAGCTTATATTCTACTAACTGCAATGTGGCAATCTTACAGACTCTCTGTTCTCGTCTCAACATTTCAACAGAGCCAACAAACATAAAATCTTTATTGTCTAGGATACCAGGGAATGTTACATTCTGGTTATCATCATACAGAGTGTTCTTGTATAATGCTTTATTGAGCTTTAACGGATTAAAACTGCACTGAGACTTTGGGGACATCCCCTAGAGTAAACCTAGATGACCAGTTTTTTGTTTTTTTGTTTTTTAAGAACTCTGTGTGTATGTTTGAATGTGTGCATACATACATATTTAAAAAAACTCATTGTTGTAAGTATTCCCTCCACTGGTGCAAATCACAATCCATCCAAGACTTCTTATCCCATGCAATTTTTTTCCATGTCTTTCAGGAAATACCCCATAGAGGTTCTTTCCAAAGAAGTAGAGGCCTTCCTCTGATTCTTCCACAAAAGTCTTATTCAATGCCTCACTGTGGTATGGAGATGGCTCCTGGCCTTTCAGCAGTTCTGCCAGAGCAGAATAAACTTTTCCAGTATGGAAAGGTTCCAGTTACAGCTCTTGAAACAGACTCTATGTCCTCTGTCCAAGGACCAGCCTAGCTATGTGCAGTCTCATCACCAGAAAGTTGGCTATTCTGGGATCAAGTTTTTGCCCACAGTGTGCCAAGAAATGGATTCAGAGAATATTACCACCACCATCACTTTCCATTTATATAATGTTTTACATCTCATATTTCACTCAACCCATGTAACAGCCCTATTTTATGAGCTTACAGCACAACTTTAAACCTCCGTTTTCTGATCTATAAAGAAGGGAACAATGAGCACAGAATTTCAAAATCTCTGAGTCTGAAGGGGCTCCAGAGACCATTTTCTCCAACTTAATCCTGAACAAGATCCCCTTCACCAACAGCCCTGAGGAGCAGTCAACCAGCCTCTTCTTAAAGTGAAGTCTTTAAGAAAAGGCAATGAAGGGGTTTGTTGCCTCCAAAATAGACCGTTCCTCTTCTGGATGACTCTAATTATTATTTTTTCTTAATTTGATACTTGGATCAATGTGTTATCTCTTCAATGTGAGCAACTCTGTCCAGTGCAGATGATAAGCTAGCTATGCCTTCTCATGGGAGATTAATCCAATTTGCTAGAAACCTCATGCTAGATCTCTCACCATTTTGTCAGTAGTAATGGGTTACATGGGCAGTGGATAAAGTGCCAGGCCTGGAGTCAGAAAGACTTCTCTTTTAAGTTCAAAGATAGCCTTAGACATTTACTACCTGTGTGACCCTGGGCAAGTCAATTAACTCTGTTTGCCTCAGTTTCCTCACTATAAAATGAACTGGAGAAGGAAATGGCAAACCATTCCAGTATCTTTGCCAAGAAAACCCCAAATAGGATCGCAAAGAGTTGGGAACAACTGAGCAACAACAACAGTGGAGTATACATTGATCATCCCTTACTCTTACTACATTACTAGTCTACTTTCTCTTCTAGACATACATGTGTTTGAAGCAATATCCTTTCATCTTCTGGCTTCAATTATATTGAAAATGTCAATATTTATATGATTCATTTTATCCAACAATATGTGATATTGTTGGTCATTGGATAAGAACCTCACATACTTAAAATAACAACATTTAAATTTGGCCCTTTCATCTGTCCTTCTGCTACTAAGAGCCATTTTGTATTTTTCTGTTTCTTGGTTTGCTATGGCGAAGGAATTTATCACTAATACATGGTCTACTGGTGATGAGTATCCATATACTTTGCTGAGGTGGTCCTCAGAAAGCACACACAGTCCATCACCGGGACAGAACTCAAGTTGGATCAGCTTTTTGGCTACTGTTATCACACTGTTCACTAATAGTGAGTTTGAAGTTCACTTAAACTGCCAGATCATTTTTCAGATGAATTGTTACTTAGCCCTGCCTTCCCTGTAAAGCACTTGTAAAATCAGTGTTTTGAAACTGAGGGTAAATCTTATAGTTATTCCAATTAAATTTCATCTTATTAGATGCAATTCAACATTCTCTCCTGTTGAGTTCTCTTGGGATCCTAACTCTACCATCCAACATGTTACCTTTCCCTAATAATTATTGACAGTGCACAGTATGACAACATTTATAATAAACACTTGACAAAAATTCCTGATAATCATTATGGAGACTTTCTTCTTCTTTAATCAAT
Source organism: Phascolarctos cinereus (assembly GCF_003287225.1). Classification (NCBI taxonomy): domain Eukaryota; kingdom Metazoa; phylum Chordata; class Mammalia; order Diprotodontia; family Phascolarctidae; genus Phascolarctos; species Phascolarctos cinereus. The sequence goes on from NW_027555736.1 coordinate 203,188,808, forward strand.
ATCTGTTAAGTATAGATGTTAACATAGTAATATCTTATCTTCCATGAACAAGCTGTTCCACAAAAGTTAAAATTCCAGATAACAGGTTAACACATTAGATATGAAAAGGTTTTAAAATTGTAAATATTTGGGATAGAAATCTCTCTAGAAATAATATTGCACATCTCTGTCTTCTTAAATGGAGGATACTAAACATGACTTAACCTTTTTTGATGACTCAGAATCATAATTGTTGACATTCATTTTAAGAGTCAGCAGCATAACATATTGGCCAGAGCACCAGACCTGCAGCCAAATGACCTGTTTGAGCTCCAGTTCTACCACTTATAATTTGTGTGACCTTAATCAAATCACAGAATCTCTCTGGGTTTGTTTCCTCATCTATTAAAAAAAATGGGGCTAATATCCATCCTGCTTATTAGTGGAAATATGGTACAGTGTATCCAGCAGACTTGAGTTCCTACTTTGCCATTTCCTTCACCTTTCTGAGTTTCCTTTCACCTTCCAAGCCTTTCACAGTTTCCTCATTTGTAAAATGAGAGCCATAATACCTGTGTAACTGAGTTTTGTGCATGCCCAGGACATGGCACCCATATGGGAGATGGTAGGGACCTACTCCTGGGAGAAGATATTCTGTATTTCCTAGCACTTGGGTAGGAGTAGCCTCTTACCACTGTCTAGCTAGCTGAAACTAGCCGTGTCTTTAAAATCACTCAACTGGGACAGTCTTGTTCTCTTTCTAGTGGGGTGTGTGTGTGTGTGTGTGTGTGTGTGTGTGTGTGTGTGTATGTGAAAATCTTGCTCACCACAACATGGGCACCACACACTAAGCTCTGTGCAGGGGGAGGTGGGGTCTACCTTCCCCTCCCCATTTAGATCCTGTGGGCCCAAGATTATGGCTTGAGGTTTGGGTCTATTTCAGCACAGGCATGCAATCCCTGTACCTGGGAGCTCGAGCCATAGCAACCTTGCAGCCAAGATCCCAGGCCAGATGTTGCTACCAGTCCAGCAAGGAAACCCTGAGAAGCCAAGATCCTGGGCTGTAAATCCCAGAGTGCTTTGAATCTGGAACTTGCTGGAACCATGCTCTATAGGAACTGAGAACCTAATCCCCTTCCCCTCCTCAGAGATAGAGGGAAAATAGGCAAGATTGTGCTTCCAGGTGCTAGAGGGAAAGTCTGTATGTTTGTTCTTGCTATATCTTTGAAGCAAATATTTCTTTTTAAAAGGTAATCTGACTTTTACATGGTTAAATGGAACTAAGGTGCAGGGGACCCTTAGAATTGGGCGGAATTGAGCCAATGGCAGAGACTAGCTACCCTTAAGTCTCCTAAAGGTACCTGAGAACCCTAGGAGAAGTAAAGTGTAACATGCCTGGCCTTCAGGTAGTAGCCACCAAAATAATAACTTTATTTTGCAAATATCATATTTGCATCACCTTTCTCACATAGCTCTTGCCAGGAAATATGCCACTCCCAGACTGATGCTTTTGTGAAGGCAAAGGAGGCCATCTTTTGTCTCAATTCTTAACTTAGCCTTTAGCTACTGAATGCGCATTGCCTCAGACAGACTGAGACCAGGGAAAGACCTTCGCTTAAAAAGGCCAAGGTCTCCCACTGCATCTGAGGCCATCACCAGTCCTCCTGACCTATGTCTTGCCACTCAACTCCAGCGACTCTGGAGGAGAGTGAGGCTGATGCCTTTGCCCAGCTCTGCCTCACTCAAATCCAATTCACTTGCAAGTCAAGACATCACCCTGTGGATGTGTCATTGATTCTCTTTGAGAGCAAAGGACAAACAACAACAAACAGGAACTTTATTACAAACCTAAAAATAGTCTAGAAATACGAGCTCTACTATTATTACCATGCTGTCGTTCTGAGACACTCTCAAAAAGGGACTCTTGTGGTATAGAGGGCGATTTGTTCCCAGACTGCTGTCTTTCATGTTCTTGTATCTTTTTTTTTATTGTTTTCCTGTCCCTCTCTATCAATCACAATCATTTCAATTAACTCAACATTTAGTAACCATCTTCTATCTGTAAGGAATAGTGGAGCGCCCTCAGAGTAAGCCAGGTGAGCTCAGTTCTTGATTCTGACACATACTGGCTCTGTGACTGAGCAAGTCACAGGCTCCCACCGGGCCCCTCTCTAAGACTCTGAAGTTGCATAGTAGATACTGACCTACTCTGACACAGGGAGTGTGCTTCCCTGAGATTTCCTTATAGCAATAAAATTGTAGGTCTAGTACCTAGTTCTATCCTCTAATGAAAAGGCATTGTTCTTGGAGGCCCTGGGAATACAAAGGCAAAAAATAAGCAGTCCCTTGCCCTCAAGGAGCTTGCATTCTAAGTGGGATTCCAACATTTACACATATTAAGAAAATATAAGACAATTTCAGAAAGAAAGACAATTAACACATATGAGGACGAAAACAAACTTCATTAAAAAATTGGCAGTGGAGCTAAGTCTTAAAGGAAATTAAGCATTCCAAATTCCAGCTAGGGTGATGCAGTGGATAGAGGGCCAGCCCAGGAGTCAGGAGGACCTGAGTTCAAAGCCAACCTCAGACACTTCTTTATGTGTGATCCTGGGCAAGTCACTTAACCCTATTTTCCTCAGTTTCCTCATCTGTAAAATGAGCTGGAGAAGTAAATGGCAAACCACTCCAGTATCTTTGCCAAGAAAACCCCAAATGTGGTCAGGAAGTTGGATATGATAAAACAACTTAACAATAAAATTCTAAATGTATTTCACATCTATCTATCTATCTATATATGCATATATATAACATATATGTATATTTATATTATATATATATATATGTGTGTGTGTGTGTGTGTATATATGTTCACACATATAGACAAAGAGAGAGAATGCCAAGTTCAAGGAAGAATCAATAGTATATCCCAACTTTAACACTGTGTTCATAAAGGGGAGTAATATGAAATGAGATTGAAGAGGTAAGGTAGAAATAGATTGTTAAAGGGCTTTAAATATCATTGATGTGGTTAACTGGGCCTTCAGATAATGATTATGCTGACAACTGAACAGAATTTGGTTAAGACAAGGAAGAGAATGAATCAGTCCTCCCTCCTAAACTACTATAATAGCCAGCTAATTGGCCTCCCCATTCACAGAGCAGTATTTGCTCAAGGGCCACATCTAAGTGCATAATATTTATTAGCATCACAAAACTCTGATACCCCACAAGACATGGAGATGAGTTTCTGTTGGTGGGGGCACCACCATCTTTATAATCTCAGTTTACAATCTCAGTCATCATCAATTGTTCCCTTTACCTCACTACCTCATATTCAGTCAGTTACAGGGTCTTACCTATTCTTCCTCCATAATACATCTTGATATTCATCCCCTTCTCCTCCCTCACACAGCCACCATCCTGGTCCAGGCTTTTGTTACTTTTTAACCTACACTATGGCTATAGCCTCCTGATTGGTCTCCCTCCTCGAATCTCTTCCCATTCCTATCCTCCACATAGGTATTAAAGAGATTTTCCTAAAAAGCGAATCTGACTATTCACCCCCATATTCAGTAAACTCCAGTGATCCTTATTACCTTTAGGACCACATATAAACTCCTGTATTTGGGATTTAAAGCTCTTCATGATCTGGGTCCAGCCCACCTTTCTGAGATATTATTAAGCATTGCTTTCCTTCATGCTTTTTATGTTTCAGCCAAATAAATCTGTTTGTCATTCCCCTAAATGTGACTTTATATCACTCATCTTTTTGCCTTTGTACAGGTTGTGCTCCCATGCCTCAAAGTACTCCCTCTTCACTTCCAACCCTGTTTGTTGTTATCGTTCAGTTGTGTCCAACTCTTTATGACCCCATTTGAGGTTTTTTTAACAAAGATACTGGAGTGGTTCGCCATTTCCTTCTCCAGCTCATTTTACAGATGAGGAAACTGAGGCAAATAGGGTGAAGTGCCTTGCCCAGGGTCACACAGCTAGTAAGTGTCTGATGCCAGACTTGAACTCAGGAACTTACTGCAAGGCTGGCACTTTTGCCACTGCATCATCTAGCTACATTGTAAATGGTTACAAAGTGGTTCCATTGATGTTCAGTGTTAAGCTTTTAATAAAACATTAATTCATTGCTGGACCTACAATGGTTCTTGTGCCAAAGGGTGGAGAGCATGGCTTTCACTTCAAAGGCTATTGAATACATCACCTTCCAATTGGCATATTATAAAGTTTTGTTCATCACAAAGATCTTTGAAGCATCACACATTTCTCACTTTTCTCATTCCTCTTTGCCAATTTTAAATAAAGCATTAAAAGTGAATGGGAAATAGTAAATATGGCAGAAAGTGAAAGGGTAGTGGCATACCCAGGGTGGGGAGCAGCCAACAACAATGGAAGGGGGAGAAGGTAAAGACATGGTTCTGTGGATGGGAAACACCTAATTGTGAAAAAATCCCTGTACCAAATTTCTCTGATAAAGGTTTCATTTCTAAACTAGATATGGAATTGATTTGAATTAATAAAAGTCATTCCCCAATTGATAAGTGGTCATAGAATATAAATAACAACTATCTAGGGAAGAAATCCAAGCTATCTATAGCCTCAGAAAAAACGTTCTAAAGCACTAATAATTAGAGAAATTCAAATAAAAGTAACTCCAAGGTTCCACCTCATATTCATCAGATTAGCAAAGCAGAGAAATGAGAGATGTTGGAAAAGCTTTGAGAAAACAGGCACATTGATGCACTGTTAATTGAGCTGTGAATGACTACAGTCATTCTGGAAAGTAATTTGGAAAGTTACTAAATGGTGAATTTTGACCTTTGACCCTCTGACCTAGCAATACCATTCCTAAACCTATACTCCTAAAGAGATCAAAGAATGAGGGCAAGAATTTATGTACACGAAAATATTTATAGCTGCTTTTTTTTTGGTGGCAAAGAAATGAAAAACAAAGGGATGCCCAAAAATTAGGGAATAGCTGAATAAATTGTGGTATATGAATGTAACAGAAATTATTGTGCCAATATAAATGATGAAAGGGACAGTTTCAGAGAAACCTGGCAAGGCTTAAATGAATTGATGCTCAGTGAAATGAGCAAAACTTCAACAATTTATACAATAACAACAACACTGAGAAAATGAATATTTTTGAAAGACGTAGGAACTCTAATCAATTTAGTAATCAACCATGATTCCAGAAAAGAAATGATGAAGAATTCTACCAACCTTCTGAGAGAAGGTGTCAGAATTAACATGCAGAATGGGATGTACATTTTTGAATAAACCGGATGTGGAAATTTGTTTTGCTTGACTATGCATATATGTTACAAGGGATTTGCTGAGGGGAGGGGGAAAGATTTGTTTTGGGTTTTTTTCCAGTGATGAGAAAGAGTGATGGAAGAGAGAGAAAATAAATACTTGTTAATTGAAAAAATAACATTAATTTTAAAAATGGTTAGATGAAGAAAATAAATTAGTCCCATTGTGTCAAAGGTAGAAAAAATATTGCAAAGCACTACCCTGGTGCCCTCAATCCAAGAAGGATTTAATTTAATTTCTAGCTTAAGGACATTTCCTGATATGAGCAGAAAAAGGTCTGACGATGGGCAGTCTATTTCAAAACTAGAATGGGCTGCCTCAGAAGGAAACAGTTTCCCCATCAGTGAAGGTCTTTGTGCAGACACTAAGTGACAGCTAATCAAAAATGCATAGAGAAGATTCTTGTTCAAGTCTAGATTACTGGAGTCAGGAAGACTCATCTCCCTGAGTTCAAATCTGGCCTCAGGCACTTACCAGCTGTGTGACCCTGGGCAAGTCACTAAACCTCGTTTGCCTTAGTTCTTCCTCTGTCAAATGAGCTGGAGAAAGAAATGGCAAACCATTTCAGTTTCCTTGCCCAGAGGACCCCAAATGGGGCCATGAAGAGTCAGACACAACTGAAAAATGACTGACAGCAAACTGTTATGTGTTGTTATAGTGAAGATTCCTGTTCAGGTAAAGATTGGACTGGGTGGCACCTCTAAGGTCCCTTCCAGTTCTTAAATTTTATGATTCAGTGATTCCTATGCATTATTTTCTTTCAATATCCAGTGAATGAATAAAGTATTTTAAATGGTAGACCTTCAAAGGATATAACAGGCAGTTTTCAGATGGAAGAAATTAAAACTATCTAAAGTCATATGAACAAATGCTCTAAATCACTACTGATTAGAGAAGTGCAAATTAAAACAACTCTGAGGTACCACCTCACACCTACCAGATTGCCTAATATGACCAAAAAGGAAAATGATAAATGTTGGAGAGGATGTGGGAAAATTGGGACACTAATGCATTGTTGATGGAGTTGTGAATTGATCCAACCACTTTGGAGAGCAATTTGGAACTATGCCCAAAGCGCTATGAAACTGTGCATAGCCTTTGATCCAGCAAAACCATTAGCAGGTCTGTATCCCAAAGAGATCATAAAAAAGGGAAAAGGACTTACATGTACAAAAATATTTATAGTGGCTCTTTTTGTGGTGGCAAAGAATTGGAAACAGAGGGAATACTCATCAACTGGGGAATGGCTGAACAAGTTGTGGTATGTGAATGTAATGGAATACTATTGTGCTATAAGAAATGAGGAGCAGGCAGATTTCAGAAAAACCTGGAAAGACTTATCAGGGGTGGGGAACCTGAGGCCTCAAGGCCACATGTGGCCTTCTAGGTCCTCAAGTGCAGCCCTTTGACTGAATCCAAACTTCATAGAACAAATCACCTTAATAAAAGGATTTGTTCTGTAAAACTTGGACTCAGTCAAAAAGCCATAGCCGAGGACCTAGAAGGCCACATGTGGCCTCCAGGCTGCAGGTTCCCCACCCCTGAAGATGAACTGATGCTGAGTGAAGTGAGCAGAACCAGGAAAACACTGTACACAGTAACAGTAACATTATGCAATGATCAACTATGATGGACTTAGCTCTTCTCAGCAATAAAATGATCTAAGACAATTCCAAAAGAATCATGACGGAAAATGCTATCTACAGCCAGAGAAAGAACTATGAAACTGAATGCAGATTGAAGCATACTATTTTCACGGTTTTTATTTTTTTTTCCTTCTCATGGTTTTCCCCTTTTGTTCTGATTCTTCTTTTACAACATAACTAATGTGAAAATGTTTAACATGATTGTACATGTATAACCTATATCAGATTGCTTGATATCTCAGAGAGGGGGGAGAGAGGGAGAAAAAAATTTGGAACTCAAAATCTTACAAAAGTGAATGTTGAAAACTATATTTACATGTAATTGGAAACAATAAAATACTCTTAAGTAGAAAAAAGTAAAATTGTAGACCGTGTACACTGGCTTCCATGAACTTGTAGAAGAAGTATAACAATTTATCTAGAGGAGCTTTGAATGCATAGGAAGTCAGGCACTAAAGATAAATGAAGACTTTGTCTAATAGACTTTGTTGCAGACTTTGACTGACAGATCTTTCTGTTAGGTTTTCGTGGTTCTTGCATTTTCTTTATGAATGATGGGGAGCACTAATATGATCGTGTTTTGGGGTTTGATGTCTTTTTGGTCCTGACCTAAGACTTCATCAATATAAGGAGCTGCCTGAGAGAAATCCCCTCTATCAAATCAGGTCCACACGTGCTCTGCAATTCATATTCTTAGCGAGTTACCTGGAGCATTGAGATTTGAAATGACTTATCCAGGGTGTCACAGTCAGCATGTGTCAGAGGCCAGACCTGAACCCCAGTCTTCCTGACTATGAGGCCAGAACTCAATATGTGTTCCTTCTCAATATGGTGTATCAATATGGTGGAAATATAGAGAAATATGTTAGTTCTGGAGTTCTCTGCCTTGGTTAAACCACTTTTAGGATATTGTGTTCAATTCCAGGTGTCATATTTAAGTAAGGACATAGATTGATCAGAGACTGACCAGAATAATGAGAGAGCAGAATTTGCCATGGAACAGTCATGTGAAAGAATTGAGGCTCCTTAGCCTAGAGAGGAAAATACTTGACAGGAAGGACACATGAGAGCTGGCTTCAGGTATCTAAAGAGGTGTCATACGGAAGAGTCATTAGACTTCTTTTTTTTTTTAAGGCAACTGGGGATAAGTGACTTGCCCAGGGTCACACAGCTAGTAAGTATCAAATGTTTGGTCTGAGGCTGGATTTGAACTCAGGTCCTCCTGACTTGGGGCCAGTGCTCTATCCACTGCACCACCTAGCTGCCCCTAGACCTATTTTTATTGTTCCTCCTCAAGACCCAAACTAGGAACACTGGGTAGAAGTGTCAGTGAAGTACATTTCATTCAAAGCCCCCTAATTAAGGCTGTCTAAAAGTGGGAGGGACTGCCTGGAGAAATAGGGAATTCCCCATCACTGGAGGTCTTTAAGCAAAGGCTGGATGGTCACTAAGTGGGAACAGAGAAGATTCCTGTGTCTGCATGGGTTGGCCTAAATAACCGGCCTATGAGATCTCTCCCAGGTCAGAAATTGTGCGTAAGAAGGCAGGAGGGGAGAGAGGGAATGTGCTTTTATATGCTTTTGTCATCAAGAGAATGCAGAGTCACAGAGTGAGTTGTAAAAGATTTTATAGTGCTCAGCAGGAATTTAATAAATATTGAATTGGATTGAATTTGTTAAATAACCTAGACTAGGATTCTTAACTGATTTTTGTGTCACAGACCCCTGTAACAGTCTAGTGAAAGCTACAGATTCATTCTCAGAATAATTTTTCAAATTCACAACTGAAGAAAATGCTAAATTTCAGCTAGAGATTAGTGACAAAAGATGTAGTTTTTCTCATCCCCACTTTCCCCACATCCAAAGGCCCCTTCAAATCTAACTAGACCAATATCTTTGTTTTAAAGATGGGGAAACTGAGGCTCAGAAAATTTGAGATGCCATAGATTACACAGCTAGTTGGTGGAAGAGGCAGTAATCAGTGAATTAGGTCTCTCAATTCCCAGCCCACAATTTTTTCAACCACACCCTCGTGCTTATAGCTTTTTGTCCAAATAATATTGAAAGTAACAGGAAAGGAAAGGTTTGACCTCCCTGGAGAAAGAATTATGCTATCCATTATGAACAGGAATCCAATAAAAAGTTCCATGAGTTTTGTAACATTTTTTCACCTTGACCCCCACTCACTTTGAAATATAAAAATTCTCCATATGCATCTCTGCCAGGCCATACACCTCCAATTTCATGAGCTCCTCAGGATAGTATTACTATTGTTATTGATGTATTAATAATTTTTTTTACACAAAATAAAACAAAAACAAAAGCTTCTAGTGCCAGAATTTTTCCTAGTTTCTCCCATTTTAATATCATTGACAATCAGCATTATTGAAACCAAAAGAGGCTTTCTCCATTGTGGAGAATTTACAGAAGAATATGAATGGGAATTGCATAGAATCAAAAGGCCTATATAAGTTCTAATCTATGATGAATGATCAGAGTATAAGTACACTGACGAAGCTGCAGATCTATCTGAACATGCAAGCGACAATAATAACTTGCATTCATATAGTGCTCTAAGATTTACAAAGCATGATCCTCTAAATTGTGAACTCCTTAAGGACAGTGGCTGTCCTTATTGATTATTGATTGATGCTTAGTGATTGACATTTGTGCTAGCTTAACATTTTTGAAGAACCTTCACATCAGATTTTGCTATATGTTTGGCCTTTCTAATGATAAGGTAAGCAGGATATATAACATTAGCCCTATTTTACAGATTAGCAAGTTGAGTCAGAGTGGAAGTCATTTGCCCAGGGTGCCACACTTGATAAGTTGCAGGAATTAAGCTAGAATTTGAACAGAAGTCTAAATATAAGCCCCTTGAGGGCAGACTGTTTTTTGCCTTTTGTTTTGGCATCCTTAGTGCTTAGCATAGTGTAAGTATTAAATAAATGCTTGTTGACTGATTGAGTGATTGATTCTGACTCAGAATCTGGTTCTCTTTCCACCATACCATGGCTATTTTATCCCACTTGGAAACCCACAACTTACTTGTCACTGATCTGGATATAAGGTTCCTCACAGCGAATGGGATCTATACATTTGAAGCCCCCTTGCAAATTATAACAAGTTTGCTGTAGAATGCAGGTGTGGTTCTGATGCTCACACTCATTGATATCTGAAATGCAGAAAGGGGACATAGTCAATAAGGAGATTCCTAAAATGTAGCTCTGAGCAGGGAAAGGACTACTCATGACAGATCTGACAAAAAAAAAAAACAGAGCCTAGCTATATAGTTCAATACAGAAGGCATCTGTGAGGAATTGGGAAGATGGAAGGAGAAAGAAATCTTTGAAACGCTGTCTTTTTTACTAACAAGGGACAAGGAAACCAGCTTTACCATATAGCTTGTCAGCCCCTTACTGTTAGCTCCTTTGCCATTCCTATGATCATTAATGCCCAGCAGTATAGACAAGCCATGAGCATGAAGACCTGGGAGTAGAGCAGGAGATCATGGAAAGTAAGTTGAAAAAAAAAAAAAGGTTCTGGGGAAGAGAGGCCAGAAAAGTTGTACCATTCCTTAACAGGGCAAGAGTGTGGGCCTCCGCCGACTGTGACTAAATTAATCCTTAATATTCTTCAATGAAATGAAGAGGAAAGCATGACCAAAGCCAGCTCTCCAGGGGAACTTTGGAAACATAAGAGAGGTCTCAGTGCAGAACAGACCAGACTAAGAGTATGGTTCACAGCAATCCTGGCTTGGTTCAGCGCCTTCCTTGGAGGGGCCCTCATGAAGGAACTAGACTGCTCTTTTCACTCACAACTTTCTAGAATTCCCCTTTGGCAGGACAAAGCAGGCAACACGAGAGGCCTGCCAGCCAAAACAGAAGCAAAAACAGCAGCAGCTGTGGGCACTGAGAGACCATTGAGAGACAGGCAACCTATTGTGCATTCAGTTGACTCGGGAGGGTAAGATTAGATATCCATGGACTCTCCATCTCATGATACTTGCCGAGCTCCATGATCCAAACCAAGTCCAAGTAGGGCTCTTCTATTAGAGCCATTTGCCTCAAGCAGCTATCAGTTGGAGGCTGTGTTAACATCATTCGGTTCAATGAATAGTTTTCCTTAAAGCTACTTCAGCTTCTGGATGAAGAAATCACGGATCAGCCCCAGTGGATTAGCCCAACCTGTTGACCATCAGCTGGTGCAAGTGCAGAGGATTGTGGGAGCACTAGCAGGTAGAAAATGGGGTTTGTACGTAACTACCAGCAGTGAGTGTTAATGCAAAGTAGGCTACCTGCTTTATCAGAGCCCACCTTCTGCACCTGGCTATGAGTGACACAGTGCTACCTGCTTCCACTCCACCTTGGGTCTGGATTGAAGCAATACCCAAGGACACATATCTCAGGGGGTCTGATCACCAATCCCAGTAGCCAGTGGAATTCATTCCATTCCCTCTCCTTACATGTCCCAGCTGCTTACTAGCTGGTTCCTAGTTTCCATTCCCTAGATCCCCCAATCAGATACCACAATTAAGCTCCCCTGATCTCACCTATTTCCCACTTCAACTGCCTTCACGTCTGTATTCCTAGTTCTTTGATTCCAGTTTCTAATCATTCCTTCTTTCTTAGATAGATATTCATAATGCAGCCCCGAGAAAGACCTTGCCCTTGAATGATCTACCTATGTCTTCAAGCTGCTCAACACTGATAAAACTTTGGCTCTGGCTCTACCAGTCTGCAATGCCACAGTACTGCCTCAGATTTCTTTCATAGACCTTGTCTGGGGCCCTCTGGAAAAAAAGTTACTGTGAGGGTCTTATAGCTTCTGTCTTCCAGGTTGCCATGGCATCTGGCACAGGCGTGCCTTAAGGGAGAGAGAGCAGCTCCAAATTTATTCTCAGAGAGGGTTCTCAGTTTCCCCTGGACCTGACCACATCTTTCATCATCACAGGCTAAGCTAAAGGTGAAAAATCAGTTGGCCCCAGGACAGCAAACACCACCCAAGGACACATATCTCAGGGGGTCTGATCACCAATCCCAGTAGCCAGTGGAATTCATTCCATTCCCTCTCCTTACATGTCCCAGCTACTTACTAGCTGAAAGAGGGGAAGAAAGAGAAGAAGAGGAGCAAACCCTGATGCAGTCAGCTCCTGACCCCAGCTACTGTCTTCTAGTTCTTGCACCTGTAGAAGGTGGAATAGTCTGTGGCACAGAATCTCACCTGTACCTCCCTCCTCCTCCCATCCACCAGCCCTAATGCACTCACTGCACTTTTTCTTCTCATTACGTTGACACTTACCTTGACAGCTTCTGTTATCATCCAGCAGGATGTAGCCGGGAGGGCAGGAGCAATAGTATGTGCCAGGCTGGTTCACACACTCGTGCTGGCACAGGAACTCAGAGAAGCTGCACTCATCCATATCTGGGGGCAACAAGCACAAGGACTGATGAGTTCAAGGCAACACTCTCCAGGCACACCTGTGCTGCCTGTCACAGTAGGGTTCAACAAAGTCGCTTATGATCTCAGAGTAGCATCCTGTCCCCCCTTCCCCATCTCTCCCTTACCCCTACCAATTTCAAAACTAAGTCCATTTTTCACCTCTCAAGGAATGAAAAAAGGAAAGAAAAAGAAAAAAAGAAGGTAGCATGGCCTCCAACCCTATGTCCAGGTCTAAATTAGGGTCATCGGTGTTTATCTATGGGAGGGTCTTGTCTTCAAATTAAAGATCACTCGGTCCAATGAGGACAGATGAGGATACTAAGGCCCAGCCAGGCAAAGTGGCTTACTTACTTAATGATGAGTCAGTTTCACTGACTCCAGACCTAGTGTTCTTTCCATTGTACCACACTGTCTCAATGGAATTCCTGGAAAAGTTCAAAGAGGCGGGGCAGAGAGGTGGCGCAGTGGATAGAGTACCCGTCCTGAAGTCAGGAGGACCTGAGTTCAAATCCGGCCTCAGACCAAACATTTGACACTTACTGGCTCTGTGACCCTGGGCAAGTCACTTAACCCCAATTGCCTAAAAAAAAAAAAAGGCAAAAAAAAAAAAGTTCAAAGAGGGAGCTAAGCATATCTGGTCAGGGTACTGCCAGGATCATACTTGGGATAGTTAAAAGCCCACTAACCCTCCTACTTCTTCTATCTCAATTTTCCTCTCTCTCTCACCTCCCCTTGCAGGGAGCTCGGCTCAAATCTAAGCCAGAGTAGATGCCACAGCTATTGGGAAGTTCAAGAAAATTCTCAAGTGGGTCCCTTGAACTGAATGGTCCTGTTTGGTTTGTGGACTCGTTTCAACTTTTTTAAATTACCTTGAAAGTAAAACATGATATAATTTGAGATAAATTTGTTTCCCAAATCCCAGGCCAAAATGAAATTACTAGGCGCCAGTTTTAACCAGACTGGTCTACTTCTTGCTCTTTGGACTTGGAATTTTACTTTCTACCTTCTTGTCTTTATACAAACTGCCCCCCATACCTGGGGCCTCACCTCCTCACCTCTGCTGATTAGAATCCTTAGCTTCCTTCAAGGCTCAACTCAGGAGTCACCTAGGAAAATCTTCCCTGATCTCCCTAATTATTTGAATTATCTCTCCTCCTCAAATTATCTTGGATTTAGGACTCAGTTTCCTTCAAGAATATAAGTACCTTGAGGGGAGGGACTGTTTTGCCTTTGTATCTCCAATGGCCCAGTATAGTGCTTTGTTCAGAATAGGCATTCAATACTTGCTCGTTGACTTGAATTGAATTGAATGCTGAACTGGTGCCTGGTATTTCTTGAGTCCTGTGATAAGCCACTTGCCCATTCCACCTACTTGTCATTTGAACTTATAACTGAAAAAATGCCTTGGCGATTTGCTAGTCTAACCCCCTCATTAAGAAAGAAAACTGAGAACCCAGAGAGAGAGCTTTTCTAAGTCACAGTTAATAAGTAACAGAGCCAAGATTCAAACCCAAATCCTCTCATTCCAAACCTGTTGCTCTTTCCACTATATCATTCTGAAGATGTATTAGAGAAATGGCTGGACTCCAGATAAGGTCAGTTTTAGAAGGGCCACCCCAGCTCTTCTCCCTGTGTGGAGCTCCTCTCCAGTGCTGTAGATCTTTTCACAGAATTTAAGGCCCCACGCTTCAGGAGAGGGTTCTATTCCTGGCTGCCAATTCCTCCCAATATTTCAACAGACTGACAATTTCATTCACAAATATGCTCCCTCAGTGATGTAGTGTGTGGCCCCTCCGTGGATTAATAAGGATCTCCATGGCTAAAATTTTTACCTATTTTCTGGTGATGACCCTCTCCCAAATTAACTAATTCTATCCTCATTCTATAAATCTATAGACAGAGAACCTATTGCCTTTTCATAGTCTTTGTAGCCTTTTTGCACAATGGCAAGAGAACTGGATTTTTAATCAGAAGACTCGGGTTTGGATTCTAGTTCTGTTAGACACTATCTCTGTGATCTTAGACAAGTTACTTAACTTTGGTGGGCCTCAGTTTCTTCATCTGTAAAATGATAGGTTGGACTAGATGACTTATAGGTTACCTTCCAAAATCTGAATCTATGAGCCTAACAATTATTTTAAAGCTTCAGTGAGTTGAAAGAAAGAAAGAAAGAAAGAAAGAAAGAAAGAAAGAAAGAAAGAAAGAAAGAAAGAAAGAAAGAAAGAAAGAAAGAAAGAAAGAAACCACTGCTGAGGAAGGAAATTTCTGAGTATGTGAAAGAAAAAGGAAAGAGAATCCATCTTTCTTTCTCTTCCTTGCCTTAGAAGTTTTCTTAAGGCATATGAAACTTCTATTCCTATGGGGCTTTATGAATGGTTCCAGCCAGTCCTGCAATTGGCAGAGAGAGTGTTCTCCGGCCTATCCTTTGGACTGGGAAGGGTGGGTATAAAGAAAAGGGAAGCTATTGTAAGGGGGATTTTATAATTTTTCAATGTCGGCCATGGTGAGTGAAATGGAAGTATTCCCAAATAATGAAACTGTTCATTACAAGCAGAATTTGGCAGTACGGCCTTCATTTGAGCCTCATTTGATTGCTCTTCCAAAAAAAACATGTTTTGCTCGCTCTCTCTCTTGCTCTCTCTCTCGCTCTCTCTCTCTCTCTCCCTCTCTCCTTTCCCATGTGACCCGTCCTCAGGTTACTCCCTGATTCACATACCATTAGCAGTTAGAATTACCCAGGGTAGGTAACTTTGTAAATGAGTCTCCTTTTCTACCCTGTGAACATAGCAGGTGTTGTAAACCTGATGTATCTCTTTCTGCTGGAATGAAAAGTCCTTTTTTCTCTGCTCCCACAGCCTTTGAGTGATGCTTTGAAAAGGGCCACTCTGGCAAAATTCATTCTGAGTGTATAGATTTAAAAGGTGAATAATAGCTACCACTTATATATATATATATAGTGTTTAAGTTTTACAAAGTGGATAGATAGATAAATATTGCCTCACTTGTTATTTTCAACAACATTGCAAGTTAGGTGCCATTATTATACCCAGTTTACAACTGAAGAACTTGAGACTGAGAGATTAAGTGACTTGCCCAAGGTCATACATTTAATAAGTATCTGAGGCAATATTTGATCACAGATCTTCCTAATTCCAAGTTGAATACTCTGTCCCCAGTGGCACACGTGGTGTATTAAGGAAAAGCCTGCTTCTATGTGTGGGAGAAATGAAAGTTTCTCATATGAAACGGAAGCTATGCCCCAAAATTTAGTTAAGGCTTTAGCATCAGCTGGGCCTAAGTTTTGTTTTCCTGTAAATCATGTGATCAGGTCATACATCTGTTGCCCACCCCCTCCCTTGTTTTGTAACCACCACCCCAGCCTTATCTTTGCCAAATTAGGCAATCTTCTAGCTCCCAAGCTTGTTTTGGGTAAAATCTATCTCTTCGTTTCTGGGTACAATGTCAGGTCTCTTACCTCAACCAATGGGGATAAAGAGATTGAAGTAAACAAGTGTGTGGGGGGGGTGTTTCTTAGAGTTGTTTGTCTAAGGGTATGTAACTGCTTGCTTGCTGCTTGTATCCTGCCTCCCTACTCCGGTCAGCCCTGGCTAGGTGGTGCCCAATTCTCGTGTGAGACTTGCTAGAATAAAATTTCTGTTTCTACTGAGACAAGCCTCTGAATTTTTATTTGGGCAGGTGGTCTCAGTCCCACTCATTCTACCACCCTGTTTCCCCCTGAAATGGGCATATGGATCCCAGTTCCCAGCTCTTACTTCAGAATGAGGAGCTTCTTGGTTGATTTCCAGTGAGGTTAGAGATCCCCACCCCGGTAGACTGAGGACTCCAAATCATAGGATTTAGAGCTGGAAGATCTTATAAATTAAGGTAGATTTTGAGGGACCTGAGTTTGGGTGATCCTGCTTTTGGAATTCTGTGAGTAGGACTGACCCAAAAACAAGCAGAAAAGGTGGTCATATGCCTGTCATGTATAATCCGACGGTAGACCACCATTCTTTCACAGTGACTGAACTCAACGTTCGAGGTACCTCTCTGAAGAACCTTGTTGAAATATAAACATTTTTCTAGGACTAATAGGGTATTTTCATTCAGTAACACGTGAATGCAGACCAACAGCGCTTGACTGTCCTAGAGGCATGGACAATAGTCCTGGCTCCACCACTGACCAGATGTGTGATTTGGATAAGCCACTCAGGCTTTTTCAGCCTTGCTTTTTTTCATCGGACCAATTTAAACTACTACACCTACCATGTTCTGTCTAAATTCTTACAGAACTATTGGGAGGATTAAATCAGGGAGCAGATGTGAAAATAGTGCACATGCTGTGAAAGCACCCAGCATTAATTCTAATGACGTAATCCAGAAACGAATTACATGTGACCACTAGGGGGTACTGTGACCAGTGCCTAGACTCCTGCAGGTGCTGCAATTCATACATAGATCATGCAGAAGAAGCATTGTCTGGTAGGACTACTGAAATAAGTCAGAAGACCTGAGGTCAAGTTTCATTTCTACCATTTTTTACCTTGTTGCCTCTAACAATTGCTTCACCTCTCCCGAGGCTCAGTATTTTTTATCTATAAAATGGGACTAACAATACTTAGAGTGCCTATACTTCGTTGGCCTGTTAGAAACTTTTGTAAAAAACAAAAACATGTGTGTTTGTGTGTATGTATGTATATGTAGATATGTATTGTGTGGTTGTGTCATATGGGTACTGAAGGTCAGTATGTGTGCATTTCTGGTGTATACATGTAAAAGTGTCTAAATACGCACACATATAGCATTATGTTAATATTATGCCTTCACTTACTCTTTCCCACCCAGGTCCCTATTCAGAGAGCCCTCTCCTCCCTTCTGACCATCCAAACCAAGAAACAGCAGCTAAGTACTGCTATACCCAAGGCACTGTGCGAGATGCTAGGCCAGGTTCAAGTCAGCCTTCCTCTACAAAGCCTCTGACAGATCCAGCCACAGTGATCTCTATTTCTCTTTGTGTCCTGTAGCACCATAGTCAGTTTAGCACTTTGTTGTTGTACTGATCTCTCTGAATTCAATTCAATAAACATTTCTGAAGTTCCTGCTAATAATAATGATGATAACAGCTGTTTATATAGTGCTTACCTTGTACCAATTGTTTCACAGTTGTTATCTCACAACAACCTGAGAGGTAGGTGCCATTATCATCCCCATTTTACAGAAGAGGAAACTGAGGCAAACAGCAGTTAAATGACTTGCCCAGGATCACACAGCTAACATCTGAGGCCGGATTGGAACTCAAGTTTTCTTGACTTTGGGTCTGGCGCTCTCGCCACTACACCAAGTTGGTGGCAATACCAATTCTTTCATTTACCAAGTATGAACTCTTTCATTTTAACAGGGAAGGAGCCTGAGTCCCAGAGAGGTTAAATGACTTGCCCAAGGTGACACAGGTTGGAAATGGAAGTGTCAGGATTGAATCTAGGACTTCTGACTCCACATCCAGGGGACATTCTATTTTCTGTTGTGCTTTTTGTGTGTCTTATCAGTCAGTCATTAAGTATTGAAGAGCTGGCTATGGGCAAAGCATTGTGCTGGGGACATAAAGAAAGGAAAAATGATCTCTGCCCTTGAGGGGTGAACATTCTAGTGGGGGAGACAATATATAAACCACTAAGGAGATAGAATACATATAGAGGGTAGATAGAAAGCAATCTCAGAAGGGAAGGCACGAAGACTGATGGAGAAAGCCCTGTGTCATTTACTATAGTTTTGTATACCTCACAGAGAATTGTATATACTGGGTACTTAATACAGAAAGTAGGTATCGGTAATTTTAAATCTTTGCACCACAAAAATAGCTTGCTGAAAAAAATGATATAAGCAAGATTACAGGAAGGATGTTTAAGTACTTAAAAGAATTGATTGTCTTCCCACTTTAGAATTCGCAAAAATGTCTATGCTAACCACAAACTAGCATTCTATGTTCCTCAAACTTGCCAGGCAGATAAGTGTTACTATATTCATTTAAAAATAATAAATGTGTTTCTTTAAAAATAATCTCTAATTTAAACATTTCGCTACTTCCAACTGCCTTTTCCCCCAATTGATTCAAATGAGTGAGGACTTACTGTATTTAATGCAATGGAATTCCAGTGTAAGAAAAGAATCTGGACAAATCCCTTCAAGTTTTATCTAATGGCTTTGCAAATAGTCATTCTCCAGGACAAAGCAGTAAGGTATGTGAGGCAAGAAGAAAAGAATGTAGGTTTTATTTAATTCTCTCTGTTCTCTGGGGAGAGAGGATTATGGGAGCGGAGAAGAAAAACATAGGCCAATATTTTTTCCCCCTGTGGTCAACTTTCAGTTATTCAGGGGAGGACTACCCAGGCGTCTTGCTTTTCTGGTCTGCCTGGTGCCACTGCCTTTCTTGAGATAATTGAGAACCTACTGGGTCATTGTTTTTTTTTTTCTGTTCACTATCATTGTAGACAAGGAAAGAAGAAGGAAGCAAACCCAGTGACTAGGTCAGTTTTGCATCTTATTAGCAACTCTGGTAAAAAAAAAAGTTTAATGGGAAATGAAGTCTGGAGCTAATGAGGAAAATGGCATTTGAGCTTCTCTGTGGATTTTGGTAATTCATGATCCCAAATGTCAAAAGTTGGATGTCCTTTAAAGCTGAATAATTAGTAAATGGTTTCTGACTCAAAACACTGAATTGAAAAGATCTCTTAGATACGCAGCCCCCCCCCCGGCCCAAGAATGGAATTGAAGATGAACATTCAGCCGATAAAATTAATTTATATTGGCCCTTTATAAGGTCCAATTTATAAGGATCTTTATTTCATTATACCAATAATAACTCTTTCACGGCAACTTATAAGAGGAATTGGGGAGGAGATAGGTATTTGAAGTGGAAGGGATTAAACTTGTTATGTGGATCCACATGACAGAACCAAGACATAGGGAGACAGGTTTCAGCTCAATACAATATAAGGAAATACTTCCTAAAAGTATAGTGTCTTAAAAGTGGAAGGGACTATTTCATAAGGTAGTGAGTTCCCCATTAGGCAGCTACGTGGCGTAGTAGAAGGAGTACTGGGCATGGAGTCAGGAAGACCTGAATTCAAATATAGACTCAGACTCTGACTAGCTGTGTGACCCTAGGCAAGTCACTTAACCTTAGTTTCCTCGACTGTAAAATGGGGATAATAGCACTTACCTCACATGGCTGTTGTATTGATCAAATGAGATTTGTAAAGTGCTTAGCACAGTGCCTGGCACACAGTAGTCACTTAATAAAGGCTTGTTGGTTCTTCTCCTTCCGTCACTAATGGCAGAAGGTTGGCTAAGTGCTCATTGGAGATGTAGAATGGACTCATGCTTAAGTGTGGGTTTGGACTAAACAACTTACAAAGTCGCAGCTAACTCTGAGAATCTGTGTTCTGCAAAACTGGAAAACGTCAAGCCCTAGCTGAACGCCGGCCTAGTGCTGCTCCCTTCCTTTATACCTCTGCCTCAGCAGAAGGAGAGAGGGGGCACCCCTCTTTGAGGTCTCTCAGAGCTCCGCGAGCAACGGGGACAGCAGCTGTGGTATGGGAGTAAGGAGCTACAAAACACCTCAGGTTTCCCTAATGGGTCTAAATCAAATGCAGCCACAGCAATGAGAGAATGCATGTACTGTATGCACGTATGCTACCGCCTATTTGTATGTATATATGATGTATATATGAATATGTGTGTACATATGTATGTGTGCATACATATATGTGTATATATACACACACATGTCTTTCCTTCCCTGATACAATAAAAGCTCTTTGAGAGCAGAGACTGCTCTGGTTTGGCTTCTGTATCCCCAGCCCTAGCAATCTCAGTCCTATACAATAGCTGGTTAAATGCTTGTTGCTTGAGTGATTGAAAATAGGCATGAAAAAGAAATGTTTTTCATTGAATTGCATTGCATTTGTGGTTTCATTAGGGTCAATACTTCCTCCGTTCCAAGTGTTAGCAGCTGGTTTTTATGAATAATGGCCAAAACAATTTATTATCTGGCGGTCATATGTCATAGAGAGGTAGCCACACCTCTGCACACACAGCCAAGCTAGTTCTCAAATGAAAAACATATAATGAATCCCTGTCACCATACTCAAATCCTTTCCAGCTGGGTAGAAAGTACAAGAGTTTACATTCTCTACTGGTATAGTCTTCAGAAACCCAAGAACACCTCTATCACCTGGGTTGGGGAGGGGGAGAAATATCTGAAGACTATGACATGGGCCATGAGAAAAGGACACTCCTTTGTCACAGTATTTGGATTTGCCTCATCCTGCTACCATATTCATGATCCGGGGTTAGGCTTCCCAAATTTCCAATACACCAATCATTGTGTAAGTAAGTGATGGTTTAAGGAAGGGGAAAAGGCATTACACCTCCCCTACCGTAAGTACAGATTGTGTAACCTCAAGGTTGGGCAGCAATAACACCAGAAGAGCTCCAAAGGAGGTTCAGAGATTACACTCCATGTCTTTCAGGGGAATGGTAGTCTCTCATTTCTCACTTCTCTTTCTTAGCTGGACAAAGTCTGAAAAGCCCAGATTCCTTATAAGCATGTCCTGTGTTGCTTCTTGGGGTGTCTGGTCAATTTTGGATAGGGAAGAATGTTCTCAAGCCAAACAAACAAGAAATGATTATAAGGGTCCTCCCCCTTCCCTTCACTGCCAAGAAGACAGCACTTCACTCCACTAAGTCTTTGCCTCTAAAGCTGTTCCTCCTGATTTCATCCCTTCTTTCAGGAACACCACAATGTTCCTAGTCTCCCATTTTCAAAACTTTGGTATCACCTTTGACTGTTCCTTCTCCTACCCAATCACTTAACAAGTCCTTTCACCTCCACCTCCACCTCCTATTCATCCCCCTATTTCTGTCACCACTGTCACCACACTAGCAAATGTTCTCTTTGCCATCCACCCAGACCACTTCTCCTTCCCCTAAGCTGTCCTTTGCACAGCTGTCAGACTAATCATTCTGTGCATGCAACTGGCCATGCTTCTGCTCTGCTCAAAAAACTTCAGTGCTCCCTATCACCTACTGAGTAATGGTCTGATTGGCATTCAAGAACCTCCACAATCTGGTATCACACAAATTTTCTAGTATTATCTTAATTGCCAATTGGCTACCATGTTTGCTCATTCATTCAACGCATTTATTAAGTAGCCACTGAGCACTGTTCACTGAGCTAGGTACAACATATAATTATAGTACGAAATAACCAGTGCATTAGAGAAATGTAAAACTAAGTGGTATGTGTTGAGCTACTCTCTGACCCCCAAATATAATTTGTGCTCTCATGCCTTCATGACTTTGCCTTGGAGTATGCCACTCTTCCTTGCTCCTGAAATGTTCCTTCTTCCCAACTTCACCTGTTGAAAGCCCACCCTTTTTTTTAAAGCTGAACTAAAATGCTCAGTGTCTTCCATGAAACCTTCCATGAATCCCCAGGGTCTTCCTCCAGGGACTTCATGTAGTACTTTGTTTTACATCTCTAATGTATTGGTCAAGTATTATTGTGTATAATAGTTATATGTTGTACTTTCCCCAGTGTGTAGTAGGTGCTTAATAAGGTTTTGTTGAATCAATGAATGAATGAATGAATGAATGAATGAATGAATGAATGAATACCCAAGGCAGACAATTACCAAGTGCCACATGCCAAATACCAGTCCTGCCTGTGGATATTTTGGTAACACTTTTTCTCATCCTCACTCCCAATTCAATCCCTTCCCCTCACCAATGTGACTTCACATCTGTTTTCTGTGGACTTATGGCCTTATTGAGATATGCTAATAAACAAAAGATATGCCAGAAGGTAGAAGGAAATGTCTGTGAAAGAACCCATCCCCTCTCTCTAGTGTACAGATACTGAATGGGGGTCGCCCCTCTGAAGGCCATTACCACTGCAGTGAACACCATCATCCTCAAGTTCATAGCCAGGGTCACAGCGGCAGATGAAAGAGCCAAAAGTGTTGACGCAGCTCTGTACACAGGGGTTCTCTGTCATACATTCATTCACATCTGGGGGGAAAACAAAGCTTATTATTTCCTTTTTTCATAGCATACCTTCCATGTCAAATAATGCAGACTGATAAAACTGAAATTCTATAATTTAGAACTAAGAAGGGCATTAAAGATTATCTAGTACAGCTTTTACAGAGCAAAACCAAATCCTTTTATTAAGGGGATTTGTTCTGTGAAGTTTGGATTCAGTCAAAGGGCCACACTTGAGGACCTAGAGGGCTACATGTGGCCTGGAGGCAGCAGATTTCCCACCCCTGATCCAACCCCTTTATTTCACAAAGGAAAAAATAGATCCAAAGAGGTTCAAAAAACTCACTTAGCAAAGGTCATACAGCTAGTTAGCAGCAAAGCCTGGATTTGAACTTAGGTTTCCTAATCCAGAGCTCTGGCTACAGCTCACTGCCTTTCACAACTATGATCTGGTTGTAAATTATAAATCCTTATGCAAATGAAAAAAGCTAATACAGTATTATTGTTGTTTAAATGAGGTACATAGCAGGTGCTGGCTAAAAAATAAAAATAAAAATAGTAAAGTAGGGGTCTCAGCTCTATATCAGCTTGAGTCCCAGGTCTGCCACGAATTCTCTGTGTGACCTCAGGTAAGTCACTTCGTCTCTCTGAGACTCAGTTTCTTTTTCTGAAAAAGGCGAGGGTTAAACTAAATCACCAAGAGGCAGCAGGACACAGTAGATAGGGCCCTGGACTTGGAGTCAGCATTTATTAAGTGCCATTATGTGCCAAGCACTGTGATAAGCACTGGGGATACAATTAATAAAAAGAAAGTCCCTGCCCTCGACGAGCTTACAGTCTAAAGGGGGGAGACAACATACGAAAGGAGGCAAGAAAGCCAGCTTGGGGTGGCAAAATGGGGCCCCAGGGGGCACTTGACACACGGGCATCTTTTTCTACTGAAACCCGGTAGGGCAGCAGATGTGAAGTGGAGGAGGTGAGTGCAGTTTCTGTCCCCTACAAAGGAAGGCTCTGGGAGGAGTTTGGTATTCCAACCCCCAGCCCTCCAATTAGAGGGAGAGAAGGCTGAGGGGGGCGGTGTCAGTCAAGGCTTGAGTTGCCCCGTGGTTGTTTTTGTTTGGTCATTTTTCAGTCACGTCCAATTCTTTGCAACCCCTTTTGGGGTTTTTCTTGGCAGGGATACTAGAGTGGTTTGCCATTTCCTTCCCCAGTTCATTTTACACATGAGAAAACTAAGGCAAACAGGGTTAAATAACTTGCCCAAGGTCAAACAGCTAGTAAGTGTCTGAAGTCAAATTTGAACTCAGGTCTTCCTGACCACAGATCTGGTACTCTATCCACTGTAAGTTTAGAAGCAATTTGAGCTTTTCCTGGCAGGGGCATCTTGATCTATGGAATTGAAACCAGACAAGGCAGTAAATGCAAAACAGAGTATCATATCTAGCAACTAGGTGGTACAGTGGATAGAGTGCCAGACCTGGAGTCAGGAAGGCCTGAGTTCAACTCCTGTCTCAGATACTTACTAGCTGTGTGACCCTGGATAAGTCACTTAACCTCTGTTCTGCCTCAGTTTCCTCATCTGTAAATGAGTTTAGTGATAGCACCTGCTTCCCAGGATAAGTCACTTAACCTCTGTTCTGCCTTAGTTACCTCTTCTGTAATATGGGAATAATTACAGCACCTACTTCCCCAGGGTCAGTCACTTAATCTCTGCTTTGCCTCAAGTTTCCTCATCTTTAATATAGGGGTAATGACAGCACCTGCTTCTCAGGATTGCTGCAAGGATATCTGTAAAGCATTTTGCAAAACCTTACAGTGCTATATAAATGCTAGCTATTATTAT
The DNA here is from genome assembly GCF_003287225.1 of Phascolarctos cinereus. Classification (NCBI taxonomy): domain Eukaryota; kingdom Metazoa; phylum Chordata; class Mammalia; order Diprotodontia; family Phascolarctidae; genus Phascolarctos; species Phascolarctos cinereus. The sequence goes on from NW_027555736.1 coordinate 203,213,095, forward strand.
TATATCTCATCCTAGCTATATGGGTAAGTCATTTATTATTTTTATGCCTCAGTGTCCTTACCTGTCAAATGAGGAGGCTGGACTGATATGGCCTTCAAGATTCCTCCCAATTTTAAATCTATGATCCTGTGATGCTATAATATCTTCCCAATCCATCAAACAAAGGTTCGTTTTCTTTGGTACCAGTTGGTATTAGACTAGGTCACCCAAAAAGCCAGGAAAATTTCCATGATGCTAGGCTACTGGGTGGAGATTGAGGCTGAGTAGGAGATCTGAAGATTGGGATGTTCTAATGGGAGTCACTTAGGGGCAGAGAGTGAAGAGTCCCAGGGCTAAGCTGGGGATGGAGAACTCCCCCCCCCGCCCCCGCAGCTGTTCCCCTTCTAGAAAAACGAGATAGAGGAACAGTCCCCAGGAAAATACTCCAGTCACCTTTCGGGTACCCTGATATGGTCCACGATACTGCTTAGGAGTAAAGATAGAATCCTAATCCTGGTTCTGTCACAAACTAACTGTGTGACTTTGGCCAGGTCATTAAACCTGTCTTAGATCTATCTCACCCACAGGCTATTGCAAAGATCCAGTGAAATAACAGATATGAAAGTACTCTGAATAGCATAAAGTGTTCTATAACACAAAGTCTTATTATTACAAACCCTGGCAGTGCATACAAGATGCAGCTGTTATCTGCAGGCACTGCTAATTTAAAAAAAATGTTCCCATAGCACAAGTCTGTTAATTCACATGTCTAAACCTATTTCCAGCACACACTACTTTCCCCTTAAGAATACACTTGGCTTGTGACCCTGGGCAAGTCACTTAACAGCAATTGCCTTACTCCCCCCGCCAAAAAAAAGAATACACTTAGCCCTCCAAGTTCTATGTTTGTTGCTGAAAATCTTGGAAGACATAATACATAATTAGGCTCTGAATGCACTTATGATTCTTCATCACATGGCTGTCCAGGTTGGCAAAGGGATGTATTATAGCCAGGTTGATCTGACCTGGTATCAAACACCCTGAGCTAGCAGGTAGAGTCCGGGACCCTGGGAAGCAGACCCTGCTGGCTGTGAGACATTCCCCGTGCTAGCTTCCCAAGCATTACACTGGTGGTTGCTGCTCTTCAGTCATTTCAGTCGTGTCCGACTCTTCATGATCCCATTTGAGATTTTCTTGGCAAGGATGCTGGAATGGTTTGCCATTTCCTTTTCCATCTCTTTTTCCAGATGAGGAAACTGAGGCAAACAGGGTTAAGTGACTTTTGCCAGGGTCACACAGCTAGTAAGTGTCTGAAGCCAGATTTGAACTCAGGAAGATGAGTCTTCCTGACTCCAGGCCTGACACTCTAACCACTGTGCCACGTAGCTATTCTGCTACACTGATACCAGCTTCCTTATCTCCCCACACCTAAAGGAGCCAGGAACTGTCTGCCTACTTCACTGGGGTTAGAGCATAGGGATACTTAAACTTCTCCCTATTCCCCTTTGGCTCCTCCAAAGGAAAAGTTCAGCCTGTGGCTCTCAAGTCAAGTGACCTAGATTCTAGTCTTTATTTCACCACTTGTTAGTTATTGGGCAAATCACTTCCTATCTCTGGTCTCAGTTTCTTCATCTGTAAAATTAGGGTGCTGGACCAAATAAAGGAATCTTAACTTGGAGTCTATGGACTTTAAAAAATATTTTAATAGCTATTTTCACATAGTTTCTTTTATAAACATATAAATTTTATTTCATGCATTTAGAGAACATTGTTCTGAGAAGGAATCTTCTACAATTTCACCAGACTACCAAAAGGGTCAGTGACATAAAAATGGTTAAGAATCCCTGACACAGTTGATCTGAAAGGTCTTTGCCAGCTCAGACAATCTAGAACCTATACTGGCGATATGAACATAATAGTAATTTCTCAGAATCATTTGCAGGCACTGCCTTGGAGGGGTGGTTAACAGGGAACATGGAAGCAAATTCTCTAATTCTGATGCCTTCCTGTTTACCCAACATGTAGATATGATCCAACTGATTGAGTCATAATATCCTTCATCTAATATAGCCCAGCCAGGTCCAAAGCTTGCAGGCCAGACCATTAATGGTGTAATGAGGAAACTGTCCCTGTGAAGTCTGGTGACAGCCTCTAGACAAAGACCTCATTCTGCGTCTGCCACACTGGCTGACTGGGAGTGTGCCAAGGCCCAGGACCCCCCGCAGGACTTGCCCTAATTCCTGAGGTCTCAAGGCCATGTTCACTTCCTGAGTAAAATAAAAGATCAGATGGGAATGGTGCTGGCCAGTGGTGCTATTTGTTTTTCTGACTTATCAGCATTTGAATTGATTATGTGAAAACCAGACGGTACTTTTGTTTCGTTATGCTTTTGTTGAGACTTGGGTGGAAAGGGAAATTATGCAGTAACCTCTGTTCTGAGTTTCATGCTCTGTAGCCCCAGGTTTAGTGGGAAGGTTACAGACAAAGACATAAAAACTGCCCAAATGGTCCCTGTTTGAAAGGAAAACCACCTACCCCTCCCACCATGGAGAACATGAAGGCTTCATCCTGACCTTAGATTGGAATAACTCATATTCCTATAGTGTGTGAACATTTACAAATACTTTTACTCACAAAAACCTTATGACATAGATAGTGCAAATGGCATTTCCATTTTATACATGAGTCTCAGAAAGGTGAACTGACCTTACCTAAGTCACACAGTTTAGACTCGAAAGAGCCAGGATTCAAATAAACTCTGAGAGTCTTTCCTATACCAACAGACCCAGGTGCTCAACTCTAAAGGAGGGGAAGCTATGTGGCTGAGTTCCTAGCAGCATAGATTTAGAACTGGAAGGGACCTTCAAATCACTCAGTTCAACCCCCTCATTTTACAGATGAGGAGACAGAGGCACAGAGAGATCGAGAGATGTGCTCAGGGTCTAAGGCGGGATTTTAATGCAGGCAGGTCTTTCTAATTCTAGGCCTAGGGGTCCACTCATACTGACTCAGAAAGTAGCAGCAGCTCTGGATAAATGGAGAAAGAAAAGCCAGATATTCATTAGCCCACCAGGTATACAAATAGCAGGCAGATCATTCTCCTGATCCTGGTAATTGACGAAATATTACACAGACCACTAGGAAACAGGCCTCTGGGTACATGAAGGTGGAGCGTGGCACATTCATTGAGTGGGTTCAGAGAGCCCGAACAAGGCACTGGTGGCAAGAATGAAGATTAAACTACACCATGAGAATAAGTGAGGTTAGAGTGTGATGGGACTGTATGGAAACTGAGGGAATTTGAGTCAGCACCAGTGGATTGTGGCATGGTTGGGCACAGACCCATGACGGTTTATGGGTGTGTTCAGGGATGTATCCTTGGGGATTTTCTGAGTGGGTCTGAGTGCAGATTCCTCAAGGGTTTTGGTGAGCATGGGGTGAGAACCACAACACAGGCCAGTGGTGGTCAGCCCCAGCATGGAAACAAGCCAGTGAAACAGGCTTCAAGTCACCCCCACTCTGTACAAGTGAACTCAGAGCCCAAACACCAGAGTGGAGTATTAATGGGTCCATTAGCACTAGGATTTTTTCTGTTCCTCAAGAGACACTGTACGGGGCTGCTAGGTGGAGCAGCGGATAGAGCACCAACCCTGGAGTCAGGAGACCTCACTTCAAATCCAGCCTCAGACACATAACACTTACTAGCTGTGTGACCCTGGGCAAGTCACTTAACTCCATTGCCTAGCCAAAAAGAGAGGGGGCAGGGGGAGAGAGAGAGAGAGAGAGGCACTGTAGTGCATTAAGGACTTAAGGAAACCCATGAGTTTCACTAACCCAGGGGTGGGGAACCTGCAGCCTCCAGGCCACATGTGGCCTTCTAGGTCCTCGGGTGCGGCCTTTTGACTGAGTCCAAGTTTTACAGAACAAACCCTTTTATTAAGGGGGTTTGTTCTCTGAAGTTTGGATTCAGGCAAAGGGCCACCCTTGAGGCTGCAGTTCCCCACCCCTGAACTAACCTGTTCCCCTCTTCGGCAAGAGAGGCCTGTAAACCTGAGCCAACACACTGAGGTGTATTTGCTTACTGGGTACATATGGGGAGAACAAAATGCCTAATGTACAGTGGAAGCTTGTATAGAATCATTTTTAATTTTGCCAGTCAGTATGGCATATTGTATTAGAGTAGGCCTTGGAAGCAGGAAGACCTGGGTTCAAGTTCTGCTTCTGATGCATACTGGGCCAGTCATTTAACTTCCAGTGTTCTAGGACAGGGCTTCTCACACTTTTTCTGCTTGCCACCTCTTTTGGTTTTGGCAGCATTAGCTGGCCATTGCGTGGCCTAAGGGCATGCATGGTGCAAAGTGCACATGTTGTGTGTTCAGAACTAAGGCTGCGGTGAAGTTGCACACTGCCACACAGGCAGGTGCTGCCAGAAACACCTCAGATTCATTACGTGTTTGATTTTTCATTAATTTTTGGTCACCACACCTTCAGAAACCTTTTTACCGTTGCCAGATTTTCTGCAACCCCATATGGGGTCATGACCCACAGTTTAAGAAGTGCAGTTCTAGGCAGCTCTCTAGGGCTACAAGTGTGCAGCAATAATAGAGAGAGGTGCTTTACCCTAGAGTTTCCTATATCAATGTAATCATAAGTATAGTCCCTCTCTCTCTGAGGAAAAAAGAAACGAATCATAGATAAGGCAGGTCTTTCTGAAAAGTTTGATCTGGGCTCTTGAAGTGGATTGTTGACATAGCTCCCAATGAGCCAAGAGAATAAATATGGCAACTTTCAGGTATGAAACATCAGCTACAGCTGCATCTAAGAAACCTAGGCTTTCTGTGGACAACTGGCTGAAGTTCTTACCCAGCAACCCTCAGGAGGGTTTATACAGCTGCCTTAGTCACATACCCTAAGATCAATACTTGGGTTTCTGGAAGCATTCAGGATAAGCAATGAGGAATAGGAATATTCTTTTAGCGTTTCCAACACGTCTAAAAAGTTCAGGCTCTAAATGTAAATTTAAAATAGAAATATAATTTGGGTTTTCAATTTTTGAAAGCTATTACCCAATGAGAAATACCTTGGCAAGATCTTCCATCCTCATTGAGGGTGAAACCTGGGTTGCATGTACAGGAATAAGAACCAGGGACATTGGCACAGAGCTGCTGACAGTAGCCATAACGGCACTCATCTATGTCTGAAAATATAAAAGAAAGAAAAATAGGTCAGGTTGCTCTTGTTTCTTCATCTCCATCCATACTCCTATATGTATTCCCATCCCCATCTCCATCCTCATCCCCATCATCTGTATTCCCTTCTTCCCATCACCATCAGGATCACCATCACTTGCTATCTCAGCCATGAATATCACCTCACCACCACCACTGCCATCATGGTAGAATGGGAAGAGTCTAAGTCTAAGAATTTTAGCCAAAGAGTCAAGGGACTTGCTTTTGAGTCCCAGCTTTGTCATCAACATACTTCACATGTTACCTTGGACAAGTCATTTATGTGTGTGTGTGTGTGTGTGTGTGTGTGTGTGGTTTTTTTTAGTTCTCTCATCTATAAAATGAGGAGGTTGGATTAAATGATCTCTAGTTCTAATATTCTAGTTCATCTGTCATCATCCTAATGTCTGTGACACTATTGTGGCTGCAATAGAAAGTCCCTATCCTAAATAAATGAGTTCCATGGATAAGGCTAAGAAAGATCACACAAAAATAAATAAGAACACACGCAACACATAGAGGCATCCCCTATATAACAATAACAACACATTATAAGTACACAATAACACTATAAGTACCATTATAAACACTGCAATGACCCACTGTAATACCATTACATCTTTAGACATTTATTAACTTGTTTCTGTGGAACCAACTGTTCCCAGTAACATTATTTCACTTAATATGTTTTTGTGTAAAAAAACATCAGGTGGCCAAATATCATTCTTCAGTGGATAAATGGTCAAAGGATAGAATCAGTTTTCAAAACAAAAAATTCCGGTGATTAACAACAATATGAAATATTGATCCAAATAATTGATAAAGAAAAATCCAAATAACTCAGATTTTATTGAACATTCACCAAATTGGCAAAAAAAAATGATATCATCTATATCTAAGGGGCTGAGAAGACAGATTACATAGTTGGTGGAGCTGTCAATTGGTTGAACAATTCTGAAAAGCAACTTGAAAGTATTTTTTAAATGACTAAAATGTCAATATTCTTTTGCTCAATGATCCTCCTATACATATATTCCAATGAAGCCAAAGGCAAGAAGAAAGAGCTCATATACACAGGAATGTCTTGGTTAATGTTTAATAACTGGCTCTCTGAGGGGGAAATGTAAACATGACACACTTTTGAGTTGAATTGGTGTAATTAACATTTTCTCTATCACTTTAAGTCTAGACAATCAACAAAACAATAACTCACATGTGGTTTGCTGATTTCTGAGGTAAATAAATGCTCACACTGAAAATTTAACAATCACTTTCCTGTGGGGCAGTATGAGCTCACTCAAGCCTGCTGCTGAATATGTATCGACATGTTCATAGCAGCACTTTTTGTGGTAGCAAAGAACTGAAAAGAAATTGTTGCAAATGAATCAAATGAAATATTACCGCACTATAAGACGTGATGACTACAAAGAATTGAACAAAGGAACAGAAAGACATATGAACTAATAGAGAATGAAATATGCAGGAAAACAACATACAATAACTGTGAGAGAAGATATAGGAAAATGCTCTTCCCTCCTTTATTTAAAGACATGGGGAACTACGGATATGGAACATTGATATTAGTATCATACTTGGTTGATGTGTTAGTTTTGTTTAACTGATGATTTTCTCCTTTGTTTTATTCTGAATTACAAAAGACGGTTCAGCGGGGGAAGGATGTATGTTCAGAAATGAAAGTGATATGAAAGCAAAAGCTATCAATAAAAGAATTTTAAAGAAGCGTTGGGTGAAATCTTCACATATACCCTGTCCAGTACAATAGTCTCAGCCCTTAGCTATCAACCCCTCCTAAAGAGAAGCAGTTGTTTGAGCAATCTATGAAAAGCAGCTGTTCCAAGAAAAGACACCAATGCCCATCTACACTTCACTGATGCACTGTTTAGTCATTTCAGTCCTGTCTGACTCTTCATGACCCCATCTGCGGTTGTCTTTGACAAAGATTCTGGAATGGTTTGCCATTTCTTTCTCCAGTTCATTTTACAGATGAGGAAGCAGAGTTAGAAGACTTGCCTAGGGTCACATTACTAATAAATGTCTGAGGCCAGATTTGAACTCCAGGCCTAGTGCTCTATCCACTGTGCCACCTCACTGCCCTTAACTGATATAGTGAAGGTAAAGAGGGTGGTCCCAACACCTATACTGTTGTGTGTGTCTGCATATCCAAGAAGTGTGAAGTGGGGAAAACTCAACATCACAATAAAAGGGCAGTAATTCAAAGAACCGTATTGCATCAGATAGTCATTACCCTGACACTTCTGTCACTATGCCTCCTGATGTCTTTACCAACCTTCCAATCTCAATAGCCCCTACTGGCCCCCAGTATCCTATTACCACCTCAGTTAGCTCTTGGCTTGTGTATTCTCAAGGAACCCTTATTCCTGACCTGACCTAGCTTTTCTTTTTCACTCAAGCATTGGACTCTTTTCTCCAAAAAGGGGATCCAGCTTGGTCTAGTGATTAATGATCTACCTACCTGGGGCTTATCTGCATATGTTAGCTCCCTTCTGGCGACTCAATAATAAACTTCTTGAGGTTAAGAATTGTATCTCACGCTTCCCGGGTACCTTCACTCCCACCCCAGGGGCAATCAATCTAGTACCAAACATATGGCCAGGAAAAAAACATTAATTGAATTTGATTTAAATAGCCAGCTGCAAAGGCTGTCCCTCATTCCTAGAATTCGCCCCCTTCCTCATTTATACTTCTTAGAATCTCTAACTTCCTTCAACACTCAACTTAAATGCCTCTCCCACAGGAAACCTTTTCTGATCCACCCAATCCCCACTCCAGCTGTTATTGCCTTCCCTTGAAAAATTACCTTATATTTATTTTTAATGTTTTTATATGCATATATGTGTATATATTGTTTACCTTGTAAAAATACGAGCTACTTGCAGACAAGGACTATTTCATTTTTCCATTCCCAGTGGGTGTTCGATCAATGCTTGTTGATTGATCTAATTACTTATATATGCTTTGCTAGTCTTCACTGATATCCTATTCAGATATCATGCATTATTATTGCATGAAGGGGACACTGGGTTCTCCCCCAGGTCCTACCAAGCTAGGAAGGCCTGGAGTGTAGGCTCAGTGGTGGATGGGATATATTGTCACCTGTGCAGCAGTCTAGAGAGCTACTATCAATTCACAGAACCTTTTTACCAAGTTCACCAAAGGATGATGACTTTTTTTTAGGCCATCAAAACTCTCAAAACCCCTCTACCAAATTAGAGAGTGGTTGTGACCTGTGCAGGGAATACGCCCATGGACAAAATTAATGACTCTTGAATATTGAAATATGCTTTATTATGACTTATTTATGAGGCAGATAAGTGACACAATGGATGAGGCACTGGACCTGGAGTCAGGAAGGCCCAAATTCAAATGCTGCCTCAAACACTTAGTTGCTTGACCTTTCTCAGCATCAGTTTCCTCATCTTTAAAATGGAGATAATAATTGCATCTACTTCAAAGTCAAGTGAGATAATGTATGTCAAGTATCTTGTAGCTATTCTTATTGAAATTATAGTTGTGCCTTCTATGTAGTAATAGCTGAATAAATGCTGAATGAATGAGTGCATAAATGGGTAAATTAATGAATAAATCAGTTAATTAATTTATTTATATTACCTAAGTAGACACCAAAAGCCGATAGTGAGTTATGGCTTGTGGTAATGTCCTGGGACAGAGGAGGGGGAAACAAGTCTGAGCTTAAAGACTGACCACAAACAAGATCCAAGGTGTATAAAACACACTCAGACAAGAGAGTTGACTTCCCAGCTGCCAAGAATGCAACATCTTGATACCAAGGAACCAATCCTTTTCCACTTTTTTTCTGAGGTACCTGATTAGTACCTAGCAAAACTATAATCTCACAGTTTAATTCAATTTAACAAGGACTTATTAAGTACCTGCTGTGTGTCAGGCATTGTGCCAAATGGTTAAGCAACTCTGATGCCCTGGTTTCAAAGAACGACATTTATTAGGCAAATAACAAAAAGCTTTTACATCAGATACTGATGTAAGACCATTCAAATGGGTAAGTTATGGACTTTGGAGCAGCCAAGGAAATATATAAAGCAATGGTCACAGCTTTTTGCTGGCTGAATTGTAAAAACGTTGTTAATTTTATTCTCCCTAAAACTCTCCCTTCTGGTTCCAAAGAATTTCTTTAAATAAATATGAGTGTCTAAATATATAACATGTACATATGCATATGTATATATAACTGTCATGGGAGGCGATGAATTATTCTAAAACAGGAAAGGAATCCCTAGCATAGTTCCAGTGGACTCCTGGCCAAGGTCATTAAGGATGAATGTGTTCAGCTGTCAAGAACAAAAGATTGGTTTAGGAGAGTGTCGGGTAACAACTCAACTGGAAGACATGTGAATCCAATCAACACTAAAATGTGAGGGCAAAGGATGGAGTCACTCCTTGAGCCAGAAGAGACAATAAACACTTGATAAATACAACTCTTCTCCCTGTCTGTACTATCCCTAGGGAAGCATCTGCCTTTGGAGGTACAAAAGGCTTGTAAATCAGCATTCAGTCAATGATGTATACTTACCCACCTGCTTAGACACACTCTGTCAAGTGAGCTAACAGGGATCCGCTAAACTATTTTTTAGCATAGGAATCTGAATAACTGACACTTTCATTCTTCCCCCACTTATAATATCCTGGACAACTTGTCCCAGCAGAGTAATTCCTCCAGTCTATTACTGTGAGGTTTTGGAAAGCGTGTCTCAAATGCTATTAGAGCCTTTAGTTTAGTTTAATTAGAACCCTAATCCCACCCCCTTACAACCTCATGCACAAAACCCATCTTCTGGTGTAAAATTCTTAGTACCATTACTCAGAGGAAAAGAAAGGTTTTCTTAAAAGTTGTCTTTCAGTATTTGGATTGTCAATGGGAGCATTGCTAAACTGTGCTCTGATTAATTGCAATTGTACTAACAAATCTCAGTTCTGGAGAACAGTTTATAAAACAGACCTTCTCCCTCTCATTAGAGAGGTGGAGTAATATGGTCAGTCAGTCAGTGGGTCAATAAGTATATATTAAGTACACATTATGAACCAGACACTGTGTTAAGCAAATTATAGAGAGGACTTTAGAGAAAAGGGGGAGAAAGTTCCTGCCCTAAGAAGCTTACATTCTAATGGGGTAGACAACTTGAAATAACAAGATACATATAAGATGTATGAAGATTAGATAAAAAGGAATTCTGAAAAGGGAAGGCATTAGCAGCTGAACCAGTAAGGGCCTTCTATAGTAGGTGGTATGTGAACTGAGTTTTGAAGGAAGAGGGAAAGGTTAAGAGGTGGAGGTAAGGGAGCAGAGCATTCCAGATACGGGGTTCACGCAACACAAAGGCCTAGCAATGGGATGTGGAGTGTCACATTTGAGAAATGATGCACACACACTGTGAGACATTAAATCACAGAATCCCAGAACTGCAAAAGACCTCAGACACCATCTAATCCACCCCATATCTGAACAAGAATGCCTTCTGTAATATACCTGACTAGTAACTAGGAGTTCCAAAAGGGTGAGGTGAGGAGGGAGATGGAATAGAATGTCACATATGAGGAAGGGAAGAAGGAAACAAGCATTTATTAAGCATCTACTGTGTGCCAGGCACTATGCTAAGTGCTTCATAAATACTATCTCATTTAATCCCTGCAACTCTGAGATCTAAGTGCTACTATCATCCCCATTCCACACTTGGGGAACTGAGGTAGATGAAGGTTAAGTAATTTGCCCAGGGCCACACAGCTAGTAAGTATTCAGACTTAGGCCTTCTTGATTCTAGGTCCAGAATTCTCTTCACATGCCACCCAGCTGTCCCTAGGCAAGAAGGACCAAAAAGTGCAAAAAGTAGAATGTTACATAATAAGGCTAGAAGGGTAGACTGAAGCAGATCATCAAAGGCTTTAAATGCCAAACAGTGGTGTTTACACATTATTCTTTTTTTTTTTTAGGAAACTTTTTATTTTTTTTATTTTTTATTATTATTTTTTTTCTTTTAGGCAATTGGGGTTAAGTGACTTGCCCAGGGTCATGCAGCTAGTAAGTGTTAAGTGTTTGGTCTGAGACCAGATTTGAACTCAGGTCCTCCTGACTTCAGGGCCGGTGCTGTATCCATTGTGCCACCTAGCTGCCCCCATATTATTCTAAAGGCAATAGGGAGCCACTGGTGCTTCTTAAGGTGAGGAGTGACATGAAAAAGTTGCATTTTAAGAATATCAATTTGACAACTGTGTGCAGGATGGAATAGAGACGCAAGATGCTAGATGCTGGGAGACCTTCTAGGAAGTTATTGCAGCAGTCCATAAGAAGAGCTATAAGATATGTTGAGCAGAGAAGAGTTCAGATGTCAAGGATGTCAGCAAGTAAATAAGATTTGGAAACTGTGATTAGAAATAGAAGGTGAGAATGAAGAGGCAAAGTTGGATATGGAAGGTAAGTGAGAATGAAGAGATGAGGATGACTGGAAGAATGGTGGTAACCTCAATACAGACTGGGAGGTTAGGAGGAGGAATGGATTTAGGTGGAAAGAAAATGAAGTCTAATTTGGACATGTTGAATCTAAGATGCCTATGGGACACCCAGGTAGAGATGTCTGGCAAGTAATTGGAGATGTAGGAATAGCTCTCAAGACAGAAAGGGAGGTAGCATACATAGATTTGGAAATTATCTACATGGAGATGATAGTTGAGTTCATAGGAACTGATACAATCAATGAAAGAGAATATAGAAAGAGAAGGGGAAAAGCCCAGGATAAAACCTTGGGGTATACCCATGCATAGGGAGTGGAATAAGGATGATGATCCTGCAAAGGAGGCTGAGAAAGAACTGGTAGGATAAGAGAACGCTGACCAAAAATTTAGGGAGGAAAAAGTATCTATAGATGGGTGGTTAAGAGTATCAAACGCTGCTAAGAGGTCAAAAAGGATGAGGACCAATAAAAAGCCATTGAATTAACAATAAAGAAGTCATTGATGATCTTGGAGAGTTAAGTTTCAGTCAAGTAGTGGAGTCAGCAGACAAGATGCAAGCAGGAGAGAAGCAAGTAGGTGATGAAAAAGAGGAAGCTACATGTGTAGGCAGCTTTTTTTCCCTGTGAAAGAGAAGAAAACTATGGTATGATAACTTGAGAGGGTGGTAGAATCTAATGATTTTTTTAAAGAAGAGAGAAATCTGAGCACATTTGTAGGTAATAGGGAAAGAACCAAATAATGAGAGAATAGGGATAGGGACTGGACCTGATTTCAACGGTTAAAAGAAACTCCCATGTGAGGAAACTCCCTCTAACAATGCAGGTCAGCTCCTTCTCTGCAACTTACAGTCTTGGAGAATTGCTTAGAACACTGAGAATTTAAATGAATGATGTATAATAATGTATAATAAGACTAGAAAGGTAGACTGGAGCCAGATTATAAAGGACCACACGGGTCACACAGGGTCACATAGCCAATATGTGGCAGTGGTGAATTGAACCCAAATCTTCCCTGCTCCAAGGCCGACTCTCTATATACTATATCTAGTAGTACTCAAAAAAACAAAGAGAAGTTAAAAATTAAGGAGAAAGGGGATAACTGAATGTGGAAGACCCTGAGGAGACAAGTGAAGAATGTACTCCCTCTTCGTTGCTACCTTTCCAAACCCTTCTCTTCTTCAAGGGTAAGCTCAGATGCTATGATCTCTAAAGAGCTTTCCATCAACTCTTAAACTAAAAATTATTTTTCCCTTCTCATATTTTCCTTGAGTAGTTTGTCTGGATCTCTCTTTTATAGCCCATCACACGCTATCTTGTATTATACTTATCTTTATACATGTTGCATTCTGCCCTCCATGTTCCCAGCCACTAGAATGTAGACATGTATGTTATCATTTATCTTTGTATCCCTAGCACCAAGTGCAGTGCTTTGCACATAGTAGGTACTTAATATAATATCTGTTGTATTACATTTAACTGAATTAATTTTAACCGACACTTGTAAGATGGTGCCACCTGCTGGAATAAGTATGCCAGGCAGGGTCATGTCATTCAGCTGGAAAGATCACAGAGGGGCAGCACACACTAGAAATTAAGTGGCAGCAACTTCTGTTGCTATTGGTTAATAATGCTGATATTTCCCTTCCCCAGCTTCCAACTCAATCCTTGGGTAGAGTTATTAGCTGAGTAGAAAAAAGCATGGAAAGCATGGTTTATCAAATATCTAAATCACATACATCAGGAAGAGATAGTTAACATTGGATGACAGAATAGAAAAGTGGGTCAACTCTAATAAAATTAGATTTAAAGAAATAAATGTAAATGCACAGACTTAGATTCAAAAAATCAATAGCACAAGGACTGGACGGAGAAGGTATGTTTAGAAAATAGGACATTCAAAAATGAAACGGGGGATTTGTTTGACTGCTTGCCATGGCCATAAGATGCATAAAATGTAATTTTAAGCTGCATTAATAAAAACATCTAAAATGTGAGAAGTCATAGCCCTGCTATAGTCTATCCCAATCAAATCACACCTGGAGTATTATGTTCAGTCCTGGGTACAACATCATAGGAAGAACATTGAAAAGCTCCAAGCCATCCAGAGGATGAAATTTTAAAATTATAATAGATTGATCAGTTAAAGAAACTGATAGTGTTTATTTAGCCTTTACTAGATAAAGCATGGGGTGGGGGTAGGGAAGACATAAAAGCTGTCTTCAAACACAGGGTGTCCCAAAAGTCTAAGCTTTTTATACCTGCACTGAGACTTTTGGGACACTCCATGTTCAGAGTTGAAGAAATTTGTTCTTCTCAGTCCCAGAGGACAGAACCAAGGAAAGGAAGTTGTGAAGAAGATTCCAGAAAATTCTTCTTCCTCTCTCCAAGAGTTTAGTGCCAAGCCACAACTCCTGCCCTCATGCTAGGAGGCACCGGTCTATCCTACATTCAGCTGTCAAATTGATCTTTCTAAAGTGCAAGTCCAATACTTCCCACTGCCTTCTCCTCCATAAACTCCACTGGTTCCCTATGACCTCTAGAATCAAATGTGAAATCCTCTGGGTGGCTTTGAAAGCCTTTAATAATCCATCACTCTTCTTATATCTTACTGCCCTCTATACACTCTGTGATCCAGTAACACTGGATTCCATGTTTCCTTGCAAAGATTCCGTGGTTTTTGGTTGTTGGTTTTTTTCTGTGACTTTCATTGTCCCCCAGCTTGGAACATTTTCTCTCCTTACCTCACATGTCTTTGTCTCCCTGACTTACTTCAAGTCCCTGCTAAAATCCTATCTTTCTACTAGTAGCCTTTCCTAATGTCCCTGACTGCCAATGCCTTCCTTCTGTTGATCGTCTCATCTCCACCTTATCTTGCTTATCCAGAGTTGTTTTCATGTTGTCTCCTCTATGTGAACACCCTGAGAGCAGAGAATGTTTTTGCCTTTCTTTTCAATCCCTGGCACTTAACATACTTGTTGTCCAGTCATTTTTCAGGCATGTCTGACTCTTTGTGACCCCATTTGGGGTTTTCTTGGCAAAGTTACCAGAGTGGTTTGCTGTGTCCTTCTCCAGCTCATTTTACAGATGAGGAAACTGAGGCAAACAGGGCTAAGTAACTTGCCCAGGGTCACATTGCTAGGAAGTGTCTGAAGCTGGATTTGAACTCAGGAAAAAGGAGTCTTCCTGACTCCAGGCCTGGCATGCTGTCCATTGTGCCACCCAGCCGCCTGCCTTTTCCCTACCACTAGTAAATCCTCAGGACTGTTTTCACTGGAACATGCTGACCCCACCAGGTAAAAACAAAAACCTTTCATTAAGGATACACTTTGGTAGAATAGAACAAACCCTAGAGTTGGAGTCATGCAAACTGGACACAAGTCCCAGCATCCCAACTTACTAGATATGTGACTTTGTGCAAGGGACTTTGCCTCTCTGTTATCTGTAAAATAGGGGTAATAATACTGGCACAATCTATCTTATAGGGCTATTGTGAAGAAAGAACTTACCAAATCTTGAAGTATTCTATTAACGTGAGTTATCATCATCATCACTTTTATTAAGTGATAAAACAGACAACTCCCGACCAAGAATTTCTCCTTTTTCTTTTTCACTCTTGGTTTCTGTCTCTGTCAGTCTGTCTCTGTCTCCCCCTGTCTTTCTCTGTCTCTCTCATGCACGTACATGCACATACAAGTCACCCAAGCTCCTGATGTATATACAGATATATCAAGTATATCTCAAGGACAATGAAAGTCCAGAACTGATTCTAGGTGAGTCAGACAGGATCTAAGTGAGTTCAGGTGCCTAGCCTTCAGCACAGTACTTGCATGAGAGGGAAGACTGGGAAGCAGAAATGGAATTAGTCCAAGGATGAATGGGCAGGGAATCCCATTCTCAGTCCAGCCTGGGCTGTGTGACAGGAAAGTCCAGGCATGGGAAGGAGGGGGAGGGATGTGGCAAAAAGCCTGTGCTAGAAAACAGAAGAGGAGGATAAAGGCAACTCCTCAAAATGGAAATTAAAGGGCCCCTCCTCTGGAATTTTTTTTTTTAATTTTTAGGACTAATGATGACCACTTCAGAGTTCAGTTGAGCATATTAGCTAAGGCCCAGAAAGAAAGCCCATACTGTAAGACTTCCTGAAGGAAAGGTATCCTTGAGGACATATGTCATCTATCATTGGTTACTTAGCATAAAAGTAAGTTCTTCTAAAGGCTCCTTTAGCAAGTTGTGGCAGGTTGCTATAGATCACAGAGGCTGTGTCCTTGGAAGAAAAAGAAATCACCTTAGCTGAGATGGAAAAACCCTGCAATTTTCTTGACCCCTGGGCACTCTTCTTACCATTCACCAATACTATTTGATTCACTTCCCATGAAACAGACACAAAACTGTTCAGACTCTAGGGTGAAGTAGATTATCTGTGGTACAAATCTATTCATGCTCAAAGCAGAGGCACCAAATTTTGTGATAAAAAATGCCTATTAACTCTCACATCATCACATACTGGCATGCATGCCCCAATTTGGCATAAGTTTAAATTCAAACCCAGCTCAAGATAGTAGACAGTATAAATAGATTCTTAGAATCTTGGAACTTCAGAGTGGAGAAGGATCTCAGAGGTCTTCCAGTCTAATACCCCTCTGATGCATTAACCCCTCGGCAACATTCCCAACAAGTAGTCGTTCAACTCATACTTGAAAACTTCCAGTATAAGAGGAAATCCCTTATACTTTGAAATATTTTTTCTTACATAGGTGTTTCTCTATGATGCCCTTTGGAGTCAAGTAGAACAAATCTACTCCCTTTTCAAAATGATGTCCCTTCAAAGTCATTTCTTCTCCAGGCTGGAGTTGTTTATGTTCAACTCCTCCAGCCCATCCTTGTATGGAGCAGTCTTCAGTCCTGGGAAAGATCTGTGATCCATAGCTCTTCCTATCTTCACTAAAACTCAGTTTTATTCATCAAGAAAACCTTGGAAAGAGAAACGCCCGTTCCCTCCCTTCTGTGCCTTAAGGAACTCCTTTTGGATATGTTTCACAGTTCCTCTAGGAGTGACTTTCAAACCATATATTCTTGTCTTAGAAAATTCAAATTGACAGGGTCTTTTTTCCAGGAAAACACGGCACATGAATCACACCCATAGAAACTGACGTGACAGCTGGACAGCACCACAAATTCATTTCCTTGCCTAAAATACAACCCAAAGAAAGAAAAATGGGAACAAAACCCAAAAATAATATAAATTTTAAAACATATCGCAAATGCCAAATGTACGACACAAATGCTCGATTGGCAGCTTTTGATGGGTAATCTTTTCTCATGTAGCCTTGGGAATGCAAATATAGCCTGAGGTCATTTTATATTATTTTATAAGGATATGTGAACTTGGATTATCCTGCCTATACTTCAATTGCTGTATCTCAACCAAACTGGCCCCTAAGAGATACGTTTATCTCTGGAAAGATTCCTATGCCTGATTTGCTACATTCCAAACTTCAAGGCCTTGCTCCTAATTTGGGGCATATTCCCATAACGTCAAGCCATCCCAATGGCTAGGGGTCAGGATTAGGTTTACATTGCTCTTATGTACAATTGCCCTAATTATGAATTGCCTTTTTATAAAGATGGCATTGATAATGACAGCAAAGGGCTTTCATGAATCGGTGGAATTAAACCATATGTCATCAGGGCATGCCCAAAAGCCCTTTAGAAAGCAATATAACCCTTATTACTTTTAACACCCTAGATAAATCAGGTTGTAAAAAGAGGCATTACCTAAACATTGGCCTTCCAGGAGCCAGTATCCATCTGTACAAGAGCAGGTGTATCCTCCTTCAGTGTTGATGCAGATCTGGGTAGGGTTGCACTGATGAGAATCTGATGCACACTCGTCAACATCTGCAACAGAGACAGACACCAAGAGCATTGTCAGCAATGGAATGGTTGCAGGCAGCAGCTGTTTGTATGGGCATGGATTACAGATCAGAGAGTCTCAGAATGTAAGAGCTGGATAAGACAGAGACCATTTAGTCTAACCTGAAACTGAAATAATAGCCTCCAAAATATGTCCAACTCAGCCTCTTTTGAAGACCTCCAGTGAGAAGGAGCCCCTCCCTTGCCAGTCAGGTTTTTCTGCAATTCTGCTTGTTGGGAATTTTGTTCTTTGCACAGAGCCAAAATCAAATTCTGTAACTTCCACTAGTTGTTACAAATACTGCTCTCTGGCACCAAGTCTAATGCTTCTCCCACATGACAACCCTTCAGATACTTGAAGACAACTATTTTATCCCTTCTGAATCTTCTCTTCTCCAAGCCAAACATCACCAGGGCCTTTCAAAAGACTTCCATACGGCATATTCTTTTGTCCTTTGGCCACCCAGATCTACTCCTTTTAGGTACTCAAACTTGCTTGTCATTTCCTAGGGAAAGAAGCCCTTCCCAGATCTTGTGTCTCTTTGACTAGCTGCGGACTCCCTTTTTTCCCAAGTCCTCATTGCCCCAGTGAAAAAATAAGTGCAGCAGAAAGATGATTGAACTCGGAATCAGGAAGTCCTATATTTGAATTTCACTTTTTTAGTTGTGTGACCAGGGACAAATGACTTCATTTTTCTGAACCTCAGTTTCCTTATATGTAAAATGGAGTCCATAATACCATGTAGGGTTTTTGTGAAAGATGGAGTGAATGTCCAATTAATATTGAACACAAAGTACTCTGCAAACCTTAAAACACTATACATGTCTGTGTAGGACAGTGTTTTCTGTCGTTACCTAATACAAGTCACATAGAAGCTATTCAATAAATGTCTTTTGAATTTAACCAAATTCAAATATAGACAGCTTTTTATGTGACTTTGATTTCAAATGTAGAGGGCAGCCCCTGCCTGGATAATAATAATAATAATAATTTTTAAATAGCTAACATTTATATAGCACTTGCTATGTGCCAAATAATTCACAATTATTTCATTTGATCCTCATAATAACCCTGGGAGCTGCTGGTGGTGTTCTCAGTCATTTTCAGTCATGTCCAACTCTTCATGATCCCAATTGGGGTTTCCTTGGTAAAAATACTAGAGTGGTTTGTCATTTCTTTCTCTGGTTCATTTTACAGATGAGGAAACTGAGATAAATAGGGTTAAATGACTTGCCTAGGGTCACAAAGCTAGTGAGTGTCTGAGGCTGGATTTGAACTTGAGATGAGTCTTTCTGACTGGAGTCCTGGCTGGCACTCTAGCCTCTGTATCATCTAGCTGCCCCACCCCTCCTAATTGCCCTGCACCTTGGGAAGTAGGGGCTATTATTATCCCCATTTTACAAATGAGGAAACCAAGACAAACAGAGGTTAAGTGACTTGCCCAGGGTCACGGAGCTAGTAAGTGTCTGAGGTCAAATTTGAACTCCGGTCTTCCTGAGTCTGGGACTGACACTCTATCCACTGCCCTACTGGATCTAACATTAAGGCATTTGTAACTTTCAGATAGGATATCAGAAATCCAGCCTGATTCTCTACTATAAATGCTTCCTATGTTCATGTCCATTTCTGCCTTCCAGTCACAATTGGATCCGCCCAGTAAGCATTATTCCCCAGGGGAGCAGACTAATAATGCTTGGCAAGCAGCCTCTTCAGCAATAATCCATAGCTCAAATGTGTGATAAATAATACCATCGGCCAGCACATATTTATGCTATTCAGGCGCAATAAGTGATGGATGGCAATTTTATCCTGGGAAAAACATTGTCTCAGGAATGTTCACTCTATGCCTTATCCTGCGATAAATGGAGAGAGTAGACATAAGGGGGCCAGGGGAAATAGGAGGAGAGTGGCTGAAGGCAGTTCCCAGCACTCTCTATTTATACAATATACCATATGCAGGGTATGCAACATAGCTATCTAGATATATATTTATATTATAATAACTATAGCTAACATTTTGTTCAGTCGTTTCAGTCATGTCCAACTCTTCATGACCCCATTTGGAGTTTTCTTGGCAAAGATACTGGAGTGGTTTGCCATTTCCTTCTCCAGTTCATTTTATAGATGAGGAATTGAGGCAAACAGGAGTAAGAGACTTGCCCAGGGTCACACAGTCAGTAAGTGTCTGAAGCCGGATTTCAACTCGGGTCTTCCTGACTCTAGATCCAGCACTCTATCCACTGCATCACCTAGATGCCATAGATCACAACCCTCCTCTAGTTAGTCGTCATCTTCACGCATTGGTGAGATAGAAAAATAAATCACTTGGTGGCCAACCTTGTGAATGAATGAACAAAAAAGCCTTTAGTAAGCCCCACGTGTCAAGAACTATACTAAGCACTGGGGATGCAAAATACAAAATGAGACTCTAGTCCCAGTCCTCATGGAACTTGCAATCTAATATAGGGAGAAAACACATATTGGGGAAGTGTTGGCCAGGGAAGGGTGTTTTGGTTTGGGAAAATGGAGATGGTGAAAGGAGATGTAGGGGAATTGACTGACATATCCTTTCTAGTAGAAATGAAAGTAGTAATTTGATTATGATTTCAGAGCTGAAAAGAGGTAGGAAAAGAAGAGCAACATTAGAGCAGATGGCAAAAAATATGCCCAGGGTGGAATGTAAAGCACAGCTGGCACCAGGGAGATACAGCAATTGATGAACCCTTCCTTATCTATGCTGTTGCTCGATCGATGATTCAGTTTTTCACTTACTAACATAGTCTTTGAAAAGAATCTCGGTCACTTCCTTGCCATAATGAAGCATTGGAGAAATATTTCAGTGGTGAAATATAATAATATAGGTATTATTATTATAGTGTCTTATATACACAGTCAGTACACCTGACAAATATAAGACTGGAAATTGACCATAGAATGAACAAACTGTGTGCTTCCAAGTGGGGCAAAAATGACTCTTCACACATTCCAGCTCACAACTGAAATTGCCTATGTTGCATATATTTGACTTAAATAACAGAAGGAAAAGCACATTGAACCACTCCAAGGACATTCTTTGGCATGGACTCCTTTTTTGGTTCAGTGGAAAAGTACGAGTAAAAGTAACCTGAGTGAGGGTCATTATTTTTCACATGCAAATTATAGGATTGGTGGGGAGGTGGGGAGAAGGGGGGGAAGGGGCTAATGGGGAAGGCTACATAAGATACGTATATTTGTTTAATTCAGCATAGTAACCTCCATCTGAAAGAAAAGGATGCTGAGTTAATATAGCAGGCACTTAATTCATTCTTACATTTCTCAGTATTGGCTCTGATGTTTCAACCCCTTGTAGTATCAATGGAGTCAATTCCATCTCTACCTAACTGGGAATTTATCAACCCTTTAAGTAGCTTGGCAAGACATTCAACTACAATCTCCTCCTACACTCCCTTTTCCTAGTTAAGGCTCCTCTCCATCTGTCCATTGTAGGGGAAACTAACTCCCTTGGGAGAGGGGGAAAAAAAAGACCAGCGATTCTTTGATTCTCCAGAATGAGGCAGCAAATCAAAGCTTAACACTCAACCTCACTAGGAAATAAATGAGCATCTCCACTAGTCTAAGGTATATCTCTTTCCTGACCTCTTTTTTCCCAAACTCACTGCCTTGTAACGAGACTTCTCATCCTGAAGACCAGCTGCTATGGTTTCACAAAACCCACTTTAAAAAGTAATCATTCCTAAGCATGGCCTCTTCAGCCCAAAGCCTTCCCTGGCTACCCTAGCCCAAAGTGATCTCAGAAACTCAAGGGATTTTAGAGCCAGATGGAAGTAACCTGAGATGCCCATCTAATGGAATCCCCTCTTCATACAGATGAGGAAACTGAACCCTAGAGAAGAGACTTGCCCAAGGTCATAGGGCTTCTAAGTGTAGTGCAAGGATGAAAACACAGAATTTCCTGGCTCGCTCTTCAGTGCTCTCTCTCCCCTGAGCTTCTATAGCCTTTCCGCTCTACCCATCTCTTGGTATTTATACTCAGCCTTATAGTGTTCATTCTCTTTTTATCAGCATATGTCTTGCTCCCCATCTTGAGCATAAGTTCTTCTAGGTAAAAGATAATGACCTCTACTTCTTTGACGTTCCGACAATGCCTAGCACAGGACCTTCCTTATATATTAAATACTGATTGGTTGTTAATTCTTAACAAATGACCCAATAGCCCATTCCTCCCCAGACATTTTGCTCATTCTTATCTACCAGCCTTTTACCTGGGGCAAAAAGAATGAAATGTGCCCTTAAATCAACTATGCAATTCATAATGTGACAATAATACAAGAAATTAAGACAAATTAATTGAGTGGAAGGGACAATTTGTTACCATAATGACTGAATGGACAGACTCTCAGAGTTGGAAGGGACTTTGTAGGTCTTCAAGTCCTGTCTGATGGATTTGAGGTCTCCTGCTCTTTTTATTCCTCCGGGGTGGGGTGGGGGGAATTCAGGCATGTTCCCTACCATACAACCTTTAAAAGGGGAGGTAGGAGTAATAATAATAATAATAATAATAATAGCTAACATTTATATAGCGCCTTAAGGTTTGAAAAGCATTTTACAAATATGATCTCATTTTATTTTCTCAACAGCCCTGGGGAGGGATATTCTTTTACCGTCCTTATTTTACATTTGTGGAAATTGAAGTAGAGGTCAAGTGACTTGCCCATGATTACACAGCTGAGAATGGATTTGAACTCAGGTCTTTGTGACTCCTGATCCAGCTCCCTATCCACTGATCCACATAACTGCCTACCAGAATTATTACTTGGCCCTGCAAACAGCTTGTGGGAGCAGGGTTGATTCACTTGGAAAGAAGGAAGAGAAAGCTCTCAGGAGGAGAAGGACCCAGGCCTGGTGAGGGATTTGTCTAGGAAATGGAGGGAGAGAGCAAAGGAGCAATTTACTCCACAGTCTACAGTCCCAATAGCCAGCTAGAATCTGAACTTCCTCTTCCCTGCAACTTGGCTGGCCTTGAGCTCATACTTCTTTCACCTCCTCTTCAAGGAATGCATGTGTCACATGAACTCTCTAAATTTCTCTCCCCCAGCCAAAACCATGGTATCCCTATGCTGGCTACCACATTGCTCGTACTCATACTTTTTCCTCTACCCTGAGTGGTCTTTTCAACCCTTCTCTCTGCCAGACCATACTCTAAAATTCCTTTAAGATCTGGCTTAGACTCACACCTTCCAGAAAACCTTTCCTTCAGTCTACTTTGACAACTCCTTTACTTGCTGAACTCTTGAAGGAAGGAAACATGCATTTATTAAGTACCTACTATCTAGCAGTTACTATGCTAAATACCTTTAAAATATTATCCTATTGGATCTTCACAACAACTCTGGGAAGTTGTGGCTTCTACTAATATCCCCAATTTTCAGGTGAAGAAACTGAAGCAAACAAAGGTTAAACATAATTTGCCCAGGGTACAGCAGCCAATAAATGACTGAGTTCAGATTCGAATTCAGATCTTCAGGTCCAGGTCCACCTAACAGCCTTGAAATTTGTTATAGTTTGCTCTATACAATCATGAACTCCTTTTTCATCTATCGCTGGTCCATGCAGATATGTCTTATCTCTCCAACATGATAACAAGTCCTCTTTGAAGGCAGATGCCACATCTGCTCTGTTGGCATCATCCCTATGGTATCTAGCACAGTGCTGGGCACTTGCTTGTGGTGTTTTTCAGTCATGTTCAACTCTTTGTGACTCCTTTTGGGGTTTTCTTGGCAAAAATACTGCCATGGTTTGCCATTTCTTTCTCCAGCTCATTTTACAGATGAAGAACTAAGGCAAGCATGGTTAAGTAACTTGCCCAGGGTCACACAGCTAGTAAGTGTCTGAGGCTGGATTTGAACTTGGGGAGATTAGTCTTCCTGACTCCAGGCCTGGCACTGTATCCACTGAGCCACCTAGCTGGCTGGGCACTTGATAAGTACTCAATAAGTGATTTATTGAAAAAAAATGAGTGCAGATATCACAGCCATTGGAGAAGTCATTTGGTCTATTACCATGCCTCCAGATATTAACAGTCATAATATTTAAGAAAGATAGGAGTCTATTTCATTTTTTTAAAAAGTCTAGACTTCACAACTGTCCTTGGCAACATGTTGTGGTGCCTCACAGGCAGGAAGTTCCAAAAGGAAGAATTTAGCGAGGGAGGCTCTCCTTCCCATGTCACCCAGACATGCCCTGGCCCCAGTGACATTAGAGCTGACCCAAGAGGAGACTGGAAGAGAACAAGAAGGGAAATAAATACTTAAGGGAGGGAGGGTACATTTATGTGTGTGTCTTTGCATTCCTCAGCCAAATACGAATGGTTCTTTGGCGTTATTCTCCACTAAATTCCTCTCTGCTGCCTAACTGAGACATGCAGATGACCCTGGCCTCTCAAAGACTATACTAGGGAAGCAAAAGGCTTTGAGGTGGCCTATCTATGCACCTGAAAAGTGTGGACCTGGGGGTGGACTATTTGCCCATCAACTGATGCTTAATCATCCTAACTCAGTTTGGAGAGGCTTCTCTTTTGGCCAACAGGTCGGAAAGTGTTTCAGCTATAGTGATTCATAAAACTATCTAATTAGGCCTAAGACTGCGATCTGCATAGAAGAATGGTGTCCCCATACCTACGAAAACAAGGATCCTTGCAGTGAGATTTTGAGTTAGATGGCCTGAGTTCAAATCTCAGTTCTGCCATTTAATTTCTCTGGGTCTTAGTTTAATATCTACTAAATCAAGGAATTAGACCAGATGGCTGCTAAGGTCCCCTCCAGCTCTAAATATAAGATCATGGGGGCAGCTAGGTGGCGCAGTGGATAGAGCACCGGTCCTGGATTCAAAAGCACCTGAGTTCAAATGTGGCTTCAGACACATAACACTTACTAGCTGTGTGACCCTGGGCAAGTCACTTAACCCTATTGTCTAGCCAAAAAATAAAAACAAACAAACAAACAAAAAACAAATATAAGATTCTTCTACATTAAACATTAATTGGCTATGATTAACAATAAATCAACAAAAACTTAAGCACCTATTGTGCATCAATCACTGTGTTAGACACTAGAGCTATAAAGACAGAAGTAAAACAATTCCTGACCTCAAGCTTACATTCTAATGGAGGATAAAACATGCACATATATAGATATAGACAAAGCAGATACATGGTAGCCTTGAAAAAGAAGGCATTAGGAGCTGGGAAAGAGGGAAGGAGGTTGGAAAAGGAAAGGCCTCATGTAGAAGTTGGCACTTGAGCTAAATCTCAAAGGCAGCCATGCATTCCAAGAGGTAGACATGAACAGGGAGAGTATTTCAGGCACAGGGAACAGTCAGTGCAAAGACTTGGAGATGAGAGGTAAGAGTGTCACGGGAAGAAGAGCAGGAAGGCCAGACTGGCTAGACTACATTGCCTGAGGGGTAGGACACAGCCAGGTTGTAACTTTAAAAGACAAGCAAAACAGTTCACATTTCGACCTAAGAGGGAATTGGGAGCCAATGGAGTTGATTGGGGGTGGGAGATGTTGACGTGATCAGACCTGTATTTTAAGAAAATCATTTCGGCAGCCATTTACAGGCGAGATTAGAAAAGGGATAGACACTAAGCATGTGTGTGATATACAAAAGCAGTTGACAGGGGCTTACAGGGGTTGTACTTTGTACAACCTAACACAGAATAATACTCTGTACACAGTAGGCATTTAATAAATGTTAGTAAAATGAACAAATTATCCACATCTCTTCTGCCCTCTATTGTGTGAATAAGTTAGAAAAAGCTACTGTTAAATGACCTAGATTTCATCTTTCCTCTTTTATGAGAACATACATTAGCCAAAGAGAAACATTTTAGCTAGGTGACATAGAAACAGTACGTCCAAAATAAAGTGAAGGGCACTATGTTTCCCAAGTCCCTCCATTATTCCTTTTTTGGACACTAATAAAATTATTTCCTTGGTAGTAAATTTTTACCCAGTGAAATAACATATTTTTCCAGCTAAGACCTTTTTTTTCCTCCCCCTCTCCCCTCAAACTAATTGTACTCGATAAGAAAGTAGAAAATAACAATGGCACATTCCTCAGACTCAAACCAAAGCCAGTTTCAGGCCTGCTGCAGGGCTGGACGGTGCTATTTCCCATGGAGAGTAGCCTAGCCAAGCTTGGAAGCTATTCAGGACCTACTCCCCAAACACCTGTTTAATTAAAGATCTCAGTACTGGAGAACTAGCTTAGAGAATTCCCAGTACATCTGCAATCCATGTGTCCTTCAGTCTTCAGTGCCTGTTCAGGAAGCAAATGTTTCTAAAAAAATTTTTTTTCTAAAAGCCTGCTCATTTTGGGTACCTTTAACTGCTGCAATGCACCTTTAACTCAGGCACCTTTAAAAGAGACATAATCACTTTTCTGGAATGTTGTAGAAGGAATAAAGGGTCTGAGATTCTGTGAGTCTATGGGTTTTCCCACCCCTGTTCCTGGCCTCCAGATTTCCAAGCCATGCTGTCTCATCCCAGAACTTCCCTCAGCATTTCCAGAACTCCCCAGCACTCAGAACTTCTGTCCTCCCTCCCTCCCTCCCTTCCTCCCTTCTTCATTCCTTCCTTTCTTTTTCCCTCTCTTCCTTTCTTTCTCCCTTCCTCCCTTCTTTCCTTCCCTCCTTCCTTCCTTCCTTTCTCCTTCCCTCCCTCAACATTCACCAGCTCAATCAGAGTTTTGAATAATGTATTTTGTATCTTCCAAAGCATATTCCTCAGCACTTTCTAATTCGATCATTACAGCAGCATTATAAATAGGCAGGACATACTTTGTTATCAATGGATCGTAGATTCAGAGTTAGAAAATACTTTAGAGATAATCTAGTTCAACTGCTCTTTTGACAGATGAGAAAACTGAATCCAAAATTTGTTGGTGACAGAGACAGGACTAAAACCCCTCAGGCCTCAGATACTTACTAGTCATTTAACTTCTATTTGCCTCAGGTTCCTCAAATGTAAAATGGGGATAATAGCAGCTCCTATCTCCCTGGGTTGTTGTGAGGACCAAATAAAATAACATTTGTAAAATCCTGACTCCTGGTCCAGGGCTTTTCCCATAATGCCTATGCTACAACCACCACGAGGGAAACATAGATAGGAAAAATCATTTAAAACATTGGGATGGTTGGATAAAGAGGAGCAAAGGGAGGACAGCTATTCCTAGGTTTGATTCTATTGACAATTTTTCTAAATCAGTTTGATTTACAACATTTCTAAGGTAAATTGAGTTTTAAAAATGCATAGCTTAGTGGCACAAGACACATAATACAAAGAGATGAAGTTCTCCTTTTATAGAATTCTGTATTATTAGTTCCTTAATAACATCTTAATGATGATTTTTTTTTATCAGATCTGTGCTTTCATTAGTATAAGGAACTCCTAGTGAAGAAATTTCCTCTACCAAACCAGGGTGGCACTTGTTCTGCAAGTGCTAGTCTTAGCAAGTTGCCTGGGTCACTGAGAAGTTCAGACTTGCCCAGGGATCCACAACCAGTGTGTGTCCATGGCCAGACCTGAACCTAGGTCTTCCTGATTCTAAGCCTGACTCTCTTTATACGCTATGCCATGCTGCTTCTCCTCATCTGTCGACTATCTGGAAAAAGGCAGCCCAGATTGCATCCAAAAGGCCCTGGGGCAAATGTTTGACTCTCGTCTGGGGGCATCCCCACACCAACTGCCATTTCTTGCTTCCTGTCACCCCTCTGGAACTAAGGAATGTGACCCTTTTCTGACAGCTTCCTAGTAAGGCCTGGCTACATTTCAACCTGTTTTTCAGAAGTTAGCTATTGAATTTGTTAAGACTTTCTTTCCCTGGGATCCAACTTTCAATGGGTGAGTTATTAGGCTCTTATTCCACAAATGAAGTACTGGGTTCAAAAGTTTAAGGGGTAATCTAGAGCTTTTTTCATCCTCTTATATATTTAATTGCTGAATTAATGAAGAATGCCTTGGGGTTTTGTAATCACTGAGGACAGCAGCCCACCCAACTTTGGAGTGAAAGTTGACTTAGGCAGTTCCCACAAGAGCTTAGATTGGTTTGTTTGTTCTTTTGTTTGCTTTAATATTGTGGAAAGAGCACTGAACCACAAGTTGAGACCTGATGTTCCACGTCCAGCTGTTCCATTAACCAGTTATGTCTTTGGGAAAGTCAACTTGGGCTTTCAGTTCCTTTTGGGGTAAATCACTTCTAATAAAGCATCATAGAATTTTAGAGCAAAGTAAAAATCAATCAACAACCATACGAGCAGCATAGTGGTACAGTGGATAGTGTTTTGAGCCTGGAGTTAGGAAGAGCTGAGTTCAAATCTGGACTCAGATACTTACTTACTAGCTATATAATCCTGGGCAAGTCACTTAGCCACTGTTGGCCTCAGTTTTCTCAACTTTAAAATGGTGATAATATCAGTGTCTACCTCCCAGGGTTATTATGAGATCAAATGAGTTATTTCTGAAGTGCTTAGCATAGTGCCTGGCACATGGTAGGTATGATATAAAGGCTAGCGCTATATATATATATATATACATACATATATATATATACATATATACATACTTACATACGTATATATATGCCAGACATTACATAAATGAGACAAGAAACTTGTCTCAAGTTTCTTAAGATCTAAAGAAACTTGCTTCAAGTTTCTTCTTGAAAGCTCTCAAAAAAACTTATGAAATCTAGGCCAACTTCCAGTTCTAAAATTCTCTGGCAGTTCACAGCTCTGAGATGCTGAGGATCAAGTGACAGGGAAAGGGGATTGAACTCTTCCTTCAATGGACTGATAACTGGAAGAGGCAAGAACAAAATGAAAAATCTATGCATTCATAAAATGAAGACTCAAGGAATCACAGTATTGGAAAAGCCTCAGAAGTCATCTAGATTGGGGGGTAGGGAGGTCTTAACCTTTTCTGTGACATGGACCCCTTTGGCAGTCTGGTGAAGCCTATGGACCCACTTCTCAGAATAACATTTTTAAATGCATAAAATAAAATGCAGGGAATTACAAAGGAAACCAATTATATTCAGATGTACTCATTTTGCTATAAATGACCAGGTAATTTGTCTACAGCAAAACAGCCTTCACTCAAAAATATAGCATTGTATATAATGGAAAGGGCATTGAATTTGAAATTAGTTGACTTGGGTTCAAATCCTAGCTCTGCCACTTACTACCTTAGTCACCTTAGATAAGCCACTCTAAGCCTCAGTTTCCTCATCTGCAAAATGAGGATACTGAACTAGATTATCCCTAAGATTTCTTTAGACTGTAATTCTAATTTCCTATGACTACCAATAATCAAAAACCCACTCCTGCCTAAGGTAATCCATTCCACTTTGGGACAGCTCTGGTTATTTCAGGGAAATTTTCCTTATATTTAGGTAAAAAAACTTCCTATTTTTCCAGTTCAGCGAATATTTATGGTTCCTCCCATATGTAAGACACTGTATTTTATCCTATAAGCAATAGGAAGCTGCTTCTTTAGGAAAATTATTTTGAACAATATATTAGAGCAGGGAGAGCCTGAAAGGACTTGGTAGAGAGACCAATTAGGATGCTATCACAGTAGTTTAGGCAAGACTTGAAACCATGATCTGTTACTCCTCTGCCTGTCAGGAGAGAGACTAGGGCACTAGATATTTATAGATTCAGCAGACATCTTGTCCTTTTGCCATCTGGGGCCAAACAGAACCAAGCAAACTAATGCCTTTTCTCTGTGGCAGCCCTTCAAGTACCTGAAGAATGGGTCTTCTCTTCTCCAGGGTAAACAAACAATTCCTTCAACAAATCCTCAATGGTAAGGTCCCCAGTCATCTCAACATCTTGGTCACCTTCTCTTGGGCATGTTCCAGTTTGTCAATATCCTTCCAAAATGGTGGCATGCAGAATGGAACATAATATTGTAGACATGGTCTAATGAGGATGAAGTACACTGAGATTATCAGACTGGACACTAATGCTATTAAAATTTAGCCACGCTAATACATTGTTGGTGGAGTTGTGAAATGATCCAACCATTTTGGAGAACAATTTGGAACTATGCCCAAAGGGCTACAAAAGTGTGCATACCCTTTGATCCAGCAATAGCACTTCTAGGGCTATATCCCAAAGAGATCATACAAATGGGAAAAGGACCCACATGTACAAAAATATACATAGCAGCTCTTTTTGTGGTAGCAAAGAATTGGAAATTGAGAGGATGCCCATCAATTGGGGAATGGCTGAGCAAGTTGTGGTATATGAATGTGATGGAATACTATTGCACTATAAGAAATGATGAACAGTCTGACTTCAGAAAAACCTGGGGAAGACTTATATGGTCTGATGCTGAGTGAAGTGAGCAGAACCAAGAGGACTTTGTACACAATAGCAGCCACGTTATGCAATGACTAAGAATGTTAAACTGAACCCTTCTCAGCATTATGAGGATGTAAGACATC
Organism: Phascolarctos cinereus; assembly: GCF_003287225.1. NCBI lineage: Eukaryota > Metazoa > Chordata > Mammalia > Diprotodontia > Phascolarctidae > Phascolarctos > Phascolarctos cinereus. The sequence goes on from NW_027555736.1 coordinate 203,243,247, forward strand.
TCCAGAGGCCTTGGGATGGAAAATGCTGTCCACATCCAAAGAAAGAACTATGGAAGTCGAATTGCTCTCACTTATTTTTACCTTCTGTTGAGTTTTGTTTTATCTTTCTGATGGTTCCTCCTATTGGTTTTAATTTTTTACTTACAACTTCACTAATGTGAAAATATGTTTAATGGGTATGTAAATGTAAAACCTATGTCAGATTGTATGCTATCTTGGGGAGGGTGGAGGGGGAGAAAAAGGGAGAAAAAATTTTCAGCTCAAAAGCATATGGAAAAAAAATTAAAAATAAATAAAAATAAAAATTTAATAAGAAAAAACAATTTAGCCAGAGATTGCTTTGGCTTTTTATTTCTTGTGTCACATCACTCTGTTGACTTATATTGCACATACAGTCCATTAAAACCATGAGGCACTATTTACTTCCCATACCCCAAATGTGTCCCATTGAACAGCTGAGCTCATGTAAAAGGCAAGGAAAGGGAACAAGCATTTATTAAGTGTCTACTATATGCCAAGGGACTGTTCTAACCAAAAATGATTTATCTCAACTTAAAATTCATCTCATTCAATTCCTCTCATTGTTCTAGTCCATTAAGATCATTTTGGATCCTAAACACAAACACATTAGCCTTGCATTCATGATTCCAACATGGCAATATTGCCCAATCAGGAAGCATCTGGAAACATGTAGGGAATTACCAAGGCAAATGACCAAGAAAGAATCTTTTGAAAGGCACTATCTGGGAAGAGAGTTGTTTTTATCCATTTTAAATGGATTGTTAATTATTGAGTTGTTCCAATCACATCCAACTCTCTGTGACTCCATTTGGGGTTTTCTTGGCAGAGATACTGGAGTGGTTTGCCTCTCCAGCTCATTTTACAGATGAGGAAACTGAGGCAGGGAGGTGACTTCTCCAGGGTCACACAGCTAATAAGTGTTTGAGGATGGATTTGATCTCAGGTCTTCCTGAGTCCAGGGCCAGCGCTCTACCCACTGTGCCACTTAACTGCCCCCAATTTAAGTAGCACATCTAAATAAGCATTGTAGAAAAATTATAGGAAAAAATGAGCACTGTAGGAAAAAGCATGTGTATTCAAAAGACAATATACTGTAATATAGTTTGTGATGGAGCATTAAAAGATGTAGTTTAAGTTCCTGCTCTAAACTTAGTGACATTAGACTAGTCTTTTCATTTCTCTGATTTGTTTCCTCATATGTAAGAGTAGAAGGTTGGACTAGATCAGCGGTGGGGAATCTGCAGCCTTGAGGCCACATTCAGTCAAAGAACCAAGGGCTGCACATGAGGACCTAGAGAGCCACATGTGGCCTCGAGGCCACAAGTTCCCCACGCCTGAGATAACCTCTAATGTTTCTTCTAGCTGAGGATCATATGGGCCTATAGTTTTTCTCTCCTCATCTCTCTTACAAGTAACACACTGTGACCTCTTATGTGATTTTCTATTAAAAAAAGAAAAAGACAAATGCATAAAATAACCATAAATCATCTGTGATGTGTTAATGAATGACTAAAGAGGAGAAGGTGTCTTCATCCCCTGGTATTCCTATCCTTCTCCCCTTAGAATGATAGACAACTCTGGACTCCAAGAAAACAAAAGGTTAAAATGGAATGCAGACAAATGAGAACCACTAGGGAAGAGTACAGAAGAAACTGAGTGTCAGAGGAGACATTTCCTAAATGTTAATGAGAAGCTAGATTGAAACGGATTTGGAACATACAGACCTTTCAGGAGGTTAGGCAGAAAGCTGAAACTGAGTATCTGTTCAGGGATCACAAGATAAAACTTATCTCCAGTCCAAACAAAACTGAACTCTGTATCTTTATCTACTCAATAATTACCTTTCTGCATATAGTTTCTTTCCTCTTCTGGCTGGTACATGGTAGTCACTTAATAACATTTGCAGAATTAAATTGTTGAATCATATTGTCTCACTACCTGTAAACACGGTAATTTCTTGGAAGTCTATTGTCATCATAATACTTTAATAAGAGGAGGAGGACAGGACATGGGAGATGGGGCACAGATTATGAAGGGAGGCAAATATTCTAGGGACTGTAGGCACAGAAAACAACCCCATACCCTGAGGTGGTGTCAATGGAGATTGGGAGTCTGTCATAGCAACAGTTAAATGCTTGGTAGATCTATGATATCCCCACTATGCCTACTCACTCGATGCCTACTCACTCACTACTCAGTACTGAGGCCTTCTGACTCTGGCACATCTGCCACATCCTTCATTCCCCTCCCAATTCTCTGCACTTCTCTGCCATGTCCCTACATAAGGACCTTCCCCATCTCACTTTCCAAACACCCCACCAGCTTTTCAGTTTCCTTTTAATGTGTAGTCTTACTTTCATTAGAACGTGAATTCCTTCTTTTTACTTGTTTTTGTATCTCTTAGCACCATACCTGACATGTGGTAAGCACTTAATGAATATTTGTTGCCTGCCTGACCATTACTACTATCCCAGATCACAACTTCTCTATGACTTACTTAGCAGATGGTCTTCCATGGTCTAAAATTTCATCACTTTGCCATCTACCTGGTGTTAAGCCTCTCTAGTTTAGCTAATCTGTTCCTAAACACAATAGACATATAGATGTATACGTATATATATATATATATATATACACTCACACATACATATACATATATACACTCACACATACATATACATATACATATACATATACATATACATATACATATACATATACATATACATATACATATACATATACATATACATATACATATACATATACATATACACATACACATACACATACACATACATATACATATACATATACATATACATGCATATACATATACATATACATATACACATACACATACACATACACATACACATACACATACACATACACATACACATACACATACACATACACATACACATACACATACACATACACATACACATACACATACATATACATATACATATACATATACATATACATATACATATACATATACATTCACACATATGCGTGTATGTCTGTCAATGGGGTCAATTTGGAAAGACCTCCCAGAATATTCAATCCAGTAACAAAGCCTTTAAAAGATACCATCACAGTATTAAAATAAAATGAGAGATACTGTGTGAGAGTGCTATAAAGTGTTAACCATGGTTACTATAGATAGTAATGATCTGCTATTCACTGCTTTTTAAATAACCTTTTTTATTTTTAGGCAATTGGGATTAAGTGACTTGCCCAGGGTCACACTGCTAGTAAGTGTCAAGTGTTTGGTCCTCCCGACTTCAGGGCCGGTGCTCTATCCACTACGCCACCTAGCTGCCCCTCTATTCACTGCTTTTGCCAAGGCTGGAATGAGCAGAAACACAACTAGGAAATTTTGTTCCTGTTGGTGAGGAGGGAGGTGAGACTGAGCAGAGAACTCACCTGGGTGCTGCTATCAGCAGAAGAAGTATGCCTTGAGATACCACATAGTTTCTTATAATTGCTGAAGGGCTAGCGTCTATACCGTGGACAATAAAGCCTCTACAATAAAGACAGGTGGATAAACAAGGGTGCTGGGAGGGAGCAGCTGCATACCCTGGCACACAGTACCCACTACATTTTGGCATCCTAAGATATAGTCCTGGTTGCCCTACCTTGGGGCTCTAAGAATGAAAGAAAAGTTTAAATAGCACACTAGAAAGAATTTCCAGATTCTTAAAGGTTATGAAGCACTGAAACATTACCCTAGGAAAGTCATTTTGTCGTCTCCCTGAGGATGTTTCACAGAAGGTGCTAACAGCCATCTTTTAAAGATTGTTGGAGCACAGGCCAATGTCACGGATGGGAAGAGCCTAAACAACCCTGTTATGCCTCTTCCGTCGCTATAACTCCAGAACTTGATGATTCATGCACAGTATCACTGAAAGGTAGCTTCAGTGTTGGGTCAGCCAATGAGCACACATGCCAGGAGGTTGTTCAGAACACACTGGACTCTTGTTTCAGTAATCCCTTCTCCCATCCAACTTCCATACATAGGAACTACTACAAAGCAGTTCAATGCAAATGCTTTACTAAACCATCAGGAACTGTCATAGGCAAGATTTGGCAATCAAAAGCCAGGAACTCTAACTCCCCACTAGTAATAATAAGTTGTATTTCTTTTTATAGGATAGGTATTGGGAAACTGATTTTGTGTTCATACGAAGCAACTCATACTAATTTGAGCTATTTCAGAGGAAGATCTCTGAGTGAGTATTCTCTTGGCAAGATCTGTAACTTCTTTTATCTGCTCTGTGCATTCCTCATCTTCCCACACACCATTCTGTAGCAATGTGCTTTTAAATTATCATTATTGTTTTCAAGAATTCCTTGCCAAAAAACAGTTGTTTCTGCATGGTCAGGTTTTTATCAGCTATGGGACTCTGGATTCATGGGAAGGACACCCAATGCTGGTAAAAATTGCCTTCAATTTCTACAGCACACATGGACATCCAGCCAAGAAATAAAGAGGCAGGAGGTCAATGGATAGGGGGAGAGTAAAGCACAAGAGGGTGGATGTGAAACTACTGCAAAAAAAACCTCTAGTTATTTAAGATATTATTGGAGTCTCCTCATCAAAACAGGCCCATAGGATCTAATATCTTTGAATTCCAGACACTTGAGAGGCCTGAGTGCCAGGTTTCACTTGGCAACTAGGGTTCAAAGATGGCATAGTGGAAAGAGCTCTGGATTAGAATCTTGGTTCCACTAACTTTGTTTCATTGAACATTCACTTAACCTCTCTGAACTTTATTTTCCTGCTTTGTGAAATGAGGGCTAGATCTCTAAGACCTCATGCCCTTCCAGATCTGATGAATGGAAGCGAGGGCCAATTTTCTTATAAATTCAGTAGCTCAGCCCTGTAGATAAGTTAAGAAACTATCAGCTCTGAGGAATGTCATGTTGTTTGTTTTTAATAACCTCATCACCCCTGCTTCCCCAACCCCTCCTACCCTACATTCTTGGCTCCACCAACTTGGAGCTCAGGCCTCAGAATGTTCATCAGCAGAGTACAGAGACCATGTTGTGCATACATTCTGGATTGTTCCAAAGACCTCTGTGGGTGGTTAATCAATAATGGACACCTGGCAGCTGCTATGCTACCTAGGAAGCTGCTATATGTATGGCTCCAGCTACCAACATCATAACACAAAGCATCCCAAATACCAGAAAGACAGTGAGTGGCTTAACATCCATTACAGCCCCCTCAACCTCTGGTCAGGGCCAATGATTGAGGAGTTCAGGGTACTTGTTGACGAGATCCTATTAACATGCCTGTGGCTTTCTATGTTTGTTTCTGGAAGGAAACACTGTCTTCTTGACTGTCAGGGGGTTGGACTGGAATTTGGTCCTGGCAAAGATTCCTTCCTTATGAGATTTAAAAGTCAAGTTGTTCTATCTTCTATGGTCCTCCTCACTTTCTAGTTCATTAACCATTCGCTGCCCCCATCAGTACGCCGTAACATTCTTCCACCCCTGACGAGTGACAGAAATGGTAGCAGCTTCTCCAAAGGGGAAGCGAGCCCTGAGGGATTACTAGTATTTGAAGTTGGGTAATTCTCGATGGTTGGTGGAAGATGTGCCCATTCGTGTGAAATATACCATCTCTAGGAAATTAAACTATGCTGATAGTCTAGCAGGGCACTGAGGTATAGTCAAACCAACTTCTGCTTCTTCCACTTACTGCCTTTGAAATGTGTTGGGCAAGTCACTTAACTTCTATGATTACATGGGCCCTTGTCTTTAAAATAAAAGGATTGGAATAGATCATTCCCAATTTAATTAAATTCACCAAGAATTTAATAAGAGCCTACTATGGCCGGAATCGTGCTGGGTCTTGGGGATATGAAGATACCTCCCAAAATAAGCCTTGCCTTGAAGGATCTTGCAATATGTACAAAGAACCAGAAAATGCATCAAAAGTGAATAGCAAGCAATTTTAGAAGGGGAGGGATACCAGCAACTGAAGAATAGGGAAGTGGCACTTGAGATTAGCTTTAAAGAAGCCAAGGATCTTAAGAGGCACAGATGAAAAAAGAGAGAGCATTCTAGACATGGGGAACAGCCTATACAAAGGCACAAAGAGGGGAGATGACACATATATGGAGAAGAACAAGGAGGTCAGTTTGGCTGGAATGTAGAGTGCACAAGGGGAGTAATGTAAGAAGCCTGGAAAGATGAGATGGATCGATTGTGAAGGACTTTAGAAATGTCTGAGTTTTTTTTTAAAATCTTATATTAGAGGCATTAGGGAGCCACTGGAGCTTCTTGAGTAGGGAAGTGACATGATCAGACTTGTGCTTTAGTAGTATCAATTTGGCAGCTGTGTAGAGCAGTGGTGTCAAACCCAAATAGAAATCAGGGCCACTCAACCATACATAAGGATCGCTACAGTCTCATCTTGACTTAGAAAACCACATATTAGCATTTTCTATATTCTATTGAATTTTTATTTACTTTGCTCAGTATTTCTTAATTACATTTTAATCTGGTTCGGATTACACTCAGGAGTGTTGTGGCTGCAATATGTGTTTGACACCTGTGGTGTGGAAGATAACTTGAAGAGAGACTGGAAGAAGAAAAACACATTTTCAAAATTATTGCAATAGCCCAGGCAAGAGGTTTTAGGGGGTCTACGGTGGTGGCTATGTGAATAGAGAAAAGGGCAGATGGAAGAGATCTGTGGAAGCAGAATCAGCTACATTGGCAATGAATTGGATTGGGGATGGGGAGAAAGAAGAGTCTAGGATTATTCTAAGGGGAAGCCAGGACCTAAAAAGTTTCAACTGTAACTCAAATGGCAAGGCCCTGTGGTTATTACGTCATAGCAGCAAAGCAGATGGTAATGCATCTTTGTTAACTTCATTTCTGTTAATACTACCACACCTATGTTTAATGTTGAGGCATTTTAGAGTACCAAGGACTTTAGTGGCATGAACTTTCTTTCCTGGGGCTTCAGTATTGGGAGGCTTCTCCACAAAGGTTTTTTCCCTGGAAAATGCCTTTAGGGATCAAAAGAGAAGCACAGATGGTGGTCTGGGAGACATGTCTTTTAAACTAGGGTTGCTGGGTTTACTTGCCTATAGGACAGCAATTGGTGTTAGTAGTGTAGAGGACAGCAAATCCCTGCTTCTTAAGGGTTGTTCTCCTTCATGGCTATTGGAGCCAAGTGGGAAGCAAGATGTCCTAGGAGTACTACTACTATTTCAGAGACTGGTTGTGGGACTGGAGATAGAAAGACTAGGACTGAATATATAGATATGGGAGCTAACCTGCATAGAGATGATGGGAATCTGAATCCATGGGAACTGATGAGATCACTGAGAAAGAGTATTAGGAGAGAAAAGACAGCTCCGGATAGAGCCTTGTAGGGAATACCCACAGTTAAGGTGTCAGACATAGATGAAGATGCAGCAAAAGAGACTAAAGAGAAGCAGACGGAGAGGTAGGAATACAAAGAAAGTATACAAGCACACAAATCCAAGGAAAAGAGAATCCAAGAGGGAATAGTCAACAGTGTCAAATGCCCTAGAGAGCTGTAGGGTGAATATTGAGAAAAAACTACTGGATTTAGCCAACCTTAATTTAGTATGATCTTTTGCATACTACAATGATGTTCATAAACTATATCAGAGGCAAAATAAATCATCTAAGAGATGAATGACGGGAAAAGTAGGGGACCCATTGACATAGCAAGAGCTAGGGATAACAGATGGATAGCACAAGTCAATTACTCAAACAATTAAAATAAGCATTTATTAAGCATCTACTATGTGCCACGCTCTGGGGCTACAACAACAAAAAATTAAATAGTCCCTTCTCTCAAAAAGCTTATATTCTATCAGGGGAGACATATGTACATATATAAGCACACAATACTAAGTAATTTAGAAAGGAAGATCCCTAGCCATTGTGGGCATCAGAAAAGGCTTCAAATACAAAGTAATAATGGAGATGAGTCTTGAAAGAAGTAGAGGATTCTACCAGGCAGAAATAGGGTTGGAGTATATTCCAAATGCTGAACAAGTACTATGGGGAAAGACCATCAGTCCGTTGGGCAAATATTATCAATGAAGGATTTTGGGGGGGAACATGGGCAACAATCACCATACTGTAAGTCATGGCTAGATTGAAATCTGCTCCATTAGCAGAAGGGAGCTAGGTGGCACAGTGCTGGCCCTGGAGTCAAGAGGATATGAGTTCAAATCCAGCCTCAGGCACTTACCAACTGTGTGACCCTGAGCAAGTCACTTAACCCTGTTTGCCTCAGTTCCTCATCTGTAAAACGAACTGGAGAAGGAAATGGCAAACCACTCCAGTATCTTTGCCAAGAAAACCCCAAATGAGGTCACAAAGAGTCAGATACAACTGAAACGAATGAACAACAACTTCTGACTTCAGTCAAAGCTCTTTCCCCTGAATCACATGAACTAAACATTTGATGCAGAGTTGTAGTAAAGGCAAAGAAGTCATGGCCAAGATAGATGTTTACTTGAAAAGGGATTCTTCCCAAGTTGTCCAGCTCATTAATGAGCTTCTCTGAACCTAGCTAGACTGATCTTTGGACACCAGACATCTAGTTTGCACCAGGACCATGCCTGAAGTCTTTCTAACTTGGTAGGTGTGCATTCTACTGGAATAGTTTTTGAGAAACTGAGGTCACTTCCATTAAAATGAGACATGGAATCATCAGAGTAGTAAATAAATGAATGATAATTGCTCACATTTATACGGCACCTTGCAATTTACAAAGCATTGAACTTCCCCACAGCCACGTGAGGTAGATAGTATTTAGTTCAACAATTCCATTCAACAAGCAATTATAATGTGCGTGGCATTTGCAAAGGACTATGATAAACACTGATGCCAGTAGGATAGAAGTATGCTTTTAATCCCTTTTTACTGACGAGAAAACTGATGAGTGAAATGTTCAGCTTAGTTTTGACAAGTGGAGTAACTATTGAGATAAAAGTGAAGTCCACCTCCTACCTCCACTCACTCAACTCCAACATATAATGTTAAATTTACATACGCAAACTTAAGAATTTAAACAAACAATCCTTACACATGTCCACATTAAAACTCTCATTGCTCTAAATGTCATTCTATCCTCACAGATTTTGAAAGTAGAAGCCAAGTTCCACCTTTCCTGCAACAAACAGAGAAGGGACCCAAATCTGAAGTTGGGAGACCCTAGCAGTCTGTCTTCTAATACTTGAGGAATCTTATGAGTTCATCTAAGATAGGTTCTAAATGGGCAAAACCAACATTAGGTCTCCTTTGACAGTGTCTGTAGCAAATAATGGTACATCTGCCTCCTTCCAGCTTGAGTAAACAGGAAAAATAAAGTGTGCTCACCCCCAAAGTGTAGTAATTGTTGGGCCTGGCTACCAGGACAGACTAAAGAAGGCAAAAGGAGGAAAGGCATAAAGATGCAGCCAACAGTGGAAAGAAAAAGTCTTGAGGTTTTGTTTTTTGTTTTTTGCCCTCCTCTTGCATTAAAGAGAACTTAAAATGAAAGACTGGGTACATTAGAGACTAGCCTGAGAAATTAATGAACTTGGTGGTATGTGATGGGGCCATGAAGAGTAATAGGAGGTTGGAGAGGGAAGTGGGAAGGTGTAGGGAGAAGCAGAAGCAGAGATTCACAGAGTCACTAACGTCTTTGTTGTATTTTAACATATAGGCATTATATTTAATAATACAGACAGCACATTAAATATATTATTGATTCACAAGATAAGACTGTGGTCCTGTGCCAAACATTTTTCAAATCTTGTGGATCTGACAATTACTGTCTTGGAACCCAGACAGTTCAGGGGTAGAGAACCTGAAGCCTTGAGGCCACATGTGGCCCTCTAGGTCCTCAAGTGCAGCCCTTGAACTTAACCCAAAGAAATAGTTCTGTGAAGTCTGGATTCAGTCAAGGGCCATACTTGAGGGCCTAGAGGGCCACATGTGGCCTCAAGGCTGCAGGTTCTCCACCCCTGGTTCAGTCCATTCATGTATGTTCTACTTCAAATAACCCATTACTATATCACCTGTAATTGAAGCACCATTTGGATAAGACCAAGTTAAAGAAAAACAATAAGAGGGTTAATAAAGAATTTAAAGAGGCAAAGATCCAAAAGTTTCTGGAGGTCCCTGCCTTCCGTCTTGGACCTGAGATGAACCACAGGGGCTGGCTCAGTCAAAACATAAACTGCAGAGAGAGTTGGAGAATCTTGAGTGGTCCAGTGCAAAAAAAACTGGAGGCTGATAGCCTAGAGAACTAAGTGCCATTTCTTATTCTGCCACTAACTAATTATGAAGCCTCAGACAAATCATTGACCTTTCTGAGCCACAGTTTCCACATCTGTAAGATTGGGAAAATAATTTTCACCTTGTATATCTCATAAAATATAAGGCTAAGATGAAATAATAGGTGTTAAAATGGTTTAAGTTGAAAGCATAATATAAATCTAAGTTATTACCATTTAAATCTCTACTAGAAATTTGACTACGTTTGCCATTCTCCCATACTTCAGTGGCAACTGGTCTTGGTCCCCTTAGCCATCACTCGTTCTATTCACCATTAAGCTCAGCTTGATACGGTGGATAAAGTGTTGCTTGAAGTTGGGATAGTTGGGTTTGAACCCTGCATTATTAGATATCATTATGGGTAAATTACTTAACCTCTCAGAGTTTCAGTTTCTTTGTCTACAAAATCAAGATTATATTACCTGTACCACCTACCTCACTGGGTTGAGGTGCAAAAAGTGTTTTTAAAGGTTTAAAATACTATATAAATGTGAATTATTATCATTATTATCAGAGTCAAAGAAAACTAGAGTTGGATGAAGCCTTAAAAACATGCCGAAGAAAGTTAAAACATGAGAATTTTATGGCAAATGGGACTTGATAGTATATAAAACATTAGAAACAGAAATGAACTTGGAACCTTATTTTATAATAGTGCTAGAAGGGACCATAAACCAAGAATTTCGGAACTGGAAGGAACTTTATCATATAGAATAATAAAGCAGATTCGGCCTTAGGATTACATGCAAAATGTTAGATCAGAACTGAAAGTCAAGCCCTCTCATTTCACAGAATAAACTAAGAATGAAAGAAGCTTCAGTGGCTTATCCAAGGTCACACAAATAATTACCAGCAGAGAGTTTTAGGGTCCATTGTTCTTTGAACACAGTCCCATTTACCAAGCACATAAATGGTTTGTTTCACAGTTTGCTAAGGCCAAAACCTACTTCACCTGGTAGTAATGGCCAACCCACTGGTGATGACTCTCTTCTCCTCCTCACAGAATGGTCTTTGGACCATAAGCTTATTTTGTCACTAGAACTATCCTTAAAGTCTTTCTATCTTGGTAGAACTGGCCGGAGCTTGAATTCCCCTGGCATGGATTCCAAGAACCAAGGGTTGCCTCCATACCACAATGAAAGAAGGAAGAAAACAATCATTTATGAAGCACCTACTATGTGCCAATCTGTGCTAAGCATTTTACAAATATTGTCTCATTGGATCCTCACAACCACCCTAGGAAGTAGGTATTATTAGTAGTGCCATTTTATAGTTGAAGAACCAAGACAGACAAAGTTTAAGTGACTAGCCCAAGGTTACACAGCTCATAAGTGTCAGTGACCAGATTTGAACTCAAGTCTTTCTGAATCCAGGCCCAGAATTCTATCCATTGCCATAAGATTGGTGTTACTGTGGAGTAAATGATGGAAAAATCCTCCTAGTCTGTGAAGTATCACTCATCACTGGGTACCGGGGAAGGGTGGAGGGCAGGGGCTAAATGATTTCACAGACGTATCTCATTTTTATTTCATATATCCCTTTTTCTCCACTGGCCATGTCTATGGCACTTGGCTTTCTAAATAACTTTATGGGAGGCTCCAGTTGGTAAACTTGGCCACTTGCATCATAAAGACAATGCCAGATGTCTCATGGAATTACATCAGGTTGCTAACAACCAAAATTCATTCCTGATCTCTGTGCCATCCACTGACAGCCTCTTTCCTACAGGCACATCTGATGTATTCATTCTGGATCTGGCAAAAGGAAACATCATCTAGTATTTGAACTGGTGACTTGGGAGCCAGGAACTCCTCCTTTTGACGCCAAGTAATTCACTGCTAAGGACATCAATCATGCTTTACTCTGCCTAAATTTTGGCCACATGTGAGGTAGCATAATGTAACGGAAAGAATATTTATCGGGCTTGGTCTCAGGGAACCTGAGTTCAAGCCTAATCTCTGATACTTAGCTATATGGCCTTAGTAAATAACCTTTTTTTAATAACATCGAGATGATAATATTTGAATTACCCAGCTCATAGTATTATTATGAGGGAAACACTTTGTAAATCATAAAGCACTACATAAATATGAGTTGGTACTCCTACAAAGGTATATAAGGTCCATTTAGAGGGGCAACACTGGTTCAAGGGAAGGCCATCATCTTTCCAACACTATTGGAATCACCTTTTAATTAGTCTCCCTGATTCAAGTCTCTCTCTGCTCCAATCCATACTCCAAAAAGCTGCCAAAGTGATTTTCCTTAAGCATGGGTCTGACCATGTCACACTCTTAACTCAATAATCTCCAATGCCAACTTATCTCCTCTGGGATCAAATATAAACTCCTCTCTTTGGCTTTTAAACCCCATCACAACCTGGCCCCAACCTATCCTTACAGTCTCGTCAAACATGACTCTCCTTCTTGCACCATATGGTTCAAACAAATTGGCTTTCTGGCTGTTCCTCATATGTGAGACTCCATCTCCAATCTCTATGCCTTTATACGGGCTGTGACCCCCATTGTTGGAATGTACTCTGTCCTCACCTCTACCCACTAGAATAAGCTTTTATTGGGCATTTATTTTCTTCAAGACTCGGTTCAAACACATCAAACCTTTCCCAGTGCTTTCAAATACTAAAAATCTCTAAAGTACTCTGTATTTATTCCGTATATAAGCACATTTGTGTATGTTGTCTCCCCTAATGGAATGTAACATTTCCTTGAGATCAGGGACTGTTTTAGTTTTGTCTTTGTATTCTCAGAACCTAGCAAAAGGACTGGGACATTCACTGTTGTTGAGTCATTTCAGTTGTGTCTGACTCTTTGTGACCTCTTTTGGGATTTTCTTGGCAAAGATACTGGAGGGGTTTGTCATTTCCTTCTCCAGCTCATTTTACAGATGAGGAAACTGAGGCAAATAGGGTTAAGTGGCTTGCCTAGGGTCACACAGCTGTTGAATGTCTAAGGCCATATTTGGACTCAGGAAGAGAGGTGGGAGTCTTCCTGACTCCAGGCCTGGAATTCTATCTACTGTGCCACTTGGTACTTAATAAATGTGTGGGGATTGACTTGTTGATTAGGAGACCTTTACCCTCCTAGCTCTGGCACTAACTAGTTGTCTAATCTCAGGCAAATCTGTCCTCTTGCAGCTTCACACTCCTCACATGCCAAATGGAGGTAATAATCTCAACCCTACATGCATTTCAAAATTGTTCTAAGGACGCAGCTAGACAGCCAAACATACATGCACACGTAAAGTGGTGATATGATGAGTATGACATAAAATATCAATATACCCTTACATATTTCACATTCAGTACCACGAATTTCTCTATTAGATCAAGGGAACCAGATCGCTATAGTAGAAAGAGCATTGCAGTTGGGAGTCAGATGGTTTAGGTACAAATCCCAGCACCACAGTCTCCTCCCTCCATTTACCAAGTGTGTGACCCTGGGTGAGTCATGAGCATTAGAGCTTAGAAGGGACCTCAGAGATCTTAGATAGTCCAACTCTCTAAACAAATGAAAAAGCTGAGTGTCAGAAAAGGAAACTGATTTGCTTAAAGCCACACAATATAGGAGTTCTGAATGGACCTGTAACTAGCACAGGAAACAGGGATTTGCCCTGTGGCTCCCTGCCACAGCCCTCAGTTGTACCCATCAATGGCCCAGTTATTGTGATTCCCACCTCTGCTTTTCCCATAACCTCCTCTGTATCCTCTGGAGGACTGGCCACATCCTCCCTCCATGATGGCAACTCCACTTGGATTATCTTCTGCACTACATACCTAATTATACCACACCACCAAATTTGTATGCCTTACACCTAATTTCAGCTAGTTACAGCTCTGCTTCTGACTCCAAAGCTAAATGTTCTTTCTGCTACATCCCTTCACTACTCTAAGATTTCCATTAAATCTTAATGAAAATCCTACCTTCTACAAGAAGTCTTCCCTACCCCCTCTTCATTCCAGTACCTTCCCTCTGTTAATTATTTCCTCTTCATCCTGTATATAGCTTGTTTTGTATGTATTTGTTTGTATGTTGTCTCCCCAATTAGATTGCAAGCTCCTTAAAAGCAGGGACTGTCTTTTGCCTCTTTTTTTTTTTTATCTCCAGTGCTTAGCATAGTGGGTGCTTAATGTTTATTGATTGATTTTTTTCTTCATTTATGATATAGTGATGATCCTATTTTATGACCACCTTCAAGGAGTTGTTACAAGGAGCAAAGGAAATAATATGTATAAAGTTCTTTACAAACACTAAAATCCCATACAAAAGTGACCTATTAGTAATATTAAAAAAGAGATCATGGAAGGATATAAGGGATTATATTGTTATGATCTGATTTGATAGACCAGCTCTGAGATAGAACAAATTTCTTTTGCCCATCTGAATTCTGTTTATGTCCCTCAAGTTCTGAGTGGCCTCAGGTGAGCAAGATGCTCCATGTTCCTTCAGACTCTGTCTTGGCCACACAGTGCCACACTACACTCATAAGAAGAAGACAAGTTGACTTCCTTTGTCAACAGAAATGGAAATTAGATAGGTTTTTTTAAAGTCCACCTAATCCCTCTCAAATGATGTGTTGTTTCATGGGAACTTCTGGAGATGCCAATTTCATGTTTATTACAGATGCAAAGTCCATTCTCTTCAGACCTCAGTGAACTAACGTGGAATTTTAAGGACTTGTGAAATATGTATAACTAATCAGTCAGCCTTGGCAGTGTCTCCTGCCATTCTTTAAAGAGGATGCAGAGAATTCTGACAAACTTCCAAGGAGAAGAGCAGTCCAGTGGGCACAAGACTAAGCATTGGGAGACTTGGCTTTAGCCCTGGCTGCGCCGTTTATTCGGTGTGACCTTGTACAAGGCACCTCCCCAATCTGGGCCTCAGTGTTCTCCTCTGCAAAAATAAGGGGGTTGAATGAGATAACCCCTGAGAGCCCTTCCAAAGTAATGATTCTAAATACAATTATATCACTAGTCCCATTACTTTGTGCTTCCTCCCCCATACCAGTTTTCTCAGCCAGCCCTCAAACCTAAATTGTGACAAACCCCTTGTTGGACCATCTCATCAGGGGATGGGGAAGTGGGAGTCAGAAGAGGTCAGGCCTATGTGCTTGGTGTCCTGATCTCCCCTCTGGCTTTCTTGGCAGCTAAAGGAGAGAGGAGGTCACTGACATGCATTCTGGTCTTAAAGGCATTTAGGAAGAAAAGAATCCCATGAATGTGAATCCTCTGCCAGCTCTCAAGGAAAGAGTCATCCCAGAGAGTACTGGGACAGCTCCATGCGCTTGCTCCTTTGATCCCAACACATCTAGTATCTTTGGGATTGAGGGGGAGGGAGGAGGGGAGACAGCGAATTACTCGGAGAAACAGATTCTCTCAAGGCTCAGCTAGGAACCCGGATAACACCTCTCCCTCACCAAGAATTTAGATTAATCAAACAATGAAAATAATCATTCAAGTAATAGCTGAAATTTACATAACATTTTGTTATTTACCAGGCACTTTACCTACATGATCTCACTTGATCCTCACAACAATGTAAATCAGGTAGCATAAGTATTATCTTCTGTATTTTATAGAGGAGAAAATTGAGATCTGGAGAGGAGAATTGTCTTCTTCAGAGTAACACAGCTAATAAGTGGCAGTGCTGAAATCTGAAGCTAGATCTTTTCCTTTCTAAAATTTTTCCATAATATCCCACTGTTTCAAAAGTCTGTATTGAACACCTACTATGTAGTTAGCCCTGTATAAGGATACAGAAGAAATATAAGGCATGGTCCCTGCCCTCAAGAGGCCTACAGTCTAGTCAAGAAAACACATGAAATTAGTAAACACCATATTTTATTTTAAAATCAGACAATGTTGGAGCTATCTGGGCCTTCAGAACACATAACAATATAGCTGGAATAGACCCATAACTAGAATAGTGCTTAGAACACAGAATGTTATGACTACAAAGAACCTTGGAAATTAACCTACAAGTGAAGAAACTCAGGTCCAAAAAGGATAATGTTCATTGTTTACGTCTACTTATAGAGCACTTTAAGGTTCATAAAGAGTAAACAACAATCCAGTAAGCTAGGTAATATAGAATAATTATCCCCACTTTACTGTTAAGGAAACTGAGACTCAGAAAAATAAGTAACTTGTCTGCAGTCACCCAGCTTGTTAGCGTCAGAGATGGAACTAGGTATCAGCTTTATACTGGGTATCCCAAAATTCTAAGTGTGGTTGTAAACTTTAATAATTTAAACTGCACTTATACTTTTGGGGCAGTCTTTATATTGATATAAACATAATAAAGCATTGAAAAGAAGGAAATAGAATACAAAAAGGTGATGATTTTGCAGTACACCCAAGTGCAAAAAAAAAAAAATTGGAAAAGTAAGAAATCAATGTGAGCCTTAGGAGTCTAGGTCCCAGGCCTCACACGTAGAAGAGCATCCTTCCTCATATTCATCAACTTGGCATGATAACCTACAAGTCAATTATGCAGAATTTGGATAGAGCCATTGGTGGCAGCACTAAATTTGATTTCTGAAATTTTATTTAAGGGTTTATCATATTTATTTATTATATAGTCTCCATTGCTGATCAAACAGGCTTCCAATTTCCCAAGTGCTTACAGCTTCTGAATCACTGGATCAGGTCTGGCCTTCTCACTTGGGGCAAATAAAAACACTGTTTCTTTAGCATAGCATCCAGCTGTAAATACCATGGCGTTTGCTGCCTCGTTCCTCCCTGTGCACATCTGGAATATTCACAGTTCCCCTGTTTAGTGAAGCAGATAACTCTAGAGGCCACAGGATTTTCTGGCATCACCATGTTCAGCTAATAGCTACCATCAGCCTGCAGATCAAGAGATTGTTCCCTGTGTTGACAGTGCTGTTGTGACTCTTAGTTACCAATCCATTGAACTATTCTAGGTGTGAGAGTCAGTGGGGGCTGACTTTGTAATCAGGGAGACCTAGGTTGAATTCCTGCCTCTGACGCACACAGACTATGTAACCCTCGGCAGCTCACTTAGTCTTTTAGTGTTCAGGGCAACTCTCTAAGGCTGTACAAGTTATGGGGGACTTATCAGCTTGCATCAGTACAGAGAGTTCTATAAACTGTTGAAATCATAGGTCAAGACCAAAAAAAAAATAGTAAACACATCCAAAGGCATATGTTTTAAAGATCTACAATATTTTTAAACACATACAATTTGTATTTACAAAAGAGAAAACATAAATACCTCCCACTAAAGGTCTTAAATATATATACCACGTGAGTACATATGTAAGCATTTATACCCAAATTATGTCTTCTTTAAGAAACACTGAAAAAATGGGCTTCCGGTGTGTGCTTTCTACTCTGCCCAAAATTTTGACATTCTCGAATGGTTGCACCTGGCTGGATATCCTCCTGAACTCCGGCCTTTCAGCAGCCAGACAACACAGAGTGCGTAACACATTCACCTTTGCCTGGACTGTCTGGCAAGGGAGAAGTTAGATATGACTGATCCAGTCATTAAAAAATGCATATTTCATCCATAGTTTGGCAACATCTCCTGCTTTTGACACATAACTGGCTAATTTCAGAGTGGAACATAATGAAAAAAACCAAGGCTGAACCAAGGAACATAAGGGAAAAGCCAAGAAAAACTTGCAGGTCATTGAGAAAACTTCCATTCCTAGGCACTACAGAGGTTGCTAACTATGTACAACGATAAAAATGACTAGGAGCCACTCTTCTCATTCCTGGGTCTGGATTATTATCTAGCTGAGGGAAGTAGGGTAGCTTTGACAATAAGTGAATGAAATACCATTCTGTACCCCCATTGTACCATTATGGTGCAACCTTGCAGGTAAACCCTTACAAAGAGAAAGAAACTTAGAAGTCCTCAGCAGAAGCTAAAAGAAACCTTCCTAGGGGCAGCTAGGTGGCGCAATGGATAGAGCACCGGCCCTGAAGTAAGGAGGACCCGAGTTCAAATCTAACCCCAGACCAAACACTTGACACTTACTAGCTGTGTGGCAAGTCACTTAACCCCAATTGCCTAAAAAAGAAAAGAAAAGAAAAAAGAAAGAAAGAAAAGAAACCTTCCTAATGCACAGATCTTGCCATGTCATTCCCTGATTCTGAAGCCTTCAGTGGCTCCCTATTACCAAGAGGATAGAGATAGATATAGATACGTGTATACATACTTATGTACATACATATATATCCTACAGTCCTGGCATTCAGGGCCCTTTGCAATCGGGTTCCAACCTAACCGCTCAGCCTTATTTCACTGTATTCCATTTTGTATACATTCCAGCCAAACTGGACCACTAGTTATTCACCAGTCTCATCTTGCTATCTCCCATCTTTACCTTTGCATAAACAATCACACAAACCTAAAACACATTCCCTCTTCTCTTCCATGAATTCTAAGCCTTCTCTTCCTTCAGGCCCTAGCTACAAGGGCCACCTCTTCTATAAACTGTTTCCCGATTCTGCTCTCCTCATGTCTTGGGTGAATATGAACTCTCCCTCTTCATATTTCCCTAGAGCACTTTGATTATCTCTCCTTTGGCCCCCTCACGTTATACTTTGTATAATAGGTATTTATGTCCATTCCCTCTAGTAGAGTATAAGCTGCTTGAGGGCAGGCTCTGTATCAGTTTTCATCTTTTATAGATATCAGCTACTTAAAAAAATGTTCGCTAGGGGCAGCTTGGTGGCACAGTGGCTAGAGCACCGGCCTTGAAGTCAGAAGGACCTGAGTTCAAATCTGGCCTCAGACCAAACACTTGACACTTACTAGCTGTGTGGCCCTGGGCAAGTCACTTAACCCCAACTGCCTAAAAAAGAGAAAAAGAAAATAATGTTTGCTAAATTGAACTGAGGTGAGCTACCATTTATTAAGCGAGCAGACACCAACTAGAGACATAGAACAAAAAGGAAGGAACTACCTCACCTTGGACACGGTGCATGAAAAAAGCTGAAAGGAAAAGATTATTCTTGTTTGTAGAGCCTATCATTACCAAAGAGATACATTCTCTGGAGACTTGGAAGGAAATCTAATCTTTTGGGAATGATTTAGAAAAATGGAATTTTAGAACTAGAAGGATCATTATTGCTTATCTGATTCTGACCCATTTCTAGATGAGGAAACTAAGGGCTAGAAAAGATAAATTATTTACCCAAAGCCACACATGTAGCCAATAACAGAGGTCAGATCAAAACTGATGTCCTGATTCCAAACCGATTGCTCTTTTCACTTTACCAATCTGCCTCTCTGAATTCACTTATAATCCCCCTATCAGTGTCTCCCTACCCCCATATACAATCAGTTAACAAGTCTTATAAATCCTTCCTCTAACATTTTTCATATTTATCCCACTATTTCCACTCATAGACACCACCCTAGTTGAAGTCCTCCCCATATTCTCCCAGGACTATTAAAATAGTTCTAGGACCACCTCAGGTCTCCCTGCCTGCAATACTTCCCCTTTTCCAAGCTAGGCCTTCACATAGATTTTTTTCAAAAATCATCTGATGATCACATTCCTCCCTCAAAAACCTTCCAAGCTTCCCCATGGTGGCCTCTAAGAGAAAAGCACAAAATGGTTCTACCTGGCTTTTAAGGCCCTTCAAAATCTGGCTCTCACCTAACTTTCCAGTCTCATTTCACACTCCTCCCTTTCCCCAATTCTACCCTGCAGCCAAACTGGACAATGAACTGCTTCCTGAACTCATAGCCTACTTCCAACCTTTACATAAGTCATTATTCATGCCTAGAATGTACTCCCCCCTCATCTCTACCTCTCCGAATTCTCATTAAAGCTCAGCTCAGGTATTACATTCTCCATGAAATATTGTCTGGTTCTCCCAGCTACTTGTGTCCGAGAGAGAGAGAGAGAGACAGAGAGAGAGAGAGAGAGAGACAGAGAGACAGAGAGAGAGAAAGAGAGAGAGAGAGAAAGAGAGAGAGAGAGAAAGAGAGAGAGAGAGAGAGAGGATGAAAGATGGATAGATAGAATAGAAGATAGATATCACAACTGATGGAGACAATCAAGCATTTTACCACATTCTACCTAAAACAAGTGACAAGATGCTATGAGCCCATCAATCAAAGGTGTAAACTAAGTGTGAACAAGGCCTAGACATCTTTATTGAATCAAACAATTAATTATAGGCCTTAGACTAGATGATAAAAGTATTTGATAGATATCCTTACAACCATGATGTTCACAGGAAGTGTGTTTGGATTGGTTTTAGAGAATGCTTACATCCTGTATGTTTTGTGTAATAGCCAACTCGGAACATAGATATTTGAGCATCTGGAAGCTTACTTGGTTGCAGGAGAAGAGCTCTATTCAGCCTTCATCTCAGTGTCTTCCTCTTCTCCTTTACTGGAATTAGACCTTGTGTACTTCAAAGGGCTTAAAAGATTTTGGACTTCCCATTGGTGTCTTAGTCCTATTCATGGGGCAATTATCTACCCTGTGAGCTAAAATAAACTGGATGTGATTAGGAAAGGCAAATTCCTTGCAGTCAGTAAGTCCTAGCCTCAGACACTTACTGGCTGTGTCACCCTGGGCAAGTAAGTCACTTAGCCTCTTGTGCCTCAGTTTCCTCATCTGTAAAATTAGGAGATTGGATGCAATGGTCTTTAGAGTCCTTTCTGGAGCAGCTAGGTGGCACAATGGATAGAGTGAGTTCAAATCTGGCCTCAGACACTTGCTGGCTGTGTAACATATCACTTAACCCTATTTGCCTTAGTTCCTTGTCCGTAAAATAAGCTGGAGAAGGAGAAAGCAATCCACTATTTTTACCAAAAACAAACAAACAAATGGGGTCACAAAAAGTCTGAAATGACTGAACAATAACAACAACAAATAGTCCCTTCTAACTCTGAATCCATGATCCTATATCCTGTATATTAATAGAGTAAAATTAAAATATTCATAAAGAAATTATTAGATTTAAAACTGCATTGATTAGAGAAATGCAAAATAAAACAACCCTGAGCTACCACCCAACACTTATCAGATTGGCCAATACGATACAAAAGGAAAATGATGAATGTTGAAGGAGATAGGGGAAAACTGAGATACTAATGCACTGTTGATGAAGTTGTATATTGATTCAAGCATTCTGTGGAGCAATTTGGAACTATGCCCAAAGGGTTATAAAACTATGTATACCCTTTATCCAAGCAATACCACTATTAAGTCTGTATCCCAAAGAGATAAAAAACAAAAAGGAAAAGGATCTATATATACAGAAACATTTATAGTAGCTCTTTTAGTGGTGGCAAAGAATTGGAAATTGAAGGGCTATTCATCAATTGGGGAATGCTGAACAAGTTATGGCATATGATTGTGATGGAATACTATTATCCTATAAGAAATGACGAGCAGGATGCTCTCAGAAAAACCTGTAAAGACTTACATGAACTGATGCAAAGTGAAATGAGCAGAACCAGGAGAATACTGTAACAGCAATATTGCATGATGATCAACTGTGAATAATTTAGCTATTCTCAGCAATACAATGATCCATTCTGAAGGACTGATGATGAAAAATGCTATTCATCTCCAGAGAAAGAATTGATGGAGTCTGAATGCATATTGAAGCATACTTTTTCTTTACTTTATTTTTCTTGGGGGTTATTTGTTCTGGATTTTCTTTTCCAACATGACTAACATGGAAATATGTTTTACATGACTATACAGTATAACCTGTATCAAATTGCTTGCCTTCTCAATGAGAAGGAGGGATGGAGGGAGGAAAAGAATTTGGAACTCAAAAAATTTTAAAAACAAATATTAAAATTTGTTTTTACATGTAATTGAGGGGGAAATAAAATATCATTTTTTAAAAAGATTTAAAACTTCAGTATAGGGAATACATAGATATAAGGGGGAAAGTATTAGAACTAGTGTCAGAAAATTTTGGTGTCAGTCCTGCCTCTGACATAATCGTAAGCCAGTCCTTTGTCTTTTCAGGACCTAAATTTCCTCTTCTGTAAAATGATGGGGTTGGCCTAGAAGATCTCAAAGTCTCTTCCAGTGCTATAAATTCTGTGATTCTAAATAACTATTATGATAATAATGTCATGTACAGAGCACCTTAAGGCTTATTAAGAAGCTTGGATCCAAAGAAGAGTTGAGAAAATGTACTTCCCTCTGTTCTTTGCAGAGTCGGGTTGAATGCGGGGTGGGGTAGGGGTCAATGGGTGCAGAAAATTGCTTGTACTGTCAGATAGAGTTGAGGTATTGGTTTATTTTACTGAACTGCTTTTTCTCTATTTCTTTTTTATTCTTTGTTACAAGGGATGGCTCACTGGGTAGGAAAGTGGGCGGAATACACTTGAAAATGAAAATGATATAAAAACAAAAGATACTAATAAAAAAAACTTTAAATTTAATTCTTATAAGATGTTAAAAGAGGTTGCTGTGATGTTAAGGATGCCCAAATATATTAATAAGGATGTATAGCCTTCTTATTAGGAAGCTACATGCTCAGAACTTGAAATAATATATGAGTAGGATGTCTCATCCACCTTGATGCCACAACCCCAGTTAAAGCCCTCATCACCTCTCACTTGAAATAACGCAATAATCTCCTAATTGATTTCCCTTTCCTCAAGTCTCTCTCTTCTCCAATCCATCCTCTACTCAATTGTCAACATGATATTCCTAAGGCACAAGTCTGACCATGTCAGTCCTCTGTTCAATGAGCTCTTATGGCCCCCTAATATCCCTAGAATCAAATGTAAACTCCTCTGTTTGACATTCAAAGGACTTCACCTTATGGCTTCAACTAACCTTTCCAGCCTTATCATACATTTACCTCTTTCATGCACTGTACAGGTTGAGCCAAACTGGCCTTGCTGATCTTCACACAGGACATTCCATCTCCTATTTCCCTACCTCGGCACAGGCTGTCTGTCCCCCATGCTTAGAATCACTCCTTTCTCACCTCTACGTCATAGAATCCCTGATTTCCTTCAAAGTACAGTTTAAATGCCACATCCTGCATGAAATCTTTCCTGATCCCTCCAGCTGCAAATGTGTGTCTACCACCACCCTGCCAAATTACCTTGTATTTATTTTGTGTGTAAATTGTATATACATGCCCCAGTTGTGGTTCTCCATCTGGTAGAGTGGATCGCTCAGAGCCCAAGGGTTCAAATAAACTTTTACTAAAAACACATTTGAGCATCTCTCAAGTAATAGAAGCTCCCAAGGGGGTTCAAAAGAAGTTCAGAAAGATAAAAAACAGATAAAAGCCACTAGCAAAGAGGCTCCTAGGAACTCTTCACCAAAGTCCTAAAACCTGCTTTAATATTCTTTTGGCCCAATGGGCCACACATCTGGGTCTCAGATCAATCTACCCTAACCCCAACTGCTCCAGATTCATGCCACTGCTTCTTTATTCAGAACAGTCTCAGCTAGTGTTGTAGGAGTATGTGGGTGGGTAGATGTTATATATAGGTGGGTAGGTATTGTGTGGGTGTGTATGTGGGGTAGGAGTGAGGAGAAGTGTTAACTCATGTCTCCCCAATTCCACCAGTATCCTGACCCACAACAATATGTATATGAGTTATGCGTAATATAGATATGTAAATACATACCTATCTGGAATATACATATAAGTCACATACATATATGTGTGTGTGTGTGTATTTTATCTCCTCTTTTGGAATGTAATTACCTTAAGCTCAAGAACTGTTTCTTGCTCAGCTCAGTGCTTGGAGTGTAGAAGGTATTCAATAAATGTTTATCAGTTGATTGAGCCATTAATGTTTCATTGACCTGTCCTGTTTCACTCTATCCGTCTTCCTGCCTATAGAAAATCTTGTACAGGATAATAGGATATAATGATGAGCTCAGCCTAATAAGATGAAATTTAATAGGGATAAATGTAAAATCCTCCATTTGGATTCAAAAAGTCAATTTCACAAGTATATGAAGGGAAAATCTTGACTGAAAAACAGTTCACACAAAAAAAAATCTTGGGGGGGGGTGTTTAGTGGACTACATGCTCAGTATGAGTCAGTAGTATGCCTGCTAAGTAATTAAAGCTAATGTGATATGAGGCTGTATTCATCAGGCACAATACCTAAAACGAGGGAGATGAGTCCCACTACACCCTTCCCTGTTCAGACATCTGGTCTATTTTGTTCGGCTCAAGACATCACATTTTAGAAATGCTGTTAACAAACAAACAAATCCAGAGGAGCACAACCAAGATGATGAGGGCATTTAGAAATATACCATATGAAAATCTGTTGAGTAATCTGGAAACGTTTAACCTAAAGAAAAATGATTTATGTGGGATGTGATAGATGTCTTCAATTATTTGAAGAGCAGCCATGCGGAAAAGGGGTTAGATTTGTGCTGCTTGGATAAGAAAGGTGGAACTAGAAACAAAAGGTTGGAAGCTACAGGGAGATAGATCATTCAAGATCAGCGAAAGGGAAAACTTCCTAACAATTAGAGATATTCCAAAGTGGAACGGGCTGCCATGAGAGGTAGTGAGTTTCTCACCATAGAATGTCTCTGAGCAGAGACTGGAGGGCCTCCTTCTGGGGATGTGGCAGTGGAGATTCCAGGCCAGGGACGGGTTGGCCTAGATGCCTTCTGAAATCCCTCCTAACATTTTTCACTGCTTGGATTCAGCATCTGATTAAAGAATAGTAATGTTCTTTGGTCTGTGCATCTTTCTCTTTTCATTGCAGGGATATGGCATCAAATTACGTCCCACTCGAAAGAACTATCAGCTTAGTACAAGCAAAGAAATAGGATCTTCTCTAGTTTTCACTCACCATACAAAGTTACCACATTGTACTGCTATGCATCATGTATCCCCTGAACTATACATTACTCTTTCCTAATGAATGTCATGTTGAGTGAAGGAATAAACAAACATTTATCATGCACTTATAATTTTTATGGCTGAGAAGGCAGGCTATAGACTCATACTGCGCTTGCAGCAGTGTGCTAAGTAAGCACTGGAAATGCAAATGGAAAATGCTAGGGAGTCCCTGTTCTGAAGGAACTAAAACTCTGATTGAGGAAGACAACACACCAAAGAAATTCTGCTTCAGGAGAGATGGAAGAGCCTGGAAGTTCTACCGGTGCCACAGAGGGGCAAATGGCAGGGTTACATCAGCAGGTCAGATGGCAGTACCAGGGATCTATGGGGCATAGAGACAGAGAGTGGACTGGATTCTGACTGTTTTTGTTCTGTGAGTCTTTGTTAAGGAGTTTAGGCCATATTAGTATGTCTTCTAGTTTTTGTTTTAATTAATTTAATAATTAATTAATTTGTAAATTAATTAATTTAATTTTGTTTTAAATGAAACACTGTGAGCCCTCTCATTCACAAGTATTTTTTGTTTTGACACAGAAACACTCCATTCTTATTTTTAGGTTATTTAGAGAACTCTATAGGATTAGGCCTTTGGTGTATCGAAGTAAAATCATTGTCCTAGGCATTATACCACACAGTTACCTATAGTACGTATAAGTACATTACAGAGTTGCAAAACAATGTGCTATATTTGGGTCATTCCTGACTGAAGAAATCATAGAAGGCTTCATGGAGGTATTTGAAGTTGGGCTTCAAAGAATGAGTAGGGATTCAACAGGAAAATGTTCCAGATAATAGCAAAATCATAAAATCAGAAAGGCTCAAGTGTTTTTGTTTCAGAAGACAGGTAACAGGCCAGCATTTGGGTTGAGATTTAACTGATGGGTAGGCAATCAAAGGAGGGAAGAGAAGGAAGGCATTCTATGCTTAAAGAATAGAATAAGCAAAAGCATGGAGAAAGGAAAGGATAGAATGAAAACAAAGGATGGCTGGAGCATAAAGGAAGATAGTAAGAGATAAGTCTGGAAAAGTAAAGTGACACTAGATTGTGGAAGGACTTGAATGACAGGCAAAGGAAGACTTCTTTGGTCATCTCAATTAAAAATGACCTCCAGGGGGCAGCTAAGTGGCACAGTGGATAGAGTACTGGCCCTGGAGTCAGGAGAACCTGAGTTCAAATCCAGTCTCAGACCAGACACTTGACACTTACTAGCTGTGTGACCTGGGCAAGTCACTTAACCCCAATTGCCTTGCAAAAGAAAAAAAAAATGACCTCCATTAAATTACTGTAGCACCACTCAAAGGGCATGAGTAGTGTCTTACATTTTAGCCTGTACAAATGTCAGCTACATATTCCTAATACTCTATTTTGCATCTGCTGTCCTGTCTGATTTCAACTCCTCAGAACAAGAGGCCTTTCCCAGATAAGCTCATCACTTCTAAATTCACATGTAGCTAACTCCAGCCTTCCTCAGCCTCCTCTCCCTTCTAATTAGAGAACTGGTGAGCAGAGTATCAAATTCCTCCCAATGCCTTCCTTAATAGAGGGAAGGAACTAAACTCTCAACTCACTCCATTTTGTATCTGCTGCTCTGCTTTGTTTCAACACCATGGAAGAAGATGCCCTCATGACAAATACCCATAGGAGTCCTCCCTACCTCCCCTTTCCTGGCATCTCTTGTAGATTGTCTCCCCCTTTAGATTGTAAGTTCCTTGAGGCCAGAGACTGTATTTCTTTTCATTAATTGTATTTCCAGCCCTTAGCACAATGCCTGGCACATAGTAGATGCTTAATAAATGTTTATGGTATTGGAACTACATTGTAAGTTCCTTGAAGGCAGTAACTTTGTCTGTACATCTTTGTAGTCCATGTATATATACATATACATATATGTATACATATACATATACATATGTAGTCCATAGTACAGGTAGGAGCTCAATAAATGTTGTTGAATGAATGAATAAATATTGACTGATTCAACATAAATTCCTAGGATGCATGATTTGGAAATCAAGTCAAATAAACAAGCATTAAATACTTACTATACAGAAAGACACTCCCTACCTTCTAGGAGCATACATTCTAACAGGGAAAGATAGAATATAAAAGGAATGGAAAAAGGAGTGGGGAAGAGGTACTCATGTTGGGGCCTGGTAACAAAGTTTGGAGAGTGAAGCATGGCTGAGATAGGCCCTTCTTCAAAATGGAGATTCCAGGAAGAACTCACTAAAAAGAGAAGGGAGCCACAGAGCTGTCGGCAAGAGCAGCTGAGATATGGTGGCAAGGTCCAAGGAGAAGAAGGAACTTAGCTAGTATAACCTTCATCCAAGCAGGAATCCAGTCTATACTATCTGCAACAAATGGTCATCTCGACTCCTTTTGGAGACTTCCTTAGGGGCTCTACTTGTTAGGAAGTTTTTTATTTACATTGATCAGAATTCTGCCTCCCTACAACTTCTATCCATCACTCCTAGTTTCTGGCCTCTGAGTCAAAGCAGAACAAATATTTTTTTTTATTCCACTTAATAGTATTTTATTTTTTTCCAATTATATGCAAAGATGGTTTTCAACATTCACTTTTACAAGACTGTGAGTTCCAAACTTTTTTCTCTCTCCATCCCCTGTCCCCTCCCTAAGACAGCATTCAATCTGATATAGGCTATACATGTACAGTCATATTAAACATATTTCCACATTAGTCATGTTGTGAAAGAAGAATCAAAACAAAAGGGAAAAACCATGAGAAAGAAAAAAAAAGAAAACAATATGCTTCCATCTGCATTCAGATGGAATAGTTCTTTCTCTGGATGTGGACAGCATTTTCCATCATGAGTCCCTTGGAATTGTCTTAGATCATTGCATTGCTGAGAAGAGTTAAGTCTATCAAAGTTGGTCATCACACAGTGTTGCTGTTACTGGGTAAAATGTTCTCCTGGTTCAAAGAAGAACAAATCTAAACTAATCCTTTTTCTACATGGCAGCTCTTTAAATATTTGAAGACTGTTGTCATGTCTCTCTAAGTCTTCTCTTCTCCATGTTAAATATCTCCAGATTCTTAACTAATTTCCAGTGTCATGGTTTCTATCCCTCTCACCACCCTGCTCACCTTCTGTAGTTTGAGAAAACAATGTAGGCCTTCAATGTTTGTAGCCAATCATCTGTATCCAAACAGACCAATATGGTGGAGAGAATGCGACACAGTGAGTTCAGAAATGAATGAGAAGGTGGGTAGAGTGTGCTGCAAATACAAGTGACTGCTTCATGGAGACCATAGATTTAAAGCTGGCAGGGACCTTAGAAATCATTGAGTCCATATCCCTCATTTTTCATGGAAGAAAACTGAAACTCAGAAGGGAGAAGATGATTACCCAGGGTCATACAGTAAGGTTCAGAGCTGGGATTCAAATCCAGGTCCTCTGACTGCAAATACAGTGTGCCTTTCCCCATATCATACTGCTTCTCATTTTCACTCTGTTGCAGCTATTAAAAGCATTTGCCACAAGGTGCCCAACTGTCTGGGCACTTTTATGCTTGGCAACATGTGAGAAACAAAGCAGGATGCCTGCTGGTGTTTTGGTGAGACCAGCCATGGTCTCTAAAAGTTATAGGAAGTTTGAGAGAGAGGATAGAACCAGGAAGGTTTCTGGGCATGGCTGAGTTGCACAGAGTTGCTAGTCAGGGACGAAGGCACATCCTTTATATGTGGTCAGGTGCCTCCTAATGTATGTCCCTTTGGGAAGTATCAGGGAAATAGTGGATCCAGGCTGCCTACACGCTGTATAGAGCCCTAAGAATTCCTTCAATTGGGGCAGAAAATAGCTCAGGGGGTTTGGGGTAGGGAATAAAGTAGTCATATCCATAGATGCAATTCTGCTGGGGAGAGGGGAAACCATCCCCCAAAGTGTCCATTCCTAGCCCTTGCAAGAGAAAACCCTGGGACAAATGCAGCGCATGTGGTGTGGGTTATGGTGGGGGGGGGAATGGTAGGGAGGGGGAAAGTGAGGGAAAGGGGGCAAATGGGAAAGGGAGAGGGAACCGTGCTGTGTCCAGAGTTTAGGTAGAAAGGAGATGAAGATAATGGTCCTGAAACAAAGTCCTTTTCATCCAATGCTAGTTATGACTCTGCTGTTGCAGATGAGCCCCTATCTGAGCTTCCTGACAGCTAACTAATCAAAGAGAATACTCTCTAGAGCTCCATCTCTGCTTTGAGTCTGTGTCAGGATTTTTGGAAAGACTTCTCAAGAGTCAGAGACTTGGGTTTGAATCTCAGCTTAGACCCTAATTCAGAATATGACCTTGAGCAAACCACTAACCCTTTTCTGGGCTTTAGATCCCCTCATCTAATTGAACTAGATGTTCTCTAAGTACTTTTTAGATCTAAGATCCTGTATTTATATCTAAAATGATGCAACCTCAGTACCACATAAAATACTAAACTCAAGTTATTTAGCAATTTGTGGAGTTAAGAAAGTCCACTCTTAGGACAGATACTCTCATGTATATGTCTTCCTCTGTTCTGTGCTTGGGGGCAAATCATCATGATCTACTAAAGGGGTGGGAGCATGAGCAGATTCACACACACACACACACACACACACACACACACACACACACACACACACACATATATTCACAGATTCCCCCACCTCAGAACACTGGTTTACTCTGTCTGCTCATCTGGGAAGCAGAGCAGGGCAGAGGGACAGGGAGGGAATAGAGAAAGAAGGAGGAGGAGAGAGAAAAGGAGGAGGAGAAAAAAGAGGGGGGAAAAAGGAGGGAAAGAAAGAGAGATAGAAAAAGAGGAAGAGGGAAGGGAATGCGAAAAGAAGAGGGAGGGGGAAGAGGGATATTACCTAGAGAGACAGTTCCTCTTACAAAAGATTATCCTTCTGAGTCTCAGTCAAGCAATCATGAAGAAAGTTCCCTATATCTTATCAATAAGGCCCTAATAAGCCTACCTACATTCCATGGAGAGATGCCCTTCTGATGCCTCCATGCACGGTAACTTAATTGATTGGAGACCTCATTAAATTGATCAGTAACTGCCCTGATCATCTTCCCTTCCCCCCTTACACATGAATAAAAAAGAGGAAGAAAGAAACAGCACTTTGGGCTGGCCTCAGATCTTGATCTGGTGCCTGGAATGAAGTAAGGAACCAGTTCGCAAATAAAATGACAGACTCCAGGAAACAGGAATATCAAAACACACAATGTGCTGGAGCAAGAGGAAAGGGCAGCTGTGACTACTTTGAGTAAAGGCTCTTCCCTTGGATGAGAGCCCAAGCCATTGCATTCTCGAATGATGGAATTACGGGGATGGTTTAAATGAAAGATTCAAAGCTGGAAGGGATGTTAGCGGTCACCTAGTCCAATGCCTCGTAAAGAGGATTCCTGCTTAGGTATGATTTGACCTAGATAACCTCCAGATTCCCTTCCAATAATGAGATGACTCCAAGACCAATATTCTTTCCACCACCCCATGATGCCTCCAGTTCCAGCTCCACCACGAACTTGCTTTGTGGCTTTGAGCTAGTGATTTCCCTTCTCTGGGCCTCAGTTTTCTTCTCTTTTGAGTGAATTGGACCAGATGATCTCTGAGATCCTTTCCAGCTCTGACATTCAGTGAATCTGTCCTGTCTCTGCTTTCCTTCGGCTTTGCATTGGCGGCCAATCACTGTCCCTTCCCTGTTAAGGCACCACAAATTTATTCATCCTGAAGTAAACACTTGATCTCATGGCCATAAATAGCAACACCCAAAATGATATCTTCAAAGCTACCTAAACTGTACAGGAAAACTTATATGCCACCTATTCATAGCAAAGGTCCTTAACTTTTTTTGCTTCAAGGACTCCTTCGGATGGAGTGGTGATACCTATAGACTTTTTCTCAGAATAATAGAGTCAAGTCAATAAGCATTTATTAAACTCCTACTATGTGCCAAACACTGTTGTAAGCACGTAGGCAAAAAAAAAAAAAGTCAAAATGAACAAACAAAAAAAATCCATCTCAGGGGTGAGAAGACATGCAAACAACTAAGAATACAAATAATAAATCTGAAATAATCTCAGACAGAAGATACTAAGATTAAAGAGGGCTGGGAAAGGCTTCTTGCAGGAGAAAAAATGTGTTAAGTAATTGAAGGAAATGCTGAATTTCAGTTCAAATTTTGTGAAAATAAAGATGTACCCCTATAAGTAAAGTGCATGAATTCGAGTGTATGTGATATCTATTTTTGACAGCTTCAACCTTTTTTTGCTCCCTTTGTCATGAGGTGAGATGGCTATGGAGCTGGGTTTTGAATAAGTGAGAGGTCACTGTGTGTAGGCTGAGCTGAACTGAGGCAGTTCATTAAGATGATTCCATTTGTTTTGCTCTCCTAACTTAAAGCAGCCCTCTCAGAAGGCTGGTCACCATTTTACACTTCCCCAGGATCCTGCATGATATGCTGTATTCTTATCAGCTCTAAAGGCCCACCACCTTCTGGGAGACTGCCCTGGTTGCTATACACCATCCTGAACCAAAATGCCAGTTTTCTTAATGACACACAACTTTCTTGGCTCAGACTTGATGTTTCTTGGGTCAGTGTTTATCCTGCCTACAAAAGGAACATAAAAGACTTTTATCTTGTTTAGTATTTAAGTTCAGAATTGTTTTAAAAAAAATCAATAGAATATAGTATTAATATTGATATTGCTTGTCTTTAACAGAGCTCATCATGTGGAACTGGAACTCAGAAGATACACTAGGATTATATACATATGTGTAACATATATGTATATGAATTTATACATGTTTTTTATTTATATATATGTATACACACACACACACACACACACACACACAAATGAGAGTTCATCTACATAGAGGTAATTGATCCCATGAGAGCTTGATGGGATCACTAAATGAGAGAGTAAAAAAAGGCAAAGAAGGTTTAGGAGAGATCCTCTTATTCATTATTGTGGGGAACAATGTCAGGAGGACAGCATGAGGATAAAATAAGCACCTCAACTGAGAGGGTGGGGGGAGGGGTGCAATGCAAGGCTTTAGGAGAGAAGGTTTGGAAGAGCCATGTGTGTAAGTGGAACAGGATAAATAGTGATGCCCAAAGAGGAGGTTGATCTGACTCCAAGGGGTATGTAATCGACCAATCAGAAGAAGTGAAGGTAGGTTACATCCCACACTCTTCAACAAAGCCAAATATGAGGCTTCTTAGAGCACAATGCCACATTCCATTTCTCCTAATGCTCCCCTGATCTTTGCTAAATAAGTTCCCAACCTCCTCTGAGCCAGGGGTTGGCTCCTCAGGACAATTCTAACCTAATTGCTGCCCAGGCACCCACAGCAGCTGTATAGGTGGCATTGAGAAAATTCTCTACTCCTCCACCATAGCAGCCTGCTGCCCACCAGCTCAATTTGTGACTTCAGTGCTAGGGGTTGTATGGTTTGTCCTTCATTTTTTTTTCTTTTTTTTTTTCTTTTTGGTGAGGCAATATGGTGAAGTGACTTACCCAGGGTCACACAGCTAGTAAGTTAAGTGTCTGAGGCCAGATCTGAACTCACGTCGTCCTGAATCCAGGGCCAGTGCTCTATCCACTGTACCATTGTCCTTCATTTTCAAAGAGGACTGTGAGGTCAGGGAGATGATGACATGACTTGCAAGTGAACTGGATTTAAGTGGGGAAGGCTGTGCAAAGTCACCAGCCTCACTTTCTCGTCCAGAGCCACTTGGGTCCAGTGACTAGGGGTAGGTTCTATACTGGGAGTAATGACTAGTGAGTAAAAGACCTAACTCTCCGCTTACCATTTTCAGTGGAGATAAAATGATTCATATAGGACAAGAAGTCATGGGTTATCGTAATTTCTATGACGTATCCTATTATGTTATCTTTCTCCTCTCTTTCACACTTCCCTATTATTATCAAGGGCACTGCCATCCTGCCAGTCATAGAAGTTCATAACCTTAAGGTCATCTCTGACCCCCATTCTTCCTACCAAACATAACCATCAAATGAGATAATCCAGAGGCATCCAAGTGGTGAAGCAGTTTGAGCACTGAACTTAGAGTCATAAAGACTTCAATTCAAATCCGGCCTCAGATACTGCCTAGCTCTGTAGCCCTGGGAAAGTCACTTAACCTCTATTTAAGTCAGTTTCCTCAACTGTAAAATGGGGATAATAACAACATCTACTTCTCAGGGTTGTTATGAGAATCAAATGAGATAATATTTGTAAATGCTTAGCACAGTGCCTGGCACACATATAGGTGTTATAGAAATGTTTATTCCCTTCTTTCCCCCCTCTCCAATCAGTTGCCAGATCTTGTCTTTTCTGCCTTCACTGTATTTCTCACATCCATCCCCTGCTCTCCATTCATGAGGCCACCACTCTAATTTAGACCCTCATCATCTTTCACCTGGACTGTTGGAATAGCTTCCTAATTAGTTTCCCTGATTGATCTGTCACACTACTCCCGCCTCTCCTCCTTGTCAGCTGCCTTGTGGCCTTGGACTCAGCCATGATTCATTTACACACACACACACACACACATACACACTTTGGCCTCTCTATTCTCCCTGCCAAATGACTTGCTGCCCTTCTCTCCTTGCCTCCCTGTTTGCCCTAGTTTGGGGACCACAAACCATGATAAAACCAACACTGCCATTATACCTGTATAGAACATAATCATTCTACTTTTCTAGGTCCCTACTCACCATCCCTTTAACTTTTCTGACCAAAGTATCTCTCTCCCTGACCACTACTTCCCTTTGAGTGTTGTCTCCATTAAAATATAGGCTCCCTTGTTAATAAACCCAACTCTTCTCTAAAGCAATTTGGAATTATGCCCCAAAATGAATAAACTGAATACCCTTTGACCCAAAGATGCCATTACTGGGTTTATACCCCAAAAAGAATTAAGAAAGAAGAAAAAGACCTATATATACAAAAATATTTAAAACAGCTCTTTTTGTTATGGCAAAGAATTGGAAAATATGGGGGTGTCAATCAACTGGGAGCTGGCTAAACTAATTATGGTATTGAAATATGATTGCATTGTAAGAAATAATGAAAGAGATGGTTTCAAAGAGAAACCTAGAAGATTTGTTTGATCTGATGCAGAAGGAAATGAGCAGAGCCAAAGTAGCTAATACAATAACAACAGCATTGTAAAGAAAAACAGCTTTGAAAGACTTTATATAATCAATGCAAAGACCAACCATGACAGAGAGGAGATAGACCTAATGAGAAATGCACATTCATTCTGAGTCAACAGGGAAATTTGTTTTGTTTGACTATGCATATTTAACACAGTGGTTTTGTTTTGCTTTTCAGCAGGGGAGGAGAAAAAGAGAAAAACTAGCAATAGGGATGCCAAAAGAAAAGACAAAAAAGATGACCACTTAAGCATTTTTAAAATGCACAGAAGTGAACAGAAAGAAACACAGACAAGAAGGCTAGCTTTGGCAGTAGCATGTTAAATTTACTATATCCTTAAAAAGAAAAGGCATCTAAGTGGTACAGTGAATAGAGTGCCTAGCCTGAAGTTGGGAAAATTCATCTTTATTAGTTGAAATCTGGCCTCAGACATTTATTAGCTGTGTGCCCCTGGGCAAGTTATTTACCATGTTTGCCTCATTTTCCTCATCTGTAAAATGAGCTGGAAAGGAAATGACAAACCACTCCAGTGTCTTTGCCAAGAAAACCCCAAATAGTGTCATGAAGAGTCAGAAACAATTGAAAACAATTGAAAAACAACAAAAAGAAAAAGCAAGCTTATGTAATAGACATGCCCAGTTTCTCCCACAATCCTCTTTTTCTCTTCTACTTTGTCTATGGAAGTGCAAATCCTAGTAACTTGCTCTTGATTGTAGGATCAAATATTATTTGATCCTTAGCTCATTCCATTTTTTAGTTTCTATTTTTGTATGCTTCATGATATAATTTCAGTATAGTAGTAAATCATTATAATTTATGAATAAGTTAACTTATGTATATAAATAAGTAAATATACACATTTTGGAGAGCATGTTCAAAAGTTTAATGTTAAGAGAGCATGATCAAAAAAAAGTGTGGAGATCACTGGGATAGAGAATCAATTACAGAGAAGTAGAAGATTCTTTTGCTTTAATGAGGGCCCAACTGAGATTAAATAATATGAATTTGTAATAGACCTAATCAGCATGATTATTTCACTTACTCTAGCAATACATGAGTTAGAATTGAAACATCCATATGGAAGGATGCACTAGGAGCAAATGGTGGGAATAATCTAGGGCTGGAGTTTGATGAGGCATTATCAGTGATGGGACAAAGGAGGAAAGGATTCTAGGACAGGGTCTGTATGAATTCTCAAAAGAGCAGAGCACAAGAAAGATGATCTAGGGCAGAGGTTCACATCCTTTATAGGTCTTGGATGCCATTGGAAATCTGGTGAAGCCTCCTGACCCCACAGAACGTGTTGTAAGACATAAAATAAGAAACATAGAATTATAAAGGAAACCAATTATATTGAAATATAGCTATCAGTTTTGTTTTGTTTTGTCTTTTTCTAAGCCAAATTAAACCCCTTGACTTAGGGATGTTGGGCTAGTACTTCCTCTTCCCTTCTCATTTCTAAAAGGACAGTTTCCTCCACAAGTCCCTAGGTATTCAAAGGTTGACTGCTCCCATTTACTGCCTGACACCACAAGATTCTCACTCACCATCTTTGTGGATGCTTACAAAGAGGGAAGTAAGAGGCCGGAAAATCTGGGCCTCTCCTGAATCCATGGTCCCATGGCAAGTCATTCACATCAGGGTTGAGTAGTGCTTTAACCCCTGAAAAACATTGTTTGTACCTTAACTCTGTGAGGTAGAAAGTGCAGGTAATATTATTCCGATTGTCTAGGTTATGAAACTGAGACTCTGAGAGGTTAAGTAATTTACCCATAAGGTATCTAATAAGGCAGGATTAAAACTCAAGTCTCCTAACTTCAAGTCCAACACTTGATCTGTTGCATCAACTGAGTCTAATGGTAAATAGAACAATTACAAGCTAAGGGGACCATGAGCAGTTGACACTGAAGTGTGGGAGAGTGGCAAATGTAGTCAAATTTCTAGTAGAGATAATAATAACATATTTATATTATGCTTCCAACTTAAACCATTTTCACATTTGTTATTTCATCTTAGCCTTATATCTTATGAGATATACAAAGTGAAAATTATTTCCCCAATCTTACAGATGTGGAAACTGAGGCTCATAAAGGTCAGTGACTTGTCTAAGGCCTCATAATTAGTGGCAGAGTAAGACATGGAACTTAGATCATCTTCAACCATGATGTGGAAGAAACAATAAAGTGCCAAGGATCAAAGGCCTTTGAAAAAGGTTGCATGGGAAAAACAACAGGGAGACTTCCTAGTATTATTGACAAAATGGAGCAGTTTCCAGAAACTGATTTTCTCTTTTTTTCCCAATTCTCTCTTTTTTTCTGTTCCTTTGTCTTCTTGTCAACCAAATATAAAACGTACCAGAGATGTTCATTTAATTCCTACATCCAACTCTTCAACATGGGAGCTGCTGACTAAGAGTTGGAAAGTATAGGCATATCTCATCCCTAATAAATATAAATTGTTTGGCTGCTGCTTTTCCCCTACTCTGTTTTTGTTTATTTTTCTCTTTGCTCTTCTTCACTTCCCTTTCTGTCATCTCTGGGCCTTGCTTCTCCTTTTCCTTACTAACTAGGCCTGGCTCTCCCTCTTCTATGTTCTTGGGAAGAACAGAGGGTAAAAATAGACACCTCTTCTTCCTGTCTCCCCCCTCCTAACCTCTCAGCACTGACGCCACCATCCACAATGCCCAGAAGGATTTCTGCTGAAGGCCTATTTGAAAACCCGTTGCAAATCAGGAAATGCTGGGGTGGAGCGAAGGGAAATTGGAAGGAACTCAGGACTTATGAATGTATAATGCTGAACTTTTTGGAAATGGATGGGCCTAGTTCCAATACTAGCCAAGTTTCCTAGATTGGGTTCATTTTACAAAAGGGGTAGTATTATTATGCTCTAGTGTTCTCCTATGTGACAGATTAATAGAGTCATAGATTGCATGACTTCATATAGGGTTCGATAGATGAATAGGAGTCCCAGTCAAGTCCAAGTGTTTAAGGGCATTGAGACCCTGGCAAGAGGTATGGTAGGGAAGGGGATAACCTAACAGAACTCTAAGGCAATTCCCAACTGTATTGTAAAAAGAAAAAAAGCCTATAAAGGCACCTACACAACTGACCACATATTAAGGCATAAAAACCCCATAACCAAATGCAGAAAAGCACAGCTATTAAATGCAACCTTTTCAGATCATAATGCAATAAAAATTACATTCAATAAAGGGCCATGGAAGCACAGATTAAAAATTAATTGGAAATTAAATAATCTAATCCTAAAGAATGAGTGGATCAAAGAATAAATCATAGAAATAATTGATAATTTCATTAAACAGAATGACAATAATGAGACAACACATCAATATTTATGGGATTCAGCCAAAGCAGTACTTAGGGGAAATTTTATTATCTCAATAAAATAGAGAAAGAGAAAATCAATGAATTGGGCATGTAACTAAAAAAAAAAACTAGAAAAAGAACAAATTTAAAATCCCCAATTAAATACCATATTGGAAATCCTGAAAATCAAAGGAGAGATTAATAAAATTGAAAGTAAGTAACCACTGAAATAAAAAATAAACTAAGAGTTGGTCTTATGAAGAAAACAAAGAGCAATAAATAGATAAATCATTGGTTAATTTGATTTTAAAAAAAGAGAAAGAAAAGCAAATTACCAGTATTAAAAATTAAAAGGTTAAATTCACCACCAATGAAGAGGAAATTAAAGCAATTATTAGTGCTATTTTGCCTAATTATGTGCCAATAAATCTAACAATCTAAGTGGCATGGATGAATATTTACAAAAATAGAAATTTTCCAAATTAACAGAAGAGAAAGTAGAATATTTGAATAACCCTATCTTACAAAAGAAATTGAATAAGCCATAAATGAGCTCCCTAAGAAAAAAATCCCCAAGACCGGATGGATTCACAAGTAAATTCTACCAAATATTTAGAAAACAATTAATTCTAGTAGTATATAAACTATTTGGAAAAATAGACAGAGAAGGGTTCAACCAAATTCCTTTTATGACATAAATATGGTGCTGATATCTAAATCAGGACGAGCTAAAACAGAGAAAGAAAACTGTAGACAAATTTCCCTAATGAATATTGATACAAAAATTTTAAATAAAATACTAGCAAATAGATTACAGCAATTTTTTCAACAAGATCATACACTATGATCAGGTGGGATTTATACCAGGAATTCAGGGCTAGTTCGATTTTAGGAAAAGTATCAGGATAATTGACCATTTCAATAATAAAAACAATACAAATCATATAATTATCTCAATAGATGCAGAAAAAGCTTTTGACAAAATACAACACATTCCTATTAAAAACACTAGAAAGCATGGGAATATATGGAGCTTTCCTTAAAATGATAAGTATTTATCTAAAACCATCAGCAATCATTATCTGTAATGGGAAAAAGATAGAAGTATTCCCAATAAAATCAAGGGAATAGGAAGGATGCCCATTACCACCACCATTATTCAATATTGTACTAGAAATGCTAGCTATAGCAATAAGAGAAGAAAAAGAATGGAAGGAATTAAAAAGGGCAATGAGTAAGCAAAACTATACTCTTTGCATATGATATGATGGTACACATAGAGAATCATAGAGAATCAACTAAAAAGCTAGCTGAAATAATTAACAACTTCAACAAGTTTGCAGGATATAAAATAAACTTACATAAATCATCAGCAATTCTATATATTAACAACAAAGTTGATCAGGAAGAGGTAGAAAGAGAAATTCCATTTAAAATAACTTAAGACAATATTTGGGAATCTGCCTGCCAAGACAAACCTAGGAACTATATGAATACAATTATGAAACACTTTTCACACAAATAAAGTCAAATATAAACAATGGAAAAATATTCATTGCTCATGACATATCAATCTACCAAAAATTATTTTATATAACTAGAAAAATTAATAACAAAATTCATCTGAAAGAACAAAAGATCAAGAATATCAAGAGAATCAATGAAAAAAAAATGTGAAGGAAGATGGTCAATACCAGATCCCAAACTGTATTATAAAGCAGTAAGCATCAAAACACTCTGGTACTGGTTAAGAAATAGAGTGCTGGATCAGTGAAACAGATTAGGTAACAATACACAGTAGTAAATGACCATACTAATCTAGTATTTGATAAACCCAAAGATCTAAACTTTTGGAACAAGAACTCACTATTTGACAAAAATTGGCGTGAAAACTGGAAAGCAGTTTGGCAGAAACTGGGCATAGACCAACATCTCATGCAGTATGGCAAGATAAGGTTAAAATGACTATAGGATTTAGATTTTAAGTGTGATATAAGCAAATTAGTAGAAGATAGAGTATTTTACCTGGCAGATAAATGGATAATGGAAGAATTTATGACCAAACAAGACATAGAGCGCATTATGGGATGTAAAATGGATACTTTTGATTATACAAAATTAAAAAGTTTTTTTGCACAAACAAAATCAATGCAGCAAAGATTAGAAGGAAAGCAGAAAACTAGGAAAACATATTTACAGCAAGTTTATTCTGATAAAAGCCTCATTTCTAAAATATATAAAGAACTTATTCAAATTTATAAGTACACAAGTCATTCCCCAATCGGTAAATGGTCCAGGCAATTTTCAGAAGAAGAAATCGAAGCTATCTATAGTCCCATGAAAAAATACTCTAAATCAGTATTGATTTAAAAAAATGCAAATTAAAACAACTCTGAGGTACACCTCACATCGATCAGATTGGCTAAGGTGACAGAAAAGGAAAATGACAAATGTTGGAGGAGATGTAGAAAAATTAGAACATTAATTTTGTAAACTAATCCAACAGTTCTAGAGAGCAATTTGGAAGTATGACCAAAGGACTATAAAACAGTGCATACCTTTTGACCCAGCAAAACCACTACAAGGTTCACATCCCAAAGAGAACAAAAAAAAAAAAAAGGAAAAGGAAAATGGCCTGTATGTACAAAACTATTAATAGCATCTCTTTTTGTGGTGGCAAAGAATTGGAAATTGAGGAGATACCCATCAATTGGGGCATGTCTGGACAAGTTGTGGTATATGATTGTAATGGAATACTATTGTGCTATAAGAAATGACAAGCAGGATGCCTTCAGAAAAACCTGGGAAGACTTATGTGAACTGATGCAAAATGAAGTAATCGGAACCAGGAGAATATTGTGCACAGTAACAGCAGCATTATTTGATGATCGACTGTGAATGACTTAGCTATCCTCAGCAATATAATTCCTGAAGGACTATAATGAAAAATATTTTCCTCCTCCAAAGAAAGGACTGATGAAGTCTGAATGCAAATTGAAGTGTACTTTTTTTAAACTTCCTTTATTCTTCTTGTCTTTTTAAATTTTTGGTCCATATTCCATTTCACGTCATGGCTAACATGAATACGCCTTTTGCATGATTGCACATGTATAATCTGTATCAAAATTTTTTGCCTTCTCAAGGAGGGAGGAGGGGAGAGAGGGAGAGAATTTGAAACTCAAATTTTTAAAAATGAATTTTCAAAATTGGTTTATATGTACTTGGAAATATATATCCATATATGAAAATTTAGTTTTAAAAAAAGCTTATGAAGCTGCTAAAGTGATCATGTCAAGGAGCTGTCATACTCTGTAAAATATTGGGTCACTTTCATAAGATTGGAAATTTATAAAAGCATCATCAAAATCCTTTCATCACTTTAAACTCTTCTTAATACAGAATACAGTCGAAAGAGTACTTACAGATTACATAGTATCCAACCTCCCTAACTTTACAGATGTGTAACCTAAGAGCGAAAGAAGTTAACAGAGTTGCCCAACATCACACAGATGACAAAGCCAGGCTCTAAATCTAGATTCTCTAACTTTAAATTCACATTCTTTCCAAAGTACCATATTGTGCCTAGACATCTGATTATTAGCAGCACTCCACATGCCAACATTTCCTTAAGCAATATTTATTGTTTTTTTCTCTCTCTTAATTATGGCCTGAGTTCTACCTGTGGCCAGGTTCCCTCCAACAGGCTTGTCTGGCCCCAAATTAGATTTCTGGCAACTTCTCTGGGCACAAACACAAGGTACAGTGCCCCTCTCCCACCCTCAGGAAGGCTGGCAAGGAAGGGAGGGGGACCCTGATGCCTGGATCATCCCCCTCCCAGAGGAAGAGGGGTCTAAGGAGACAGAAGGGTCCTTGGCCTTGATGGGCTCAAAGCCAGACAGCAGGAAGATGGCGGGGTCATCAGTGTAGTCATCCCCCTATGAGAAGTAAGGCCCCTCCCCCAGTTTGAAGAAGATCAGTTATTTTTAGTGGGCTCAATCCCACTACTAATAGACCTTTTTTGACCTTTACCACTTCTGA
Organism: Phascolarctos cinereus; assembly: GCF_003287225.1. Classification (NCBI taxonomy): domain Eukaryota; kingdom Metazoa; phylum Chordata; class Mammalia; order Diprotodontia; family Phascolarctidae; genus Phascolarctos; species Phascolarctos cinereus. The sequence continues at coordinate 203,284,988 of NW_027555736.1, forward strand.
CTTTGGCCAGTTCACTCCTTCTTAGGAATCTCCCTCCCAGCAGCTCACCATATTGATGCCACAATTGGTACAAGACATGCAATTGGCTTAGCACACTGCAGCTCAGAAAACCTGAGTTCAGCCTCAGTCTCCCTACTAGCTAGGATTATAGGTATATGCCACGAAGCCCAACATGCACTTTTATTTTCAAGTAGATATAAGAGTGTAGTAAGAGGCCTGAGTTGTTTTTTTGTCAATATACATGGCACTAGACAGGTCAACAGCCCCAGTCTGGGCTCTGGTTTCCTCATCTGTCAAATGAGGGTAATAAATTAGATGAATATCACACTAAGGGGTTGACAGCCTCTGAAAAGTACAATACCCAAATTCCAGCTCCTTTCCTTCTGTGTTAGGGATGGAGCGTACATGCTGCTGACTCTCAAGATAAGAGGTATATAAGTACAACCTTTCTTGGCTCTGTCACTTGATACCTGGTGTGACTTTGGGCAAGTCACTTAACCTCTCTCTGTAAAATAAGGATCCTGGACTAGATGACTTCTGAGGACCTTTCTAATACTCAGTCAGTGATACTATGATATCTAAGGTTCCTTCCAGAGTGCACATTTTGTTTTGGCTTCTAACATTCTATGTTATAAGGTCCCTTCCACCTCTAACATTCTATGTTATGACTCTTAGCTATAACATTCTTTGATTTCTAAAATTCTAGGATTCAATGGCTTTTCCATGAAAACCTCAGCTTTTGTCTCTCCTAGTTTGGGCCTTGCTACTCTTTTTTTCTTTCCTCCCAGTGCTTTTTTAGATTTAAAAGAAACTGCCACCCACCCTTCTGTTGAGGCCAATACTAATAGTGAGATTTAATCTTAAGGTTGCCCAATTTTTCCACTAAATCTGAGAACCACATGTTTGTATGCTACTTGCATACATTTACATGGCAAAATATATATTTGCCCATAAAATTTGTAAAGCTCCAAGTATGTAGAAAAACAAAAAAAAACCACACACATTATTCAATGCCACCTCTAAAATAATATTACAGGCAAACATTAAGCCCTAGGAGAAGTGAAACAAACCTTATAAGCAGGGGATCTATTTTCTCTGTACCATTCCCAAAGCTTGCATACAGTTCAGAGCCACATGCAGGAAATAAATAGTAATGGGGCCCCAGAAATCATTATGGCACACACACACAAATATATCATCTCAAAGATTATATACTGGAATGACGCCTTGAATTTAGACTCAGAAAACATGGGCTAAAGTCTTAGCTCCACCACTTCCTAGCTACGCAATCTTGAGTCAGCCATTTCTGCTCTCTGAACCTTGGTCTCCCAATCTCTAAATAAGGGAAGCTGGATTTGATGATCTTTAAAGTCCCTTCCAGTTCTAACATTCCTTGGTCTTGAAGTGGGCTAGGGGAGAGAGAAGTAGGGAAGAGGACTTCTAGAATGGGCCAAGGCTTTCCCAAATAAGGCTGTGCCTCCAGATGCCCCAGTATGATTATCATGCTGTCAAATCAAGTCAACTCAATGATCATTTATTAAGTGCCTATTCTGTGCCAAGAACTATGTCAAGCACTAGGTATACAAAGAAAGGGGTAGAGGGAGAAAGTCCCACTCTTAAGGAGGCCACAGACCAATGAATGAGACAACACGAAAACAAGATGTAGATAGGATAAATTGAAAATAATCTTAGAGCGAAGATTAACATTATTAATAATGGCATTATTAAAAAGGATAAAGAAAAGCTTCTTGAAGTAGGTGGGATTTTAGCTGTAACCTGAAGAAAGACAGTTCCTGAGACCCAGTGCATCCAGGAGCAAAGAGATCAAAAGGGAAATACAAATAACCAAATAAGATGCAACCCTGCCCTGAGCTCCTGTTAAGCATGATGTCATAAAAAGAGTAGACTTGATGGAAATATTTTTCATGACTGCACATGTATAATCTAAACCAAATTGCTTGCCTTCTTAAGGAGGGGAGAAGGAAGACAGGGAGGAAGAGAATATGGAACCCAAATTTTTTAAAACAAATGTTAAATTTTTTTGCTTACATGTAACTGAAAAAAAAAATAAAAATTAAATGAGAGGGTAGGCTTGGAATAAAGAAACCGAAGGTTAAAATCTCAGTTCACCAACCAAGTAATTTCATTTCTCTGAGCTTCTATGTCCTCATTTGCAAAAACAGAAACAATAGTAATAATAATAATAATAGCAACAACATTGCCTAAGTCATAGCACTGCTTGAAAAAAGCTCTGGGGACATTTATTTCATTTGTGCAAGAACTTTTCAATTTAATGTAATCAAAGTTATCCATTTTGCATTTTGTAATGTCCTCTGTCTCCTGTTTGGTCATAAATTCTTCTGTTCTCCATAAATCTGATAGGTAACTATTCCTTGTTCTCCCAGTTTGCTTACAGTATCAGCCTTAATATCTAAATCATGAACCCATTTTGACTTTATTTTGGTATATGGTGTGAGATTTTGGTCTATGCCTAGTTTCTGTCGTACTTTTTTCCAGTTTTCCTAGCAGTTTTTGTCAAATAGTGAGTTCTTATCCCAGAAGCTTGGGCCTTTGCGTTTATCAAATAGTCTTTGACTACTGTGTCTTGCATACTTAACCTATTCCACTGATCCACCTCTCTATTTCTTAGCCAGTACCAAGAAGTTTTGATGATTGCTGCTTTATAATACAATTTAAGATCTGGAATGGCTAGACCACCTTCTCTTGTATTTCTTTTCATTAGTTCCCTTGATATTCTGGACCTTTTGTTATTCCAAATGAATCTTGTTATTATTTTTCTAGCTCTATAAAATAATTTTTGGTAGTTTGATTGGTATGGCACTGAATAAGTAAATTAGCTTAGGCAGAATTGACATTTTATTATATTAGCTCGGCCTACCCATGAGCAACTGATGTTTTTCCAATTATTTATATCTAACTTTATTTGTGTGAAAAGTGTTTTGTAATTGTGTTCATATAGTTCCCAGGTTTGTTTCAGTAGGTAGGCTCCTAAATATTTAATAATGTCTACAGTAACTTTAAATGGAATTTCTCTTTCTATCTCTTGCTTTGTTGGTCATATATAGAAATGCCCATGATTTACGTGGGTTTATTTTGTAGCCTGCAATTTTACTAAAGCTGTCTATTATTTCAAGTAGTTTCTTACATGATTCTCTAGGATTCTCTGAGTTTATCATCATATCATCTGCAAAGAGTAATAGCTTTGTTTCTTCTTTGCCTATTCTAATACTGTCAATTTCTTTTTCTTCTCATTGCTAAAGCTAACATTAACAACAGTGGTGATAATGGACATCCTTGTTTCACCCTCGATCTTATTGGAAATGCTTCTAGCTTCTTGGGGACATTTATTTTGGAGAATAGATGACTTGGTAGGCCATGCAAATTGACTTCAAGTATTTTCATTTGGTATAAGGATTAGATTTTTCTACTGAATTGCAAAAGAATCAGGAAATTATGGGGACACTGCAAATATAAGGAAAAGAATTAGAGCTACCCTAAAGTAGGGCTGGGATGCTTTGGAAGATAGTGGGTTATTCCCACAATGGAGATCTTCAAGTAAAGGTTGAAAGTATGGTTGTTAGACAGGTTATGAAGGGGATTTGTGTTCTTGTACAATTTAGCCTAGATGGTGTCTAAAATCTCTTTTAGTTCTGAAATTCTGTGAGCCTTGAAGTACCCAATTGATAAAACCCAGATACACATTGGCCACATGTTGTAGAAAGAATTTACCTGGGCTATAGGCTATTTCCAGTCCTACCAAATACCCTTCTACACACACACACACACACACACACACACACACACACACACACACACACACACACACACACGAGGGTCCTTAGATCTCATTCTGAGACCACTAGTCCAAATCTAAAGGCATCTTCTCCTGGTGATGGCTCAGTTCTGATAGCCTTCCCCAGCAACTAGGCCCTGTGACCAGGGGCCCTATTTGAACCATAATAATAACAACCTCCATTTCTACAGCATTTTAAAAGCTTATAGAGCATTTTCCCCACAATACCTATGTAAAATAGTGAGGCAGTATACACAGTATCATCCTCATTTTTATATATGGAGAACCTGAGGTTCAGAGAGATGAAATCCTTTGCCCCAGGTCACATAGTAAGTGTTAGAGATGAATTTGAAATCCATATATCTTGACTCCAAATCCCAATGTTTTTTCCAACACTCTTTACAGAAACATGTTATTTCTCTCTTGTCAGGTTGTCTTCCTGAAAAGAATTTTCAAAAAAGGCTAGGCTTGCCTTCAGAGGCCCTCTGTGAAACTCAAAGGTTCCCACTCCAACACTTCTATAGTCTTCTTCTATAGTTTTCCTCTATATTATAGAAGGCAGCTTCTATATAGGCAAAATATTCAAAACTTCAGAGGCTCAATGAATGAGGGAAAAGAGATCTGGCCACATCTCACTCATTGAGTTGAACAATACATGTGTTTCAAAAAGTACTATTTAATTTGAAAACGTGAACATTGCCTGGGAAAGAGGGGGAAGAAAACCTTGCTCCAACGTAACAATGAACATATCATTGGCCATTCCTAAAGTGACATATATGGACACATATTTAGTGGCTCCACATTACCTACCAAATAGTATGAACACTGGTATTCAAGGCCCTTCACGTTCTGACCCCAACCTACCTATCCAGCCTTACTTCATACTTCTTCCCCTTACGTACTTTTATGTTCCAACCAACCTTGACTACTTGCCATTCCCAGACACATCCTATCCTTTCCCCCATGCCTTTGCTCCCACTGTTCAACTCCCCTATTGAAATCCTTCCCATCCTTACAATATTACCTCTCCCAAGAAACCTTCCCTGAACACTGTTACCTGCTGCTCCAATCAAAAGTGCTCTGAATTCTCATACTACCTCTCATGTCGTGGTTTATCATATCTTTATCTTAGCTCCTCCTACTAGATTGTACTCTCTTTAAGGACAAAGATTGAATCTTATTTATATTTTGGTCCTCTCTACCAAACACAGTATATTGCATATTATAAATGATTAATAAATGTTTGTTGGATCTATATATTCAATTTATTCAACAAGCATTGATTAGTAAGTTGAATGAATGGATTCAACAAACATTTATTAATTATCTATTATTGAACATGACTTCCATAACCACCAAACAGATGGGCAAACAGGATTGAATAAATGTTCACTGGCTCATTATATCACATTTGATCACTCTTTTTAAGACTGCACATCCAAGAGTAGGAACACAGACAATGTTTCCACTAAAGCAAAACACTGGTGGCTTCAGACCCTGATTACTCACCAACACACTGATTGTTTTCATCCATCTGGTATCCAAAACGGCAAATAACAGGTCTTGCAATAGTGGGGTAGTTTGGAGCAGGAACCGGTGCTGGGGGTGGTGGGTATGCGCCTGAGTAAGGATTTGAATATGGCCCTCGATATACTGGGTTGGTTCGGGGAATGCATAAATATCCACCATTTTGGTTCACACACATCATGTCTCCTCGGCAGGCATCAGGGATAGTCCTGCATTCATCGACATCTGTCAAGGTGGACAGAAAAGGCAAGAGTATGAATAGTCCCTCTGCTATGTTGTGTCTGCCTTCATTTAGCCAGAGCCCTCCTAAAAATCATTAAATAGGCTTCGCCTATACATGCTCCTGATTAATTTTCCAAAATGGGAAGGAGATGTGATTTCATCTGCTTGGGAAACTCTCTTCACCAATGCAGAATGCAACCCACTTTAGTAGCTGAGTCCTAGAGGGTTGTCTGAAGCACACGGAGATTCAGTATTAACTAGGGTCACACAGCTGCTAAATCTCAAAAGTGGAATTTGAACACAAGCATTCCTGGTTTCAAGCACACTGCTCTAAGCACTATATCAGGCTGCCGGCAACTAATTGACATAAACATAATTATTATTATAGCCCACATGGACGTGGCACCACATGGTTTTTAGTACATTTTCTTTACAGTAACCCCATGAGGTCAGCAGTATATTATTAACTCATTTTACAGATTAGGAAACGGATAAGGAGTTGGGGTCAGAAGTGAGACCTGAACCCAGTCTCTTGGCTCTAGTCACATTCTGTTTCCACAGAACCAGGATGTAAAAGTGACATAATTTCTGATTCCAAGGACAAGGGAGGGGGGTATTGGGAGAGGCAAGAAGGAATTGTTACTGACATAATAGCTCCTTTGATTGCGAAGTGTTTTTTTTTACTTCAAAGTTTACTTCCATTAGACTAAGAAACAGGCAGGGCATGCTTCCAAGACAGCATGTGTTCTCCCAGACCTTCAGGGCCCCCTCCCTGGTCCAGAGAATGTCTTTCTAGATAATGTGCATGAACACAAGCAGCCTGGTCACACAAATAGATCAGTCACACACACACACACACACACACACACACACACACACACACACTCATGTCCCTCTCACCTTGGCATTGGCAGCTTGAGGGTTGGAGTGGGGAATAAAAGCATGCCTGGGTCCTGAAAGCATATGACAACCATCTGAACAGAGGCAGAGCCAACTCACACCTCATGAAAAGGAAATTCCAAGACTCAGAGCATGTAGCTTATTCTAAAATTTGAAACGTAAAGTCATTGGTAATAGGGATGAGATGGCCAGATGAAAAACAAAAATGCCCGACTACCATCTTTAAAATCATAGCCAGTAGACAAAAATCTTATTTCCCATGGCAAATCTTTTAAGTTTCTGCTGGTTTTCTGTCACACCTCATGCCGTCGCTGCCCTACCCCCAACCCCTGGGTTATCATGTGGCAAGAACAAACTCAGAAAAATTTTTTTAAATAGTTTGGGTTTTAGATTTTTTTTTTAAATGTTGATCCCAATCTGTGAATCCAAGAGTACCAGGAACTCCCAGGGGAAAAAATTTCTTCTGTCTATGCAAATATGAAACTGTTTTGCAACCTGTAATCTTAGAGAGTTGCCTAAGGCACCCAGAGTTTAAGTGACCAAGGTCACACAGCCAGTATGTATCAGAAGCCAAACAAACCAAGGTCTTCCAGAGCTATCAGAAGCAGCTGAGCTGAGCAGTGGATAGAGCACTGGCCCTGGAGTCAGGAAGATCTGAGTTCAAATCCAGCTTCAGACACTTAGTAGCTATGTAACCCTGGGCAAGTCACTTCATCTCTATCTGACTCAGTGTCCTCATCTATAAAAAGAGGATAATAACAGCACATTCCTCCCAGGGTTGCTGTGAGCATAAAATTAGGTAATATTTATATTTTGCAACCCCTAAAGCACTATGTAAATGCTAACTATTCTAGACTCTGAAGCCAACTCTATATCCACTTTATGCCTCAGCTCATAAAAAAGTAGTTTAGGCAAAGTCAAACAATTAATTTGGAAGGTTAATTAGGCAGGAAAAAAAGATTTTTGTACAATCCACTCTTCGACACTCCCCATGATGTTGCTTTCCTCATAGGTGATCAAAAGTTGACTCTCTGGGGCAGCTAGATGGTGCAGTAGATAGAGCACCAGCCCTAGATTCAGGAGGACCAGAGTTCAAATGCAGCCTCAGACATATAATGCTCACTAGCTGCGTGACTCTGGGCAAGTCATTTAACCCCATTGCCTAACCCCCCCCCCAAAAAAAAAAGTTGACTCTCTGTTCCCAGGACAGGGAAATGAGAACCACTGGGCAATGGCCCTATTAAGAGGGAAGCAACTACAGGAGATTCCTACCTAAACACTGTCCAGATGCACGATCCAAGTCAAAACCATTTGTGCATTGCTGCTGCAAAAGAAAAGAAAGGTCTGGTTATTGATTTTAAAATACTCTAAGGATAAAGTTACAGAACCGTAATCTTTACTTCCTATAACAGGTCACAAGGGCTCTCCCTTTCCTGGGGCACTGTCTCATAATGGAGACATTCTAGGTGCAGCTGAAATTTCCCCCTCCCCTTTAAACTACATCCTTCAGTGCTCTGTATTTCTTTCTGGAGATCCCTAAATACAGAATTCTAACCTAGTGTCATAGAATCTAAAGATCATCTTGTCTGTCTCTTCTATTTTCTAAGTCAACTGAAGCCCAGAGAGGGTAGGTGGCTTTCCCAAGATTATACAGGTAGTAAATAGCTGAACTAAGATTCAAACCAAAGTTCCCTAACTTCAAATCCACCACATCATGGTACCTTTCCACATCACACTCCTGAAAGATGCTGGTTGTTAGGGCACAGCTATGATTCTCCTCGTCAGGGTGCTATTCTGGAGTGATACTGCTACATACATTCGTTTATTCGATAAGCATTTACTAAATACATAAATACTGTGTTCCTTAACTTAAGTAAGATGAAAAATTTAGGTATGAAACAATATTTGCCTTGATGGAACAAAAAAGAACTGGATATGTTTCTTGTAACAAATAATTCCAGTTCAAAATATTCCCTACAGAACAGACTCCTTCAGTTAGACCAAGTTAGCCTTCAAAACTTCTCAGCATCTTAACACTATCTCTCTCTCCTTCACCCCTGTCCTTACTGAAGCTTATTTCTCTATCAGCATCCTTGACCTCATTATTTCCCACCACCTCCATGACTTTTTCAGCAGGTGACCCTTTTTTACATCTCCTATCTCTCCCTTGCCATGGGCTCTTTCCCATATACCTGCAGACTTGCTCAAGTTCTTCCAATCCTAAAAATAAAGCCTTCTGTTGAGACTTTAACCCCCATCTAGCTATCATGCAATCATTGTCCTTTCTGTTTTGGCTAAGCTTCTTTAAAAAGTTATCTACATCTGATTATTCCACTTCTTCACTACCTGCCCTCTTCTTAACCCCTTGTAATCTGGTTCCCATGCTCACCACTCTTTACTACAATGTGCCAGAATAGAAGGAAGTCCACAGAGGATCACAAACACTTAGGACAGTTTTGACAATTATAGGTCGAATTTATTATATACTTAAAAGAAAAGCAAACTTTACATAATACAGATCAGTAGTTTCATGCACAAGCCTTTTCTTATGTTATAATATATATAATGTATGTATGTGTGTATATGTGTGTGTTTGTACACATATAATCATTTTGTTTGATGTTTGGAATAAAAACATTATTTTTTAATTGAACGGCTCACTGTCTCTTCTTCACCCCTAACCCATACACTTGATGCACTTTATGACATCTGAGCCCTTTCACTGTTCTCTATGCCTAGAATACCCTTCCCACCCTCTTCACCTCTTCAGTTACTATCTACCTAACTTGTGTTAACTCTTCCAGGAAGTCTTCCCTCATTTGTGAATCTTTAATGACCCCCACTACCCACCACCTAAATACTTCATATGGCACTTTACTTCTACCTTTCTTATAGACAGTGTATTTTATTCCGCCTGTATTTTGTATATACTTTTTGTATGTGTCACAATCTGCCTATTAGAATTTACACTCAATATCAGTAGAGATGATTTCTTACCTAAATTTTGTATCTTCCTTAGGGCCTAGCACAGTGCTCTACATACACTAGAAACTTAAATATTTATTGAATTGCTGAATACATATTTCAATACTTCAAGGATCTATAATTTCATAGATTTGGATACTTCTTCCACAGATGCATATTAGAGCCCCTCAAATTTAGTAGCTGAACTTTATTATTTCTCAAAGTATCTCCTATCTCTAATATTTTAGAACCCTAAAAACTAGTGGGAGAGGAGGAGGAAGGGTAAGGTTCATTCTCACCTGTGCATGTCCAGGACTTGTAAGACAAAGAGTCAGAATGGAAACAGTCAGTATCCTAAACAGGGATGAGAAATCAAAAATAAATATTTTATATATACAAATATCTAAGTAGTAGATGTGTTATAATGTGTAGTAAGTAGTAAGAATGTGTTATAATACTTTGAGGGGGAAAGTCTAGATCTATGATGTCACTGAAGTTGGGAACTGCTAAAGAAGAAAATTCCTTTTACCAATGCAAATTGATAACTGTTCTATAGTGTATTATCTTAGCAGTAATTAAGTGACTTGCCCTGGATGACACAGCCAGTATGTTTCAAAAGGGGGGTCTCGAACTGGGTTTTTCTCACTCTGAAGCTGTGTATCCTGCCACCTCACTGCAGCATCCCATTCAAATATGATGTTTTTATACTCAATAATACCATTTTGTGCCTGTAAAGGCTAGAGAAACAGGGAGGACTGTCAGAGGCAAATTAAGCATTTACCAAGTTTTTACTTTGTATACAAGCAAATATAGACAGTGATGCTTGAGTTTACAAAGTTTTTTTATTATAAATATGTGTGTGTAGATGATGATACTTGTGACCGACCTCAAAAGGTGAGAACAAATGAGATAAATAGTGTGAAATGCTTGAAGTTCCAAAGAGCAAGGTACTCACACATAACACTTACTAGCTGTGTGACCTTAGGCAAGTCACTTAACTCCACTGCCTAGCCAAAAAAAAAAAAAACACAAAGAGCAAGGTACTTAATGAATTTGATACCAAAGTATCATTTAATATAAATGTTCATCTAGCCTAGATACATATATCAGTGCAGAATCTTCCATCAACCAACAATGGAGGCATTAGCAAATATTGCCTAGGTTTAATGCTCCATGATCTCAAATTTGACTCTTCATAGTTAATAGGGAGGTTGATCAAATACTCAATGAATTTGGATGACTCAGTAAGCCAATCAAAGGAAAGGCAAAACTGAACTGTCTAGACTGGTGATGTGTTTGCCAAAATTGGATAATTCATTCATTTCTTCTTTGGAAAATTATTATTCAATCAACAAATTATCTTCAGATGCAGACCTGACCTCCATATACTTATTCTGTGGCCCATCTGACTTTGTCTATTTATTGTTTGGATAAGTTAAGGACCTGAAAAATAAGGTGATTTGACGATTATTCAAAGACAGCAAAGTCAGCAGTCATAATTCCCACTTTCTTCATCTAATCACAAGATCATTATCCCCAGCTAAAGAATACTCTGAAATTCCAACAGTTTCTCAGCTATTTAATATATAAGGCAGCATAAGCCAGGTTCCATATTATTGGAGACTGCTCTGACCTTGCAAAGCACATAGCCACATCCCAGAGTTGTTCTGGTTTGAGTTTTTTGTAGTGTTTGTGGACTTATTTTAATTCACAAAGACTAAAATTATCTGTTTTTTAAAAAGAGTAACAACAAATTTATTTTCCAGCCTGTATATTATGAATTTCAATGTTTTCCTGTTTCCTCACATGAAGTTTCCTTTCAGTTAGTTATTAGACAATGTCTCGTTTATATTGGAGGCTGAGTAGGGTGAGTGCCTTCAAGAGTTGGTACAAAACCCATTTTAACACCCATTCTCCTCACCTTTTGGCTAGAGGTATTCCCCAGCTACAGAGTCTCCCCTCAAACTTCAAAGCAGGTCAAGGTACCCAGACAAAGGCTCTCACCCTTGGCAGAGTGACAGGCAAGTTCTGGGAGTCGAAAAAGCTTCAATCAGTAGCAAAAAGAGTTTTTACAATTATGCACGAGCCCCAAAATGCCATTAGCAAAACTTGTAACAACAGCACAAATAACTAGGTCTAACCCTGTGTCACTGAATCTGCATTCTGTTCTGCAGGACGATCAAAAGCAAAGCAATCAAAAAAGAATGAGAAAAAATGTGTCATCAAATGTATGACTAGAGTCCAACCTCTCATTCTCACAATCCAGGGTACTTTCTAAAAAGCAGGTGAACCATCCATTCCATGCCTTACCCCTAAAGAAAGAGAAAGGGACGAGGGACCTACCAAATGTCATTGCTAGCTGTCAGAAGAGGTCATCCCAGGCTTAAGTTTTAGTTCATAGTACACACACACACACACACACATACACTGAAATCCATTGATTGAAAGAATCTACAAGCTTTTACTAGGCAAGGATCACTGAGCTGCCATTCTCTTAGTCATCAATTTTGAGAATCACTTAACTGTCTCTTAATTTCCCCTACAGAATAACATAAAGTTTGCTTACATGTACTTTTGTCTGCAATCCCCACTTCTCATTGGCTTTATACTTCTGGGTCTCATTCCCTTTGCGTATCACACACAGACATATAGTACAATCCAGCACAAGAGTGTAAGTGTGTTCAGCCAGGCACGATGGTTTATCCAGTAGATGATACATACACAATAGCAATTATTTTCTGCAAAGATTGCTAGTAAACTTAAACTTGGTCTCTCAAATTAGTGATATTTTTTGGTAAATCAGCTCAGAAAGCTGCTGCCAGTCTGTGAAAATGTTTTTTGCGTGAAGGCACTGGCGTTGGAGCAGTAGAATTCTGCAGTCCTGGGACAGACAATGTGACTTCTAAAACTATTATACAACACCACTCCTTGTCCCTCCCCTTCCTTTCCCCCCCCAACCCAGAAAAGATCTTCAAGATGGAAATTACTGAACAGCACATTTTTATAATTAGCAATCTTGTTGCATCACTAGCAAATCTCTTTTCCAGTGTCCTGACACAGACTGAATCTCAGCCATAGACATTTTCCACAGAGCAGACTATATAGCAAGTCTTTCCAATCCCTGAAGAAAGAAGTTCCGTACAAAGAACCTACCTCTTTAATCCTGGCATGTCCCAGATGTGTGGAGAAGAAAAAAAAGGAGGTGGGAGGGTGGAAAAAAAAAAGAAAGAAAAAGATCACAGTGCCTACTACTCAAAGGCGTTTCTGAACTTCAACCTCCTCTCTGCCCTCCGGTTCTTGCTTTAATGATATTCCAATACAGCAAGTAGTGAAGCGGGCAGGGTAAGGGTCTGAACCTCCTGAGGCACTGGAGTGAGTACAGAGAAAGCACCTGGTTTTGCTTAGTCCTCTTCAGTAATTCAGCATTAAACCAATTGGAGGAGGAATGTTAAAAATGAACACTTCATTTTCTAAGTATGTTAAACAATGCAAATGGAGCCTCAGTCTGGACACAGCTGGTTCAGATTAGAGAGCTCACCAACTGGCTAGACTCCTCACAACAATCTTGGGGCGTCTGCCAGGACGAAAGTCTCAGAGCTCGAAGGAAAGCCTCTCCTCCTGGACTCCAGCAAGCAAACACACACTCTCTGCAGAGAGCATCTTTATTGGCAGGGCTGGTTATCAAGTGCATGGAGGGAGGTGGGGCCATGGGGATAGTTCACCCTTTAGTTTCCTTCCCAGCTAGAACATCCTGGAGCTTTGGAGAGGCCTTGGAGAGTCAGGGGGTAAGAGCGAGTTATGAAGATTTAGCCCTCTAGGTCATTGGCATTTGAAGAGAACGTTTTAGCCTCTGGAAGAACAGCAACTTGAACTCATGATAAATGCAGCTACAGTGAGTGCTACACTTGATTTATTATTAAAAATTAGCACCAATTAAGTGAAGATTTAAAGATGAGAAAAAAGGAGGACTGAACATTTTCCAAAAAAAATAGGGTGAGAAAAATCATATACCAATGGCTAGTAAAATTAAAAACACAGGGTTCTAACCCTTCCCTTTAACTTTTGCACAGCAAACTTCTAACTGTAATCCTTCTAGCATCCCTTTGCAGGAGATTAATGATTTTGCTAAAAAAAAAATAGGTCATCGATCATAGTAGATCTAAAACTGGAGGGATTACCTTGTTGAACCTCTTCTTTTATAGATGAAAAAACTGAGGCCAGAGAAAATGACTTCCCCAAAGTTACATACATAGTCAATGGCAAACGGGAGATTCAGCCTCCCTAATTCAGTGATTTCTTCATTACACTACACTGCTTTTCCTAAATGATAGGAGGAGGTGAGAAAAAGAAGGAGGCATGAGCAATTGGGGATGCTCTCAGTAAGGTAATTCAGCTTTCAAATGCCTTACATTTCAGTCAATGGTCAATAACATTTATTAAACACCTACTATGTGTCAGATACTGTGCTAAGCACTGGAGATACAAAGAAAGGCAAAAAATAGCACCTACTTTCAAGGGGCTCACAGACAACATGGGAACAACTCTGTAGGAACAAGATATATGCAGGATGAAGTGGAGAGAATTATCAGAGAGAAGGCACTAGCATTATGGGAGACCAGGAAAGGTGAGCTTTCAGCTGGGACTTGAAAGACAAGGACATCAGAAGGCAGAAATGAGAAGGGAGTGTTTTCCAGGCATTGGACAAAGTCAGTGAAATTGGCTGGAGTCAAAAGATGGAATGTCTTGATTGAGGAAGAGCAAGGAGGCCAGTGTCACCAGACTAGAGAGTATATAAAGGTTAGTAAAATATAAGAAGACTGGAAAGGTCTGTAGGGGTGGGGGAGAGGGGTAGGTTTTGAAAGGCTTTCAACGTCAGAGGATTTTTTTATATTTGATCCCGGAAGTGATAACGAGCCACTGAAATTTACTGAATGGTGAGGGGATACAGGGTTGGATCTATGATTTAGGAAGATCATTTTGACAGCTGAGTTGAGGATGGACTGGGATTGGGGAGAGACTTGTTGCAGGCAGACCAACCATCAGGTTATTATAATAGTCCAGGCATGAAGTAATAAGGGCCAGCACCAGAGTGGTAACAGTGTCAGAATGGGGCAAATACAAGAGAAAGGTAACATCTACAGGCCTTGGCAACACATTGGTTGGGGTGGGGGAAGGTGAGAAAAAGTGAAGAGTTGAAGATGACACCTAAATTTAGAGCCTGGGAGGATTGTGGTGCCCTCAACAGTAATAAGGAAGTTTAGAAGGGGAGAAGGAATAAAGCTTGAGCTGAAAGGAAACTTACCAGTTATTAATGTTGCTTCTTCATTTTATGGAGGAAGAAACTGAAGGTCCAGTAGGTAAAGTGACTCAAAAAAAAAAATCAGGCCAGATAGGGACAAAGCTAAGCCTAAAATCCAGGTATTCTGACAGCTAGGGGAATGGCCTTAGCCCCTACACCATGCTACCTCTCTCATGCTTGCTTACTAATTAAACCATCCTACAATGGCAAATTATTCCTATAAGGAAAAAAGAGGCCAGTGAACGTAGCTGTTACTTTAGGGTAGGTGAAAAACCAGGACTAAAAATTACTCAAGCAACTGAAGTTTTATGCAGACAGAGGTATGAATCAAATTTGCTTTACTTTTTTGTTATATTGTTCTTGGATTTTAAATGTATAGCTTTTAATTAAAAGAAGGAATGTCTCCTTTTATCATTTCCCTTTGAGAAATTATTTAAATATTGGCACTTATTTTTGTATGGTGGATCACTATTATTTTACTTTTTAAATAAGTTTTGATATATTTCATTTTTAATACATCATTAACATTTCCTCAATATCCCATTCTCTTCCCTCCCAGAGACTATCCCATAAATATTTTTAAAGAAAAAAAAAATCAAGAGGAAGAGTGAAAAAATCAGCATTATCAATCAGTATACCAAAAAAGTCCGAAAATATATGCGATGTATTATACCTGTGGATATCCCAATTCTGCAAAGGAGCAGAATAGGAGTGTCTTCTCTTATTTCTTCTTTGGAACCAAGCTTGATCTTTGTCATTTTTTTTTTGGTTGGACAATGGGGGTTAAGTGACACCCAGGGTCACATAGCTAGTAAGTGTTATGTGTCTGAGGCCGGATTTGAACCCAGATCCTTCTGAATCCAGGGCCGGTGCTCTATCCACTGCACCACCTAGCTGCCCCCCTGACCTTTGGCATTTTTAAACATTCATTTTTGATGGTTTTGTGATTGTTATTTCCACTTACATACTATAGTCATTGTGTATATTGTTATTTTGGACTGCATATTTTGCTATTTGTCTAATCACTGAAGTCTTTCCATGCTTCCTAGTATTCATTAGTCATCATTTCTTACAGCACAGTAAAACTCCATTATACTTATGTAACACAATATATGTGCATGTGTGTTGGTAGTCTGTATGTCTTGGATACCAAATCTTTCTCAAACAGATTCGATATTCTTCTGCCCTCCCAATTCAACTGCTTCCCTTCTCTTCCTACATGCATTAATCTTGTTTGCGTGGAAGCTTTTAAGTTTCACATATTTATCTTGTGTAGTTACTTCTATCAACTATTTGTTTGAGAATACATCTTCTTACCCACAGCTGTGTGAAAGACACATATGATCTACTTCTCTTCTAATTTTTTATGGTATGGTTTTTAATATTAAGGTAATGTATCCATTTAGAATGCATTGTGGAATATGATGGAAAGATGTTGGTCTAAGTCTAATTTCTGCCAGACTACTTTCTAGTTTTCCCAGAAGTTTTTATCTGATGAGTTCTTTTCTAATTTATGTTTTCTAGTTCATTGAACATTGGGTTATTGAGTTCTATTTTTTTTAACTCTTCCCATGTCTAGTCTGTCCCACTGATCTACTTTCTTATTTTTTTTTAACCGGTACCAAGTGGTTATGATAACTGATAGGCTATATCACGGTTAGAACTCTGGAAGTGCTTTCCTCCCCTTTTCATTCCTGCCTTTTTTCCCCATTATTTTCCTTTATATTCTAGATATTGTTTCTCCAAATGAATTGAGATAACTTGACCAAGCTCTTTAAAATATGCTTTTGATAGCTTGATTGGTATGGTATTAAAACTATAATGTTCTTAAAATTTTATTTATTTTTAATTTATAAATGAAAACAATCATTTCCATAACAAAGTAGAACAAAAAAAAGATAGAACCACATGAAACTACAAATCTACTAGGTAGAATTTGTTATTTCTTTTAAATATATAATAAAGTTATCATGTAAATTTCTTTTTTTCCCTCCAAAAATTATAACAAAAATTATATCATTTTTATTATATTGGCACAGCCCAGCCATGACCACTGAATAGTTCTCCAAATATTTAAGTTGTTCTTTATTTCCATAAAGAATATTTTGTAATTGAATATATAGACAGGCGTTTTGTATGCTTTGATAGATTGAGCTCCAGTTCTTTTGTGCTTTTGTAGTTATTTTGAATGGTATTTCCCATTCTATTACTAACTCTTTCATTTGATGTTATTATATGGAAATATTATTTTTTAGCTACTATATAGAAATACTGTTCTTTTTTGCAGCCAGAAACTTTGAAACAATTGTTTCAATTAATATCTTTGCTGTCCGCCTAGAATTTTATAAATAAACCATAGTGTCATTAGCAAATTAGAAAAGTTTTATGACCTTTTTGCCTGTCTTTTCATCTTCAACTTCTTTCTTGATTTATTGCTGTTGCTATCATTTCCAGAACTATGTCAAATAATAGCAGAAAAACTAAGCATGCTTGCTTTATTCCTGCATTTCTTGTAGAAGTTTCTAGTGGATCCCTGTTGATTATGATTCTTTCTTTTGGTTTTAAGTACATTTCCTGATATTAACAAAAGATCCCTCTATGCCTATATTTTGTAGGATTTGTAGCATGAAATGAATATTGTACTTTGTCAAAGGCTTTTTCTCTATTAATTGAGATAATCATGTGGTTTTCAATGTTTTTATTCTTGATATGATTATGTTGATATATATTTTGTTTGACAGGACTTTAAATGTTTTTAATTAATATTCAGTAATGACATCAGTCTATGATTCTTGTTTGCCTTATCTTTCCTTCATCTAGAAATCAAGGCCATATTGATCCCAAAAGGAGTCTGATAAAGCAATTCCTCAGTTTTAGAGAATAATTTGTGCTGTGCTAAAACTAATTGTTCTTTAGAAGTTTGAATTATCCTGTGAATCTACCAGGACCATTCTCCTTTGGTAGCCCCTTTATTACTCATTTTATTTCTTTTTCTGAGATTGGATTATAGAAGATCTCTATTTGGTCTTTAGTTACTTAGGTATTTTATATTTTTAAAAGTTTTCCTCTATTTCTTTTGTATTCTCAGTTTTGGTAGAATATAACCAGTAGGATCAGAACTGTACATTCTGATAATTCTTTTTACTTCTTCTAGTTTTGTTGTGATATCATCTTATTCATTTGCTATTTTGTTGATTTGATTTTCTGCCCTGTTTTGTTTTGCTTTTTTTTTGGTTAGGCAATGCAGTTAAGTGACTTGATTTGCCCAGGGTCACACAGCGAGTAACTGATATGTGTCTGAGGCCAGATTTGTACTTAGGTCCTCCTGAATCCACGGCCAGTGCTCTATCCACTGCATCACCTACCTACCCCTTGCCCGGTTCTTTTTAAAACAAGTTGGCTAAAGGTTTACCAATTTTGTTAAGTTGGGTTTTTTTTGAGAGCTAGGTTTTAGTCTTATCATTTCTATAATCTTTCTGATTTCCAGTCTAGTTCACCAATTTTCAATATTTCCTATTTTGATTTTTTTTGGAGGAAGAGTTATTTATTCGCTAATTTTTAAAAATGCATATTCAGTTTATTTTTTCATTTTGTTAATGTATGTTTTTAGAAATAAAAGCTTTCTCCTGAGGATTGCTTTAGTTGTATCCCAGAAATTTTCATGTTATTTTACCGTTATTTTCTTTCACATAATTGTTTCAGCAATTTTTGACCCAATAATTATTTAGTATTTCATTAAGTCTCTATTTGTGTCTGTATAGTTTGTGCTCCCTGAACGAATTGCTATTTTTATTGTTATGATCTGTAAAGAGTATTTTCTTCTGTTTTTGCCTTCTTATATTTATTTGCAATATCTGTGCTTTAACACAATGTTAGTGTTTGTAATAGTTCCATGTGATGCTAAGAAACACTTACATTCTTTAGTAGTCTCATTTAGAAGATATAATAAATCTCCAGAAATTTGTTCAATTCAATATTTTCCATTTTACTTATCTGTTCAATCTATCCAAAACATAGGGCCAGTAAAGTCTCCTGCTTTTATTGTCTCTACCATCTTGTAATTCAATTGATTTTTCTTTATTAATTTAGATGCTTAGGTATTTTTAGCATACAGATTTAATACCTATATTGGTTTTCTATTATTCCTTTCAGTATTATGTAGTATCCTTGTTTATATTTTCTTGTGTTGTACATTTTTATTTTTGCTTTGTCTGATAACATTCTGATTCATAATAAAGTGTCCATCCTTCCCCCCCTTCACTGCCTCATTTTTATTCTGTGAGCCTTTGCCTTTTGTTTCTTGTAAGCAACAAATTGTGGGGTTTTATTTTCTTATTCAATCTATCACTTTTCATTTTATTAATTTTTAATACATTCACACTTAAAGTTGTGAGTTAGGTTTATATTTTTCTCTGTTTTCCCCTAATATTTTAAAAAAATTTTTCATAATTGGGATTTGGTGGTGTTGTTCCTCTTCCTCTGTGAAGACAGAACTTTGGGTCTTTGGTCCTCCTTCCTTCATATTTGTATGCCCTTTGTCTCATGCACCACAATTATGAGAAAGGGTTGGATTTTCCAGTGTCTTTAGATCTGTAACAATCCATTTCATTGCACCAATCTCATGCTGTTGAGGTAAGGATTCTCCATCCTCCTAAGGGAAGAAAAGAAGAGCCATTCCATCACACCAGTCCCCTGTCTCTATGGTGAGGAGAAAAGGTGTCATTCTGTCATGCTAGGCATGTGTCCTGCCTGGTCTCCAGTCTCCCACAGGAAGAGGTGCCATTCCATATAGTACCAGATCCTCCCCTTAAAGAGAAGACAAAAAATTGACATTCCATCAAGTCTCCAGCCTGGTCTCCTGCTTGGGAGGACAGTAACATCATTCCTCCAGCTGTATTTGTTCCCTTCCCTGAACTGCCTAAAGCCCTGAAAGGACTTCACTATAAGGCCAAAGCCCTAGGGACATCAAAAAAGCTATCTAAAAATCTTCCCTTAATGATTAACAAACTCTCCCATTATGCCTTACCTATCCCAGTGATATTGACATCCTATTGGTTATCGTTCAAATCCTTTTCCTGACCTCCCACAACCCAATGCCTTATTTTGATCCTCTTCAATTCACTCTCTCCAATGTCCCACCCCAAAGATATCTACCAACTCTTCTGTGTTCTCTGGAATGTCTGCTCCATAGGCAACAAATTTGTTTTCATCTTAAATCTTTTCATTTCTCATTCTTTCAATCTTCTGGCTCTTACTGAGACCTGGTTCCCTCCTCATGACACAACCTCCTTGGCTCCCTTTTCCAGCACTGGCTGCAATTTCACTCAACTCACTAGTCAAGGTCGGGGAATTAGAATACTTCTTGCTCCCTCCTGCCAATTTTAGGTTTTCCCTCTATCCCCATCATTCAGTACTTTCCCTACCTTTGAGGTTGACTAAATCCCAATCAAAATTCTGGTAGCTATTGTCTATCAAGCTCCAGGTTACTCTCCTGCTTTCCCCAAATGAATTTGGTGCCTGGCTCACAAGCTTTTTCTCCTCCCATACTCTTGCCCTTATTTTAGGGGATTTCAACATACATATTGATACCGTCTTAAACACCCTAACTTCACAGTTCCTCAAATTACTCATTTCACATGACCTACTCCTCTACCCTACCACAGCCATACACAAAGATGGTCATACTTTTGATCTTGCATTCAGAAATGCACCACTTCTGTGATTATAAACTCTGATTATCTGATCACAATCAGTTATTTCATCTCTCCCTCTGCTTTGCAACTCCAAATTCTGTTCTTCAGACCATGACCTCCAATCCCTTAAATCCTCAGTTCTCTCCCAGGCTATCACTCCTGTACTAGCTAGACTCTCCTTTCCCCATCTTGATCCATTGGTGGACAAGTTGAACTCTACACTCTTGAGTCCCTTGTCCCTTAATCATATTATCAATCATGCCCTGACAAGCCTCAGCCTTGGCTCTCCCACTATCTGCTGCCTCACTCTTACACATATACTTCTGAACAAAGGTAGAGAAAATAACCATGCTGACTAGGTCCACCATAAACTTGTTCTGTTCGGTCCTTTTTCAGTCGTGTCCAACTCTCTGTGATCTCATTGAGGTTTTCTTGGCAAAGATACTGAAGTGGTTTGTCATTTCCATCTCCAGCTCATTTTACAGATGAGGAAACAGGGTGAAGTGATTTGCCCAGGGTCACATGGCTAGTAAATGTCTGAGGCCAGATTTGAACTCAGGAAAATCAGTCTTCCTGACTCCAGCACTCTACCCACCATACTTCCTACCTGTCTCATAAATTTGTTACATAACCTCAACTAGGCCCTTATTGCTACAAGGCAATCCTTTTATAACTGCCTAATTCACTAACCTGCTCACCACAGCAGCTCTTCCAAACCTTTTCATCTCTCCCATAATTATCCTTGCCCCCCTCCAATCCATTCAGCTGAGAAACTTGACATATTTTTTTTGGCTGAAAAAATTGAGACCATTCTCCTCTCTTCCTCATCTCACACAACCCAGAAGCCTTCTACCACTATCTCCTACTTCACCCCTATCTCAGATGAAGAGGTGACCCTTTCACTTGCCCTCTACATGCATGTGACCCATTCCTTCTTGTCCCCTCCAACATACTGCCCTATCACTCTCAATCTCTCACTTATCTTCAATGTCTGCTGACTGCTTCCTTGTCCACAAACATGCCCATGTCTCCCCCAGTCTCAAAAAAACAAAAACAAAAACCCTCACTTGATCCATCTATCCCTTGCTATCATCTCAAATCTCTATTTTTTTGTGAGGCTGTCTGCAACAGGTGTTTCTACTTTTCTTCTCACTGTCTTCTTAACTCTCTACCATCTGGCTTTTTACCTTCCTCATTTAACCAAAACTGCTCTCTTTAAAGTTAATAACCATCTTCTAAGCTTTTTCTCAATTCTCATGCATCTTGACTTCTCTGCATTCTTTGACAGTCAATCAACCTCTTCTCCTTGATACTCTTCTTTCCAGGTTTTTAGGACACTACATCTTCCTGGTTCTTCTCCCAACTATCCAACTGCTGCTTAGTCTCCTTTGCTGGATTTCCTTCCAGGTCATGCCCACTCACCTTGGGTGTCCCAGAGTTGTGTCCTCTGTCCTTTTCTCCCTCTATTTGGTGATCTCATTAGGTCTCATAGATTCTGTTATCTTTATCCTGCTGATCCTCAAATCTACTTATCTGGCCCTAACCTTCCTGCTGACTCCAGACTTGCATCTCCAACTGCCTATCAGACATCTCAAACAGGATGTCCTATACACATCTTAAATTATGCCCCAAATTGAACACATTATCTCCACTCTTCTTAAACCTTTCCCTGTCCCCTTTCCAAACTTCCTAGTACTGTTGAGCACCATCCTCCTCCCAGTCATTCAGGTTCCCACCTAGATGTCATCCTCAGATCCCCAGTCTCTCTCACCCTCAATCCATTCCATATACAATCTCTTGCTAAGCCTTGTTGATTTCACTTTTGTTAACATCTCTCACGTACACCTTCTCTGACACTGCCACCACCTTGATGCAGGCCTTCATCACCTCTCTCAGACTACTACAATAGCATGGTTGGTCTGCCTGCTGCAAGTCTCTTTCCACTCCAGTCTATCCTCCAGTCAGCTGTCAGTGATTTTCCTCAATCACAAGTCTAATCATGTCACCTACTAAGTGAGTGGTGTGTCTCTCTGTCACCTCCAGGATCAGATGTCTAAATCTGGTATTCAAAGCTCTTTGTAACCTGCCCCATTCATCTTCTCAGTTTCTTATACTTTACACCCCAACACATACTCTTCCGTCCAGTGACATTGGCCTCCTTGTTCCTTGCATAATACTCTATCTCAACTCCAGGCATTTTCCCTGCCCGTCCCCCATACACAGAATGTTCTCCTTCCTTATCTCTGCTTCCCTGGATTTCAAGTCCCAGCTAAAATCCCACCTTTACAACACACTTTTTCTGAACTTTCTTAATTCTAGTGACTACTGTCTGTTGACTAGTTCCTATTTATCCTATCTGTAGCTTGTTTGTACCTCATTATTTGCATGTTGTCTCCTCTATTAGACTGTGAATTCCTCAAGAGCAGGAACTGTCATTTATCTTTCTTTATATCAGTGCTTAACACAGTGCCCAGCACATAGTAGGCACTTAATGTTTATTGACTAATCTACTTTAAAGCAACATTGTTTCTACAGGGTCTCTTTCTCTCACCTTCAAGCCTGACCCCTCCCATTTACAACCCCCCCCAGTGTTGTACATAATTCCTTTTTCTTTCCAGTTTTTATCTAATTATCTAATTCTTCCCTTTTCTTTTGTCAGTCATTACGTAAAATCCCTTCTCCAACTTTTGGTTTTTTTTTCATTTTCTGCACCTTTTTATAAAAAGTATTTCTTTCCCTCATTCTGTTTTTATTTATTGTCTTTAGTTCATTCCTTCTTTAGTCTCTCCATTCCTCATGGAATTAAAACTTATAAGACTTCCCTCTTATAGACATTATTGCCATATAGATACTACCCTCTTCCTTTCTTTCTGTTGTTTCAATTTCTGTAGATGAGGACAGAAATATGGTAGAAATTCTCCAGTGTCTCTTATTGTGCAGTTTAGGACAGTACTCTCTCCTGGTTCTCCTAAGTCCCCATGTTTTGTTTTGTTTTTTCCATTCTCCTTGAAACCCACTCTCTGGGTCCATGCCTTCCCAAGCTTCTCAATGTCAGTTGCACTTTGGAACTTTGATTCCTCCTCTCTTAATGCAGGATGCTCTCTTTGGTGGGACGACACTCTCAGAGGCAAAATTAAGTGCAAAATTCCTAGAGGTTACACCCATTGTAAGGGCCTCTTCTGCCATTACAGAATCATTTCCCCCAACATGGGAGTGTTTTTCAGTGGGACCCCCTCCCACCTCTGAATCAAGATTTTCCCCTTTCCCTCCCTTTTGGGATGAGAGGAAACCCCTCCCTTTGCTACTTCATCCATTCCCCTACAACTTCCTGAGACTGAAGGGGTTATTTCCTTTTCGTTGTTTATCAACTACTTGTTTTCGGCACATTACATATTCCCCTCTATATTCTTCCTTCATTCTCAAACCCTTTTAAGTGCCCTCCCATTCTTCAGTTTAGTTCCAAAGAAATATTGAAGCATCTGTAGGCAGGGTGTTGAGGTTTAATCCATGGTGTTTCAAGTCTGTTTCTACCTCATCATTTCTATTTAAGTTTTGCTGTCACCCTTGTGTCCTTGTATACCTTTAGAAATTTCTTAATAGTTTCACCATTTTGTTTTTGTTATTGTTTTTAACACCACAGGTATTTATCTCTCCCTCCCTCCCTCCCCAGAATACTTTAATTAGTTGTGACTTCCTTAGTTGCTTTATTTACCTCAATATTTCTGACATCTAATGTGTTTACAAAGCAAACAATTGGCTCACATTTAGTTTTTTTTAATTTGTAAGAATGTCACAGACTTCTCTTGTTAAACATGTTTTTATTATTATTATTATTATTATTATTATTATTATTATTATTATTATTATTATTATTAATGATTAGGTTTAGATTTGCAAGGGGGATTCTGAGCTCCTTTGCTCTTTGGAAGGTATTATTCCATTCCCATCCATAGTTTCTGCTAGGTGCAGAATCATCTTGTGATATTTGAGCAATCTTTCTTTCAAATTTGAACATTATTCCCCTGGTCACTGACAGAATCTGTTGTTGGCCACTGTAATTGTTAATGACAACCACCATCTCTTGGAATTTTCAGAATAGGTTTTTTTCCTCCTCTTGAAGACAATCTCTGGATTATTTCAATTAGCACTTGATTTTCAATGTTCAGAAGTTCTAAGCAGTTTTCTGCCACCAGCAGCCCCTATGATGTTTGGGTTTTTTACTTACTGTGCTTTTCTGGGAGACATATAATCCTTAAGTTGTCTCTATACACTCTGTCATTAGTATCAATGCTTGCTTATAGAGATCATATGTGCTTTTAACATTATTGCTTTTCTTCTTCCAGATCATTTTTTATTTCTGTGTATTTCTATTCCCAACCAGTTGGTCTGTCACTTCTTTGGATAGACTCACCATTATAGATTCAAGTTTTCTATTCAGCCAATTATTTCTTTTCTATGGAACATAAATTCTGCTTTCATGAATCTTATTTCTCTCTTGAACCATTAAGGAACATCTTGAAGTGGTTACATGCTTTCTTGGGTCCATATGGTTCTCTGCCTCATCAGGTGCTGAATTATTTCCATTTTTCTTGCAATATTTATTCAGAGATGTTTAAATGTTACATCCTGGAAGCCATCTTCTCTCCTGTTATTATTACCTTTCCTGATTTATGTTTGTGCTCAAGGTTTTTAACTGAGTTTTTTCTTCTTCCCAAGTGCTTTGGTGACTTCCATCTTTTCTCCTTATATTCCTCTAATCCTCACTTTCTCTTTCCCTTTTGATGATCCCTGAAAGGATAGATCTCAAAACTCTCAGCTTCTTCCCATGTTGAAAAATTCATTTGTCACCAGCCTCACTCAATCCCTAGGAGAAAATGCCTAGTCCTCCATCCTGTTTGCCACATCAAATATTGTCACTTTCATGTAAAATGTCGAAAAGCACTTGAGAGTCAACGGCAGCTGGTTGAGGAAATTACATAATGGTGTTCCTCTGAACATCTAAGTGCCTTGCATTTTTTTCAGAAAAGAATGATAAATGTCCCATTTTTCATACAGATCAAGACGACCAGTGCCTTAGGAAACAGTCCACTTTTAGATGTCTTTTTTGTAAAGTATCAGGTATATTTTCAAATCGTTAAGATTTAATTTTCCAACTCTCTAAATTATTCAATTCTTGATTGAAATCCAACTTGATGCAATGTCATCCACTGCAATAAAAATAAAAACCACTTTCCCTTCAGATTATCAGATAGTTTAGAAAAAGTATTTTGAGAATTTCCTAAAAACATTTGTTTAAAAATTAAAGACAGAGCATTGTTATTCAAGTACATAAAGGCTCAACATTAGGAACAAAACTAGTAAATTAGTCCTGGAGTATGCAAAGTATTCAATGTAAATCATTCTTTTTTAATCACTTTTTAAAAATATTCCTCCAACTACTTACTATGTATATGTTGGGGTTTTTTTTTCAGTTTAATGGTTTTCCAGGATACAGAGTGATCTACAAAAGTGGAACAAAAACATATTATAAAGTTCAGAGTAACATGTATACTAACACAACCTAAAGGAGCAAGTAATTACTACTACTATTACTACTATTAACAATAATAATAATGATGATGATAACTTCATGTAAGTTATTCTAAGATTTGCAAGTCTTGTAAGATTTGCAAAACTCTACCTACAGTATTACCAATTCTATTGTGAATAGTGTGACTTAGTAAGAAAAATGCCAAAGAACACCAGGGGTGAATCCTTCCTCAGATACGTCCTAGATATGTGGCTCACAGCATCAATTACCTCTTTCAGCCAGAGTTTCTTCAATGGTAAAAATAACAACAGCACCTACCTAGAAGGTGTGTTGTGACAATCAAATGAGAAGGTATACACAAATGTCAGAGGATCTGGGTTCAAATCCTCAATTTTCCACTTAGAACTTGTGTGATATTGGGTAAGTCACTTAATCTCTATGGACCTAAACTTCCTCATCTATAA
This sequence comes from Phascolarctos cinereus, assembly GCF_003287225.1. Lineage (NCBI taxonomy): Eukaryota > Metazoa > Chordata > Mammalia > Diprotodontia > Phascolarctidae > Phascolarctos > Phascolarctos cinereus. The sequence continues at coordinate 203,311,401 of NW_027555736.1, forward strand.
AATGAGGAGGTTGCAATAGATGGACCCATAAAGTAATATCCAACTTCAAATCTACTACTCTATTAGAAATGGTCAGGGTCAAGTTTTGAAGGTCCAAACAGTTCTAATCTGCTTCTTAGTTTGTCTGATGACCCTCTGAGACAAAATAATCATATTACTACTGTTCGGTTTGTTTGTTTTTAAGCAATTGGGGTTGATTTGCCCAGGGTCACACAGACTACTGTTCTAATTATTATGAGGTTTTTGGAAATAAAACCTCATTTCTTATCTCCAGACCTGAAGGTTCAATTGTGTAAAAGACATTTCCAATCAGAATGTCCCCAACAGCACTTCCATATTCACTTCCCAGTGGAGCTTAATTTTTCTCCCTAAACTTTCTTCTCCTCCAGATTTGATTTTTTTTGCCCATAGTATTGTGGTACCACTTGGTCTCCCACGTGTAGAAATATGGCATTCTCTTTGACTCTGAGATTTCCTCACTTCTAATATTCAATCACTTATAATTCCTATCTATTCTACCTCCCCAACACTTTTCATATCTCATATCTCAGACCCACCATCTATTTCCATCACCTTAATAGAAGTCCCAGTTAATGCCTTCCTGAACCATGAGGATCACAGGATTTTAAAGTTAAGAGAGGCCTGACAGGGTCAAATCTAACCCTTATTTTAGTTAACAAAACTGAAACACAAATGACTTGCCCAAGACCACACAAGGAATAAATAACAGAGCCAGGATTTAAACTCATGTTTCTTGACTCCACAACAGATATACTATCTTAGTACTTCCGGCAAAACAGAGATGTACAAAGGATCCAGTGCTCTTTTCACTACAGTCTAGTCCTCCTTATAGGTCTTTCCCACCTCAATTCTATTTAACCTTCCAATCTATCTTCATGCTGCTCTCAATAGAATTGCTGTTATGAATGGATTTGGTCATATTCTTTATGTTCAAAAATCATCAGTAGTTTCCTGTTATTCACTGAGTAAAGTCCAAACTCCTCTTCCTGGCATTCCATATTCTGGCACCATCATACATATTTGATCTTCTTATCCTCTATTACTCTACTCTACTTCACTCCATATACCTTATGCTTCAGAAAAAATTAACTGTTCTCTTTCCCCCTGAACATAACCAACTCAGTGGATTATTCTCTCCCTCACCATCTTTCCCTGCTAAATTTCTAAGCATCCTTTAAATCTCAATACAAATGCTGCCTCCTCTATGAAGCTTTCACTGGTCCTCACTCAGTAATACTGCCTTACCTCTTGGACTTTAAAATTAAAGTTTAGTTTGTAACTTTCTAAGGCATTTATCTTAAATATTGGTTATTTTAACTATATGTGGTGTTGTCTCACGTCCTCACTGTTCTACAAACTACTTGAGGGCAAGGTCTATCTCTTATCTAAATTTTTCCTACTAATACCTAAGATAGTGCTTTGAATCCAGTAGATACTTAATATATTGATTTTTCTTATTGTGATAAGTTCACATAAATCAAATTATAGGCAAATAAAGACAAAACTCATAAATTGATCTATGACCTTAAAAGAATTAAGAACCTAACAACCAGCCTTATCAGGCAGTAGGAAAATAACTCAAAATCCATAGTATCCGGACCCCTTTTCTCACCATTTCTCATACTTTAATACATCATCTTGATTTGTTGAAACTAAAAGCAAAAAAACTTACATACTTACATTTCCAAAGCTTACACTGTACAACATAACTGGAAATATCTGGTTTTCAACTATAAACTTGTGGAAGTTGGGTGCAGTAGTTCACTCACTGCTGCTGTAAACAACATGTGTAAGTCATTTTTCTCCCTCTTAAAGAAAAAGCCAGCAGCTGCTTGCTAATTTTTTTATTGTGTTATACATTGCCAACTTACATATATCATCTTTGTTTGGAGCTTTTTAGGAGTTGCAATGCTCCCAAGAAGTTCAGAAATACATTAGCCTGTGGCTTAATAAAGCACAAACTGATCTGAAGGTTGTGTTGTAAATTTCCAGCTTTCAAATAAACTATTTCTCTAAAACCTAAAAAATAAATTTCCAATATTATGTAAGGAAAACTTTGAAAATTATATCTTACAGGCTGACAACAAATAAGTACAACTGTCAGAAGTATGTGACTTCCTAGATATGTGGCCCACAGCATCAATTACCTCTTTCCGCCAGAGTTTCCCCTTCCCCCCACCCCAAACAGGAACATGCTTCTCTTTAAATACATTGGTGTGATATTTATGAAATCTTATAAATAGTTTTGGCAAGTGGAAGACCTTTTAAATGACATATAAGGTGAAAAAAATCTTATTACCTTTGAAAAACACAATTCAAAAGTTTTTAATCTGATTTTAGCATTTTGAAATAATTCTGATTACTGCTCTCCAAGCCACAAGCTTTTTTTTCTATTCATTTGGCAACTGTTTTGACAATCTTTTCTCCAAATAGATGGCATTTCCCTGTTCAAAAAAGAAAAGTGGAGAGATTTTGCCATGGGAAAAAAAGTTAATTTTTTCAAACAGTTGGTTGCAACAAAACCATTCTCTCCCTTTTTGGACCAAATTTTTTTTATCCATTATAGAAGCAAGCAGAAATCAAGCAGTCAAATGGTGCATTATCATGTTTTGATTGTTTTAAATTGTGGCTGGTTAAATTTTAAATTGTAGTATAGTGGTTAAACAATTATGAATGTTGTGAAAAACTGCGGCTTTTAAGTCAGAATTCAACCACAAACTTCCACTAGGCTTAAATACAAGAAAGTAGTGAAATCACTTTTAGGCCCAGCAATGTTTAAGTACTAACATTAAAACGGTATCCCTTCTGATAAAATAATATATGGCTTACTTCTAAAACAATATACACTGGCATCGTGCCAGACACACAGTGAGAGCTTAACATTTTTTTTCATTCTTTTTATTCATTCACTCACTCATTCATTCATTCATTCAACATTAAGAGTTTTCAGAAGCATGAGATGTCAGAAAAGCATGACGCTGCCACTTAAAAATATTTAACCTGATAATAACCACTAACAATGGGAAGTTAGTTGCAATAACACACATCTAAATCAGTATAATTTTAAAGACAATTATCATTCAAATGATAATTATGTAAAACTGCACTCTTTATTATGGTAGCTAAGTAGTCACTGCATAACTACATAACTACTTTTACACTTATTTTAAGTCACAGGAAAGAAAAAAACCTAAAACAACTTGGGCTAGAGAAGGAATAACCCAAAACGTTATCATTAGTCATTCTGACATCCATCACACATCTCTTTTGTGATACAAAAGAATGAGAAAACACTTCTGCATACTCCCCATCTTCCTCCCTCCAAAATAAAAATTTATATGTCCTAAGTTTTCTTTAAACATTTAGGAAATGTTTTTTTTCTGTTATTCCAAAGAAATGGTGCTTCAACACTAGTAGGAAACATTTTCATTGACTCAAAGTATCATCACAAGGTGCATTTAAGAAACAAAACTGGAAAGAAGAGATTTACACTACTGTGAGACTTCAAAAATAAAAAAAAAAAGTTTAAATAAGTTTTAAACCTATTGCTTCTTTGGTATATTCAAGACATGTAATGAATTTCCAAAAGGCAAATTTCAAAAACTATAAGAACTCTTTCGTTATTATTCATAATCTTTAAGATGTTTTCAGGCTAGAAAAGAAATATGAGTGTTGAATGGAAAAGTACTTTAACTGAATAAGTTTCAATTTTCACAAAATTGATTTCAACTTCTAAAGTATCCCAAAAAAAACCCTGAATAAATTTTACACAAAAAGTGGAGTTATATTCAGTCCACTGAAAAAATTTAAGTTGAACAACTGTATCTTTTAATCTTCATTTAAATAAATAATTTTTTAAAAAAGCTTGTATTTATTGTTTTGGAAGATTCTATACAATCTTGTACTTTAAATATGTTCTATAACAGTAAAAATTTCATGGGGTAACAATGGAAAACAGTAATAGAATAGTGTGACAGTTCTAACATAGAACTTGAATGACAACTTCCATAGACTAAACAAGGAATGATAATAAAACAAGTTAAATGATATCTGAATATGAGACAGCATTGCCCTAGGTTACTTAATTTTGCAGAAAGGCAATTTCTACCTATCCACATATAATTAAAAATCTTCCAGTCTGTCTCACAGAGTATAAAGTATACAGTCAATTATAGCAAAATTTACAAATAACTGGTTTCAGTTTTGGCATTAACCGTCTAGACCTATTTACATATTTGGATAAGTATCTTTTAACTTTTCATTTCTATACAGATGTTTACATTTTAAATCCACATGGAAATATACAAAAATGGCAAGAAATGCGTTTTTAAATGTACATCTTCAACTACTAATACAAATATTAACATCCTGATACAATCAATTAAATTCCAGGTTGGCATTATTTCTTTGTGAAGGTTTTATATAAAATTAAACAAATACTCTTTCTCTAGTTTCAAACTCTTAGTGCTGGTGGTCTAGATTGTGTCACAGTCAAAAACAACCATCAGGAAAACTTGACTTTCTTAGATTAGTGTGTCTCACAAAAAACCCTTGAATCAGAAAAAAAATGATATCTTAACACTAAATGTACTGTTACATAATTAACTTGTATACAATTACTAAACTACATTACTTCATCTATTTGTTAACTACAATTATAACAGAATTAGACATGACACCAATTGCCTCATTTAAAAAAAGCTAATGATTACAAGCCAGTAAAAAACAAAAATAGGGAATTTCTAATTTGGACAGACTCCTTAGAATTTCAATTTAAAATGGTTTCTTTTTGCATACCAGATATTAGTAATAGGCCACCCTTTGGAAATATTAACTCTCAGAATCAAGCAGCACATTCCATTTTGGCATGGTTTAACTCTGTCATAATTTAAGAAAGGAAAAAAATCCTCAAATCTCTTCTTAGGTCTGCCCACATTAAGTGCTCTAGAGTGGTTTAGAACATGCTTTGATTCTGATTTCTTCACTACACAGAGAAGTCTAGAATTAGTCTACAAATTCCTGTACTTCGGCTACTAACAATTTTTTTCCCCTAAGAACCAAGACAAACCAAATTTCTATCAACTAAAAATGAGCTTGCAGAATCAATAAGCAAAAAAGCAAAAGCAACAAAAAATACTGAGCAATGGGCACTTGATTTGGGACATATACAATTCCCAAAAGCATTCATTACTTCATAATCAAATTTAGAGAAATAAGTAAAAAATTCAAACAAATATATGACTTTTTTCTAAAGGCCTCTTGTGGTAAGGTTATTTACAAATAGTGTTTATGACTTCTTTAAAGTGCTATATCTTAACTCAGCTTTCAGCATCATCTATTGCTTTAAGAGATCTTTGAGCACAGCACCAGCACTGTTATCAGGTAACACTGGCAGAGGTGTAAATGTAGGTAAAGCATCTGAAATGGGCTTCATAAGCAAGTGCCCGGCTCCACCAGCTCCAAGCACAGCTGGGGTAATCAGAGGTACAGCTGCAGAACGTGGTGCCAAGAATGGATTTACATCTGGCCTTCTACTGGTTCCAGATCCTTTTGTATCTAAGATATAAAAATACAATTTACTTAGCATCATATTCTTAATAAAAATCATTTCATGCTAGCATAAGCTTATTCTCTAAATGTAATAAAATGACAAAATTTGACACATAATTTACAGTAACATACATGATTAATGCACATGAATTCTCAATCTATTTTTAAAAGGAAGAAGAGCTAGACACTAATAAACTTTTAAATTCAATATCCATATAAATTTTAACCAGTGTGATATTCAGCACATTTTTAATGCTCTAACTGTTCAAAAGAATACCTGCTTCTTGACTATACAAATGGAGATGCATACATTTGAGAGGTAACTAAAAGTTCCACAGTACTTACGCAGATATTTTAAAATAAGGACTGAATGAACATACCAAAGGGAAATATGTATGGTTTATAATATTCATTACTATTATTATTTATTATTATAATATTATCCTCCAAGGAAAGGGAGGGTACACTCAAATTCTTTATTGTGGTAGGGAAGTGATGTGAGTTTTTATGCCACTAGAACTCTAGGTCTGGGAAAGTCTTAACCTGGAAAAGCTTCAAGTGGTCTGCTATCCTACTTAGGTTCAGAGGGGTTAATTTACATTTAAATATCATTTAATTTCAATAATACAAAACTTGGTAATGACTAACATGTAAAAAGGCTCCAATTTTTATATTTATCTGCCACCTTCCTACTAAAAAAGATAAGATATCTGAGTTTAGATTTTTCTAAACAATAAGAAAAATACAACTCTTCAATGAATCTGTGATCCTATCAATGTAAATATTTCATCTAAGAGGAAAGATCACAAGCAATACATACATTTTCATCCTACGTAATTCTTGGTCATGTATTCCCATAAATGTTCCATAGAGGACCTACCAAATATGCTCCAGACTTTCTTCTAAGTCTTTAACATTTCATGATACAAGTGTAAGTACTTATGTTGTCCATCTGTTACCCTTTTTCATCACACATTTTCTGGTCATTCATGTTATTTCTTCCTTGCAAGTCACTGTTGATAATGTCTTACAGTCTATTTACAACCACCACATGCATTTCCATTGCCCCCTTTTTTTTATCATCACCAGCAAAAGCCCAATTTTAGGGAAAAGGAAATTCTGTTATAGTACAACCATGGAACAACCTCAAAATGCCAAATCCTGAATGACCAAGCATAAATTATTCTTAATTCAAACTGTAGCTATAGTGCAAACACCAAGGGTTTTCATTAGAGCACCATAAAACATCTGAACCATCTATACAAGAGAGAACAATTAACATTTCCCTCCCTATAAAAAGGATATTTTCAGTTAAGGTATAGAATAACCTGAGTGACCACTGAAGTAATTTTTTTTAATATCACAGAGTGAAAATTCCTCTGTCTTTTTGCTTGGATTGAGATGTGTGCCATGCAATTTTTAAAAACTAGGAAGTATGCAATAATCAGTGTCCTTATATTATTTACAACATAACACCCAGGCTTATAGAGGTTAACTTTTTTCTGGACAGGGAGAAAAAGAGGATTCCAAAAACAAATCTCTTCAATGACAACTATTTTCAGTGGTAATCAGGTCCATAGGACACTAGATCAAAACTGTGTCACCTGAAAGCATTTTATATCTATCTATCATGCCTAGATCAGTTGAGCTGGTCTGTACAATCTTTGTGGGTCTGAATCCCAGAACAGACCTAATAAGCTTTAGAGAGAAGAAAATGGCACCATTCCCTGACCAAAGCCTTCACTCCTAATTCTGGGATATACCACACACTAACCCCTTTGTTTAAATGGGAAAATCAGGTGACAGGACAGTTGAATCAACACTAATTCATCCACATGACTACAATGTCAAGTCTCAGATGGGTCCAGCACATAGTAGGTATCTAACAAACTTTTATTAAATTTAAAATACACCTTTTATTGAACATACTTTCAGACTTGGTTGCTTTATTGGTTAGCTTTGCTAAACTATGTTTTCCTCCTTTAACTCTTTGTTATTTGGGTGACTAGGTGGCACAGTGGATAGAAAGCTGGGCCTGCAATGAGGAAGAGATGAGTTAAATCTGGCCTCAGATACTAGCTAAGGGAGCTTGACTAGTCAAGTCACTTCACCTGTTTGTTTTGGTTTCCTCACTATAAAATGGCGATAATAGCACCCACCTCCCAGAACTGTTGCGATAATCAAATAAGATAAAGTGCTTAGCCTAATGTCTGACACATAGTAGGAGCTATATAAATGCTAGCTGCTATTATCATTTGTGACTATGAATGACTGAGTGAGCAGCAAAGTGGCTTCAGTGGATAGAGTGCTGAGCCTGGAGGTAGAAAGAACTGAGTTCAAATCTGGCCTCACTAGCTGTATGACTCTGGGCAAATCACTTAACCTCTGTTTGCTTTAATCCACTGGAGAAAGAAATGGCTAACCACTCCAGTATCTTTGCCAAGAAAATCCCATATACAGTATGGTCCATAGGGTCACAAAGAGTCAGACGTGACTGAACAACAGAACAACAACATCGCTAAGTGGATGAGGGGAGAAATAATAGTGATATAAAAACAAAAGTCATTAATAAAAATTTAAATAAACCCCAAAAAGCATACATTCAAGAAACATAAGTCAGTAACATTTTAGCATGCAATTGCATCATTCAAGGTAAAAACTTAATAAATACTTGTCTATTATGTGCAAGGCAGGGAGAGAAAATGTGTTTCTTTTGCAATTTCAAAAACAGTAAACAAATTTAAATGACATTCCATTTTAGTTAGCATCACTTTAAAATATAAATAATAATAAAAGTAAATATTAGTGAGGCATCAAGGCAAGCAAATACAGAAATAACCTCAGAGTCAAGAAGACTTGGGTTCAAGTCCCACCTCATATACTGCCTGTGGAACTCTGGACAATTTACTTAAACTCTCAGTGCCCCATGCAAATTCTCTAAGACTATATAAATTGCAGAAAAGGAACTGAAATGTATTAGTCTTGATCAGCAGCTCCCCACGCAGACAGAATTATATACTAAATCCAAAAACTCTCTCTATATGTATATATATATGTATGTATTATATGTATTGTGTGTATATACACACACACATATATATATATGCATATATGTATACACATATGGAGAGAGACAGAGAGAGAGAGATGTTTTTACCTGTTAAACTGCCTGATGCAGTATTAGTTGGTTTTCCCCTTTCTGGTGAATCTAAAGGTTTCATATCATGAACAGAGAGCTTTGGTGGAGGAAGACTTGGACAGGATTCTGTCTCCAGAAACTTCACAAAGAGTTCTGAAAAAGACTAAAATTTAAAAAGTGTTGTAAAATACTGCTTATTTTTAAATTGTGTAATTTTAATCAAAATCTAAATGTTTGTTTCAATGAGTAATGCTTGCTTTACAACATGAATATCACAATAGAAATTTCAAGATATAAATAAGAATATCTGAAGGTAATATTCCTAACCGATATTTCGTCATTCTTGTCCATCAGATGCACTTCACACCTTCAAAATTTTTTAATTCCTTACACTCACAGGCAACAAAAACTATGGCGACATTCTCCTCCCCTTCAATCCTCTTCCACTGCCACATTGCGTGGAGGTAACTAGCTTTTTGGAAAACGCTTAAACAAGCATGATGAATGTACAGATTAAATACTTCTTCCTTCACATGTCACAATCCTTCTGTAATTTTAGACTATCTTCCAGAACTCTTACAGCTAAAACACTAACCACTGTGAACCAGACGCCTAACGGGCGAGTTTCTTGGATCTTAGAGAGGCTGATCCACACTCAGAAGATAAAGCATGCTTTGCTGAGTCCATTCTCCAAGGCTTTCCAGCTTGGTAAGACTTGCCAAAGCTTGTGCTCTGCTGCCATAGCTTTGAAGAACCTAGGGTTGTCTCCACATCGTGATGAGGCATCAGAAAAAAACTTTGGTAGAAAAAGCAGCAAATGTTTGCAATGACCCTATCGAGTTGTATGAAAGTCTCACTTTACAGATGATGAAACTGAAGCATATGACTTGTTCAAGGTCACATAACCACTAAGTGGTATCCATGGACTTTAACACAAGTCTTTTAACTCCACAGAATCAAAAAGTGGAAGGGGGCTTGAGAAGTCACCTACTCCATTATTCTTTGCAATGCATTAGCCTACCTTTCTACGAGCATTATATGACAAAGCAATGAGAATAGTTGTCATTTTACTACCCATATGTAGAAAGAATAAAGAAGTTCTTACACTATTGAACATTGATTGCTGATTTGGTCTCAGAGGTGTGCTAGGTACACTTTTTGATCCTCCTCCACCAAGCCATCCTGCCATCCATCTAGTGACACCACGCTGATCTTCATTCAACAACTAGAAGATTAATTTTAAGACATTACTAATCACCATAATATCAGGTCACAAAAATAAGAATTTGTTATATCTGATTTGAAATTATAGTAAATGCTTTATCCCAACCTGACTTCTGGTAAATATTAATTGGTAAAAGCTAGATTTATAACCAAATATAATCCAAACAATCCCTCCCCTCTTCCCACAGATTCATTTCTATATAGTTTTAATTGTGTCTCACAATGACAACTGTGTCATTCTAAAATATGAGGTGACTTCTGAAAGCTGTCGCTTAGGTTCCATGATGCTGCAATTCTGTGGTTTCTCTCATTTCCATATCCATCCTGTTTCCTCTTCCTCCTCTCACCTTCTAACACAAAGAGGCCTCAAAGTTTTAACCTTGGACTGCTTCATTTTATATTCTCTCCTTCCCATGATCATCATGCATTCCCATAGTTTCAATTCAATATTTATCAGCTCTTTGAAGATTAACTCCAAAACTGATATTGGAACTTTTCAAAGACCTAATTATATTTCTAGTTGTTTCTGAAAATATCCACCTGGATTAAGGTTGTATTTCGTGCCAAGTATAAAACCAGACAAAACTGAAGTCCTCATTTTCCCCTCAAGTCTATTTTTTATGAGAAGAAACTTTCCTTACTCTTTTGCTGAGGTAGGGAGTCCATAAAGTATGGAATATTACCTATGATGTCAGGGTTTGTTTCTGATGTATTAGTTAGTTTTATTGATTTATTTTTTCTCCTTACTCTTTTTCTTTTGTTTTTGCTTTTTTCCTTTATAAATTCTTTATTATAGCGGATGCCTCTCTAAGAAAGAAGAAAATAAAAACAAGAACTAATAAAATTTTATTTTCTGAAAAGTCTATCTCTAGGGATGGGACCATCATCCTCAGACACACAGGCTTTTAAAAACTTGAATTTTTTAAGATGCTCCCCTTTACCACATGACTTTTACTTCTGCAATATCATACAGATTTAGAGTTGGAAAAGGACCTTATAGGTCATCTAGTTTAACCCTTTCATTTTGCAGTTGAGAAAATTGAGCTCCTGAGAAGTTAAATGATTTATCTGCCCAAGGTCACATTGGTAGTAAATGGCAGAATCTATATTTGGACCTAGGTTCTATGATTACAAATCCAATCTGCTTTCTACTGTGCATATTTCTCACATCTACTGACTTCTTCCTACTCCTACTGTAATCATCTAAATTCAAAACTCATAAACTATTTTCTAGTCTTCCTGCCTTTAATCTCTCCCCTCTACAATAAATCATTCAAAGTAATTCAACTCAACAAAAATTCATCAAATGCCTACTGTGGACCATGCTACACTAAGCTCTAGGGAAGCTACAATTCTAGAGTACTTTAATGTCAAAGTCCTAGTCCTCACGCATGAGGTCTGAAATGGAGACATAACAAATAACTATAATAAATAATATATGATAAATTCACTGAGTACAAAACAAAGTGCTATATTAGATCTCAGGGGGAAAATGGGTACTACTGGGGAAATCAGAAAAGAATACACTGAAGGAGTAGCATCTGAATTAGGCACTAAAAGATGAACAGGAAAAGAGTATAGTTCAAGTGTAGGCAACACAGTAAACTAGTAACATTGAGGTGGAGGGAGTAGTTTGCTACAAGGCAGTGTATAAGGAAGGAAGTAATATGAATTAAAGCTAGAAAGACTAAAGGGGTGCCAGACTATGGAAATCTCAGAATGAGGAAAAAAAGGAGTATAACTTTCACTCAGGTAGGTAGTAGAGAAATTTCTAAACAGAAAAATTATATGGCCAGACCTCCATAATACATAATTTCACAGAACAAATCCCTTTAATAAAAAATATTGGACTCAGTCAAAAGGCCGCACCTAAGGACCTAAAAGGCCACATGTGGCCTTCGCAGGTTCGCCACCCCTGATCTGATGACATCTGAAAGTAATAAGGAAAATAGGTGAGTTGTGGTTTTGTGTGTGCTTGTTTTTGGAGAGGGAGAAGAAAAGAACCAAAAAAGCAAATTTCCATCTTAGAACACAACAAGATGTTTATATGAAGTTGTAAATCTCTATTACCATACCACTTGCTTTTTAGAACATAATAAATCTTTACATTACTTTCAAACTGTCTTGCTTGTCTGTTCCTTCTGAACTTTGTTTTGTTCTTTTCTCTATATCCTTAAAAATTTTTAAATAGGCTTTTTTCATCTTTTCTGCATCACCATTGTTTTGACTTTGGAGAACTAGATTTTAGCTATGACGTTCTTGGGACTTTTCCTTTTCAGGTTGCTTTCTGGAAGTAATCAGTGGTTCTTTCCATCTTTACTTTGCCCTCTGGTTCTAATAGTTTTCGTTTATTATTTTTTTAAATACAATGTAGTAGCCAGGCTTTTTTTAATACCAGAGAATTTTAGAGAATCCAATTTAAATCCTCTTTCCCTGAATATCTTTTCCAGGTCAGTTGTTTTTATTATACAAAATATCTTACATTTTTGTCTATTTTGTTGATCTTTATTTTGTTCTAACATATCTTGTCTCATGGAGTCAGTGATTTCTCTTTGGTGTATTCTAGTTTTTAGGAAGTCCATTTCTTTGTTAACTTAGATAACTTATCACTTTCTATTCTAAGCTATGTATTTTCCTTTGAATTCTTTCCTCTATAATTTTTATTTCATTTTTTATTTATTTCTTCATTTCACTTAGTCCTAATGAAAAATCAACTCTGCAGCTGTTACAGAATTAACTCTTTCCAGGAGTTCTATATATATGCAACAACTTTTTTTTAACTCTTGCTGTTTGATTTTTAAAATTTACATTTATTGTTTTAAAATTTTGAGTTCCAAATTTTCTTCCTCACTCCTTCCCTGTAACCCTCCTTGAGAAATCAAGGAATTTAATGTTATACATGTGGGATTATGCAAATCATATTTCCATATTAGTTATGTTATTTTAAAAAAAAACCCACAGACAAAAAAAAACCCAAGAAAAATAAAGTTAAAAAAAAAAGTATGAGCACCAACCTTGCAGTTAGAAGGACCCAAGTTCAAATCTGGTCCCAGACCAGACACTTGACACTTACTAGCTATGTGACCCAGGGCAAGTCACTTAACCACAATTGCCAAGCCAAAAACAAACAAAAGAACAAAAAAAAAGTATGCTTCAATCTATATTCAGACTCTATTAGTTAAATCTCTGCAGGTTAATAGCATTTTTCACTATAAGTCCTCCGAAATTAGATCACTGTGCTGCTGAGAAGAGCACAATCAATCATCATAAAATACTGCTGTTATTGTGTACAATGTTCTCCTGCTTCTGCTCACTTCATTTTGCATCATTTCACCTAAGCCTTTCCAGTGTTTCTGAAAGCATCCTGCTAATCATTTCTTATAGCATAACAGTATTCCATCACAATCATATATCACAACTTGTATATCTATCCCCTATTGATGGGCATCCCATCAATTTCCAATTCTTTGCCATCACAAAAAGAACTGCTATAAATATTTTTGATCATATAGGTCCTTTTCCTTTTGTCTTTTTTTAAAAATCTCTTTGGAATACAGACCTACCTTTGCTGGGTCAAAGGGTAAGCATAATTTTATAGCCCTTTGGGCATAGTCTCAAATTGCTCTCCAAAATGGTTAGACCAGTTCACAACTCCACCAACCATGTGTTACTGTCCCAATTTTCCTACATCCCCTCCAATATTTGTCATTTTCCATTTCTGTCATGTTAGCCAATAGGATAGGTGTGTGGTAGCACCTCAGAGTTGTTTTAATTTGCATTTTTCTAAGCAATGGTGATTTAGGGCATTTTTTATATGACTATAAATAGCTTTGATTTCTTCATCTGAAAACTGCCTGTTCATATTCTTTGATCATTTATCAATTGGGATGACTCTTATTTTTATATATTTGAGAAAAGAGGACTTTGTCAGAGAAACTTACTATAAACATTTTTCCTAGTTTTCTACTTTCCTCCTAATGTTGGCTGCACTGGTTACGTTTGTACAAAAATTATTTAATTTAATGTAATCAAAATTACCTATTTATATCCTATAATGATCTCTATCTCTTGTTTGGTCATAAATTCTTCCCTTATACACAGATCTGACAGTTAAACTATTCCATGATCCCTTAATTTGCTTATGGTATAATTTTTTATGTCTAAACCATGTAATCCACTTGGTTATCTGCTTCCATTTTATGGGTGAGTTCATCCCATTCACATTCACAGTTATGATTACTAATAGTATATTTCTCTCTCTCTCTCTCTCTCTCTCTCTCTCTCTCTCTCTCTCTCTCTCTCTCTCTCTCTCTCTCTCTCTCTCTCTCTCTTCCTCTCCCACCCTCTCTCTCCCACCTTCTCAAAAGTGTTTTACTTCTCAGATCTTTTCGTGCTGGCCAAGAATTGGAAACTGAGGGGATGCCCATCAATTGGGGAATGGCTGAACAAGCTACAATATGTTGTAACAGAATATTACTGTGCTATAAGAAATGACAAGCAGTGTTTTCAGAAAAACCTGGAAAGGGTTACAGGAACTGATTCAAATTGAAAAGAACCAGGAGAACAGTGTACACAGTAACAGCGCCATTTTATGATGATCAACTATGAATGACTTAGTAATATGCTGTCAGCAATACAATGGTCTAAGACAAGACAATTCTAAAGGACTCATGTTGAAAAATACTATCTGCCTCCAAACTTAGAACTGATGTTGTCGAAATACAAACCAAAGCATACTGTTTCTCATTTTCCTTTTTTTTTGTTATAGTTTCCTTGCACAACATGACTAATATGGAAAGGTTTTATGTACATGTATAACCTATATCAGATTGCTTACTGTCTCAGAGAGGGAGGAGGGGAAGAAAAGCAGGAGGGAGGAAGGGATAGAATTTAGAATTCAAAACTAAAGAAAAAGATTATTAAAAATTGTTTTTATAAAATGTTCTAAATCACTATTGATTAGAGAAATGCAAATCAAAACAACTCTGAGGTACCACATTACACCTATCAGATTGGCCAACATGACAAAATGGGAAAATGATAACTACTGGAGAAGATGTGGGAAAACTGGAACACTAATGCATTGTTGGTGGAGTTGTGAACTGATCCAACCATTCTGGAGAGCAATTTGGAACTATACACAAAGGGCTATAAAACTGTGCATAGCCTCTGACCCAGCAATACCGATTCTAGGTCTATATGACAAAGAGATCTACAAATGGGAAAAGGACCCACATGTACAAAAATATTTATTGCAGCTCTTTTTATGGTGGCAAAGAATTGGAAATTGAGGGGATGCCTATCAACTGGGGAATGGCTGAACAAGTTATGGTATATGAATGTAATGGAATACTATTGTGTTATAAGAAATGATGAGCAAGCAGACTTCAGAAAAACCTGGGAACACTTGAATGAACTGATGCTGAGTGAAGTGAGCAGACCCAGGAGAACACTGTAAACAATAACAGCCACAATGTGCAAGGACTAACTTTGATAGACTTATCTCTTCTTAATGATGCAAGCATCCAAGACAACTCCAAAGGACACATGATGGAAAATGCTGTCCACATCCAGAAAAAGAACTATGGAGTCTGAATGCAGATTGAAGCATATTATCTTCTGTCTCTTTTTTCTTTTTTTTTGTTTTTTTTTCTTTCTCATGGTTTCTCCCACTCTCATTTCTTTTCCCAACTTTCTATCTCTCTTATTTGATTATTAAAATCCTTTTTTGAGCTCTTCCAGAAATTGGGGGGGGGGGGCAGGAGACCAATTCACATTTTTCTTTGAGGCTTTGAATGTACTCGTTTTGACATTATTGTCTTCTGAGTTTGTATTTTGATCTTCCCTGTCACCACAATAACATTCAATGGTCAGGTTCTTTTCCTGTTGTTTACTCATTTCTCTAACCCATTTCTTGACTTTTAACTTTATGTTAAAGTTGGGCTCTACTCCCAGAATGGAGGGGCACTGTCCCAAGCTTCAGGTTTTTTGTGCTGTTGTTTGTAGAGCTAGTTCTAGGAGGGTCTGTAAGTTTTCAGTTATTCTAAGGTGGTATGATCTAAAAAGAGGTGTGGTCACTGCTCTCCTTGTCACTGCTCTGTTCTGTAAGTGACCACAAGTACTCTTTTCTGCCCTGGAAGTGGCCAGGGTCCCTGTTCCTGCTAGTGCTCCTCCTCAGCCTAAGACTATGATGACCCATAACCACATACGGGCAATGTAACAGAGTCGTACTCCTGGTGCCAACAAAGGATCCTCTATAATCTCCTTCTGACCAGTTTTCTGACCCCGTTACCACATGTGGGCTAAGAGCTCTAGAAGCTGCCACTGTAGATTCAGTTTCCCTACCCCCCACCCCCAGCCTGCTGATGGTTTACCAGGGCATGGCCTGTATTTCACTATGCTCCACTTTCACTCCAGTGAGACACACCTTTCCTGCTGACCTTTTAAGTTGTCTTGGGCTGAAAATTGTTTCACGTGTCCTTTGGTTTGTTTTGCTGTTTCACAATTTGTTTTGAGGCATTATTTAAAGTTGTTTGGAGGGGATTTGGGGAGAGGATCAGGCAAGTCCCTGCCTTTACTCTGCCATTTTGGCTGTGCCTCTCTCCAACAACTTTTGATACTTCACTTTTTTTGTTTGTTTTGTTTTGGTTTTTAGCTCATCTTTCCATCTTTACTGGAAAGACATTTTTATTTTTTCACCTTTCTAGAAGTTCAGTTCTTGAACTAGGGCTTTATGCCCAGTTCTAAGCTTTTTCCCTGATGCACTTTTGGGTGGACTGATCAGCCCCACTTAGTCTAGCTGACCTACTCCTCCGAAGTTTAGGCAACCCCTTCCTTCCCTGCCTCCTGCCCCAATCTTGAGATTCACAGCATTCTTCAGGGCCTTCTCTATAATTTCAGGACAGAGTATTAGGAACCTCAGAGCCCCTGGACCTGGGCTGTTTTGGTCAGACTGCAATGGCAACATGCTGGTTATTGCCCCCTGCTGTTCCCTGGTGCTTTCAGCGCCTCCACCTTACAACTCCTCATGCTTTCTACTTTTGCTGCTCCAAGACAAAAAAGTCCTGCTGGCTACATATATGCCATCTCTGTCCATGCTGAGAGGCTACCTTGCACTGACACTGACATTGCTGGTGCCCCTTTTCCTACTATCTCTGGGCTTCTGGCTGACTCACAGAGTTCTGGAATGAATAATAAGCCTTTTACTGTAGTTCTCATTGAATTTCTTTATAATTATTCAGCTTAGTACACACTTTACCAGAGTCAGTATTTATGGGAGCTGGACCAACTGCCTCTCATTCATGTTGCAATCTTGGCTGGAAATAGAAGAGAATGAGTTGGAAAGGGGGAAAAGCAGAGAAAAGATACTTATTAGGACAGTAATGAAAGTCCAGGTGGATGGCATGAACCCTAAAGCTGGATTATTGCAGGAAGAATAGAAAGGAAGGGCAACATACTAGATATTGCAGAGAAAGAATCAAGATTTGGTAACTGATTGGAAAAGCAGAAGTATGAGTCAGTCTCAAACAACACTCAAGTTTCAAATATTAAAGACCAGAAAAATGGTAGGACAGCTAATAGAAATAATAAAGTAAGAAGGAAGATCAAGGTTAATGGGAAAGATAATAAGCTTAGTTTGAGGTAAAACTGAAACATTGAGGTAAAAATTTCTTATAGACAGTCAAAGATGTGGGTCAAGTGCTCAGGACTGAGATCAGGACTGAAGAGGAAGCTCTTGAAAGCACTTTCATCTACACAGCGGTGGTAATTAAAAGCTACAGGATAAAGGAGACTGTCAAGTGAAAAAGTTCAAAAAGGAAAAGGGAAAGAGTAAAAAGTAAACTCTGAAAACAGCCAACTTAGGGCAGTGGGCAGCCAACAAAGCAAACATAAAAAAGTGAAGTTAGTGAGGCAAGAAACTCGGATGAATATAGGTTTTTTGAAGGCAAAGGAGAAAGTCCCCAGGGGAAGAGGTGATGATCAAACACTATAGAGAGGTAATACAGGATGAAGAATAAGGGAAAAAGCCATGAATTAGGAAGCAATTTATGACCTTTGAGAGAACAATTTCAGTAGAATAGATGCTAAAACCAAATTGTAAAGAGTCAAGGAGACAATGTTAAGTAAGAGAGTAGTAGCACCAGGTATAGATAACATCTTCAAGGAATCTGACAGTAAAAGAGACAAAAAAGAATAGCAAATGTACAGGACTGAAAAATCAAGAGGGTTTTTTTGTTGTTTTGTTTTTACAAGGACATTTAAGAGGTAATCATGTTATTAGGTAGATGGAAAGAGCCAGTGAAGATTCTTAAAAGAGACTGATGCTATAAGGTCCCAGAACAGCAATTATTCCATAGGACTAAGGGCACAAGTAAAGAGACTAGCTTTAGTGAAATGACTAGGCATTCCTCAGTGGGTGAAAATACTGAGAGGAGGTGAGTTGAAGGAATTTGGGGGGAAAGATTTCATTATCTCCACTGAACTGAGAGTCTGAATCATTTATTATAAGAAGAAAAATTCAGATTATTCACTGTGGGAAATTTTAAGAAATAAGTAGAGAAGGAAGATTCTGAGGGGTTAACTGGTGCTAAACACCTAAGATTTGTAGTGCTGCAAATGTAGACTGCAGTCTACTAATTTTTCTAACGCAGCACTAACTGATTATATCATTCCTCTACTCAGAAAGCTTCAGGGGCTTTGGTCTATGATTCTACCTTTTACTCTCATTTCATATTATCTACCTTCACATATTCTAATATTTAAGTCAAATTGTTCCCCCATCCCCCAACTCTGTCATTATTCTCTTTTATTCTGCTATCTCCTGGTGCCTTGTTAATACAATCTCACTAGGCTAGAATTAACTCTGCCTACTACCTTCCTCCCCACCACCAATTCCAGTCTTCATTTTTAGCCTGTTCAAAATCTCAGTCTGATGCAGTATCCTCCAGAAACCTTTACTGATTCTTCCCCTTGCCACCCAACCACACCAGTTGTAAGCAATCACTTCTTCCTCAAAGCATATTGTTTAGTTCCCTTCTCTTCACTTTTCACATTGTCATATATGACTCTATCAGTATATATTTGTGTATCCTTTAGTAGACTGTAAGCTCTAAAAGACAGGAACTATCCATTTCATCTTTGCATTTCCATAGAGCTTTATACAAAGGAAGCATTTAATATGTTTGCTGAATTAAATTAACTTCAGACTACATGAATGAATCTTCTGTAGAAAAGAATCATGGGGGCAGTTAGGTGGCGCAGTGGATAGAGCATGGCTCTGAGGTCAGGGCAACCTGAATTCAAATCTGGCCTCAGACACTAGGTGTGTGACCCTGGGCAAGTCACTTAACCCCAATTGCCTCACTATCCCTCCCCCCAAAAAATCCTATCATTTCACATTGATCTAAGTAAAAATATTCTTCCCACTTATATTTAACAAGAAACAAAATTCTAAATAAGCAACACTTTCAGTTTTAAGCTCATTAAGACTAGATTTTATTTTTATTATTACCTGTTCCATTTCCTCTTTTTTAATTCCCAGGATGCTTCCCATTAATCTTAACACTTCGTGACGTTTATTCTTTGGTGTATGGAAATGTCCAACAAAGAGGTTTCTCATTAAAACCCTAAAAGACAAAAAAAAGTTAATCTAGATCAACTGCTATGTAAATACTAATTCCAAAACAAACATCACTAAATGTATTCTTCCAAGCACCAAATATTCTTAGCTACTCTCCCATTTTCTCATCCTAGTAAATTTAATTAAGTAAAAAAACTCAAATCCCACATCCCCCTATAGATAATAACTTATTAAATGTTAGACAGCCATGTTTTAAAGTGAAAAAACCAGCTCTAAATTAATTTGCAATGTATATGCTGGTTTTTGCTTATTATTTCCCATAACATAAACATCTCAAATTTCCTTAAGAAAAACAGGGAACTCTAGGCCCTTCAATTATTACCTTGTTTATATATCCACAATTATTACTGAGTAACAGTAAATACTGAATGATTCTCTCAAATACGTGAATAATAGCAGTTAAAATCTATGGTTCACAAAAATGTTTTCTTCTCAATGACCTGTTATACAGAGTACAAATTCTAGGCAGATGAAGAACCTGACATAGAGTAGTTAAGTGACGTGTCAAAAATAAACATAAAAAATAATAAAAATAACTAACTTTATATAGTGGCTTTAAGGATTGCAAAGCACTTTCCATATATGATATGTTATTTCCATATATTATCTCAATTGATCCTCAAAACCACTTTGCAGGATAGGTGCAATTAACATCCAGATTTAACAGATGAGGAAATTGAGGTTTCTTCAGGATAAGTGACTTATCAATGATCACTCACCACTAAGTGTGAGAGACAGGATTCAAATCCATGTTCTCCTATCTCTAAAGTCAGAACTCTTGCCAATATACCAAAGGCCCTCTTTAATCACATCAAGATTTGAATTCAAATCATTTGACTCCAAGTTCCACTATATCAGCCTGACTATAATGCCCCTGAACCAGTGAGTCTGAGTAAGGTGAAACAAGTGCTTTTTTCAACAATATTTTAAGATCTGCAAAGTGCTTTCCTCACAATGATTCCATTTTCACAAAGAAAACCTGAAGGCTAAAAATATGAACAGAATTTTTCTATTTTGCTTTGAATTTCTAATAACATTTTAATGCAATAATAAAGTTTCCCAAAACATTTTAGGGTGAAAAAATATTGCAAAAGAGGAAATAATGAAGTATCTATGCTATTAAATTATTATATAATTAAATAACTATATAATATTTACATCATAAAGAAAACACAAATTAAATGAAAATGTTGAATAAATTACATGAAACAATATTAATACTTATCTGCATATGGCAATTTTTTAAACTTTAAAAATCACTTGTTGAATAAAAACAAATCTCAACATAACGTGAAATACAACAACAAATAGTAAAACCCCCTTACTTGTCCACTTTTCCTTCTGTGCTATTTATCAGGTTCATCAATTTGTTCTGTACATCATCTAACATTTCCTGACGGAGAACACCTAAAGAATTTTTAAAATATAATAAATATATCACTGTCATTTTGTAACAAACAGTACATTAAAAATAATCAAATACAATAAAATTTATACAAATTTTACTTTGAATCTTAACATTTATTGTATATGATTGTGTTTAGCTCAACTTTTCCCCTTGTATTGGAAGAATTTGGAGAGAATTTGAAATGAAATCAATAAATCTATACAGTAGCTCCAAATTATTTAATTCATGTCAGGATGAAATGATTAAGGCAGTAAGGTATACGAAAATGTTCAATAGTACATTTTAGGTAATGTTTTTCATCTTCTTTGGAAGCTCAACTAAGCAAAGAAGAGAGTTTTCTCATTTCTTTGCTGCATTACAAAGTCTGGCAAACACTTTTAAGCGTATTAGAAATATCAGTGGCAGTCCCAGAGCCCTTTGGTAAGTGCTGGGAAATGGAAAGGATTCTTTGTTTTACTTTATTCCATTTTCCCGGCTAGACCTTGCTCTTAGTAGGCTGTCTAGGAAGGCTGTCTAGTGGAACTAAGAACATGGCCCAGGATACAGCTGGTAGGACAAGGCACCCTGGTTAAAAAGGCATCACCTGAAAGTCAGGATGTTTGCTCTAATATAACGAAACTGTAATAGCTTGCCACTGGATTAAAACAAACTTCATTTTTTATTTTTAAAAAAGAAATTCTTACTATATAAGGGAAACCTACAAAACTTTGAAGATACAGATGGAATTATCATGGATATTTCCTAGAATTACTTTCCATAAAGCCAGCTATATACTAAAGGGCCAAAGAGACTTTTGTATTAAGAATGTCTCATAGCATCAAATTCCTTGTTTAAACCAGTAACTTAATAAACTAAAAATGTCAGCTGAAAAAAGTACTTAATCAGTCCAAGTTGGGATAGGAAGTTATCTCTTTTCAGTACAACAAAGAACAAGATAAAAATCTCAAATATGATGTACAGATGGTCTTTCAAAATAAGAAATACCCCCATATCCCACAGAACTAAGGTGACCCACCATTCTTCTTTTGTATTTATGCTATATTTCCTATTAATTTTCATAGAATCACAGAATGGCAGGATTTTAAGTGTCCTCAGAGATCAACTACTCCAACCCCTTATCTAACACAAATTCCACCTACAATATTCAAGTAGCCATTAAGCCCTTTGCTTAAGGATTCTAGAGTGAAAAGGAACCCCCTACCTCCTGGGGAAGTCAATGTTTTATATAGCTCTAATTGTTAGGAAAATTTTCCTTACTACAACTGACCTCTCTACAACATTCACTTTTTAAATTTTTTTTTAAATGATTGTAATTATTCATTCACTTTTCATTATTAATGAGGCAAAATTCTGGTTTGAAAGAAAACAAATATAAAAGCACTAATTTCAGAATAAAACTGTATTACATATGTATTTACACACACACACACACACACACACACACATACACATACACGCCTAAGTCTGGAGAAATTCACTCCACTAGATGGCCGATCTAGAAAGATAATGGCTATTTTAGCCACAGAAAGTCATTAATGCACAAAAGCGTTTCAATGTACATTTAGGGGAAAGTGCTCATGTAAGCAGAATCAAAAATTCCTAAAGTAATAATATCCTATAACTGTATAACACTTTACTGTTTATAAAATTATCTGACATCTATTCTCCTTTGTGGAAACCTCAACCTTGAGCCCTGCTTTCCTGGCTGTCAAACCCTTTATCCTAGGCCATTTCACAAGAGGTCCCAGGCAGGCTCATTTTACTTCTGGCTTGACTTCTCTACCTCCACACCAACCACCTCACTCCTATCCAGGTATCCTTTCTGCCCCTCTCTCTTTCTAGCTCCTGTCTTCACCCATTAAAATATAAACTCCTAGAAGTAAGAATGTCTTGTTTGCTTGGATCTGTATCTCTAGCACTTAGCACAGTGCCTAGGAAAGTAATCATTTAATAAAAGCTTTCTTCCTCTATCTTCACAATAATCCCCGAAGCAGCAGATAAGTATGAATGTCCTAGAAGTACAAATATTTTCCATCTACCTCAGTTACAAAATCATAAAATTTTGGAGCTAGATATAACCTTACATGTCACTAAATCACAAAATCACAGCATCAATTAATCAGCAAATATTTACTAAATACCTAATATGTTCCAGGCATAAAGAAAAGACAAAAATAAAACTGCACTCAAGTTCCTACACTCAAGAAGCCAACATTCTACAGGATTTACATTCATACATGACTTGAAGTCCACCTATTCCAACTTGCTCATTTTATACAGAAATGGTGGATCAGACCATTAAAATAATTAGTCCAAGCTCACACAATGAACAAACAGTAGCAGAGCTAGAATGTGAACATAGTTCCTCTCATTCCAAATACAGAGCTTTCTCCAGTGCATACAAATCAGTTGCATTCACTTTTCTACCCATTTCAAGGCCCAGCTCCAGTCTTTTCTCCTTCAGCTGACCACAGAGCAAAGTGAACTCTCCCTCTTCTAAAGTTTACAGTATTTGTCTTACCATTTGACACTTCATCACAAAATGCCTGCTCATGTTATTTAATTTTTCACGTGTGTGTGTGTGTGTGTGTGTGTGATTCTTATCTCTAATAGATTTGAAAACGGTCCAAATCTTGATAAAAGAATAGCAAAATTCATTTGGAAAAATTCAAGAATATAGAGGGAAATCCTGAAAATAAGTAAAGATGAAGGGGGGAGAGAAGGAATTTTCTAACCTCAAATAATATTATACAACAGCAGTTATCAAAACCATTTGTTATTAGTTAAAAAAATAGCTAGATCAATGGAACACACTAGAAAAGGGAAAATCAGAAGCAATGGAAATTAATAACTCAGTGTTTGATAAACCAAATGGAAAAGAAATGCAAATGATAGACTACAGGTAGGTCTAGTCCTGCAAAAACCTGCTAACCCAAATTAAAATTTAAAAACTTAAAACTAACTTTAGGCCCAATTACAAGTTGGAAGGAAATGCCCATCAGTTTCCCTGTAACATTCTTCTCCTAAAGCAGTGGAGCTAGGAAGAAGAACAGTTGAGCCCTCAGTCAGCTGTACCTCCCACTTACTCCTATAATTGGCATAGAAGCCTCAGATCTATACATCATGAACACTTTCTTCAAGAAAAGAATCAGCTAAGAGCTTCAAATACCATCACAAAATTGATTGTATTTTAACATACAAGAAATGATTCATTAATGATGTAGGAGACAGTCTTGAATCAGCTATGTAAAGTCAACCCACAACAACTTGCTACAGCAAAAAATCAAAATTAGAAGCTCGAAGAAAAAAATTTTAAAAATATGTAGTACACAATCTATTCAAACAAGTTACTGATAATGAAAAAAAACAGACAAAAGGACATAGACAAAGACTATAATACTTTCATGTAGAAGCTTAACTTATAAAAATCTACTGCCATAACAAGGAGACTGAAATAAACTTAAACAGCACCTTAGCAAATTTACTTGATAGCAGAGAAATGGCAGCCAAAAGGAACACAGGTTTAGAATATAAACTCATTTGTAAAATCTTAGAGAATAAAAGGAAATAATGAATCAAATCATAAAGCACAGAGGTGGTACAAGGTAAAATTAGTTTAAAGAAAGTTTGCCAAGAGATATAACTGAAGTCATCACAAAAATATTTAAGGAGGAAAACAGATAAGAATGGGAAGAAAAAAATGGAAAAGATATGCAAAGATTTTTATAACCATCTATTTTCACCATCAAGGACAGCAGAGCCACCACACCTAGACTCTCACACTGCAATCTTAGATATGCTTATGGAAGGGGCAGAAATGAGAATAAAGAAGACACATATAGGAAAAGAAATTACAATACACCAAGTATATACATAAGAGATTTACCCTGGAGGAAATACAACTGTGAGATCATTAAGTAATGCATTCACAAGCTATCTGATGATGGTTAGATATCAAAGTCATAGGGAAAAGTTGGATGTTATATTTTTTAAAAAGGCAAACAAGAAAACATCAAAAACTACCAATCTATATGCCTACTTTCCCATAGTTTTTATGAGACTTACTTACATATGCACTGAAAACATCCTCAATAAGGGTATTAGTAGAGAAAAAAGGGTAGCTTTTACAATGTTTTACATTATAAATGGTTGTTTTGGCTGCTTGTCCACGTTTTTATATAAACATTCAGTCCTGATTTGTAACTACACATATGGATGCTAAATTAGAAATAACCACCTTGATTACTACTAGATCAAAACTAGATCATAACATTCAGCGTTTTGTCTCTCTAAATGAATGGTATCACAACATCATGCTGGGAAAACAACTTCTTGAAATTTACATGATTTACTTATTCTCATAGGATTCGGCTTACAGAGGGAATAACATATACATTCAACTGGATTTGGAAATTTGTCTTATCCTACAGGAAAATAGGGGGGAGAAGGGGACAAGAGAGCAGGGGGATGATAGAGAGGAGGGCAGATTGAGAAAGGGGGTAATCAGAAACAAATGCTGCTAAGGAGGGACAGGGTCAAAAGAAAGAATAGAATAAATGGGAGGGCACGACAGGATTAAGGGAAATAGAGTTAGTTTTTCACAACATGTCTACTATGGAAGTATTGTGCATAACTGCACATGTACAACCTATACTGAGTTGCTTGCTTTTTCAATGAGGGTGGGTGGGGAAGGAGGAAGGGAGAAAATTTGGAACCCAAAGTTTTAAAAGCATATGTTTAAAAAAAATGTTTTCACATGCAACTGGGAAATCAGAAATACAGGAAATGGGGTACAGAAGTCTATCCTGCCCTACAGGAAAATAGAAGGGGAAGGGGATAAGAGAAGGAGGGGGAAGAGATAGAAGAGAGGGCAGACTAGGCGAAGGGATATTCAGAATGCATGCCATCTTGGGGTGGGGGAGGGGCGAGATGGGGTAAAAATCTGAAACTCAATCTTGTGGAAGTAAATTTTGAAAACTAAAATTAATAAATTTATATTTAAAAAAAGAAATTTACATGATTTATATCTAATAAATATTTGATCTTAATAGCCTTGACCCTAAATAAAATATTATTACCATACTGTAACTGACTAAAAAAGGTATAAAATACAAGATCCCACTGTGCTCACTGTTTATTATGAAAAGGCTTTTGATTCAGTAGAAGAAAACACTACCTTAAGGTCTCTCTTTCAACAAGCTGTTACCTATTCATACACCAAAATTATGAAATGTCTGTTCAATGACCTTCTCCATAAACATCAGGTGAGATGTAAAACTGGGAGATGTATACTTCCAAAAGATGCTTGCCATTATAATGGAAGAGAGGATCTGTGCATAGTCCAAGTTGAAGAGGGATATTCACCCTATAGAAGGTGAAATTCTCCATATGCATATATGCTTACAGATAATATCATGCTGGTTGCATTAAGCCCAGGGACGCTAATAAAATCTCTTAGAAAAGATCTAACCTAAAAAAATCTGGGTTAATTAATCATTCCCACAAGAAAAAAAAAGTCTATTACCTAGATGAGGGCATGCAATTGGATGGACAGCTTAGAAGGCTTGTGCATCAACATATATATTCGGGACAGGAAATATAAATAGACAATAAGTTGAGCCCAGAGTTAAATAGAAGGGGAGAGTAGGCTAAATTGTCTCAAGGAAATTGCAAAGCTGAAAAGAACCAAAGGGTTTTAGTACAAAAGAATAATTACAAAGTATAAATGACCACTGAAAACGTGTCCCAAACCATTAAGGGAAGTACAAATTAAAACAATTCTGAGGTTCTACCTTACACCAGAAAATGGGCAAAAAAAGAAAAAAGGCAAGAACAGTCAATATTGGAGTAGCTTTAGGAAGACAGTCACAATGATACATTGATGGTGAAGGCATAAAGTGATCCAACCATTATGAATATCAATTTGGAATTATGTTTAAAAAAAGTTACTAAATTTTCCCTATCCTTTGGTCTAGAGATTCCACCACTGGGCGCAGACCCTAAACATGTCAAAGACAAAAATAAAGGTCAAATTATATGCCAAAATAGAAATGGCAGCACACTTTTTGGTAGAAAAAGATAAAAACAAAGTGGGTACATATTAGAAGAATGGCTAAACTATAGCATATGAAAAAATATATTATTATTGTGCAATAAGATAAATATGAGAAATTCAGAAAAATGTAAGAACAGAAGCAGAACAAAATAAGCAGAACAAAAAAAATTTACAACCGTGTAAATGAAAAAAATCATTTGAAGGAAGTCAAACTCTGAATAACTGAAAAATCAACGAAAATCCCAGAGAACAGATAATGAAACAAACATTCCCCCCTCAAGTCAGAAAGGCATGGAACTATCAGAGCAGAATATCATATACTGTGGTCACTGTGTCAAATGTTTATGGCAACTGTCAGGGATTTTTTTTTTTGTCACAAGGTAGAGTCTAATCTAGAGGAGTTGAAATAAAGGTGAGGTAAAGACAGAAAGCATCACAAAAACATTGTAAAAATCTAAATGATGAAGTTCATGATTTAAGTAAAATTAAAATTTTAAGACAGTGAAAATATCTGGGAACTTTTCCTAACCTAACACCAAAATGAAATGGTATGGTATTTAATACATCCATTTTATATATATGTAAGTAACAAAAAATGGCAACAAAATCCTAGTGACATAGTACTTTTTTCATGCATATATTCTTATTCATTCTTCCTTAATTCTAATCTGATATCTTGTTTGCAGTATAATATTTTACCTATCCATTTAGTATGTAAAGAGATGTTTCAAGGTCAAGCAGTAGTTAGAATATATTCTGAATAAGAGTCTGGAAAACACTGAGAATCTGAGGAATGGAGGTCAAAAGGGTAATGGTAATAACCAGGAAAAGTTTGAGAGAGCCAAATACCCACTTCAAAAATCCTTAAATAAAACCACTTCTCAACCACATCTTCCTCTCAATCTCTCATCAATTTTGTTTCTAGAGAAAAATCCATAATTCATTCAAACCACAGCTCAAATTTGGAACACTTACATAAAGGCAGGCAAAATATGGCTCTGTAAGCCAAATATAACATCTCTATGAGGTAATGTAACATATCAAAATGGTTCTTCTATTTTTTTTTAATTGAAGTCCAAGTTCCTTTGCTTATAAAATATTTGGTCATACAATGGCAAAGCTACAGTAAAACAAGATGGCATGATTTTATGTTTTCCAGAGAGAGAGAGAGAGTAAATGACATTGTAGTTTCACTATTAACACCAATTAGCTTTGGAATCTATTTGCAATGCTATGCAAAAAAGAAAGAATGCTCCATAAAGAAAATTTTAAATTTAAGTAACACCCCTTTGAAAAAAGGTTCAAGTCAAGATTACTTTTTTTTTGTACTTTCTCAAAGCTAATTTCTGATACAATAAATTCAGAAAAAGGAAAAAAAAATTTCAGTTAAAGACTAAGAGATGAAAAAGCTTTACACTTTCATGAGTATTTAAGTGATCATATTGTTGGAGGCAATGTATAGAAGGTAAGTGATTTTGTCCATAAACTTTCAGAAAAAGCTGACTGTTATATGCAAAAATCTTTCAAAATATTCCATTTACTACGATTAAATTTATGGATAAGATGTTTTAATAATCTGTCCAGGCCACAAGTTAATCACACATTCAGATTTACTAAATTGGGCTGTTTAAGGGTTTTTATATATCATTTTCCCCGTTGCTTAGCATAGTATGGTATATATACTAAGAGCTTAGTGAAAGTCTGTTGAATGGATATTCAAATGAATGAATAAAATAAACAGTATAAACAAAAGCATAAGAAGCATGATTAATCAAAGTCTGAAAATACCAATTCAAAATTCATTCAATAAATATTTACCTAACACCTGTTATGTACAAAGTGCTATGCTAAACACTGGGAAATAAGTTGTTTAAGAAAGACAGTCTGCCTTCTTGTATCTTATGTAGTATAACAAGGGTATAAAACATCAAGTTATTGATTATATGATCATATAAGTATATTTGAGTTAAAAAAAAATAAAGTGCTATGATGGATTTGTGAAAGAACACTACTACCAACAAAGAGGGTCATAGAAAACTTCCTAACAGAGGTAACATCTGAGTTGGGCTTTGAAGAATGCGAAGAGCTGGGGGTTCCACACCTATAATCCTTGCTTCCAGGGAGACTGAGTCTGGTGGATCTCTTGAACCCAGGAGTTCTGAGCTCCACTGGGTTAAGCCAATTGAATGTCCACACCAAGTGAGACATTAATATGGCGTGTCCTCAGGAGCCCTCCAAAGACAAGAGCCATTCTCTAATAGATTAACGGTTAAATGATGTAATAAATAGGCATTTCTCAAGGGAAGAAATCCAAGCTATCAACAGCATACAAAAATGCTCTAAATCACTAATAAGAAGATTAATAAAAATTAAAACAACTCTGAGATTCAATTTCACACTTAGATTGACAAAGATGGCTTATCAATAATGGCAAGAAAAGATAGACAACAGAATCAAGGGAAGAGGCATCTTCCAGGTGTGAAGACACTGAGCATGTTTGCATGCAAAAAGAAAAGCGCTAGTAGGGAGAAAGATATGACTAGTAGACACACGAGAGAAAAAGGATGACTACAGGGTACACAGAGAAGAATTTGCCTAGGTGAGCATAAGGGTTATCTCACACCGTGCTTAAAAAGTCTTTTTAAAATTCTACTTATATTACTGAATTATTTGCATTTCTGTATAATTACCTGAAATCCAAAATATGCTGTTAATGTACCAGTACTTCATAACCAAACTACCAGTTTTTGAGCTTACCTACAAAAATAGTCGGCTCCTAATATAACGTATCATTTTGCCTTATTTCTGTAAAACTTAAAGGGCATTTGAGATAAAAATAAACAAATGAATGAATGAATAAATAAAATTCTGCTTATATAAATTAATATCCTGGATATGTCAGTTTTACCTATTATTAAAAGAGCCAGGAAGTATTTCTACTTAAAAACAGTAAACTTGAAAGGAATATAATTCCATTTAAAAAAAAATACTCATTAAACTAGACTGATGATACATATACCATTAACATGGTAAAGTTTTACTATAATCTGTGATAAATATGGCAAAAAAGTACAGCTATATGAGAACAAAAACTTTTTTAAAAATATGAATGTAGACTGGGTGTGATGATTCACACCTACAACTGCATGTACTGGAGAGAATGAGACTGATCTCCAGACAACAAGGGTGGGGTGGGGAGAGAGCCCCCTCCAACCCCCAAGAGATACCTCAAGGTTGCCTAAGGAGGAGCTCAGTTCTGAAACCAAGCAAGTCAAAGTTTCCTGTGATGATCAGTAGTGGGATCAGCATTTCCAGTCTGAGTGAAAGAGAAGGCAGGGAGGAAGGAAAGGAAAGAGGGAAGGAGGGAGGGAAGAAAGAAAGGAACAAAGGAAGGGAGGGAGGGAAGAGATGGGAAAGAAAGAAATGTTTTCTGTGAAATGTTCTATTTTATTTTTTAATGTTGTCCTGATCATTTTGTTGGAAGAACATGACTACTATGGAACTGTTTTGCATGACTACACATGTATAACCTGTATCAAGTTGCTTGCCTTCTCAATGAGGTTGGGTGGGGAGGGAGGAAGGGAGAAAATTTGGAACCCAAAATTTTAAAGACAAAAGTTTAAAAAAATTTGTTTTCACATGCAACAGGGAAATAAGATATATAGGAAATTTCCTACAGAAATCTATCCTGCCCTACAGGAAAACAAAAAGGGAAAGGAATAAGAGGGGGAAGCGGGTTGACAGAAGGGAAGACAGATTGGGGGAAGGGGTATTCAGAATGCATGTCGTCTTGGGGTGGGGGAGGAGAGAGATAGGGAGAAAATTTAGAACTCGGGGAAATCTTGTGGAAGTGAATGTTTGAAAACTAAAAATAAATTGAGAGGATGCCCATCAACTGGGGAATGGCTGAGCAAGTTGTGGTACATGAATGTAATGGAATACTATTGTGCTATAACAAATGATAAATAGGCTGACTTCAGAAAAACCTGGAAAGACTTATATGGTCTGATGCTGAGTGAAGTGAGCAGAACTAAGAGGACTTTGTACACAACAACAGCCACATTATGCAATGACTAACATTGTTAAACTGAATCCTTCTCAACATTACAAGGATCTAAGACATCTCCAGAGGCCTCAGGATGGAAAAAGCTGTCCACATCCAAAGAAAGAACTATGGAAGTCTGATGGCTATCAATTATTTTTACCTTCTGTTGAGTTTTGTTTCATCTTTCTGATAGTTCCTCCTATTGGTTTTAATTTTTACTTACAACTTCACTAATGTGAAAATATGTTTAATAGCAAAAGCCTATATCAGATTGTGCGCCGTCTTAGGGAGAGTGGGGGGGGGAGAAAGAGGGAGAAAAATTTTTAACTCAAAAGCATATGGAAGTGATTGTTGATAAATCAAAATAAATTAATAAAATTTAAAAAAAAACCCTAAAAACTAATTCTAAAAAACAAAGTAAAAAATAAAAAAAATTAGAAGACTATAAGCAAAATAAAATTTTAACATTTATTCTGAACTCCTGTTTTGTTCCCACTCCCCCCCCCCAATTTATTGAAAGACATGACATTTCTGAAGTGTAATGCAAATAAGCTATTTAGTAGTCAACTATAAATACTGTAAATTATCTAGGTAAATGAAATCATTTTTAAATAAGTTTCAAATGAGTAAAAATGTAACTATAAAATAGAAAACCAATTAACAACTTACATATTATAAATTAGGCTAAAAAAACCACAAAACTAACACCTAAGTTTTAGTAGCACTATTAGAATCTTTTATCCAACTGGCAATAATTTGTTAACCATTTATGGCAATTCAAAAACTGTACCTGGCACTTTTTTGTATTTTTCCATTTAAATACCACTTTTGCTAAAGATAACCATAAAGAAATTTTTCAAAAGTTTAGCCAACAAAGCTGTGTCTGGGAATGTATTTGGACTGTTTTCAACAGAATGTTGTATTTTTTTTGTGGAAATAATGGCCTAGAAAACTGAATGTTTTATATAATATGAAAATTCTATCAAACAATATCATGAAAGTAGTTCTATGAACATCAGAAGCTTCCTTTATGTATGCTGCTGCAAACCTTTGTTTTAACACTTCATAATGCAGAAAAAAATCTGAGTCCTATCTCATAAATTCTTTAAATTTGTTCTTAAGAAAAACTCTAAGGTACTTTTTCATTCTCACTTTTAGAAAATATGGGGTAAGAGACTAAATCTGCTTGAAAAGAAAAAAAATCAGTAGTGATAAGACCTTCAACAAGTCTCAGGTAGTGAAGACCAAATTAGTATAAAAATATTCTTTTTTCTTCAGTCTACAGTTACAATATCCACTTAAATTCTAGCACAAATTCACCATTCTTTTGAATACTTACTCCCTTCTTTCTCAATGAACACAATGCCTGGCTCATAGTCCCTTCACCTCGACTCCTGCCTTTATACTAGAGAGGCTTCAACATAGACACTGGTGTTCTCTCAAACACTAATTTCCCATTTTCATAATCTGCTCAACTCCTATGACCTACTCCTCCCAGTACATCTCACACCCTTGATCTTACCATTACTCCCAAGTGTTCCATGCTTCCATGATCAAGAAAAACTCTGAAACTCCCTTATTCAATCATAATCTCCTATTATTCCATCTCTTCCTATACTTTACTCCTTCAAAACCTAGTCTTCATCTTCCCTGTAATTTCTAATCCCTCTACTCCTCAGTACTGATTTTTTTTCCCTCTTTATCAACTGCTACTGATTATATGGAATGGTTCACTGAGAGGGGAAAGGCAAACGGAAAGGAGAGGGAGAAGGATACTGGAGATAACTACGATGATGTAAAAAACAGAAGATATCGATATAAAACTTATTTTAAAAAAATAAAGCTCTTCACAACCTGACTCCATTCTATCTCCCCAATCTCATTAACACTTTACTCTTCCCCACACATATTTTTCCCAAAGCCCATAAGAGCCTTCTTGCTATTTCTCACATGTGACACTCCACTGTCTCAATGCCTTGGCTATTGGCACATCTAGAAGGTTTTCCTTCACCTTTTAGAATCTCTCTACATGAGGCCTTTCTGGATGCTCCCAGGCTGCCAGAGCCTTCCAGGCCAAGGTTACCCATTAGCTTTATGTTTTGTATATACCTTTGCATATAATATTGCTGCCACCACCCCTTTCCTCCATTATAATATAAGTTTAAATTAAGCAAGGACTATTCCCCTCCCAGCTGTGCCTTTTGCTTTCTGAACTTCACTATCTCACACCTCAGCTTTAGTGTCACCTTAGAATCTCTTTCAGCACCTGGGGCCTCCTCACCCTGGAACATCTATCCAACCTGCAACCTCCCACTGGAACACCCCTTTTGCCATGCCAAGCAACCCCCTTCTCAGATTGTTGCGTTTTCTTCCTGGGGCCTTCACTTTGTGGGAGGACCCAGGCCTGCCAATCTTCATGTCATTTCCAGCTATGATTCTGACTTGCAGGTTTTTACGTCTTCCTGCCTTGCCCCTAACATTTCAACTCCTTTTTGTGTGTTCTCTTTCCCCGTTAGAATGAAAGCCCTTTGATGGCAAGGAATTGCCTTCCTTTTTGCTCATATTTGTATCCCCAGCACCTGCCACAGTGCCAGGCACACAGTAAGTGCCTAAGAAATGCTAGTTGCCTACTTTGTCTTTCATTTCTGTCTCTGAATCCCCTGCACCTAGTACAATGAATGGCAAAAAGCAGGTGCTTAATAAAAGACTGCTAATTGAGTGCTAGCAAAACAAGAGCTTTCATGTTATTATCTGTCTTCTATTTCTATTTTAGCTAAGCATCTAACAAAGCATTTCTTTTATGTAAAAAGTTTTGAGGACGGTTGTAAAGAACAAGGGTAAAAATAAAAAAGTTCAATTTAGTGTGCAAAATTACACGACAACTTGTTAACATAAATATCTATTTAAATTCAAATAAAGATTCCACTATATGTTTTCCTCTAAGATTAATGTATTAATGAAAATGTGAATGCTAACCAAAATAAGAATGTCTGGTGTATTAATATTCTTTCCACTTGAGGGAACACACATGAAATACCTTTTGAGGAATGATAATAACTGGTATTTATACCACACTTTAAATTTTACTGAAAGTTGTAGATAGATTACCTAAGGCTAACAACTATAAGGTATTATTGTAACTCATGGTTACACAGCTTGTGTCAGAAACAAAATTCAAACCCAGACCCTTGAGGACATGGAAACACATTTTCTAGGTTTTACCTATGTGTTGTTACAAAAGTTATTAGGAAAAGACAGAAATAATTATATTACAGATCAGTATTTATCTATTTATACAGTTTATAATACAAGATCTGTTAATTCATATTCCTTTTCATTATTTTCTCACGATGTATACTTCACTGATAAAAGCTCCTCCACTGGATATTATCCAGATAAATTAGCTCTTCATATTTATGGTTTTCCTGCTTCTAGTCTCTCCCTACTCCATGCCATCCTAACATTGTTGTCAAAGTGATTTTCCTTAATTTTTAAGTCAAGATCTGAGCACGTTACTCCTCAACTCAACCAATCTGATTAACTTCCTCTTGCCTCTAGGATAAACTGCAAACTCCTCTTTTTAGCTTTAAAAGTCCTATATACCCTAGTCCCAAACTATTTTTCTAGCCTCACTGGATGCTCCTCCTCCTCCTCCATTCTGCAATCAAGCCAAACTAGCCTTCTGTTACTCATACACTACAGTCTACCTCCCATTTCACATACTCCCTTACCCAAATACCTCACAAAGAACCTCTATTCCTATAAGATACATCTCAGGTACCATACGCTACATAAAACCTTTCTTGATACCCCAAAAGTTAGTGCCCTTATTCCAGGGGTGATGATGGAACTAGCCCAAATCAGCTTGAGAGAGCCAATTGTCAAATTTTCAGTGTAGGGATGAATGAATAAATGAACATGTATTAAGCACCTATTATGTGCCAGGCTCTGTGCTAAACACTAAAAATAGAAATAAGAAAGATGGTTTTTGTCCCAAAGGAGCTTACAGTCTAATGGGAGAATATATATTTATACCACAGAAACTGGACAAAAGTCACAAATCAAGCTTGACTTACTATTTGTTGACTATTTAGATAAGAGGTTCCCAAACTTATTTGGCCTAACGCCCCCTTTTCAAAAAAAGAAATTACTACAGCACCCCCTGGAAATATGCTTTCTTTAACTCTTTAATGCTTTTTTTAAAATTTGCATCATTTAAAAAATAAAATTTTTTTTAAAATGACACATCTTAAATTTAATAATTTGTTGTAAATTTATGAGTTTTTCCTCCATTGAAATTTTGATGAAACAATATTACATCACGTAACTAACTGTATACTATCACACTGTAAACAAGTTATTACATGTACATATTCCTGCCAATGCATGCTGGATTTCCTGACAACATGTGCCACACTCATTTGCCAACACCTGCTTGTTAAGATCTGTCGACAGAATTGACCACTGATCAGTTATTACTTGTATTTTGTGTGTTTATTTGGAAAATAATGTAACCACACTACAACTTTAATTCTGTTACACAACAGATGAAACATGTACGAAGGGTTTTTCAAAATTTTTACATCTTTTCTTCTTATCCTTCTACCGTTCCTTTATCTTTATTCAACGCCCCAATTGCATTCGACCCCCTGGAACACTGCAGCGCCCCCAAGAGGAGGTATCACCAACTTTGGGAACTTCTGACTAGATTTTTGAAAACGATGAAGAAAAATGGTAATAATGCGGATTAAATTTACAAGTGCCCACTGTCTCTCCCATTGTATCAGTATTCCTAAATCCTTCTAACATAGTAACTGGCACATCGTAGGTACTTAATAAATACGTGGTTATTGACTGATAATACCAATTTTTTTCCACTACACAGGACTTTTCTAGCCATTTAACTATAAATCTATTAGGGCTTCCAAAAATGAAACAGATTACCTTGTTAAAAGCTCACCATTGCTGAAAGCATTTAAACATGCTGTAAGATATGTTATAAAGAACACTGCTATATTGGAAAGAACTCATACTAGATGACTTCTATGGTCTTATTTACATGAGATTTACTATATATTAAACATTAAATATTAAAATAATTAAACAATCTAAAATTTTAATATTGTTAGTACACATTAAACAGGTCTCATAAAATGCTCTGTTGGCTAGGCTATATTGTTTCCAATTGAATTTGGCTTTTCCTAGGCTGAGTATACAACAAAAAATTATCTCATTTCTACAGAGATGGGATAAATTTAAAACTTTGAATAAAACATAACTTTTTTTAAAAAGTATTTCCTTATATTGTTTAAATGTTGAAACTTTATATTAACTAATCATTCTAATCCTCAATCTACGGATGCTTATAAAGAAAAACAATCTATTAACTTTTCCTCTACAGTTTAAAGCACTGTGTACTCTCTTAGAGTAAAAGTCATTTGTCTTTTTCAAAGTTGTTTCTCCTGGCAATTTCTTTACCGTCTGGCCAAGTTTTGTGTTAAAAATAAAGTACAATATTACAACATCCATTAACATTTAATGTGCTTAATGAGCTATGAAAGCAAAAATACAATGATCTTTCTGAATCAACCAAGTTAATCAATAATTCATTTATAATATCAAAAGGGCATATAGCTTATTTAGAATTTAAATCTCTCAACAGTTATGAATGTATATAAAAGATAAATTAATCAGACGAATATAAGACGACACCTTTTAAGAAAGTTTGTAAAACTTGCGAAAAACATACTTACAACATACTTAAAAACTTAACAGAAGAAATGTCTTTTTATACCACTTTCCTATCTCAGCAACACTGGCTGCTTGCCTTTGCCTCAAATACCATAGTTGTTTAAGAATAACAGAACTTTTATGTGTTTTTTGTTAATTCTACAAATGAGTCAACAATTATTAAATACAAGATGAAAATTACTTTGAACTTCTAATGTATCAGTGTAGTAGAAAATACAATATAACAATAACATATGTAGACAACAAATATGTGTAACAAAATCTGTAGATAAGATTTTAAAATTGTTGTTGAAGGGGTAATATTTTTGGAGAAGCAAGTAGTTCAGCAACTCTGTTAACACATATGATAAGACAGAAGAATTTTTGACTCACCAAAGTTCCTGTTCTAGGAATTAAGACATTCAGATCAACATATTCAACTGTAAGCTTGGTTAGATTTTATATACTAGTACACCATCTATCACTGAGGTGACAATCTTTTGTAAGTTGAGAATGTTTCTTGGCTCTATTGTCTAGTCTGTTTCTAGGATATAGATTTCTTTAGTAACTAAGGTACACTAGAACTCCCAATGGTTTCCAGTTGTCTTATGGACCAAATTGTGTAAAGACTAGACCTGTTAGGATCTGTTTATTTTCTTTTCAATTTAATTAGTTTTTTTAAGAAACAAAAATCCATTTTCTCTCCTTCCCACTCCTCCACTAAAAAAAGAAAAATAAAACCTTTGTAACAAATACAGTCAAGCAAAACAAATCCCTGCATTAGTCATGTCCAAAAAAACAGGCTTATTCCAGGGGACTTTTGATAGAGCATTCTACCTAGTTCCTCAGAAAGAGGTGATGGACTCAGGATTTTTTTCCAACCACATACTCCTAAAGGGATGTAATCATTTTCCTATATCCACCAATGTGCCCAGGAACTGTTCTCTATGTGAATAAGAATATTATGGAGTAGTGAGTCAGAACGAAGGAATTCTTGGTACTGGTGCCTTACATCTGTTTTTCTGGATAACTTTCTGGCCTCTTGAGTTTCTAAAGACCTTATGTTTCTTAACAGCCTGTCTGGACTTTTGAGTATGCTTTGATTTGTTCTTAGGTTCTCATCTGCCTGACTCCTTGCCCACATCACCTGCCCTACCATCCAATATTTATCTATGCACTGGCTTCTTGCTTGCATGGTTCCTTACACAATGACTACCCTGAGTATCACAGTCCTATTTTCTGACTCCCCAACCTTTGATGAACATTTGCTTCTGGCCTCCGCACTAAATAGTCAGCTATTCAGCTATCACCTAACATAGATCCATGTTTCTGGTACATTATCTCTCCTGAACCACATATGTGTCTTTATAAACTCTTAGGACTTCTTTGAACAGCACTTTCAGGTATGGCCCTAGAACAGACCACTTTCACAGATAATTGAAGAGGTTATACATAAGGATAATATATTAGCCAAACGTCATTCTCCAAAATGTATACTGTACAACATAACAAGCCTGAATTTGAGTTAATGTCCTTAAAGTTTATCACCAACAACCTCAAGGAACTGGCTGAGTTTACAGAATACCTTACATCAAGAAGCATTTATTCTATATAAACTACTTTCAAGAAACAGAAAGCAAGATGGTGACATCCTGACACCTTTCTCTGTATCTGGATTGATATATTCCATTTTTCATATGTACTTAGAATTTTTTTTCCTTACAGTGATGGATATGGACAGATGGTCTTTACTCAGTTTAGTCAGTCTTTTCCTTGTGACAAAAGGCAAAAATTTACCAGATGCCAGGCCACACTTATGGATGAAATTTGTGACCACAGAACAGAGTGAAATAAAAAGGCATAGGAAGGTACAGAATTTAAGGTCCTCGTTATTAGCACTATGCTTCAATGAACTGGAATAGAACAAACAGAGTCAACTGGAATGCAAGCCATAAAATACACTACAATGAGACTGACCCTGCCTTTGACTATCTTCAGTACATTTCAGTTTTAACACTATTCTTTTAGAATAAAGATGTATATTTATACCTTGTTTTTTAAGTTCTTCAATTTGTTCTTCCTTGAGATCCAACTGTTCTGTAAGTCTTGATGCTGAATCTAAGGCAGCATTTGCTTCTTCCAAGTTTTCCTTTAAGAGAAGAAAGCTCATTAGAATTTACTATTCAAATTCAATAGCACAGAATTTAGGTCTAGATTCCACATCATAAGAGGGATAATTAAAACTGGAGCACATTCAAGAAGGGCAACCAAGATGGTGAGGGGAAAAAAATAAGCAATAAAATAATATTGATGATCCTGAATTACCAAGAACAGGTTAAATTATGTTTAGTTTTCTTTAAAAAGTAAGGTATTGCACCTTAGACATGATATAAAATAAAGAACAATAAACTCAAAAACTTGGATTCTGGTCATACACTGGGCTTAGTAAAATCATTTTAACTCATTGGGCCAAAGTTTACTTATCTAAAATAATGAAATTGAACCAGATGATCTCTAAGCTTCCCATCAATGCAAACACTCTATGAATTAGACAGATGCCAACAAAAACGATTAAAATAAATTTCAGTATCTAGAGACATAATCTTCAGTTATCTAGAAAGCTCACTAATGCGGCATAGTTTATTCCTCAAAGATGCCAGATAATTGCAGACTTGGACGATGTGGTTTTGGATCCTGACTTTCCACATATTAGCTGTGTGACTTTGGTCAAGTCACAACCTCTCTGAGTCTCAACAGCATATAGTGAAAAGAATACTGGAAAGGAAACCAGTAAAACTGAACTTCAATGTTGGCTTTATCACTCCCTGGCTACATGATCATGATTCATTCCCCCTCTCTGTATCTTTTGGCCTCTTCATCTGCAAAATGAAGTGGCTAGACTAAAAGATCCCTAACAAATGGCCTAAGGAAATCTAAAACTGATTATGGCAATGATCTCAGAAATAGGAATACTACTGTTTATGCTAACAATCCACAGAAGTGCTATGAATATCAGAAATTATTATGAGATTTAGTGTATTTAAAGTTTTTGAAACTACAAAAATCTCTAAACATCAGATGTCAGTATAGTAATGCTATAATGTACCAACCAGACACAGAATCCAATCATGCCTTATAAAATTATCTGCTCCAAATAAAATAAAAAGGGGGTCAGGATGGGGGCAATGTCTCTACAATCAGAGAAGAGCAAAAGTGAAATGAATACCTGTACAAATAAAGATGAATGTAGGTTGTGTGTGTGTCTGATTTTGTAGGTATTACTTCTATTTCCAAAGTTGCTCTGGCTAAAGAGACTTACACTGACTCAATTTCCTACCTCAATTTTAAGATGTATATATATATACACACACATATATATATATATATATATATATATATATATATATATATATATATATATATATGTGTGTGTGTGTGTATGTATGTATGTATGTATGTATGTATGTATAGACATATGTATGTACACATATGTATATACGGGCTACAGTTATTTATTCCCAAATATTTTTAAATGCCTAGTGGCAGAGAGTAATTTATTTTTCGCCAATAAAAAAATATACAGTTTGGAAATCAAACAATGCGCTCAAAGCCAGAAATTGAAAGGCAAAACTTATTCCCTTGAGTTTATTACAGTGTTCTCCTTTATTATACTCAAGAGCTCTCTAATATTTAT
This sequence comes from Phascolarctos cinereus, assembly GCF_003287225.1. Classification (NCBI taxonomy): domain Eukaryota; kingdom Metazoa; phylum Chordata; class Mammalia; order Diprotodontia; family Phascolarctidae; genus Phascolarctos; species Phascolarctos cinereus. The sequence goes on from NW_027555736.1 coordinate 203,351,907, forward strand.
CCTGATTTTACATCATTTCACACATATACGTTAATTGTTCAAAGAAATAAGAATAAGAAATCTATAAGAGATTTTGCATACTTAAAAGGAAATCCCTTATACTTACCTGTAATGATGTAACCTGTCCTTCTAGATTCTCTGCTTTTCTCTTCCATGCAGTCATCTCTTTCTTTTGCTTTTCTAGTTCAGCTGAATACATAGCTTTTTCTTCTACAAAAAAGTTTATTATTTATGTTTTTCATTTTATTTAAACTTTCATACACATTTTAACAAGCTTTCAGTAATGCAACAGAAACGTCTGAAATGCTCTCTTAACGGGAAAGTTTAACTTTAGAAAAAAGAAACACTACCTTAAATAAAAGTAACATTATTATTGTTTAAAAAGAAGTAGAGCTGGTCTTTAATTGATTTCATCTGGCCCTCAGGGTAAAATTACTGGAGCTGTACCCAGAAAATTATCTGAAATAATATTAGCTGCTCCAGTTATCCCACCCAGAGTACAGTTCAAGAACTATTACTCTTTGAAAAGTATATTAGCTGATTAACCAGCTAATATACTTTTCAAAGAGTAATAAATAATAAGTGAAAATGCTCTGAAATCCACTGCCAACACAAACAGTAGAGTGAAACCTCTAACACATATTTCAATATCTATTGCTGATCTTTTCCCCCTACAGGTCTTTTGCCCTCCTTTCCCTCCTTCATCCTCATGTCCTATTTCTTGTGCTTATTTTCCCACAGTATATGGGTTTGAAGTAGACACCAGAAACTTATAAAAGAACTGACACATAAATTGAGCTGTTATTTGTGTGCGGCCCTCCATGTATATTTCCTATGGTCAGTGGACCTCAAGAGTGAAAAGATTAGATCATGTAACCTAAAATGGAAAAAATAATAAAGAGAGTTGTCTCTAAACAATTATTTTTCACTAGAGTGGATATAACATATAATTTACCTTGCTGAAATTGTTCTAGTACCATCTGTAGATTGGCTAGTGACAGTGCATAGTGTTTTACTTGGTCCTGAGAAACAGAAAGTTGAAGTACAGTTTCATCTCTCTGCCTGGAAACTACATGCAGTTGCTCTTGCAAAGATTCCACCTGCAAACTGGCTTGATGACTTAAAACCAAAAAAGAATCAAAATAAAAACATATAAAATTATCTATGTGCTGAGATATCTTGACAAGAATGAAACATTTACAAAACAGCCCTTTAACATGAACCATTTAGATATTAATATTTCATTTATCAAATTAAGTTAGTGTTAGAACCATCTTTACTGAAGAATACTTTTGAGCTATTATTGTGACAGTGATTTTCAATAAATAATGGTTATATTAAAAATCAAGAATTAAGAGGCAGTGAGGTACAGTGCAAAGTTGTTGACTCTAGAATCAGAAGATTTAGGTTCAAATTATATTGCTGATGTTTATCTCCTGTGTGGCCTTGGGCAAGTAACAATCGCCCTCTTTCGTTTCCTCACATATAAAACCAAAGAGTTAGACTCGATGGGCTCTCAGGTCCCTTCCAGCTCTAGATCTCTGATCCAATGATACTATGACTAAAGACTGTCGTCAAAGAAAAATAAACGTTAATATAATTCTGCCAATGTGTGTCAGGGCTAAAATTCTAAATTCCAACTTCTCATGAAAAAATAAAATCTTAGGAGTTGGAAGGAACCTTAGTAGTCATTTGGTCCAAGCTGAACCAGATTTTCTGGTGCAGTATTTAACTTTCATTCTCATGAGTTTTCTTTACTTTGATATCTAACAGAAGACGGGTAGGAAGCAGTATGATAGAACTTGGGCCAGAGCTGTCCTATAATGGACTTTGAAAGGTAAGCTTCAAGAGATGTCTTACAATGAGATAGAAATCCGACTATTACTGTATCACACAGTCACATAGCACCTTTACAAAGTTTACAAAAAATGTTCCTCATATCCCTTGTTAGCTGATAACAAGCGTTATTCCATTTTACTGATGAAAAAAAATGAAGCTCAATGAAGTTAACCTATTTGATCAAACTAGGAAGTGGCAAAACTGTGAATAAAATTCAAGTCTTTTGATTTCAAAACTAAGGTTCTTTAAGTTACTGCCAAAACCTAAGAGTCCATAATACTGCAACAAGTTAATTATGTTTTAGAATTTTAGCACTAAAACACAATCAGCATCTTGGTTTCATTTTATCCTCCAAAGACTTTTCCTTTTTACCATAACATAACTTTTGATGTGGTCTTTACAGACCACATTTCCTGAAAATCGGTGTCACACAATTGAGCTTAAAAATACCTATAACAAAGCTCACACAAACTTTTCAAGTGAAGCTTAAATTCTAAAGGGGCAAATAATAAACAGAGGTATAAATATATGCAGAATAAATACAGTTATTAACTACAAGGTAGTATGGCAGGGGGGAGTACGAGCAGTCAAGTGGATGAAAACAGGCTACATGTAAAATACGGTGCTAGAGCTGAGTTTTAAAAAGGACTGCAGAGGCAGCTAGGTGGCACAGTGGATAGACCACCAGTCCTGGTGTCAGGAGGACCTGAATTCAAATCCGACCTCAGACACATAACAGTCACTACCTCTGTGACCCTGGGCAAGTCACCTAACCCCACTGCATAGCCAAAAAAAAAAAAGGACTCTATTAAGTAGCAGTGAGGAAAGAGTACATTCCAGGAATAGGAGACAGCCAATGCAAAATGGAGTGCAATATGAGAGGAATAGAGAAAAGGTCAGTTTAGCTAGATTGTAAAGTGTGGAAGGGGGAATAATGCTAGAAATGCTAAATGCTAAAAAAAACAAGATGGCCAGGTTGTATCAAGCTTTTAAAAGCTTAAAAAGAGGAGTTCATATTTGTCCCAAAAGTAATAAAGAGCCTATGGAACTGGCTCCATAGGAAAGCTGCAAGATTATATTTAAGGTTCATAGTCAATTCAATTTGCTGTATTATAATGGCAGACACATGGAGACAAACTATTCATCACTATATATAAAGCTGCAGACACCTATATGTAAGCTCCTCTGCTTAACTTTTAAACCTTTCACAACCTGGTCCCAACCTACCTTTCCAGCCTTATTAAATATTGTTCAATCTCTATTGAATATTGCTTCAACTATACTCCGCAATCCAGAAAAACTGGCTTCTCTCTGTTCCACATACATAATACTCCACCTCTTGTCTCTGTGCCTCTGAACTGGCTGTCCCATTCCTGAAATGTCACCCCTCTCCTCAGCTCCACCTCATAAAATCTCATTCTTTCCTTAAGACATAATTTAGGGGCAGCTAGATGGTGCAGTGGATAGAGCACCGGCTCTGGAGTCAGGAGGACCTGCACTCAAATCCAGCCTCAGACACTTGACACTTACTAGTTGTGTGACCCTGGGCAAGTCACTCAACCCCACTGCCTAGCCAAAAAAAAAAAAGACATAATTCAAGTATCTACCACCTTCTAAGTGAAGCCTTTCACAATACCCCCAAACAGTAGTGCCCCTCCTCTCAAACTACTTATATCTGACAACTTATATTATTTGTATTTATTCTCTTTAAATTTATTCTGCACATTCTTATTCTTATACTTGTTGTCTCCCCATCAGAATGTAAGTTACTTGAGCAGACCTCATCAACTTAGTTACTGCTTCCAGTGGTCCAGATCACAGCCTATTCATGCCCTTCTCATTCTCTGGGACTTTCTACTATTTCTTCTCATAAATTTCAAAAAAGTTCTACCCAACATACTGGAAGCCTTCCCCTAGATCTTTTAACCTTACATGGCTCTCCTATAGTAAAGGAGTTGTCCATCTATTACCAGTTGCTCTCATAAATAACCTACCACTAATATTTCCAGTTCTCAATATCTGTCTGATAATAGCTTTTCTGTTACTTCACATACATATTTTACACACTTGCATATAACTGCCATAAAATGCATAATTTAGCATATGGTTTTAATATCTTACAACCTATTTATATCTGCTATGCCTCTTTCTAGTACTTTCTGGAGGACTCACAACTTTGATTTCTCCAGGACTATAATATTTTGTGATTCACAGTCACACAATACCACCAGAAAAAAAAATAGTGTTAAAAGATAGGATATTGTTCCAATCTCCCTAAGACAAAGCTTCCACATTTACAAAATGAATACAATGACTGCTTATGTATCAATTGGTCCAACCCCCTCACTTTATAGAGAAGGAAACTGAGACCCACAGAATGAAAAGCAACTTGACAAAGATCACAAAAGCATTAGTAGCAGAGTCAGGCTTCAAATCTTGGTCTCTTGAATCAGTACCGTATTCTTCCCATAATAACATGTTGGCCTACAATATCTGAACATCAAATAATAAAATTCATAATATAATAAAATGTATAAAACCTGTAAAACACTATACACTAATAAGGTATTATAAAATTTGTGGTTTTTATAATTTTTTCACTAAATATTTTCATGTTTATAACAGATTATTCAAATTGGGAGGGAAAAAACACATTCTACTGAACCAGTATAAATTTAATATTAAGCACTTTACTTCACAACTGAAATCTGAAACAGCTGACAATATACATTTCAAAAATATTTTTCTCGATTTAAGATCTGAGAGAATTTCATACATAATCAAAGATATTACATAACTTGAAAATTTTATAATATGTTTCTCTCAGTACATTTCCAGGTTAAAGGCACTGCACCAGGCTGTATGGGGACATACAAAGATGAATAAGACATGATTCCTTCCCTCAAGATTATAGTCTTAGAAGCAAGAAAAGTATCAAGTCACACTACCCAATTAACTCAGTTTCTATAATGTAGTTTATACTATCTTATTTCCCATTTTCCAACAGTTAACCTATAATAAAATGGTAAGCTAATATCCCACTGAAACACATATTCTATAATAATCATTTACCTAATAAAATCTAAACTGTACAAATTGTATCAGCTCTTTTATTAAAATTTTAAACCTAAAGATTTTTCATTATGTCAGCAAAAATTCTGCATGTATTAAAAAGGCTGGTCTCATATATGCCTAATGCCTAAAATTTTTAAATGTTACCTGGCATTTTCCACTGCATTGGAGGATGAAACTAGCTTTTCTTCCAATATTGTAATTTTCTTTTTCAGTTTGGCTTCTCGATCTTCGGCAGCCAAAGCTTCACGGGTATAGGAATCTTCTGTTTCTAAAAGATGGTTACGCAATCGTTCTAGCTCCTGGTTTAAGCGAGATTCTTTGTCACGAAAATGTTGAACCTGGGCAGAACATATTTCTTCATTTTATGCTCATAATACCTCATTTTAATTTTTTTACTAAAATTATTTTGTTATTCAATGTCACAACTATTAAATGGTTACTACTTTATCAAATTATAAGGTGTATTATTATATCTAAAAATGTAAGTTACACAAGAGCTGCTGATCTCTATAATTGGAAGGAATTTCCAGACCAAGAATTCCCCAAAACTCATAGTTCTGAGCCATTTAAAAAAAAAAGGACATAAGCTTAGGCTAAATAATTGACTAGATATTATCCTGTATCCTCATCTAATAGTATCCCTCTGCTTAAGTTTATAAACCTAGAAGGGCAGCACTCTGAAAAATTAAGGAATTCAAAAAGACTTGGCCATTTATGACATCCTATTTTACAGTATTCTTTCCAATTTTTCAGGAGAGAACAAGAATATCAGTCTTTTTTGTCTAAGATACTTCACATTTTTTCAAAAAACTTTCATTTCAAAAAAACTTAAAAAATAAAATACAATTATTTTAAAAAAACTTTTAAAAAAACCCTTGAAGATTCTTGAAATGAAATGTACCACAATGAATACATTTCTAAGGCTCTGGAATGTCCCAAGGGCCTTAACTAAAATGGCATCTGTGTGAGCAGAAGGAAGGGAATGGAAGATTTTTATGGAGGCAGATATAGCCAGATCTGGCAACTGATTAGATACATGGGGTGTCAGTAAATAAATATTTATTAAGCACCTAATACTATGCTAAGCACTACAGATACAAAAGGAGGCTTCAAAGGAGTTCATAATCTAATGGTGAATGAAATGCTGAAGACAACACTGGGAGATTTGAAGGATAGTACAAAGTGCTTTAAATAGGATTAGGGAAGCTTGGGCTAGAGGAAGTAGAGTGAGACAAGGAATTCTGTTTTGGACATGGGTTAGTTTGAGATGCCTCCAGGATATACAGTTTGAAATGTCCAATAAGGAAACTGATGTTGTGAGTATATACTCACCTCTGCTTCCTCTCCTATCACTCTATTCCAAACCCTCTACAGTCTGGCTTCCCTTCATTATTCAACTGAACCTTCTCCTCCAAAATCACCAATGATAACTTAATTGCCAAATCTAATAGCCTTCATGACCTCTTTGCAATCTGAAACACTGTTGATCACACTCTCTTCTCTAGGTTTTCATGACTCTGCTCCCTCTTTGTTCTTCTTCTGTTTGTCCTTTGTTTTCAAAGAGGACCAATGACATCGCAGGTGACATCCTGACTCGTGCATGAATTGGATTTAAGTGAGGCAGTGGGCCACAAAGTCATCAACCGCAAAGCCTAATGGCAAAACAAAAGTCAAGACAACCAACAACAGCCCAGGATGCAGTGGATGACCTTGGTGTCTTTGATGCCTGACCAAGCTCTAAGCACTCCATAGCACTTGCTTCAGCCACTTTCATGACCATTGGAACAAACTGTTCTTAGCCACCCATTCCTCAGGGGAAGGGTTTTTAGACATCCCCCTAACTCACCAACAGTTTTGAGACCTGTCACTTACCCTAAACCTGGTTAAGCCTGTTTGCTGGGGTTGTTTACCAGAACATGGCTGCTGCACATGCTACAGATTCTTGGAGCCAAAGGTAAAAGTTGGGTGAATCAGGTGGACACCAAAGGTGACTGAGCAGCCTTGAAAAGGGCTCTGTAAGCCCTCACACTAGAGGTGCTAGTCTTCCTAAACACCCCCCCCCACATGTATAACCGTTCCTTTTCAGGCTCCTATGCACATACATCCACTAGTACACAGGTATGTATATATATGTATGTATATGTGTGTGTGTGTAGAAATACAGGAGATAGATTAATAGATATCTTCCAAGTACAGTTATTTGCTGTTTGTCTCTCTCATTAGTATGAGTACCTTGAGGACAGAGGCAGTGTTTTGTCTTTTTTTCGGGGGGGGGGAGGAAGGTGGGGTATCACCAGCACTAAAGCAGAGTGCCAGGGAAGCACTTAATAAATGCTTGTTCACTGACTAACTAAAATCAGGTCTTAGAAAGTAATGAGAGTTGGAGGGATTAGAAGTCAGGATGAGGGCAAACGGTTTAGAAGGGGTGAGGAATAGGAAGAGATGTTATGATAGCTGGTTTTGGTCAGACAGAAGAATATTGGTATTTTTGACATAGGAAGGTGAACACTTGTGGATAATAGTGTCAATGCTGTGTGAGGAAAGCTATGTGTAAGGTAAGCTAATTTTACTAGAAATTTTTTTCTAACTTATTAATCAAATAAGATTATTTAATTCTTTATTCTTATGGAAGGGGCAGCTAGGTGGCACAGTGGATAGAATGTCAGGCCTGGATTCAGGAAGACCTGAGTTCAAATCCCAGCCTCAGACACTAGCTGTGTGACCCTGGGCAAGTCACTGAATTGTGTTTGCCTCAGGTTCTTCGTCTGAAAAATGAACTGGAGAAGGAAATGGCAAACTACTCCAGTATCTTTGCCAAGAAAACCCCAAATAGGGTCACAAAGAATCAGACACAACTGAAAATGAACAATAAAAACAAATTCTTATAGAAGTATATACCTCATTCTGTAGGGAACTGCTTTCCATTTGTTTCTGCTTTAGGGCCACCATGACTTGGTCTCTCTCCTGCTGAAACTTAACTGCCTTATCCTGCATGGACTTAACTTCATTTAATAGCTGATTCAACTCTCCAGTGTTACCCTTTTGAAAAAAATATTAACAAGTTTTAGGTATCTACAAAGTCTTTTTTAAAAAAATCTTGGTTTCAATAAAGAATTAGACTGTATTCATTAAATGTGCATTCATTAAATGTATACAACTGTATTGAAAATTAGTAGTATTAAATGGAGAAAACAAGCAATTTGCTATATGGAAACTTAAAAAAAACCATTTTGGCATTTAATGAAAGCAATTTTAGAATGCTAGCCACTAAACAGTCAGGAAAATTATTTCCTGAAAACATTCTGTACATGTACATTACATGACTACCTTCAGCAAGAAATTTTAAAGGAGAGTCATGTTTTAAGCCAAAGCCAGATTTTGTAAAAAAAAAAAAAAACATTTTAAAAAATGTTAGTTTTATTACTGATTTTTCTCACTGTTTAAATATGTATGATATACACATACATAATATGTACTACATTAAGGCTTTATATAAACATTTCACTTCTATAACACTTAATATCTATAATTTGACCCCAGAACATTCAGAACAAGTCACTAAAACTAAACAATTTGTTGCTTATATTTCAATGTCTCTTCTTAGAAAAGGAAGCCCCAAATTTTCAGTTTTCTAGGTAAAAAGTACAAACATTACAAGAAAGATAAAACATAAAGTGAACTATAATATGAAAGCTTAAAAACATTTCTTCTCAATAAAATGATTTTGCTTGCCAAACTTTTCTCACTGAAAATACTATAAAGGTATATTTTAATTGTATTGGGTATTAACACCCACATACAACCATACTCAATGTTAAAAAGTTACCTAATTCTAATGTACTTGAGAGGGAGGCCTTTTAGGTGGCAAGTGAATTTTATAACAATAATATATATACTACATGCCTTCAAATAACAACAGAAAAGAACTAGAGATATGAAAGATCAGTCTTTAAGAGTTCTACATACTTGAATCAACCTATCTGCTAGCACATACTATTGAGAAATTTAAAATATATTTTATAGATCTGATTAGTTCATAACACTCATTGAACACCGCTTTATGGGCTGGTGAGTAAAAAACAACCTTTTGCTCTGTAGAGCTTTTTTTTTCCCCCCAGAACTGACCAAAACCCTTTTAAGCTAAGGAATACTAGTTGTGACTAAAAGTCTAATCTCACCTTATGTATTACTTTTCTTAGGCAGCTAATCATGTAAAGAAGGAGAAAAATTCCTACAGTATTTAAGTTTCCATTCAAATGGCAATATAGAACAAAATGTTCAATTTAATTCATGCATTTATTAAGCAACTACTACATGCAAGGCACTGTGCTAGACACTGAGTATACAAAGGTAAAAGTAAAACATTCCCTGGCCTAAAATAACTTACTTCTACCATAGTGTACCATGTACACTGGTTAATTTTCTTGGGATATTTTGCTTTCCAAGTGTACTCTTCTTTAGGTATAATAGTAGTTAAGAACTATAAATACATGTGCTTTGGCCTAGCATTGTGCTATGTGCATAGTATTCAATAAATTATACATTAAATTGCATGTACAACTCAAAATAACTCATACAAAGTACTTGGGATTTCATATCTAAAAATGTATAAAAAAGATAGATACTACATGGCATTAAGATATTTTTCATGTTTGGGTAAAACAGAAAAATTTAAAGAGATTTCCTTCTCATATGAGTAGAATTGCTATTTTGTAGACAAAAGACTTTGTAAATTTAGTGGCAGGTATTAAGAATCAGAAGATCAAACTAAATCTAATATTAAAAAAGCAGTCACTTAAAAACAAAAACTAGGACTCCCTCAGAATTGCCTTTGACAATTTTTTTTAATCACCCAATTATATTTTTACATTTTCTCCAACAAGATGATCATGAGAGACAAACAAAATCATAAAGAAAAATCTCTCTCCCCAATCCTCATAGCCCTTTCACATACCTACAAAGAAAATGTACCTGTTCTTTTTCTTTTAATAGTTTCTCAAAAGCAAGAGCTTTTTCCTTCATTGAATTTGATTCAAATTCTTTTTCTCTTAGCATCATGGAAATCCGCATATTGGTCTCCTGTAGTGCTCGAAATTCTGTTTCCTTTTCCCTGGACATCACTACAATCTTTTCATTTTCTTCCTTTAGTTTATGAATATCCATTTCTAAAATTAAAGTTCTCTCCTTAAGGTTTGTTACCGCCTGCTTTAAAAGTTCGTTTTCATTTGTCTTGTTAGTAAGATTTTCATTTAAAGAAAGTAACTGATCACTTTTGGCTTTGATTAAGAGATCTTTTTCCTTAAGTGATTTTTGTAAAATGTCTCGTTTTTCCTTAATCTGCTTAATCTCTGAATCAATCTCTTCTTGTTCCTTTCTTTCAAGTCCTGAGGAGGCAGCAACAGAATCACACAATCTATGATTATTCTCCTGGAGAGTCCTAATTGTTGCATCTTTTTCTTGTAATATTTTTCTTAGCTGGTCTAATTCTTGTTGTAGAGGTTTAGAAGCCTCATTTGATACTTCAGATTGTCTGTCAACTGAAGATCTAATTGACAACTGTGGTGAAACAACATCAAGTTTTCCCAGAAGAAGGTCCTTGGTGTTATGAAGCTGCCCTATGCTATGCTGAACTTGTGCCAATTCTTGACCAAAACATTTGAGCTTTGTTTCATTCTGTTCATAACTCTGGATTAAACCATTATAGTCTGCCTGTAACTTGGAATTATTATCACTATCAACCAAAACCTGAGCCTGAAGTTTATGAAGCTCCTCTTGAAGCTGAGCAGACTCATGCTGCATATTTTGCACCGTTGTTATTACTTGCTGCTTCCATTCTTCCATCTTCTTTACTTGCTGTTTTAATTTATCACGCTCCTGTAAAAGTTCCTCAAACTGATTACTATTAACACCCCCAACCATATTACCATTACCAGAGTCAGATGTCTGCAAAACAGTCAGTAAAGTCTGACATTTCTGACTTAATGCATCTATTTCAATATCTTTTTCTCTAATGATACGAGATAAGTTCTGAATGGTTTCTTTAAACATGTCCTGACCAGTACTTTCAAATCTACTAGTCAATTTTTGGTTTTCATCTTGAAGTTTTAAGAGAGCTGCTTCTTTGGCAGCTACTATATCCACGATTTTATGATATTCTGTTTTTATCTGACTATTCTCCCTAGTCTTTTCATTCAAAACAGATAATAATTGTTCTCTTTCCATAATGTAAGTCTGAAGTTGCTGTTGGAGGTAAACAACATCCTGCATGTAGGATGCAGAAGAAATTCTGGCATGAAGAGCCTGTATCTCCAAATCTTTCTGCTGAATGATTTGTGTCAATTTACCAACTTCATCTTTGGACAACTGATCAATCTGCCTAGTTAAAGAAACATTCTTTTCATTTAAAAGCTTAATTTCCATCTCTCTTTCCTTTATTCCCTTTACCAATCTTTCAATTTCAGCTTTTGATAAATCATGTTTTTCATTTCCATTTTCTACATTAAGCGTCTGAACTTTAGTTTCCTGAAAGATATCAGAGGTTTCTGTTTGGATGTCCTGTCTTTCTTCATGCAACTGAGTTTTAATTTGATTGATTGTCTTTTGTAAGTTTTTTATTTCTTCATCTTTTTCTAAAAAGAGCTGCGTATGTGTAATATTCATTTGTTCATGCTGGGATTTAAACTCATCTATTTCCTTTTTCTGTTCTTGTAAAGTCTGCAAAAGTTGCATCTTTTTCTGATTTTGATCCTCAATTGTCTTTTGGTAATGTTTTATTTCTTCTTCAAGATTACCCTTTATTACATTCAACTGTGTTATCTCAGTTTCAAGTTCAGTGATAATATCCAGGGTTTTAGGCTCAGCCACAGGCATAGATCTACTTTGTTGGTCCCTGAGTCGTTCAAGTTCTTCCTTTAGATGATTGTTTTCTTCCTTCATAACTGCAAGATTTTTATCTTTGTCTTCTATAGTTTGTCTAAAAATTTCATTTTTTTCTGAAATCTGAATATATGCATCAAGTTTCCTCTGAAGTTTCAACCCGTTGTCTTGAAGTTGTTCAATGAACATCTCCTTCTCTTTTATGAGTTCTGTTAACTCCTTCTGCCCTGCTAAACTCGTCGTTAGGATTTCTTTAGTTTCTTTATGGTCACCATCCATCTGCTCAATTTTGTTTTTGAGTTTTGTAATCTCAAAATCTCTCTCTTGATTAAGTTTAATTAAGCATTCGTGTTCCAACTGCAAGGCAGAAGTATTCATTTTGCCTGCATTTGACAGTTCTGCAATGGTTTGCTCATATTTGTGAGCTTGCTCCAACAATCTCCTTTCAGACTGATGTAATTCTACTTCTAACTGCCCTTTCTCCATTCTTAAAGCTTCAATAATAGTATCTTTTTCTAGGGAAACCTGATTCTTAATAGCAACAGATTCCTGTAATTGCTGTCTTATATCTTCACAAGCTAAAACCAACTTTTCATTTTCCATTTTGACATCAAAAACAGTTTTCTCTAAATGTTTATTGAGTTCTTTCATTTCTGAAAGATGTTTATTTAAGTTCCTAATTTCTGTTTCCTTTTCTTTAAGTAAGTCATTCTGAAAGCTACTGTTAGGTTCTTGATTAAGAAGCTTAGTTAAGTCATTCCTAGTGATAAAAAGATCCTCTTCATTCTGTTTTATTTTTTCCTGAAGCACTGAATTTTCTTTTTTAATGTTCATAATGTATTCCTGTGATTTATCTAGCTGATCTATTAAATCCTTAATTTTATCCTCAAGTTCCTGCCTATTTATATTCAAATCATGAAGGGCTACTTCCCTCTGACTAAACTTTTCTTTGTGTACTTCTAGTTCTTTGGTAATTTTCATCTTTTCATTTTCAAGTTGAGAAACTCTCTTCTTTTCATCATTTACATCTTGTTTTAGTTTGTTAATGATGATATCTGCTTCATTTTGTTGTTTTGATAGTTGGTCTTTCATCAAAATCATGTGCTGAAAAAAATACAAATTGAAATGGTAATTTTAAAACATTTTACCTTGTCTCAGTTATGAAGACTTTATAAAATTACCTATATCAAATGACAAATGCTCATTAAACTTCAATATCAAAAATCAGCCATTTATAAAATACCTGTCACTACCTTTATTAAAATATCCAAACAGTTTGAAGTAACTTTATACTATCAAGTTTGTCTTAGATAACTTCAAAAACCAATGTTTCCTATTAAAGATAAAAGTTTTAAGCAAAGAAAGAGAAACTATTTTGTTTCTTATTTCTTTATGTTAATCAATACTAAATACTAAATAAATACTAAAAAAACAGTAGCTTCCAAAATTAAATTAAAACTGACTATAATCAATACATAATGCAAGGAACTTATGTATGTGTATATAAAGGTTCTTTTCTAATAGAAGTGTCCATAAGCATCAATAAAATGTATTTTTAAATAATTTTAAAATATAAATTTCTAAAAAGATGTCTGTCTGCTTAAAGATTTTGTCTTCAGTCTGATAAGCTTTACATAACACTAAAGTTGTGAAAAAGTTTCTCTTCTGTACTCTAAAACAAAATTAACTGTCCTTCATCATCATCACTGTATGAAAATAACAAACTATAATATGAATGAAAAGCAACCAACTTTTCCTTATTGACAAAATCCTTTCCATAAAGTGCTTAGGTAAAATAAAAGAAATTAATTGGGCACTATAACATATCCCTACACTGAAAGAACAGATTAGAAAACACTAAGTGCATTTAGCATAGTACCTGACCACATAGCAAATGCTCAATAAATGCTTACTCACTGACTAACAATGCTTCTTTATTTTAATGTGGTAGCTACTTTATATTCCAGAGGCAGTTGGATGTCCAGTTTTAAATAAATAAATTATAAGGGGGAAAAAAAACTTCCTTGTATTTACTTGCCTCTCTTCTTTAAGGTTGCATTTCCCAAAATCTGGCACTCTAAAACTAAATAATTGTTTCACTAGTTTCCAACAAAAGTACTCCAGCTTAACTGGCTTAACTGACAAGAAATTGTTTTTCATATTTCAAAGCAACTAATACTTATTTATGTAATGACTTAAGCCTGCAATCATACCATTTAGAAGGTTTCAGTATACACGAATTATTCCAACCTATTACCTAGATCATGTTATTTGAAGATTAAAGGATAAAACACAGAAGCTTAAAGTTCTTATTTTTCATTCTTTCCATAGAAATTTTCATGGAAGTTTTGGGAAAAGATAGCTTCATATTTATCTTCCCAAATAAATAAACATTATCCACACAATTGCATGTTGAGTTTTAAATAAATTAACAGTAGGGGCAGCTAGATGGCGCATTGGATAAAACGCTGGCCTTGGAGTCAGGAGTATCTGAGTTCAAATATGGCCTTAGGCACATAACACTTACTAGCTGTGTGACTCTGGGCAAGCACTTGACCCCATTGCCTAGCCAAAAAAAAAATTTTTTTTAATTTAAATAAATTAACAATAATGGAAAATGTGAGGGGAAAAAACCCAACAATTTCCTTGTACTCTGTATGTATACAAAGTACACAATAAGTTAGAAATCAATCTTGTTCCACTACTACTAAGTATAGCAGGATAAAACCCCTATACATTGTATAGTATAAAAACTTAAAATAGTATATCACAAAATACAGAGTTGGAATTAAATACAAAGAACTGATGATATCACTAATAGGGGTACAACATTCAAAATGGTCATAACTCAATTATACTTTGACAATACTTCAACAACTAAATATCATAAAAATATTTTAATTAGGAAACTCTTACCAAGACAAAAATATTTTCAAATAAATCAAATGGCCTTATCTATTTACATATGTTACAATGAAATCAAGTTGATATTTAAAAATATATTCATAAAAATTACTTTTAAAATAGATTTTGATACAATTGATAAACAATAGGCTTCCAATAGAGCTTACTGCATAAAGGTCAGTCTATTTTATTCTAACACTAGGATTTTTTGAGTGGCCATCTACTTTAGAGAACATAATTCAATTCCTTTTTTATTTTTACCTATGAGAGTAAACAGCCACAAGACACAAATATATTATTGGAAAGCTGTGTATAAATCACAGTTTTATAGGCTGATTTCTTTAAGACCAACAAGGTAGCTCTCTATTTAATGAATCATGTAGGTTACAGGGAAATATCTTGTAATCATGCTTTCTGTTTTATAAATTCAGCCTTCTGTGTATTGAGTTTTCTTAAAAAGGGAATTCACCTATACAGTCTTCTAAAGAAGACTTGCCGTTACCACAAACTTGTACTGCAAACTGGTTAGTGTTAGTTTTATGAACTAAATGAAATTAGCTATTTTAAAAATATGATTTTAAAAATAAATGTAAAAGGAAAACTGCATAAAAATGACTACAATTAAAATGACAATAAAATATACTAAGCATCAAGAGTGCCCTCCAGTGGAATTAGTCCTTCTTGAGGTAAATTCCTTGCTCGACTGAGAAGCTGAAAGGATTCTCTGGTAAGCTATGAAATGATATTCTAGTAGCCACCTTCCTTACAAAATAACTAAAAAGTACATCATGGTAGACATTCACAGAAGGCCTGACCAATTTCTCTGGCAACATCTATTCTACATCTATCAAGCACTAATAAGTAAAAATTATTTGAAATAGAGTTATAATGTACAATAAAACACATAAAATCATAGACAGTTAGAAGTGAAAAGGACCTTAGAAACCAACTAGTCATCCAAACCATGTGGTAAGAACATTTTCACATGTGTGTGATTTGTATGCAGGAGGTAGAAATTGCAAGTGACATCATCTTTTCACAGGTGGCTGAAACGCATTCATAGAGAATATCTTGACCAAATTTACATTGCCAGTCAGTGGAGAAGCAGAGATTTAAAGACATTTTGTTTGCCAGTCCACAATTCAGTAAATCAAGAGTAGACCAAGTAGGTTCAGTTTCTTTTCTATGTTACCTTGGTAGCTTCTTGATTCTGTCTGTCTAGTTCTTCTAACTCTGCTATTAGTGTTTCTTTTTCAGCAATACTTTCATTAAGTTCTAGTTTCTTTGTTTCCAAATCAATTTTTAAATTATTTAACTCTGACTTCAAATTCATGTCTTCAGTAGATGGGAACTTAATGGCTTCAGGTTCATTTTGAAATGTTAACAGTTCTTTTTGAAGTTCTTCCTTAAATTTGGGGGGGGGGGAAAGAGGTGGGTTAAAAAAAGATATTTAAATTAGTCTCATATAAACAGAAATTCAGCCCTATAGTCAGATCTAGACATTAGAGAACATATACTCTAATTTTTTAATTTACATAAAATTCCAATAACTATAATTTTGAAGAAAATGAGGTTAAAAGTAAAAATGAAATATACCTTAAGATTCAAGTAAAATCACAGATTATCCACAAGAATGCTATTCTAGTCTAAATGCTATGTTGTAAATATAAACAATGATACCTCGAAAAAAATATTCCTGGGAACAAGGCTTATTTTAAAAAGGACCTTTAAATAAAGTCTAGAAAGTTAAAATAAATAAATAAAACATTAACAAAGAATTGCCTTTGTTTGCAGCTACAGAAGAAAAATTGCAAACCTGTGAAGACTTTAAAGCTTACTGCCTATTTCCAAACACTTTTTCTATATTTTCCCCTCTAGCTCATCTCCCTCCCACCTTTAAGAATCCAAAGAACTCTTTTCCCTCAAACCCTTTCCCTTCAACAAAACAAATACTACAACCAGTCATTTATACTTACTGCTTGACTGACATTTTAATTAAACATTTATTCACATGAATTATCATCATAGTAATGCAGCTGTCTTTCAACTTCAATTGTAAAATTCTTTCTTATAAGTTATAGGAAACTTTGAGCCAGTTACACTTTCTCCACAGCCAATACCTGTCCCCTTCCCCAAATGCCCCCATATGACTAGATAATGAGGAGGAGGATAACTGATACATATTGTGTGCTTTCTGAATGGGACACAAATTGTACCACTGATAGGAGTACCCACATCCACGATGTGGATTTTGTTTTAGTATTATTCTTGCTCTCAACGACCCTTAACTGATATTGTAAGAGGCTTCTCTTTCCAGCACTTCTTAACCCACAGTTTAAGAAGCACTGAAGGGGTCATGAGTGGAAAAAATTTAAGAAGTCCTGGTCTATACCAGGGATCCCAATCAATTTCATGAATCCTTACAATAACAACTGTATTATTAATTGTACTATTGATTAAGAAAACAAATAATAAAAAGCAACTATGTATTCAATAATACTTTTAAAAGAATTTGTATTTTATTAATTACAAAAACAAACCTTTGAAAAATACTAATATGGGCCAGACATTTATTATTGCACTGTACATTCTGTTGTGCTTCAATCATCTTGCTGGTAATAGAAGGTCTCTAGTTAATCCCATTAGAATACAGTAGAGGCCTCTTTCATATTTGCTTAATTTTAAAATGGAATCTTTATCCATATTTGTGACTCTTTACAAAAGTGCCTCCACTAACAAAAACCCTGAATTCCTTGGAGACAAGCCTTGGTCAGAAATGGCATAAGTTTAAAATAATATAGAACAATGGTTACTAATTTTTGTATCCTAAAGCTGAGGAATTTTTGCAAGACGTCCACAGATTCATATGTGCACCAAGCATTATCATTGTGATCCAACAGAATATACAGTGAAATAATAAATGTCTGGCCCATATTAGTTTTCAAATGTATGCTTTTGCAATTAATAAAATACAAATTCTTTTAAAAGTATTATTGAATTCATAGCTGCTTTTTATGAAAACTGTTGGCCAGAAAATTTTGTAAAGCGAATTCTACTTAAATAAGAATTATTTCCAGGAATAGGAATCTCTTCTATATATTTTCTCTCCTGGTGATATCATCAATTCACACAGGGTCAACTATAAACTTTATGCAGATGACTCCCAGTCATAGCTACCTCCTTCAGATCTAGTCTCTCTGCTGAGCTCTAGTCCTGAATCACCAACAGTCTACTGGCCACTTCAAAATGGATGTCTCATAGGCAGCTCAAACTCAAAATGTCCAAAACAAAGCTCATTATCCTTCCCTGGAAAAATCCAATCTTCTTCCTAAAGTCTTTATTTCTGTTGAGGGTACCACAATTCTTCCAGTCACCCAGGCTTGCAATCTTCTAATCATCCTCTACTCAAACCCACTCACCCTACACATCCAATTACTTGCCAAATCTTGTCACTTTTTAAATCAATTAATAATTATTAGTAAGCAGTTATTACGTACCCCCTAAGTGCCAGTCAACGTGCTGACTGGGGATACAAAAAGAAGCAAAAGACAACCCCTGCCCTCAAGAAGCTCACAATCTAATAGGGGAGACAACAAATATATACAAAAAAGAAGGATAAATATGTATACAGTATAAACATATGCAAGATAGTACAGAATTTATTGTTCATCAATGAGTAGAGATGGGGAAAAGAAGAGACAGCATAGAGGAAACAGACTGGGAGAGAACTGAGGGATCAAAAGATTGAAGTAACCATGGAGATGAAAAGTATGGTTTTGTAAGGGAAGACAGAGGGAGAGGTAAAAAGACATTGAGTTGGAGACGGGGACTTCAGAATTTTTGAACATGGAGGTGGTACATTTGTGGGTGATGGCAAGATCAAAGGTATGACCACGTTTGTGTGTGGCTGAGATGGGGTATAGCTCTTGGGAAGTGCGTAGGACAAGAAAATGAGTGGTCAGGATGTTTGAAGGAGAGTCAGTACTGAAGTCTCCTAATATGAAGACAGGAGTGGAGGAAGAAAGAAAAACTGTGACGTATGAATTGAACTCATTGAGGAAGAAAGGGAAGTAACCTGGAGGTCCATGCAACAGCTCTGAGAATTTTGACTGGGTGACAGATATTGAATAGCATGAACCTCAAAGAAAGAGAGGTTACTGAGTGATGGTGGTAGGAGGAGAAACTGAAAGTGGCAATGAGGAGTAAGGGGTATTCCAACTCCCCTACTTTAACTAGTGAGAAAAATGAGTAAAGCTGCAGCCAGGTACTTTTTACCTCCAAAACATTTCTAGCATGTATCCTCTTATCTCTGAACACCATGCAAGCTTAAGCTCTCATCACCTCTCACCTAGACTACTGCAATAACCTCCTGAAGGATCAGCATGCCTTATTTCTCCCTTCTTCCATCTTTATTCCACCCAGCTGCCAAAGCAATTATTCAGTAGTTATTCAGTCATTTCAGCTATATCCAACTCTTTGTGACCCCACACACTAGGCCTGTACAACCTATGGCCCACAGGCCACTTGCGGCGTGGCAAAGGATTTCAGGCAGCCCACTTTGGTGTGCCACAATTGGCCACAGGTTGTGTAGACCTGCCACAGAACATACTGTCCATGGAGTTTTCTTGGCAAAGATACTGAAGTAGTTTGTCATTTCCTTCTCCAGTGGTTAAATGAGCTGTCCAGGGTCACACAGGTAGTAACTGTCTGAGGCCAAATTTGAAATCAGGTCTTTCCGACTCCAGGTCCAGCACTCTATCCACTAAGCCATCTAGCTACCTCCTAGGCAAACACAAAAGTGACTTGTCCAAGATGGCACAGCTAGCAAATGCCTGAGGTCAGATTTGCCCAGCACTCTACCCAAGTTTTCTTGTTCAGTTGTTTTTTAGTCGTGTCCAACACTTTGTCACCCCACTTAGGTTTTTCTTGAGGAAGATAATGCAGTGGTTTGCCATTTCCTTCTCTGACTCATTTCAGAGATGAAAAGACTAAGGCAAACAGGGTTAAGTAACTTTCCCAGGATCATACAGCTAGTAAGTGTCTGAGGCTGGATTTGAACTCAAGTCTTACTGACTCCAGGCCCAGCATTCTATCCACTGAACTACCCAGTTGCCCATACTGAGTCACTTAGCTGCCCCCAAAGTAATATTACTTTGTGTTAATCCCTGGTCCAAAAAGCTCTGGTGTGTCCTATTACCTCATGTTATCCAACTTCAACTGGGCCTTCACACAACAAGGCAGGCCTTTTATTCCTCTCTACCTGGTTCCCTATCTCAACCTCTGCTGAAGCTATTCTCTTCCCTCATTAATTCTAACACATTTCCCTCTCTGTCTCAGCTGAGGATCGTGCCCTTCAGAAAACTGAGGCAACTGAACTCACATTCAACATAAGCTCCCTTGTCCTCTGTTCTTTTCATTTCAAAAGTTATTCACATCATGTCCCGTTCTCTCCTTTCTCAATCTCTAACGAAGAGGTAGACTTTTCTCCTTGCCAAGGCCAAGTACTATGTATGTATATATGTATATGTAAATACATACATATATTTTTTTCTCCAGCAGATTGCAACTACAATTACCATCACATTTTCTCTTTCTCTCTGTCTCTCTCTTTTCACCTTTTCTCCCCTGTGTCGCCTTTTTCTATCTACTGGTTCCTTCCCTACTGCCTTCAAATATGATCAAGTCTCCCATATCCTCAAAAGAAAAGGAAAAAAACCAAACATCCTTCACTGGATCCCACCAATTCCTCAGTCTATCATTCTACATTTCTCCTCCCTTTCTCAGTCAAATGTTCTTAAAAAGCTGTCCCCACTGCCTGCCTCTACTTGTTTCATTTCTCTACCATACCTCAACCCTTTGTAATTTGGCTATACATACTTACGTATGTGTGAGAAGCAGGGTAAAGAGTTGGCCTTGGAGTCAGGAAGGCCTGAGATCAAACCCCCTGCTACCAGTACATAATTTGTGACCCTGGGCAAATCATTTAACCTCTTCATATTCTAGGTAAATCTCTAATACTACAAGTTGCAGAGAAAGTATTGAATTAATTGTAATTGATAGGGAGAACTTCCTCATTTGAAAGTGCCCTATACAATTAAACTACAGTTGTGGTCCTTCACCTTACTTACATGTATTAGTTGTCTTTCCCATTAGGATATAAACTCCTTGGTGTTAAGAGATTGTTTCATTCTTTGTATTTTTCCTCTAGCACCTAGCACATAGAAATGCTTGTTGACTGACAGGATCAAATTCAAAGTCCTCTAACATTTAAATACCTTTACAACCTGGCTTCAGCCTTCTTTTCCACATTACTGTCCTTCTCTCAGTCCAGGATCCAGCCAGTTAACAACATTCTATCTTCTGTCTGTGCCTCTGTCCATGCTGTCTCCCCATGCCTAGAATGGGCAGCCTCACCGTGTCCTTGTAAAAAATCTCTACCTTCCTTCAAAGCTCAGTTCAATAACCAGTTCCAACACAGGGTTTTTTTCTCATCCCAAAAAGTTGCTAGTGCCTCCTCTCACCCCCATTCCCCAAAATAACCTCATACTTAGTTTGTATGGATAGTTTTTATTTTCTTATTTGGGTATATGTTCTTCTCCCAAGTACGATGTAAGCTCCTAAAGAGCAGATACTGTTTCCTTCTTGTCACTCAATCAACAAGGACTTGTCAAGCACCTACTATGTGTTTGGCACTCTGATAGTCACTGGAGATACAGACAAAAATATAAGTCCCTGTCCTCAAGGAACTGATATTCTATCAGGAAGATGATATGTATATATTAAGTACATATGATTTAAATATAAGATAAACTGCAGTGGGGAGGGGGAGTAGCAGCTGAAGACATGAGAAAGGCCTCATATAGGAGGACATGCTTGAGCTGACCCTTGAAGGACACTAGGTATGGCAAGACAGAGGTGCAGAAGATATGCATTCCAAGGAGGAGGATCAGCTGTGCAAAGGCACGGAACCATGTGATGGAGCATCAAATATAAGGAACTCCAAGCAGTCATTTTGTTTGGAATGAAGTGAATGAAGGTGAGTAGTATATAATAAGCCTCAAAAAGTGGGCTAAATATAGGTTGCAAAGGTCTTTAAAAACCAATCAGGAGGGGCAGCTAGGTGGCACAGTGGACAGACTACCGGTCCTGGAGTCAGGAGAACTCGAGTTCAAACATGGTCTCAGACACTTGACATTTCCTAGCTGTGTGACCCTGGGCAAGTCACTTAACCCTAGTTGCCTCACCAAAAAAGAAAAAAAGCCAATCAGGGAAATTATATTTGACCTTAATGGGAATGGGAAGCCACTGGAGTTTGAAAGACAATTATAAGAGATACTGTGGAGGCAGAATATACACAAGACTTGGCAATGAGTCAGAGATGTGGAATAAGAGAGATAGTCTGTCTTTGTATGCCCTGTACCCAGCACAGTGCTTGACAAACAGGAGGCTTTAATAATTGTTTGCTGACTGACTGATTCCTACTGGTTGATTCAACTAAAATTATGAGCCTTACAGAAGGTACATGAGGAGAATCTTTCACATCTCTCCAGTGCTTAGCACAATGCCTGGCACAGAGCAGATATTTAATAAATGTTTAATGATTAATTGGCTGACATCAAAATTCTGTGTGATATCTCCTCTTCTAATTCCATTCTGCATTTTGTACTTCAGAATTGCAGTACAGAGATATGTATACTATGTTCTACAGCTATTCACTGAATTAAAAGTATCACAGAACACGGGGGTCCTTCTCCATCTTTAAGAATCTAAACTTACAGGATTACTTGGGTCCTGAAAGTTTAACACTAAAATATTACACACAAAAGCAATGATTAATGTAACTTTATTAAAGTCTTCCTTTAGAACCTAAAGCTCTTCCAAAAGAATGAGTAGGTCACAGCTGTGAAGGACAAACCACTGGTTTTGTTTACTAGAAAGAGTTAATACTTCTTTTCTGGAAGCCATTAGGTTCTGCTAATCCAACTAAGAAAGAGTACAAAAAGTTAATAGTGCCAAGTCCTCTGTAGAACTATTACTTTTACAAATCATATTCCCCTAAAAGGAAAGAAGCTGTTGCAGACCGGAAATTGAAAACTGTATGTTAGAATACAAAATAATGGTGAGAATGATAGTAAAAATAATAGAACATAAGCATCTTTGTTTCAGATGCTATCAAACACCTTTCTCAAGCAGACCTAACCTATTCTACAAAGAAAATCAAAACCATTCCCCCCTGTAATTTCCCTCTTCTCAACACTGCACCTAAAAACCATTCTACCATTCCCCAGCTTTTCCTCATTTGCTCCAGATTAAATGTCTATGCTTCCTTTTCATTAAGGTCAACTCCTCTTGCATCTCTGATCTGTCTCCTCCCATTTGCTATGGAAGCTTATTGGTTGAAGCATCCCCTCTCTGTCTCAACTTTCATCCCTCCTTTTCTACTGGTTCCTTCCCAACTAAAACCTATAAACATGCAAAGGTCTGTCCCAATCTTTAAAATATCTCTATTTTTCCTAGCCATCCTCTCAAGCTGCCTTTCTCTATCTCTCTTCCCTTTCACTGTCAAGCTCCTAATACTATCATCACTTGCTCACCATCCAATCACTCCTCCACCCCTTACATTATATTATAACTCTGAACCCCACAACTCTACTGAAATAGCTCTCTCCAAGGTTACCAAGGATTTTACTACTAAATCTAATGGCCTTTTCTCAATCCTCAGCCTTTTGACCTCTTGGCAGCTTCTGACACTGTCAATCACCCTCTCTCCTGGATATTCTCTCCACTTTTCCTCCTATCTATCTCATTGTTCCTTTCTCAATCTCCTTTGCTGAAACATCCTCTACCTCCTACCTACTGACTATGGGTATCTTCCAAGACTCTGTCTTGGACCTTCTTTCCTTCTTTGTATACTTTTTCTTGGTAATCTCATCAGCTCCCATGGATTCAGTCACCAACATTAGATGGAAGGCTCCCATATCCAACACTAATCTCTCTCCTGAAAGTCAGTCCTAAATCACAAACTCTGTGGGGCATTTTTATCTGATGTCCTTTTAAGCATCTCAAACTCAGTCCAAAATGAAACACCTTATGTTTCCCTGTAAACTTACCTCCAAACTTTTCTATATCTGTTGAGGCTCCACCATATTGTACAAAACTTCATAGTCATCCTTGACTCTTCTCTGTCTTTCCCCTGACAAATCCAATCAGTTGCCAAAGCTACTAGACCTATATACTATCTCTCACATACATTCCCTTCTCTCCACACTCAAGGATATCATTCTAATTCAACTTCTCATCGCTTCTTGCCTGGACTATTACAATAACCTCCTAATTAGTATCCCACTTTCAGTTTCACTCCAATATATAAATTACAATTGCCAAAATAAGTTCCCCTTGGAAAGAGTATGTATAGGCAATAATTTTGTCACCGCCCTACTCAAAAAATATTCACTACCTCCCTCTCTGTTGCCTGTAAACTCCTCAGCCTAGCATTTAAAGTCCTCAACAACCTGGCTCTAATCTCCCTTTCCAGGCTTATTTATACTACTCCCCTTCATTTCAACCAAACTGAACTACTACTAGCTAGTCTCTAAACTCAGCCTTCCTTCTCCATCTCTGCATATATGCTCAGGCTATCTTTCATGCATAACATGAATTCCTTCCTTCATTTCCACCTTGAGAATTTTCCTCCTCAAATTATATTGTATTCATTTATCCATAACTACCTGCATCACTCTCTGGGCAGCAGTTGGCAACCTACAACCCAAGGGCCAAAATCTGTTTTTGAAAATCCCTTGCCCATGACTTTGTTTCATTTTTTTTACATTTTCAAAAACAACTAAACTTTATTTTAAAATGTAAAAGCTACTCTTAGCTGGGGCCCTACAAAAACTGGCCATGGGTCAGGTTTGATGTTCTGGCCATTGCAACTCACATTCTAGGAGAAATGTAAACCTAATGATGCTTGCAAGGACCTTGTATATATTACATATGTCACACAAATACTTGTTGAACTGAACTGAAATTCTGTCTCTCATACAATAAAGGACCAATCTTTCTATTCCAATTCAACTCAAAAACCATCTATTAAACCCTATGTGCAAAGAAAGCACTGCCCAAGCCTAATTCCACCTCTATCCTTCAGTCCAACTTCAAACAACCTGATGGACCTTGATCCACCAATTCACCACCCCTTGCTTTCTATTAACTCCTTCACCTATGACCAGACATTTCCAAGTCTCCCATTCCCTGAAAACACCTACTACCACAACTACCACTGTTCCATTTTTCCCTCTGTTCACTTCATACTCACTCCCCAACCCTTTTGTAAACTGTTTCCTGTATCTCATGCCACTATCATCTACTCTCTTAAAAGTTACCAAGGACCAATTCACCAAATTCAATGGACTTTTTGCAATCCTTACCCTTCCTTGACCTCTGAAGCACTTTAAACTGTTAAAACCTTATTCTTGACAATCCTCCACCAAAGAATATAATAGCCAAATTCCAAAATTACCAAGTCAAAGAGAAAATACTGCAAGAAGCAAGAAAGAAACAATTTAAATATCATGGAACCACAGTCAGGATTACACAGTACCTTGCAGCATCTACATTAACAGATTGTAAGGCATGGAATATGATATTGCGTAAGGCAAAGGAGCTTGGATCACAACCCAGGATCAACTACCCAGCAAAAATAAGCATAATCTTTCAGGGGAGGAGACAGACATTCAACAAAATAAGGGACTTCTAAACCTTCCCAACAAAAAGACCAGAGCTCAATAGAAAATTAGATCTTCAAATACAAGACTCGAGAGACATAAAAAGGTAAACAGGACAGAAAAAAACATGTTAATAATAAGAGCAAACTGTTTACATTCCTACAAGGGAAGAATGACACTTATAATTCTTGAGAACTATATTGTTCTCCATTTTAAAAGGGTATAGATAGAAGGGGTGGGTATAAGTTGACTTTGATGTAATGAAAAAAAAATCTAATCAAGTGGGTTAAATGGATCTAAGTAAGTGGATTAATCTGATCTAACTAAGAAAATGTACTGAGAGAAAAGGAAAGGAGGAGGCAGACAAGGGTAAATTAAGTTACAGGAAAAGGCACAAAAACCTATTACAGTAGAGGGAAAGAAGGGAGGGAGATGAGCATTGTTTGAACTTACTCTCATCAAATTTGGAGGGAATAACAATCTGGTGTAGAAATCTAACTTGCCCTATAGGCAGTAGAAGGAAAAAGTAGAAAGAAAAGGGAGGAAGGATAGAAGGGGAGGGAAGAAATAGTAAGGGTAAAGGGGGAGAAAAGGGAGGGGGCTGATAAAAGGGAGGCAGGACTGATGGAGGCAGTGGTCAAAAGCAAAACACTTTGTGAGGAGGGAAAGGGAGAAAGGAGAAGGAAAAGCATAAACAGGGGAGAAATAGGATGGAGAGAAAGACACAGATAGTAATCATAACTGTGAATGTGAATGAGATGAACTCTCCCACAAATAAAGAAGGGCTGAAAGAATCAGACAAGCAAGACAGCTTTGAAAATAACATTTTGAAATAATTTACACGGCCAATGAACTGATGAAAAGTAAGTAGAGCCAAAAAAACAATAAACAAATGTAAATGGAAAGAACTACAACTACAAAACAAATAAAAATGAATGGTGTAAAATTACAAAGAACAAGCTTGGCCCTAAAAAATCTGAGATATAATAATATAAT
This sequence comes from Phascolarctos cinereus, assembly GCF_003287225.1. Classification (NCBI taxonomy): domain Eukaryota; kingdom Metazoa; phylum Chordata; class Mammalia; order Diprotodontia; family Phascolarctidae; genus Phascolarctos; species Phascolarctos cinereus. The sequence goes on from NW_027555736.1 coordinate 203,378,321, forward strand.
TCCCCCAACTTTTTTTTGCAGAGGTGAGAGGACCACAGTTGTGGAACAATAAATATAATTTCATATTTCTTCAAAGTACTGGTCAGTCTTGCTTATTTTTTTCTCTTCCTCTTTTTCTTTTAAAAAAAAGCTAGTTATTAAGACATGGCTCTCTTGGAGGGTAGAGGATATACAGAGAAATTTAGGCAATGTAAAAAAACTAAATATATCATAAAATTTTATTTTTAAAAATAACAATTTTAAAGCTCTATAGGGAAAAAAGTTACGTGTTCAATTTATTACATATCTAAAAAGAAAAGCAAGCACTGCATATTAAATCCAAAGTTTATGTATAATCCTCTCCCTTATGTTCTACAATGTATACAGAAATGTTTATTTTATGTGTTGTTTACTAAGTTCAGAATTTAAAAATAGTCCATGAAAAATACGTAAGTGTAAGTACATATATGAGATCATAATTGAATGCGGGGAGGGAAATCAGAAAAGTCTTCCTGGAGAAAGCAACCTTTAAGATAGGCTTTAAAGACTGTGTTAAAAACTCAATAGAAAAATACAAGCGAGAACGTTCTAGACATAAGGAAAAATGTAAACAAAAATATGAATGTTGTAAAGTACAGGATTTAGATAAGAGACAAGTGGCCTGGTTTTACTGAAAAATAGAGAGAGGAAAGATCTAGCTAAAAAGTAGTTTTGCACCACATTTTGGAAGACCTAGAATTAATGCCTGTATGAATGCAAACTTTGATAGATTACAGAGAGTCAATAAAACTGTTTTGAGCAGAGGAGTAACATGATCAGTTCTATGCAAAATGGCAGCAAGTCTGTCAGCCAGGTGGCAAAGTGGATTAGAGTGCTGGGCCTGAAGTCAGGAAAATTCATCTTCTTGAGTTCAAATCTGGCATCAGACACTTACTAGCTATGTAATCCTGACAAGTCACTTAACCATGTTTGCCTCAGTTTCCTCATCTATAAAATGAGCTGGCAGGGGCAGCTAGGTGGCGCAGTGGATAGAGCACCGGCCTTACAGTCAGGAGGAGCGGAGTTCAAATCCAGCCTCAGATACATAACACTCACTAGCTGTGTGACTCTGGGCAAGTCACTAAACCCCAATTGCCCTCACCAAAAGAAAAAAAATGAGCTGGAGAAGAAATGGCAAACCACTCCAGTATCTTTGCCAAGAAACCCCAAATGAAGTCATGAAGAATTGGACACAACTGAAACAAATGAATGACAACAAAGAAAGTCTGGCAGCCATATCAACAAATAGTTTGGTGGAAAACAAAAAATTATGGTGGGAATATTATTTACTGGGAGACTATAACAATAGTCTAGGAATGTATTAGTGAGGGCCTGAACTATGGTGGAAACAGAAGGGAAAGGATAAGTAAGGGAGAGAAATGGAAACAAAATATAAGAGGTAAGAGAAAATGAAGATTCAATAATAACACTAAGGTTTAAAATATAAGACTAGGTTAATGTATGTTTATGTGTGTTTACATACAAAAATACATACATACATGCATACAATCCAATCAACTACTTCCTTTCCTTTTCTACTACAACTACCTTAATTCAGACTCTCATTACATTTCTTCTGGTTTTCCTTTCTCCTGCTTCCAGTTCATTCTACACACCATCAGATTCATCTTTTTGAAGTACAATTCTGCCCTGGAGAAAGCAACCTTTAAGATGGGCTTTAAAGACTGTGTTAAAAACTCAACAGAAAAACACAAGGGAGAATATTCCAGACATAAGGAAGAATGTAAACAAAAGTATGAATATTGTAAAGTACAAGATTTAGATAAGAGACAAGTGGTCTGGTTTTACTGAAGAATAGAGAGAGGAAAGATCTGGCTAGAAAAGTAGTTTTGCACATTTTGTGCATGTCACCACCTTATTCAAAACCTTTTAATAGTTTTCCAGGGCTTACAAAAACAAATTCAAAACTCCTTAAAATGGCATTCAAGGCCCTTATATTCTGGCTCCAAATTATCTTTCCAGTCTTATCTTCCATGTCTTTCCTGTTACTAGCTCTTTCATCATACTGTTTCTTCTACCTAGGATGTCATATACTTTATCTTTCTGATAGCACTAATCACATTCTACCCTTTATTACAGTTACCTGCAAACATGTCTTCTCTACACTATCAGATTTTAAGCTTCTTGAGAACATGATCTTGTTAATATTTCTATTTCTCATTGTGACTTGCACATAATAGGAATTTAGTAAATATTTGTTGAATTGAATTCTATAATACAAAATCCTCTGTATTTTATCTCCCTGGAATCATGTAGGCTGTGCCTTGAATCTTACCTACCTGCTACCCACTCATGAACCTAGGACCAGCATAGTATTTGTCAGTTCATCCCTCCAGGGCCTAACATAGTACACTGCACAAGATACACTGACACTGTAAGAGATCCATGATTTCAGAGGTCTGAAGTGTTCTTTCCACCTTTACACTTCATTCTGTTCAATTTTTGTCCATTTCTTTCCTTAAATCCTTCAAAGATGATCCACTTAATGCATTGCAGGGCTTCCTTTGTATTTTAAAACTATTTCAGCAGCACCAGCGCAACTGCTATCAGTTGTTTCTCACTCTTGCTACATAACTGCTCCGCTTCCTTTTCTGGTAATACCAAATCTTTAATAGCATCTTTCTACTTTTCAACACTATTACAATCTACTTAAATACAATATGCAACTTCCCATTACCCTTTGGATCATTTTTAATTTTGGTGATTTCCAATGTTGTAGTGTTCCATGATCTGCAGCTATATATATTTAGCATCACCAAGGGAATATTGGTATTAAAGATGTGAGGTTTTCCAGCACTGATTGGTTTACCAAGCACCATCCAGTCTGAGTTCTACTCACTCAATTCTGAGCCCCAGTTCGTTGTCTATAGTGCCTGTTCAAAATACACACACACACACACACACACACGCAACTGTGTTTGGATTAACTAATGGGCTTCTGGACAATATTTTTTTTAACCCAGTGTTTTCCCAATGTGAATGGTTAAACAACTGCTCTGAGTTTCACTAAGAAAGCATGTTAGTCTTCCTAGGTTCCAAGCAACAGTACAATGTCTTTGCCTTGTAAATTATAGGCCTTTAAAAGGTTTCCACTGAATAAATGAATGAATGAATGGGTGGATCTGAATGAATGAATGAATGCTGGAAATAGATGAATAAATGCTGGAAAGGTCCATGTGGAACTACAGTGAAGCAGACATAAGTACCCAAACCCATCTTCCTAATAACAGAAAAATGGCTAATAAAGGTTTTGCTATCCTATATAGTACATCCTTACCAAATACAAAAATTCAATAAAAACATTATAGTCTATGATGGCAGCAACAAAACTAAAAATGACCAACTTTCTTACGTGTTACATATGAAAAACTGTTGGCTAAAATTTCTTTTCTACAACCACAAACCTCACTGCCAAATCCACTTCCAAGGATATTACCCCCTAACCTGTAGGTATTACAACTGCACTTCAACTTTTTATTCCTCAGTCATTCCTTTTGTAAGAATGACCACCACCATACAAGAATATTTCAGAGTTACCCAGATCTGCTTCCTGAAGTTTCTAATCATGTCACTGATATCAAGGAACCCCTAACTCAACTGCCAAAATATCCTGTTTCTCCCAACCCCATGAAATGTTGCTGATGCCCTGGGGTTAGAGAAGTCCCTACTTCCATTGACCTCCTAGGGAAGGGACCGAGAAAGCAGTCCATGTTTTAAAAGTTGAGGCTGTAGTGAACAAGGATGAACTACCTGATATATCAAGATGGAATTCTGAATACATTTTCACATAGAAATAGTATTACAAGTACTGGTTAAATTCTAGAGCCCTATTATAAGAACTTTCAGGGTTCTCAAGAAGACCAACCCCATGGGTTGCCATCACTAGAAACCAAAGAATCCTACTTCACTTTAAAGAACACTTCACATGATCAGCTTTTATCATTCCACATCAGGTAGAGCATTTAAAATAGAACCAGAAAAAATTTAAAAAAAAGAAAACTTTCAGGAAGTAGAGTTAACCTTGTCATGGTTGCAATATTACATGGTCTTGCCTGTTTGTTCTAGAGTCAGCTAAGTGGCACAAGAGATAAAGCAATGTGCCCAGAGTCAAAAAGACCCAATTTCAAACCTAACCTCAGCAACTTACTAGCCCTAAGACCCTGGGCAAATTACTTAACCTTTGTCTTCCTCAGTTTCCTCAACTGTAAAATGGAGATAATAATAACATCTTCTTCTGAGGGGTATTTTGAGGATCATATGAGATAATATTTGTAAAGTGCCTAGAACATAGTGCCTAGAACAACATAGTGCTAGAACACAATAAGAGCTTAACAAATGCTTGTTTCTTTCCTTCCTTGTTCTGGTTCTTCTAGTAAGCCTGTTCTTAAGCCTCCCCTTACAAACTCCAATCATCATCTGTTTCCTTATATCTAGTTCAAACAAATCCTGAATACCAAACCATGTTTGTGCTTGATGACTATGACTTTGGCCCCATTTGGGTCACTCAGTGCAGTCTGGTTCAGCTATTCAAATGATAAATCTTGCTTCTGTGTTACAGTTTGGCCTGATGCTTTGAATCTCAATTTCAGTTTCACTAATAGGATTCAGAATAGCTAAACATCCCTTTTTCAAAATGATTGGCCTGGCCATAATTTCTAGTCTTCATTCTTCTCTATTTCATAGGATAATACATTTAAAATTGGAATGGACCTCAGAGGCCTGGGATCTTAGCCAGCTATGAGGCTGCCCATTACTGTGGCCACCAATAAATCCAGCAATAGAAAATAAAGACTATATAGTTTAACTAGAATAAAAGTTAAGTAAGTTTTATAGGCTGGCCTAAGAACAAGCTGCCATTATTAAACTTTACGGGAAAATTCATTCTGAGTTTGAAATAAGTAAAAATGAATTTCAATTTGTTTTTGAGAAAGTTTTAAATTCTTATTTTTTTTAACATTTATTGCTTTTAATTTACATTAAAAAAATAAATTTTTTTAAAGATTTTTTAATGTCATTTCCACAGCATATACCTTTTCCTGATTCAATGATGAATTTTCTTCTTTTAGTATTTGCAGACTCTTCTTAAGTTCTAGACTGTCTTCAGTAAGACTGTTTCCCTATAAATATATTCCACAGTTAATTTCAGAAAATCAATAAAGAATTTCAAGTGAAAATTCTAGTAAACTATACTATGGAATATTAGGAACCTCAACTGCTTAGGTTGTATCTATAAATCAGGAATGAACATATTTGCACCATTAACCTCAAACGGTGGTTGTGAGAAAAGCACTACGTTAAAAAAAAACTATGGAAAATATTTAGTTCTTTTCTCAAGTATTCTTAAGCATCATAACCATAGATTTAAGGACTTGGATGTTTAAGAAATATCTCAGTCATCCTCCTCATTTTAAAAACATTCTATTCTTTTAAAGAATTTCTATGTTCACATTAAGAACATTCACCTCAGGCATATTCAAAGCATCAAAAAAGTCTCAAGCCATTTTTTAAAAAGAATGTCCTTCCGTATTTATTTAATAAAAACTCAAAATAGAGTCTACATTTCATGAAAACTGCTGTATCTCTATATTCCAGTGCTTCCTCACACATAAGTTACCATGCATCTTAAATTAGCCTTTGCATTATAACAAATTCCTCAGTTCAGCATTCTGAAACAAAAAGTTTGTGATATTAATAGAAACAGATAAAAGTACAAAGGATAAAAGCTTCCTTAAGTAAATACATGTGAATGTCTAGCAAAAGTTAAGAGAGTAAAATTAATTGTGTGGTTTTTCTTATAAATGCTTAAGAACTAATGTTACACCAAAAATTCTCCTTTGAGATGTGTTTACCTGATTTACACTACTCAGTCTCATCATTTCCTTTTGCGCATCTGTGAAAACAAATGATTTCATGTTAAATTTGAAAAAGAAAATTCAATTCCTAGTTGTAAAACTTTCATAATTAAGAATAAATCAGCACCTATATTCTAAGTTCAAAAATACAATGTGTACCCACAACACAATTAACATAAACAGAAGGCTTATTTACAAATATAATTAAGTGAATAGTACTTGCATAAGTTTAACATAACCATATCCTAGGGTATCGGGTATTTCATAGTATAATCACCATACCTTCAGATAACATACTCCAATGGATCTGTGATTTCAAAGTTAGCCCTCCTTCCAACAATACAGATTACAACCTATCCATGCCTGCCCAACCTGTGCTATACGCTCAAGACAAAAAAAGCTGTCAAATAGCATAGAATTATAAGCTGATTCTATATGGGTTACAATTATGGTTTTTATTAAAAGTAAAAAACAACTATTACACGGTTCAAAAATATGATTAACATATTTTGGATATTAGGAAAGACCAGGGGGACTAAGATGGAAAAAGAAAAAATTTAAGTAATTCCTACAACAGAGTTCTACAATACCTAACACAGATAACAATTTTAGAAGGTACTGCTTCCAGAAAAAAAAATTTAGAGTCAACAAAAAATAAAATCCAACTTTTAAGGGTGTAAACAGGTTAAGATAAAAGTTTTTAGACAGAAGAATAAAAGAGCATAACAAGATACTAGACAAAAAAATGCAGCAAAAAAATCGTTTTCACTATATCATTTGTCATTCTGTTCTAACACTCAAAGCCATTCACTTTTGCTTTCCAAAAATGCTGATCTTAGTCTATTAATTATGATTTTGATGCATAAAACAGCAGTCAGATAATAAACTGTAATCATTCCTTTTATCAGTCATAGTGCTACACACCTGTACAGGTCACCTGTATGGAGACCTGTAATCTGCTACTGGGGAGGTTGAACTGATGGATCACTTGAGCTCACAAGTTCTAAGCTACAGTAAAGCTAAAGTACACATTAAGTCTGGTACCAGGTGAGCCCCTGGCAGTGATGGGGCCGGCCACCACACTGCCTAAAAGAGGGGCAGACTCTATTTTAAAATTTCTATGCCAAATTTTTAAAATTTAAAATTTCTATGCCAATCACAATATTGAAATGCCATCTGTGAGTGGCTGCTTGTACTTCCAGCCTGGGTGAGAGGGAGAAACCTAGAGTTTAAAAAAAAAAACCCTAATAAAATAACTCCTTGTAAAAGATAAGCAGCATTTCAATGTGGTATATGGTATTTAAAAATTAAAAACTTAATAAAATGGGTTATATCCTCTCCCGTGTACACAAAAGTAAACTGTGGCCTGCTGGACATAGAAACAGAAAACCCCTTTTCTTATCATTCAAATGACAGACATGAGACCACTACAAGGTGCAAGACTAGCAGGACTAGCTACGCTCACTAAGCGAACTGCCTGTGTGATCATTAGGTCACATCCTTAGAACAGATTCACTAGCCAACCAATTTATACAAAAGAAAGAGGACTCTGTCAGCTTTCTCCAATGATATTAGGAGGAACAAAAATTTCTCAATCTATATGCCCCTCATAACATAAACCATACCCATATGGAAACTGGAAGGAAAAAAGAGAGATATGGAATTTGGATACTACTCATCCTTAAGATCGCTTGAGAAATGCCATTCACAACCTCAATTAAACAGTAATGAATAAAACAGTTCTATTAATATTTTCTAGTCATGTTAAGGTCAGAGCATTTCAACAGTGGCTTTTATGCCATGAATAATTAATTTTCTAAGATGAAATACTGTGCAGAGAAGCAATTTATTCATATATTCAAAACTATCAAGCACCCACTATGTGCTAAGATTTGTAATAATCTAAAACTCAAAAACTTCTCATACCAGACAATGCTCGTTGTAGTCTCAACAGCTCCTCTTTGACAGACATATTATCTGGAAGAATTCTTCCTTCTTCTGTTGTAATAAACTGACTGACTTCCATTTTCAGCCTTTCACATTCCTGTATTATTTGGCTTTTTTCCACATTTAAAAGTTCTTGTATTTTCTTCAAGATTTCTTTCTCATTTTCTGTAAAAGACAATTTTTGGTCTTTATCTTTTATTTCAACCTCAAGTTCTTGTATTTTCTTCACTGATTCAGTTTTTTCAGCTTGTAGAATATGAATAGTTTTTTGCATTTCATGAACTTTAGAATGATCAGTAAGCCACACCTCTGAGCCATCTAGAAAACAAATATAAAATTTAAGACAATTAAGAATTGAAAGCCCAAGGGAAATATGCTAGGCAAAGCAATGAAAATCTTTAAAAGCTTAAAATGTTACTAAACTGGAAGTCACTGTTTCCAAGGCTCCACTTCACATCAGATTGGCAATGATTAAAAAAAAAAAGGAAAATAACCATTAATGAAGGAAATGGGAGAATAGGCACACCAAATGCTTGTTCGTAGAGCAGTGAACTGGTATAGCCATTCTAGAAAGAAACTTGGAACTGAACCTAAAAAAAAAATTATGTCACTTAACTGTGCGTACCCTTTGACAAAGGTATACAACTTGAGGCTTACATTCCGAAGAGATGAAAAAAAAAAAAAAGAGAAAGGATGCATATGTGCAAAAATATCAAAATAGAACTTTTTGTTGCAGCAAAGAACTGGGAGCTAAGGGAGTGCTTACCAACTGGAAAATGGCTAAACAAATTAATGTAATGGAATTATTACTGTACCTTAGGAAATGACAAAAGGATCAAATTCAGAAAAACCTGTGACTAGTAAGAAATCAGCTGAACTAGGAGAACAATTTTACAATTACTATAAAATTAAAGAAAAACAACTCTGAAAGTCTTAATAACTGTTCAATGCACTGATCAATTATGACTCTAGAGGACCAAGACAGAACTTGCTTCCCATGTCTTAACAAGAAGATGATGGACTAGGGGTAAATAATGAGATGTATGTTTTTAGTAATGGCCAATGTATTGAATTCATATTACTTGACTAGGCTTATTTATCATAATTGAGGGATGCTTTATTTATTTTTGGGGGGGGCGAGGAGTGAGAAAACAGCAGGTAATGACAGCAAAGCAGGAAAAAAAAGAAGATAATGGCATCAATGAGGCATTTATAAAAAGTGAGCAGAAAGAAACTAAAGGAGATATAGGGGAAAACAAAGATAAGCAGGACAGGTTTGGAACTAATGTGATCAACAAGTAATAGAAATTTATGGGGCGGCTAGGTGGTACAGTAGATAGAGTACCGACCTTAGAGTCAGGAGGACCTGAGTTCAAATCTGGCCTCAGACACATAACACTTACTAGCTGTGTGACTCTGGACAAGTCACTTAACCCCAACTGCCTCACCAAAAAAAAAAAAAATTCACGATTTCATGTACAATCTTCCCTCTTTTTCTGTTCTTTGTATATAGAAATACTCTTTCATCAAGTTCAAAATAATAAAAACAATTTTAATTATTTTTAAAGCACTAAAGTTTTTTTAAAAAGGCATGAAACACTTGCTGAAAAGCACATACACCTGAGTTTGAAATAAAATAAAAACACTTTCCATTATTTTTAAAGTGTTTTCACCAAGATGTGCAATGGAAATTTGCAATTCCAATTCATTTACCACTAGAGAGAGAATTGTAAATGAAGCTGTAAAACAGAATTCTGATTCCAGAACAAGTTATACTACATGATCTTTAAGGTCTTTTCAAACCATGAGATTCTATATGTCAGATGATAAAAATTTTGGCAGCCAGATTATCATTATTGCAAACTTCTGAGTAAAATCAAGTCATTCTTCCAAAGTAGCTTGTTCAGAGTCACTACTGTAAAATGTCCAGACTGTACTGGAACTTTCATGATCAGGAAACTGAAGTCCAACTTCCTGACCTGAAATCCAGCTCCCTAATAGGAATTCTAGTTTTGCATACAAACTTTTAGAAGCTAGACTCTGGCTCCTTAATCTGGTGCAGCAGGAGCTATCATTATCTGGAAAAAGTCGTAGCAAAAAAGAGACTAAAAATACTGCCCTATTCTACCGTGAAGAGACAACTGCTACTAACCTTTCTGAAGTGGAAACTCTCTCCAAGAAAAATTTCAACTTCTACATTCTTGAATATATAAGACTAGTAAATACTAACAAGTTAATAAAAATATAAGGAGTCAGTCTCTGATAGATGAAATTGATATAAATTTAGTACTTTAGAGCTATAACAAATAATTCTTTCTGGTCAGCTCTTAGTAGAAGCACAAGAATTATAATCATGAAACATAACCTTAAAATGTATCAAGAAAAATCATGCTTCCAAAAGTTAATATAGTTTTAAAAAGTAGTTAATAGTTAATGCAATTCTAATATATAATAGAGTTAATATAAATTAACTCTTTATTAGTTAATTTATGCTAACCATTTGTTACTAGTGAATGAAATTATTACTAGGAAAAACAAAAAAGGGATAACAGTGGCCTGTCGCTGAATTCTTCATGGCTGTAACTGCCACTAAACAAACCAATTAGATCTCAAGACCCTCTATTATATTTATTATACATACTGATCTTGTGTCAATGATTTTCTAATAATAATAATAATTATACATTTACATAGATAATTTATCAATTACAAAGTAACCATAATGAAGACAAGACTAAATACCTTGATGTAATAGATTTTCAAGTTCTTCAATTCTTTCTTCATATTCACCCAATTCTTCTCTATGCCTACGACTTATCTCTCCCAGTTTATGCCGATGTGCATCTTGTAATACTGACAGTTCATGCTGATGATCATCAATTTCCTGACTTAACTTCTGTTTAAGCTCCTAAAAATAAAGGAACAAGAATAAATCATCTTTTAAGTTCAGTAAGTAAAAGGAATATAAATCGGTTACTGTTGTCAGTTTTAAATTATTATATTAAAACACTAAAATATCCTAAATATTTTAAATTTAAGAGTAATTTTAACTCAGTACCTAAATTTGAAATAATCTGAAATCATTCTTTTTCTCCAATCAAGCTTTCAAAACTTGAAGTTTCTATTTCCATTCAGATTATCCCTGCTTAATGGAACAAAAATAAACTGAGAGTCAACAGAAAATAAGCAAATCAAATGTAGCACATAAATTTTTAAAAATCACTTTGGCTGACATTTCTTGACTTTTAAGTAGTCATTTACATTTTTTGTTGTACTTAGTGTAGGCTGATAAAATAGTCCTTGTACACACACCAACTGATTGCAGGGCAAAGCTACTCTAAAAGCAAGTTGGTAATCTTCCAAGTGACATTCCACATGTAGATATAGAACTGACTATATAAAAACTTACCTAAATTAATTATGTTCAATAACAAGTACCCAGAAGTAATTCACACCATAAAGACAAGTCATTATTTTTACATACCTACATACATACATACATGTATACACAAATACACACACACAGTTTTCTTGAAAGAAAAAAAACTAACACAAATTGGAAGGATTCTACTTCTGGGACAAAGAAATTAATTTCACTCAATAACATGTATTATAACACTGAAGTAATCAACATTTCCTCACCAGAATGGCAATTAAATACTGCATCAACTTCTGTGACCTTGGAATTCTTGTTTAATAAAGATAAACTATATAATCAATCTTGGTCAAAATATATAGCCTTATAAACTCTATATCTCTGAGTGAATGAAAACCACTTACATTTCTTTAATGCTCTAAGATTTACAAAGTATTTAAAACAACCCTATGATTTAGTGATAAATGCATTATTCTCCCCATTTTAGAAATGGAACTGAAGCCTAGAAACTGAAAGGTAAAGTTACTTACCAGTGTCACACAATTATCAAAGCTGTGGCTCAAACCCAGCTCTTTCCAAAACCATGTTCAATGTTCATTCCACTGCAAAGTTTGACTCACTAACGAATTACAGAGTGCTATCAAATGAGACTGTCTCAGCTTAGAGACTAGTCATTTAATAAGGCTATGCCTGAACTAAATATAACAAAGGCATAACTGTAGCACTGCCTCATCAACAAGTCCATGAAAAAAGTCTCTTCAGAAACATTAAGCACATTTTTCAGAGTATTAAAAGATGGTCTCTGCAAAGCTGTACTCTGCAGAATTTTTGAGTTTCTCACCAGACAAAAACTATAGCTACACTTGACTAGAATCTTGAAAAAAAAAAAAAGTACTTCCCTAAACTCATGTATGAATAATTTATGATGCTGGTTCTACTTTTAAAATTTCAGAAAAATACTATATTTTTGAAGAGCACATGTTATTCATATATACATATTATGTATGTATATACGTACATGTGTGTACATATTTGATATATACACACACATATATAAACAAACACATATACAGCATACTGTGGGAATTATCATGTACAAAGAGCTGTCTTTTTATGCACCTTAAACAGCAAGCAGAGATGGTATGAAATACAGACAAGAAACAAGCGAGCATTACAGCCACAGAATCACATCATTAATACTTTGAAGTACAATTTTTACAGAAATTGAGTTATATATCATGGTAGTCTATTTAAAAGCACACTATCTTACCTTGATAGCATTCTGCAGTTTACAGATTTCACTTTGATCAGAGCTATTTGTTCCTTGTGCTTTGGAAGACTGAATTAAAAAAAAAAGAATTAAGAAAACATACTTTTCTATTTTGATTTGCACATTAGTAAAAAGTTAGAACACTATTTATCTAAAAACAAATTGGTTTTTCAAGAACCAGCATAAAAACATCTTAATATGTCTAGACGTATCATGTTTCTTGACTCATAAAAATACTTTCATGGTCTCTAAAAGAGAGCTTCCAAAAGATGCCATAAAATTCTTCAGTAAACTTAAATAATTTTAATTACATAGCTTTCACTTCATCCAGAATGCACTGAGCATTATGGTAATTATTAGAGAGAAAACAAAAGAATTACAAAAGAATTCAGTCCCTACTGAAGAAGTCCATAAGCTAGCTGAGCAAACAGTATTTCTAATAATGATTAAAGCTAAGTAGAGAAACTTCAGATTACTATTTTGTTTATGAATAAGTCCTGAAACTGAAATTGCAATGTGGCAGTTTCTTAAAAGAAAAATATGGAAACGCCAAATATAGGCAAAGTTAATACCAGTCCTAACCTTGTAACAGATATTGTATAATTTTTTTACATAAAGGATTTCTTCTCTACAACTAGAACATCCTTTGGTCCTAAGTATGAATAACAACATAAACTAAGTTTCAGTTATTCTCTTTTTACTCAAGGCATAAAATCTCTCATTAATCTTCAATACCATTTAATATTTATAGAACTCAAAGATTTCATACATATGTCAAAACACAAAAAAGCAATCCCTAAACTTCAATATTCTAAGGAAATGAGTTGAACAAATAGATTGTCTTTTTATATGCTTTGTTTTTGAGGGTTACTAGAATCTTCAGTATTTTTAAAGAAAGCATAAATTATAGGGGTATTGACCATAGATACACTTCCTTATTTTAACATTAATGGGAGAGGTTCCTTCTTAATATGACTGGACCATAATCTCAAAAGCCAAATAAATGATACATCTCAACTTAGTTATTTTTGATCTTTACAGCAGTAAAATTAATTCCAAATGAGAAACAATTCAATTTTTCTCAGTCTAATACTTTAAAACCTAAATCATGATTTTCAAATTATGTTCTACCAAACGTCATAGGCAAATAGGTTCCTTGGAAAAAAGCATGGTGTTCTCTGCTCTGTTATCTTATGTCCCACCCTAACACTGTACCAGGAATTAAATAATAAGGCACAAAAAATAAGACCGAGGGGTCTCAAATCCTGCAAAAATCATCATATAATAACAGATTTTTATCTTACAAATGAGCACTTATACTTCTTTTTCTTTTCTGGGAAGAAGTTCCAGACTTGTTACTTCATTGGCACAGGGAACGTGCATCAAGAAAAAAATACTTCTCCTGTTGCAGATCTGCAACTGCTCTGCAACTTAATAGTTTGAGGGAGTTGCGTAGGACACTGAAAGATTAAGCACGTGCCCAGAGTCACACAGGCAGCTCATATCAGAGGCAGAACTTCAACAAGAGACTCCCTGACTTCAAGGCTGGCTTTCTATCCATTATTTCATGTTGTCTCTCACTATTTCAATTCCTATTGGTAAAAAACATGTATTTAACCTGAGCAATACGTCTCCAATGACCAACTTCAGATTCAAGTCTTGAAACTTCATCTGACAATCTGTTTATTTCTTGCTGTGACCAAATTATATCCCCAAAGTCCATGTCATCTCCATGGAAAGCTGAAACATGATGACTAATTCCAGAAACAAAGGAAGCTGATGTAGTTGTTGAAGGTAAGTGGCCAACTTCCAAATGCGCTGATCGAGCAGCTGTCTGCAACTTCTGCAACTGATCCTGTAGTGCATTCTGCCTTGCTTTTAGATGGCTGACTTCCACCTACATATTTATAATGTATATTTTAGTAAAGATACTAAGGATAACAACATTTACCATTTTATAATAGGTTAACAGTAACAGGATAGTAAAATGACTTAAGGTCAAAACTTTGCACAGCACATTAAGGAACCCCCAGTCACCTGAAGCTTCTTAAACTGTAAGATTTCCTTCATTAATAAAGCAACCCAATATGATATTCATAGAACTTAACACTTTAGCTACATATCAGTTTAATTTATATACTAAAACAGCAGAAATGAATTTCTTCAATTAGTTATGGATTTTCTATATGCTACTAAAGAAAAAACAGGGTCAGAAAGATGACAGGTAAACTAAGTCTGTTTCTATATACACACAAAACAAAGCAACACGATCCTGCTTTATTAACTGAGTTATTTTAAGTAGCCATGTTTTTAAGACCTAAATTACTCAGATAAAAGTATCAATTCTTCAGTGCTATAAATAAACTCAAGAATTTTTTTCATTTAAATATGACTGTAATATATACATTCTCTTCTCTCTCTCTCTCCCTCTCTCTTTCTCAAACACACACACACACACACACACACACACACACACACACACACAATACTTCCCGAAATCTGCCATAAGAGCTATCTGTACTCGTTGCTTCCTTCACTGTATTTTCTTTAAGAAAAAGAGAATACAGATGCATGGAATATTCTACATATATTTCAACAAATAATTTTCTGTTTGTAGCTACTCTCTGATGGAAATTTAATTATCATATGTTAATTCACATAAGTTAACTCACATTTCCAGAAATTAAATAATTTACATCTTTTGGGGGCAATATGACTACAAGGTTAAGAGCAACAAATAGATGATTAATAGAAAACTTAGACCAACAGAACACTGAAAGTATTCAAATGTTATCTTCTCTCCCAGCAAGGCAATGGAATACACAACCATTGTTCTAAGTGTGTACACAGTATGTAGAAAGGCTTCACAGAAGTCATTTAACAGAAACACAGTAAGTTATACAGCTGCAGATGCAAAAGATTTCTTTTATCACAAAGAAACATTTACATATCCAAGAAAGAGAAAAAATACCAAAATGCCCCTATAGAATAACTTGTACTTTTAAAAGTTTTATATTCATCTAATATGGCACATTTATTTTTTTTTTCTGTCTTGGAGACATGATTTATTAGTAACAAGGGACTTCAATTTCAGGTCCAATCATATTACATAACATAATCTCCACCCCCTCTCACAGTACCCCCCACCCCTATTTCCTCTGTTTGTACTTCATAACGTAGAACCCTCCTACCTTTCCAGTCTTCTTATACCTTACTTCCCAACATATACTCTCCATTCCAGTACCACCGGCCTCCTGGTTGTTCCAAAAACTGGACACTCCACCTCTCAGCTACGGGCTATTTCCCATGCCTAAATCACTCTCCCTCCTCTGTCCTGACTGCTTACTTTTCTGGCTGCCTTTGGCATATTTATTTTTAACACAGAATGTCACTAAATGAGCAAAAAAGGAAAACAACCAAATAAAGGAATCAAACCCTCCCCTAACTCCCTCAATACCCCTCCCACCCCCCACAGAAAACCTAACAGTTGCTAATAAACAAATTACCATTGAACATAGAGCTAGCTAAATAGAAGATGGCTCAATTCTCTAAGTATTTACTGAGAACCTATGGAAAATTCAAAAATAGAGTACATAAGGGTATGGTTTCTGCCCTAATGGAACTGACAATTAGTTCATCTAATAGTTCATGAGCTCTTGATTCTAACTGACAAGTTTAGTCAGCACTACTAAGAACTAAAGACCATAACAATACAAAATTAACAGTTTCACTAAAATAAAGCCAAACATTATCAAAAGATAAACTAAAATATGCTCAGCTTGCCTCTGGTTTTCATAAAGAAAATTAACTTTGACTAGTCTCTCTGCCAAGACATAGTCACACCTCCAACAAGGTAAATATCTCAAACTAGAAGCCTTACTTATAGCCATGTCAAACAAGTCCAAAACAAAAGTTATCATCTTTCCCCCTAAACTTCCCCTCTTCTAGGCTTTTCTGTTAACTGTTGAGAGTACCATCATCCTCCCAGTCACCCAGGCTCACAAACCTAGGTGTCATCCTAAACTCCTTACTCTCACTCACTCCACATATCAAATCTCTTTCCAAATCCTATCATTTCTACCTCTACAATATTTCTCACATACATCCCTTCTCTCTATTTACCTAGCTACCACTCTAGTTTAGGCCCTTATCACCAAACAGTAACCTTCTAACTAGTCTCTTTACTTCAAGATCCTATCTTCTCCCATCTAACCTAAATTCAGCCAAAAAGATTAATTTTTCTGAAGCATAGTTCCTACTTTATCACCCCTCCTACTCAATAAGTTCCAGTGTCTCCCAATTATCTCCAAGAACAAATGTGAAGTCCTCTCTTTGGTGTTTAAAGCCCTTTACAACCTAGCCCCTACCTACATTTCCAGGCTTCTTAACACCTCACCCTTCACACTATGACACAACTAAGCCAGCGTACTTTCTGTTGAACACAACACTCCATTCTCCAATCTCTGTACCTTTGTACTGACTGTCCCACATGCCTGGAAGATCTGCCCCTTCACTTCTATTACCGAGCTTCCCTGACTTTCTTTAAAACTCAGCTCAAATCCTGCCTTCTGCAAAATTACTTTACCAGGCTTCCCAGCTGCTAATGCCTTTTCCTTTCACATTATTTCATCTAATCTGTATCTATTTTGTATGTATATAATTATTTACACATTCTCTCCCCCATTAGAATGTGAGCTCCTTGAGGTAAAAGGACAGTTTTTTGCCTTTCTTAGTATCCCCAGTGCTTATCACTATGTTTGGTACATAGTAAACACTTAATAAATGTTTTCCTGACTTTGAAAGAAAAATCTAAAATCTAATAATTCATTTATTTTTCTACTATAATATCAGGAATTGTCAAATGGATTTGAGGCACCTAAAAAACTGAAGAATCAGAATTTTGTAAAGTTGGAAATAGCCTCAGAGATTATCTAGCAACCCCTAATTTGAAACATGACAAAACATTCAGCAACTTGCTCAAAGTCATACTGCTAGTTAGTAACTCAGGGGTGAATTAAAAAAACAAAAACACTGGTTTGCCTGCTTGTTGAGTGTTCTATCTCTAAGGTTTTTGTCCGTTTAGGGTTTTTTGGATCATTGGTATGGTTTGGACCATTAGCTCCCAGTGAGAAAATTCCCTCTATCAATGCAGATGAGAACTTGCTCTGCAGCTTATAGTACTGGAGAGTTTCCAAGGGCAATGAGAGGTCAAGTAACTTGTGTAGGGTCACACAGTCAGTATGTGTTACAGGTGAGACTTAAACCCAAATCTCCCTGACTCTGAGGCTGGCTTCTCTAAACAGTGTATCACACTGACTCAAGTTTAAAATTCTAAACAAAAAAAGGTTAAATAAAATAATTTTGATGATGTTTGTTTAGTACAATGATAAGATATTGAATTATTAATACTATGACCTGACAGGAATCAACAGAATCAAGAAACTTAAGAGCTAGAAACATTAGGGTTTATGAGTTCTTCTAATCCAACTCTCATTTTACAGATGTCATTACAAAGTCATGTAATTTAACAACCTATAAAATAGATCCAGCTGAATTAGTAATAATCTAAATTTCATAATATAAGTGCATCTTCTGCTAAATTTTTATGTAACTGAGCATGAAATGAAATTTTCATGAAATGAAATGAAAATTAAATGAAAATTTTTAACCTACTTAGTATGTTTCAACAAAGTAATTAAATACTTCCAATAGTATAAGCTGAGATTTTCCTTCACCTCTTTCTGTTGTAGTTGATTTCGGTAATCTGCAGATTGCTGTTTTATTTGAAGCTCTGCTGCTTCATGCTTCTCTTCCAGATCACTACAAAGTTTCTTAAGTCTCTCATTCTGTATGGGAAGAAAACAGCATATTTTTTAAAATGTGTAAAGTCAGGAATAAATATTAAGATACCATTCTGTATGATATTAATTTTCAAGGTAGTTATTTTTCATATAGAAGACTCAAAGCTTAATGAAATTTTATTTACTATTATCATATCAAGGTTACAAAGACAAAAAACAACATGCCTCTAACTGGATGAATTTTGAACAAAATAAATAATTTTTAAAAGGTATTCATATAGCAGCTTATTTTAACATTTCTAAATTGAACAGTATTAATAAATTATGTTAGATGAATGAAATATACTTAACTAGTATGTATCTTATTTTATGCATTTAAAAATATTATTCTGAGAAGGGGTCCATAAGATTCATCAGAATGTCAAAGGAGTCCATGACACACATACATTTTGACAACAGTATGCTCAATTATCATTACTGATACTGCATTATGTTGTCCTGGGTCAGTAATACGAAGACCAACATTGCTTAGAAAGACATAAGAAAGGTGAAATGGAATAAGTTCACATAATTGAAAAATCTATAATTCTTCCTACCTCTGCCTTCAGGGTTGTATGAATGGCTTCAATTTCCTTCATCCTAGAATTGGATATTTGGAATTCTGCCGTAGTAGCTGAAAGAAATAACAGATCCTAAATGTTTTAATCATTGCTATATGAACAAATAAATATACCTGGTGCTACAGCAAACATGTAATGTTAAGAGACAGAAGAAATCTAAGAGAATACCTAGTCCAACATCTCCATTTTACAGATGAGGAAAGCAAAGCCCAAATGTTAACTGAGCTTCTCAGATCTAATTTAGAGGCAGAGTGTGCTTTCTACTGTATCATACAGTGCAACCTTTTACTGAGTTCAATTTTAAAAGTGTGGAACCATCATAAGACAAAAACCTGAATGTCAATATCAACTTTGGCACTGCCTCCATAAGATTCTCCTTTATGACATAAAAGAATTAAAGACATTCCTTTAGCCTAATGTACCTAATACTGGTAGTAGTTTTCAATACTATATACATAGATAAAACACCTTGGGATGCCTTTAATAGTAGATTTTCAAATAATTCTGGTAATTGTAAACACCATAACCGTAACTGACATTGTACTCCATTATTCAAGGTCAGTGGTATGAATGCCAGAATTTTTTAGAGCAGTGATGTCAAATTCAAAGCCTTGTCAGCCACGTACTGACTGAGAAAACCACAAATTAATATTATCTGTGTTTCCGTATTTTGTACAGAATTTCTACATATCCTTGTACTGTATTTTGTTAAACATTTCCCAATTACATTTTAATATGGCTCAGCCACATCTGAAAGTTTTGTAGTTTTGTATCAAGTCTGACACTTTTGGTTTAGGGTATTCAGATACTACTATCTGCATTTAAATACTTTATTATTTTTGTTTTTAAAGTAACATGCTGAAGTCATCACCATGATGTCATACTCCTATGAGCACTAAATAAATATTAAATTCCATGTGTTACAGGAAAACAATGACCAGGCAACCAAAGATGTAAGCTGTCAGGGAATCTTAACACATACTATCCCATTCCAAGCAGGACTTAGTAAAAAGTATTATTTTGTTTTATATGTTAGGTAATTCAATTCATCCAAAATCGTGAAACTGAATCTTATATGTATTTATACAATTTTATATTTAAAGCCAAATTTAAATATTTTCTTTCACCATATCTTGCTTTGCCTTCCTAGTAAACACCAATCATTTAAAGAGGGGTCAACACAAATGTGCAATGACTTTCATTCAGCTTGTTAAAAGTGGAGGGTCACTTTAAGCACAGTAAATTGCCGTAACAGAATTTTAAAGTCCTACCAAAAAAGTTCAAAGATAGCAATGCAATGTTCAAAGCAAAATATTGCATCGCTAACAATAAGAGGTATAGAGTGCAAAGTGCAATGTATTTGGCACCATGAGACTTAGGTTCAAAATCTGGCTGACGCATACTATAATCTACAAGCCACCTAACTTCTCCAAGCACTGGTTTCCACATTTGCAAAATACATGATTTTAGAGACTGTATAAGTGAAATAATACTTGTACAACCTACCACTCAAGGTTATTTAAGATAAAAACCTAGTAAGTCTGAAAGTACTACAGAAATATGAATTGGGCAAGTAACTTAAAAATCTTTGGGCCTCAGTTTCTTCAGTTGTAAAACGGAGATATGATAGTACTTGATGCTAGCTACTTCATAGAGGTGTTATGAGGAAAGGATCGTATAACTTCAGAATTATATAAACGTGAGGTGTTTATATATACACACACATACATGCACACATATGTATGTAAGTATAATTTGCTTTAGTTATAAATAAAATTATTAGGATTTTAATTATTTTCCTATATTATGATATCAGAGGTACTTTATCTTTACTTGTAAATTATTTCAAATGGCAATGATTTTAATTTTAAATGCTCTCCCTCCTTACCTTCAGCTCCTAGCTTTCCTTGAAACTCAGCTCAAATCCCACTTCCTACAAAAGATATTTTCCAGTTCTCCTCACCTCCTCTCCCAGTGCCATCGCTATGAAATTACCTTCCATTTACACTGTACATATCTTGCATGCACATAGTTCTTTCCATGTTGTCTCTTACATTGCAATGTGAGCTGTTTAAGAGCGGGGAGCATGATTTTTCACTTTTTTGCAAGCCCAGCACCTAGCACAGTGCCAGGCACACAGCAGCTGTTTAATGAATGTCTACTGATTGATTTAAACAAACATCATTACCAAGTGAAAGCTTATTTGATATAGTGGGGAAAAAAATGGATCTGAAGTTGGGGCATCTGGGGTCAAGTCCCTGCTCTGACACTACCAACTGTATGACTTTGGGCAAACCATCAGAATAAGACTCTGCCCCAAAAATTGTTTAATTTCCCTATGTGTAAAATGTAGGCATAATAATACTTCTATAACTTACTACACAGGGTTATTGTAAAGAAAGTACCTAGTAAAGTACCTAGTGCTTTCATCATTACAGGGGTTAAAGCTGGAAGGTCCCTTAGACATCATCTAGCCCAGGGATTGACAAACAACTACCCAAGGGCCAAATTCAGCCCACTGCCAGCTTCCCTTCAATATACAGAAATGACTATAACATAAAAACAAAATGGATCATTAAAAAAAAAAATTTTAAGTGGAGGAACCAAGGAAGAGAAATGCTATTCCAGAAAAGATTCTAACCAACAAGGAGAATGTGACTTCAATTAGAATCACGGAAAATCCGTAATAAAGGGGCAACTAGGTGGCACAGTGGATAGAGCACCAGCCCTGGAGTCAGGAGGACCTGAGTTCAAATTCAGTCTCGGAAGAAACACTTGACACTTACTAGCTGTGTGACCCTGATCAAGTCACTTAATCCAATTGCCTTTTAAAAAAAAAAAAGGAAGAAAATCCATAATAAAGAAAGAGAAGATATTTGAGCATAGTCTGACATGTACCCAAGATTTTGGGAAAACAAATTTCAAAGGATTCAAAGAAAGGCTAGGTAGGACCCTCAAGCATAAAATTCTGACAAGACAGAACCTAGGAGGAATGGAAAGCTCTCCATACAGAAATTCTGAGGATCAAATGAGCAACAGTTCTAAAAATGGGAAAGTTGTCTAAAAAGACAGATCTGAATACACAGGGAACTCAAACAACTTAGATTTTTAAAGGTATATGCTGAAGATGGAAGGAAGAAGAAGTGACAAAAAAAAATCACATAGTCCTATAAGAAAGGTGTCCAAAGCCCTAAAATATCAGAATAAGATGAGATTGACAAAGAATGCTGAAGACAAAGAGAAAGTGGAGTTAAGTGGTTTTTGTTTTGTTATGTTTTGTTTTGCTATTCCAAGGGGAAATGAAGGCTAAAACAAAAAAGGAGTAAGCACCTGGCCTTCTTGCTGTTCCTCACACACAACACTCCATTTTCCAACTCCATGCTTTTTTACCAGCTATCCTCTATGACTAGCCTCTTCTCTCTCCATCTCAGCCTCCTAGCTTCCTTCAAGCCTAGCTAAAATCAACCTCCTACAAGAAGCCATTCCCAATCTCCTTTAATACTAGTATCTTCCCTCTGCTGATTTTACATATCTTGTTTGTACATAATTTATGTAATGTCTTCCCCACTGGACTAGCGGCTCCCTGAGTGCAGGAACTATCTTATAAAGGTCTTTCTTTGTATCCCTTGAACGTGGCACAGTGCTTGGCATACATAGTAGGCATTTAATAAATGCTTGTTGACTTGTTTACTTGACTCAAAGAAAAGATAAGACTTCTGATCAAGATGAAAGGGATGTCCAAGGCATCTTCACTTTGGGGTAAACTGGATCTTCACCCTCTGGATGTAGCAGATAACAGTTGAAGGTAGCCAATCAAAGGAGGCTACTCTCATGTATATGGTAGGAATGTGGTGGGTTCCATGTTAAGCAAACTGGGCATGCACAAAAGACCCCTCAAAGGGGTCTCCATGTTAGGAGAACTGGGCACGCCCAAAGAAGCCTGAGTTGCACAGGTAATTTTTTCCATATTCCTCCAATTTATTTATGATTTCACCCTTTATATCTAAATCATTCACATTTCTATTTAGCTCATTAACTCCTGATCTCTTTGTGGCAAAATTCTACATACTGGGATTGGGAAATGAAACAGCAGGTTACATCACGGTGTTTGTTGATATAGACAGGCACCTTGAGGGGAAGCTGAGGAAAAAGTCAACCTATTTTGGGACTTCCATTAGCTTGGGTTTTCTGCACTAAGTTGCCCAAGAGCTGATTATTCTTTTTTTTTCTTCGGAGAGTGCTAGAAATGCCATGTTTCCTCTAGCCTCTCAAATCTAAACCTTCAGAATCTCTCCTCCTAGTTCTAAAGATAGCTTGATAGCTTGATGCCTTGATGCCTTGAACTGAACTGGTGGGAGGTGAAGGGCTATACTTGCCTCTCTTTTACTCCAGCCTTTAGAAATGGACCTGAGGTATATTTGTTTCTGTTCTGTGTTGTTTGTTTCCTCAATTTCAGATGCCACAGAGGATCTACATGGCACCTGGAAGTTCAAACCATGTTGACCTTTAAACCAGGATTGCAGCCAATCAGTCCAGCATAGAAACCCTGAAAAGGCAACATCCCTGAGACTTGAGCTTGAGAATGGGGTTAGGACTAGGAACTATGCTCTTTAGGAAATTAACTAAGTTATGAACCTCAGTATCCCCCAGAAACTAGGTGTAAGGGGGAAGGGGACTAAGCCTACTGCATGTTAGGGAGTATGAGATTGTATATTTGTAATTCTATCTAAATATTACTATGTAAAAGCTAACCTGACAGTTGCTAATGGAACAGGGACAAACCCTTTATAATTCAGGGAATACCATTGGTGGGGACTGGAACCATTTGGAAGGAGCCTAGATCCTCCCTCCCATCCAGAGAATCCTGGGAGGGGACCAAAATCTAATCTATCTAGCCTTCAGGCAATAAGTGCCAGAGGGTCGGCATTACATTTGTCAGAAGGATGGATAAGGGAACAGTTCATGAACATGAGACAGAAAGGTTTACAGTAGACAAAATTGAAAATTTTGATTACATAAAATTAAGTTTTTACTCAAACAAAATCAATGCAGCTAAAACTAGAAGAGAATCAGGAAACTGGGGGAAAATCTTTGCAGCAAATTTCTCTGATAAAGGTCTCATTCCGTGTGTGTGTGTGTGTGTGTGTGTGTGTGTGTGTGTGTGTGTGTGTGTAACCAAGTCAAATTTATAAGAATAAAAGCCATTCCTCAAAAGATGAATTGTCAAAGGGTATGAAGAGATAGTTTCCAGATGAATTCTAAGTTATCAATAGCCATATGGAAAAACGCTCTAAATCACTAATAATTAGAAAAATATAAATTAAGACAACTCTGAGGTACCATCTCATACCCAACAGATTGGCTAAACTGACAAAAAAGTAAAATGACAAATGCTGGAGAAGCTGTGGAAAAACAAATACACTTATGCACTGTTGGTGAAGGTGTGGATTGATTCTGGAAAACAATTTGGAACTACATCCAAAAAGCTACTAAACTGTGCATTTCCTTTGACTCATCAATACTGCTACTAGGTCTAAACCCTAAAGAGATCAAAGCAAGAGGAAAAGGTCCCATAAGTACCAAAAAAAATTTATAGCAACTCTTATTGTGATGGCAAAGAACTGGAAACTGAAGGGCGGCCTACTAATTGGGGAATGATTGAACAAGTTATGGTAGGTGAATGTGATGGAATACTAAGATACTCTAAAAAATTATGATGGAGATGGTTTCAGAAAAAATCTAGAAAGACATGCATGAACTGATGCAAAGTGAAGTAAGTAGAACCAGGAAAACAATTAATATTGTTTATAAAATTATGTACAACATCATGAAGATAAATAACTTTGAAAGACTTTGGGAGCTCTGATCAATCCAACAATTTAATCAGAATTCCAAAGGACTCGGTGAATCATGCTATCCACCTCCAGATAGAGAGCTGATAGACTCAAAGTGCAGATTAAAGCATATTTTCTTTCCTTCCTTCCTTTTTTTTTTTTGACATAGCTAAATGGGGGAATTTGTTTTGCCCAACTATACATATTTGTACCATACCCCACCCTAATGTCCAGCTACATTTTCCTATGGGGGGGGGAAGAAAACCACAGAATCTAAATATCATTGTATCCTCGTTGTGTACTCTTTCAGTGTGACAGCAAAGTAAAAGTAAAGTAAAAGTAAATAAAAAGTTGTTAACTGTTTAGTGGGGGGGGGAAGATGAAAGGGATGATGATAAAGGAAAGAAAACAAAGCTCTTATTGTTACTTCTGTATTCTCTTCCAAGTATAATAATCTTTAGACTGCAAAGGCAAAAACAAAAATGGCTTTTAGATAGCTTTTACCTAAGGGAGGTAAAAAGGGAGGAGTACCTTGATGCATTTAAGTCATCAGGCCCAGAAGAACTACAACCTTAGAGTAACTGAAAGATGTTCTTACTGAACCATTGCCAATACTCTTAGAAAGATCCTAGAGAATGGAAGAGATGTGGGCTCTACCTCTGGAGAAGTACAAATGTCCCTATATTTAAAAAAAAAAAAAGAAAATAATGGAGCCCTTTCAACTATAGGGCAGTGTTCTTGACTACCATTCCTACCAAAATTCTATAATGTATTTTTTAAATGATGGTTAATGAACATAAAGAAAAGGAAGTGTTCATCACAAAGAAACTGCATGACTTCATCAATAATAGCTCATCCTATTTTAACAAATAGTCCTTAACAGCCAATCTTTTCCTCCTCTTATCCTCACATAAACCTTGTTCTCCCCTGAAAACACTGCATCACTGACTACCCTTTCTAGTACTAGAAAGTACTCTCTCAAGCATTCCACACTAGACTAGGAGTAGGAGGAATCCTTCTTGCCTTTCATTGTCATTTTCAGGCCTTCCCTCAATCACTTGAACTCCAAGACCTTCCTGCTTTGAGATTCACTCCATTCATATGTATCCATATATATCACCCTACCCAGAACCTAGTGACTATTACCTACTAGTCCCAAGAATAATTCTTTCTCCTTTCTCAAGAAGTGCAGTACTGGCTCTTTGTCTTTTCCTTTCAACACCAAACCCTGCCCTTAACACTTGAAGATGTCAACTTATATGTTATCTCTCCAAATATTGTTACTTACCAGTTCATTAACCTCCCCAAATGCTATTATATACATATATTAATATATGTATATACGTGTGTGTGCCTTAACTCTACCTTAGTCACACAGAGGGATGCTCAAACTCTTGGTATCATTCAAACTCTTTTACCTCCACAATCCATAAAACTGAAATTACTTTATGACTATAACCTCCTGTCCTTCCAGTTCTCCCTGTGCCTTCCGCCTTCAAAATCTCCTATCTCTACATTCAGTACAAACCCACTTCCTTGTTTTCCCAGGATTTTTTTTTTAAGTTAAGGTCTTTCCTAAGTCTCAGACAAAGAATAGCCTCTTTTACCTAGTCAAAAAAAAAATCTATTTTGGAGGGGAAGACCCTCAGGGTTACTAGCCAAAACAGAAACAACTACTATTTACACTCACTCCAGAGCCATCAGGGCCCAGACAACAGTCACCTGAGGCTTGGGCTGGGACCTAGTGCTGGCAAATCACTGACAGCCAGAGTGATATGGGGTAAAAGTATGTATGGTCCTTAAGAAAGAGTCAGTAAATACTAAGGTATTTTGCAAATATTCCTTTGGAGAAAGCACAGGGAGGGAAGGAGGGATGGAGGAAAGGACGGAAGGAAGGAAGGAAGGAAGGAAGGAAAAGGAAGGAAGGAAGGAAGGAAGGAAGGAAGGAAGGAAGGAAGGAAGGAAGGAAGGAAGGAAAGAGCTGAGTTGCCAAACTGCAACTAGTCAGTTGGGCCCCCAGTGGGGTAGCTACTATTACTTACAGGTTGTTGTTTGTCCTTCTTTCTCAAAGAGGACCATGACATCAGGAAGGTGATGCCATAACTTGCAAGTGAATTAGATTTAAGCATAGGAGGTCTGTGCAAAGTCACCAGCCTCACTCCCTTCTCTGGAGCCATCTGAGTCCAGTGGCAAGATACTGATCAGCATGACTGAAGATGGCTGAGGTCTCCCTCTGCATCTGGGGCCATTTCCAGTCATTCTGATCAATATCTTGCCACTGACAATATCTTGTCATGCAAGTCATGATATCACCTTCCTGATGTCATGGTCCTCTTCAAGAACAACCAACAGCTTTCCCAAGCTACAACTCTTACTCTGGCCTCACTTCTCTCCCTTAAAAATCTTGACCCTCTGATTAATCAGTTGAACTTTATTCTGTCCTTGACCCTTGGATCATTTGCCCCATTGTCCTCTTGATATTCATCCTTTTTTCCAAACCCCAACACTAGATTATTCCCACTTTTTACCTTCTCTGCTCCTGCTCACTTATTGCTGAATGCCAATGGAGAAAGTCACATAATCATGTTTGGTTGGTTCCCTTATGTAATCCAATCTCAATAGGATGGCTCTGCTACACACCAACTCTTTTATACTTTCCTGATTAACTTTTTAATCACAAGACCCCTAATGACAATCACAACATTTTATTCTTTTTGAGCCCCCTTTATACCATCACAATCTCACAGAAGAGCACCTCATTTCATATTCCACTATCCATCAAAGCTCCCTATTTAAAATTATTCTATTTAAAATTTCAAATCATCTCTGAAACATCCCTATCCTTTCCTTTGCTCATCTTAGGACAAGCTGCCCTTCTCCTTGTCCACACCAACCTATTAGTACCCATGAGCGCATCATCACCTTCTACCGCCTCCTGCAGTTTTCCCCTTCAATTATCCATTTTTACCCTAATTTTTAGTTTCTCCTCTTCTAGCTCCTTCCTTCATGCCTTCAAAATAGCCGAAATCTCCACTACCAATTAAAAAAAAAAAAAAGACTTGACCTTACCAATTCTTCAACCTACTGGCCTCTTATTCATACACTGTCACAGCCAAATTCCTAGAAAAAACTCCCAACACTCCATAACTTTCCAATTTTACTTCTCAACTCCTTACAATCCCACTTTCATTCACATCACTCAACTTAAATTGCTTTCTCCAAGGTCACCAATAATCTATTACCCAATAATCTATTACTCAATCCAATGGCTTTCTCTCAGTCTTTATCCTTCTTGACCTATGCATTTGATACTACTGACCATTCCTTCCTTCTGGACACTTTCTCCTCTCTAATTTTCTAGATATTCTTTTCTTATGGTTCTCCTCCTACCTGTATGACAGTTGCATCTCTGTCTCCATGTCCTATGTGTGAGTGTAACCCAGGGCTCTGTCTTGGGCATTCTTCTTTTCTCTCTCAAGACTCTCTTAGTGATTTTATCAGTTCGCATAGATTCAATGATCATATCTGTGCAGACAATTTCCAAATCTATATATCCAGCCCTACTCTCACTCCTGATCTCCAATTTCACATTTGCAACTGGATGCTCCAAAGGCATCTCAAACTCATCATCTCTAAAACAGAACTCATTACTGTTCCCCCAAACCAACCCTTCCTAACTTCTCTATTTCTATCTAGGGTACCACCATTCTTCTAGGCACTCAGCTTCACAACTCTGGAATTATCCTCAACACTCCATTCACTCTCATCTCCTGAAATCCAATCAGTTGCAAAATCTTATTGATTCTGCTTCAATATTTCTTATACCCATCCCGCTCTCTCTATCACCCTGGTCCAGGACCTTGTCATTTATCACCTAGTCTCCTAATTTATCTCCCTGTGTCTCTCCCCTATTCCAATCCATCCCATACACAGTAAAGTTCTGACCATATTAGTTAACTGTTTAAGAAGCATCAGTATTTCCCCAATGCTCCTAAGACAAAATACAATCTCGTCTAGCGTTCAAAGCCCTTCACAATCTGGTTCTAATCTATCTTTACAAACTGATTACATATTACTCCCCCTCAGATTCCACCCAAAGTAGAGTTTGGCTGTTTCCTATACAGGACATGCCATCTCCCACCAAAATACCTTTGCATAGCCTTTACCTGATTTCCGGAATGTTCTCTCTCTTACCTCTGATTTTTATACTTCTAACTCCTTAAAAGTTTCAGTTCTAATGCCACTTTTTTCAACAGTTCTTTCCTTATTCCCCCAGTTGTTAAGTGATTTGCCCTTCATATCTTTCTGCATTTATTTTGTGTGTCTCTGGTATTTACTTATGTGTGAACATAAGCAGAATATAAGCTTAAGGGCAATAACTATTTTACCTTTGGATTTATTCCAGTACCTAGTAAAATGCCTAAAACCCAGTGGACACTTTAAAAAGCCTAGTGGACTGAATGACTACAAGTCATGACAGATGAAGTTCATTTCCAGTTTTTACAGGATTAGTAAGGCTGGTAGAATGGGAATGCTGAAGATACAATTTATCTAGCTTTAGAAAAACATTTGACAGTCTCTCATGTTATTCTTGTGGAAAAGATGGAAAGATGTGAACTAGTGCTTTCCAAGTTTTTTATCATATAACCCTATCAGTAAGAAATTTTTCAGCATGCACTCCCAATATGCATACAGACAGTTCTTGCTTTATGTAAATTCCCATTACTCAAATTACTCCCTTCTTATCCTCCTCTCCCAATTCCCATGGGTTTGGAAACCCCCAGATTTCGTAAGGATCTGTGCGTGGCCCCAAGTGGTTTAATAATTTTATCAATGACTTGAATAAGAGCATAAAACACATGCTCATTAAACATTCAGATGACAAAAAGCTGAAAAGGACAATTAACACTGGATGACAAAGTCAAGAGTGATAAAAAGTTGACAGTCTGGAGCATTAAATTGACTTGTTAGAAGAAATTAAATAGGAATAAATGTAGTCTTACATCAGGGTTAAAGAAAGTCAAGCTCACACGTACAGAATATGGAAGGAATGTTTAAAGAGTAGACTATCTAAAAAAAATGCCAGTTTTAGTAGACTGAAAGGCTAACATGAATCAGCAGTGTGATAAGGGAGCCAAAAGGTTAATACAATGTTGGACTACATTAAAATAGATACTGCTATTTTTTAAATACACAGAAAAGAACAGAAAGTAGTTCGGAAAACATGCAAGCAAGGGGAGAGCAACACTGGTACTACCATGTTAAATTATCATGTTAGGTATTTTTTTAAAGACCAAGTTGTACATAGTAGATTCATGGTTTTGCATATAATCTTTTTCTTTTCTACTCTGCATATGGAAATGTTCTTTTGTTGATTATTTTCTAGTTCATAATTCTTTTTTTAAAGAGAGACAATGCTTCCAGGAACGGAGAAGTAACAGCTCCTCCACACTCTGCTTTGGTCAGACCACATCTGGAGTACTGCATTAAGTTCTGAAGACCACAGTTTAAGGGCATTCATAAGCTGGAGGGTTTCTAGAGGAAGGCAACAAGAATGGTAAAGGACCTTAAGTCCACATCATATGAAGACCAGCTGAAGGGATATTTACCTAAGTATGTTTATCCTGAAGAAAGCACTTGGGAATAAATTTAAGTTTTCAAGTGTCTGAAGGGCTGTTTTATGGAAAATGATTAGACTTGCTCTGTTGTCCCCAGAGAGCAAAACAGTGAGTGGAAACTGCAAAGAAACAAACCTAAGCTTGATTTCAGGAAAAACTTCCTGAGAAGCAAAGCTGTCCAAAGTGCAAAGGGCTGAAAATGGTGGGTTACATTTCAATGGAGATCTTCTAGGAGGGCCAAGATGACCACTTGTTAGAGTAGAGACTCTTTTTAGAGGAATGGGTTGGACCACTTAGCATCATAGAATCAAAGATTTAGAGCTGGAAGGTTCCATGCCCCATCAAGGGGAAACTGAGGATGAGAGAGGTAAAGTGACTTGCCCAAAATCACACAACTATTAAGTGTAAGACAGAAAATGAACTCAGATCTTCCTGCCTCCTAGTTAAGGACCTGATACACTGCACCACCTAGCTGTAGGTCATCGATGTTCCAACTCGGAAATTCTGTGACTCTCCAAAATCACTTAAAGCAGTCACAAATTGGCAAACAGAGAGAAATGTTAGTAAATATTAGCTTTCAATTAGCTGTGTGAGAGGTAATTTGATATAAGAACACTGGACTTTGGGTCTAAAGACCTGGGTTTCAGAAGCACCCCTTATTAGTGCTAGGCAATGTCACTGTCTCCCGGGGCTCTTAGGAATATGACATAAGATACAAGATACAAATCGATTTGTAATCATAAAGTGCCATGTAATTGCAAATAATTATTTGCTATTGTGAAACTCTGGGTAAGTCACTGTTCTTTGCTGATGTGTACAACAACAGTAATTGAAAGAAAAAAAGAGTGTGGTGACAAAGAATTGGAAATTGAAAGGATGCCCATCAATTGGGGAATAGCTGAGCAAGTTGTTGTAATGGAACACTATTGTGCTATAAGAAATGATGAACAGGCTGACTTCAGGAAAACCTGGAAAGACTTGTATGGTCTGACGCTGAGTGAAGTGAGCAGAACCAAGAGAATATTGTACACAATAACAGCCACGTTGTGCGATGACTAATACTGATAAACTTAACCCTTCTCAGCAATACAAGTATCTAAGACATCTCCAGAGGCCTCCTGATGGAAAATGCTATCCACATCCAAAGAAAGAACTATGGAAGTTGAATTGCTATCTTTTTTTTCCTCTTCTGGTGAGTTTTGTTTCCTCTTTCTGATGGTTCCTCCTATTGGTTTTAATTTTTACTTACAACATTACTAATGTGAAAAATATGTTTAATAGGAATGTAAATGTATAGCCTATATCAGATTGTGTGCTATCTTGGGGAGGGTGGTGAGGAGGAAGGGGGAGAAAAATTTTAAACTCCAAAGCATAAGGAATTGATTGTTGATAAATCAAAATTAATTAATAAAAAAAAGAAAGAAAAAAGAGTGAGAATCTAAAACATTCAATTACTTAGGTTCCAATGGACCAGGGACTCTCTAATTCTGCTTTTCTAAGCTTCAGTTTTCTTAACTAAAATGGAGGGAAAATACCTATTGTGCCTATCTCACAATGCTGTTGTCAGAACTCAACAAGATAATATTAGTGAAAATAAGCTTTGAAAACTGTGAAGTACTATTTAAACATAAAGCACCATCTGACAGTGGAAAAATGAAGAAAATGAAAAAAAAATGCAGATTAAAAATAAGCACAAGTCAAAGTACACTGTCATTTGACTACAGAAAAAGCAAAACAGTGATAAGAATAAGAATCAATTTTTAAAACACAACCCTGTTTTACTAATAAAAGATACCCTACGTCAAAGAGAACACAGAAAAAAGCTGCTTTATGTTTATTGGGGCTAGTCAACAGCATACAGGTCAGTTAAAAGTGTTTTGGTTTTACTGGTCTCACAAAGATGTAACAGTAAGGAGAAAAATTAAATTTGCAAAAATTGTGATAAACAAATGTATTTTCTGAGTGAGAGTAATGAGATTTTTTTTTAAATGTTGAGACCCAGAGCTTAGGTGACACTTCAATTCTAGAAAGAGGCGTTCCTGGATAAGAAAGTACTATTGAACCGTTGTTTTTTTTTTTTCCCGGCCCAAGATACCAAAGTAAACATTTCTAAGTTGAAGACTAAATCGGTAACTGAGGAGGGAAGGAGGATAAGGAAACGAGATCTTTGCTAAGAGAGAGAGGAC
Organism: Phascolarctos cinereus; assembly: GCF_003287225.1. Taxonomy (NCBI): domain Eukaryota; kingdom Metazoa; phylum Chordata; class Mammalia; order Diprotodontia; family Phascolarctidae; genus Phascolarctos; species Phascolarctos cinereus. The sequence goes on from NW_027555736.1 coordinate 203,410,864, forward strand.
CTCAAGGAAAGGAGAGCAGGGTAGGAACTTCACAGAATGAGGTCAGACAAGGAAAGGAAGCAAGGGAGCTAAAGAGGGGGAAAAAAAAGTGACATTTCTTTCCAGACCTGTAAAAACTGGAGGCCAGCCAGTTCAGCAGTGGAAAGGTAACTGGAATATAAGTCAGAGGACCCGGGTCAATGTCACTACCGGCGTGGTCTTACACATCCCGTCGCCTCTCTGTGCCTCAATGTCTCCGCTGTTAAATATGAAGGCTGGGCTGGATGACCCTCAGGGAACAGCCCAGGTCCCAAATCCCTCTTGGGATTCCCCAGAGCCCAGCGTTACCTTCCACCTCTTCCGTGCCCTCCAGCAGCATGTCCTTGGTGAAGTTGGAGATCTGGCCCGTGAGAGAGGACAAGCTGCCGCCCACCTGTCCCAGGGACTGGCCCAGGCCAGAGCTCAGGCTGCCGAGCCACGAAGACATCGCTGCGGCTGACTGCGAAGCAGCTTCCTCCCAGTCCGGGCCTGAGCCTCGTCCCGGCAGCCGCTGGCCCGGCTCCCGCGGGCGAGGGCAGCCCCCCGGTCAGGCGCCCGAAGCGCTCCGCCTGTTTCCAAGGAGACGCCGGCCTCCGAGGGGAGCGACAGGCCGGCCCCTCCACAGCCCACCACCGCCCAGACCGCTCCCGAGCCGCGAACTACGGCCAGCCGCCAACACCGAGAAATCCTTCCCTGCGAGGGAGGCCTGGATCCTGCCCGGGAGCTCCTGATACGTCTGTCCGGCTACTTCGGCCACTTTCCGCCAGGCCCGCGGACAAGTCCTGCCAACTCGACGCTGGCAGCTATGACACCCGCCCGGGGGCTGCGGCGGATCACCGAGAGAGCGCCGGGCACCGGTGGGGCAGAGCGGCCGCCAAGGAGAGGACGTGTCCATGTCGCGGGGGACGATGGGATGCCGGAGGACCATGTCAGCGGGGGCTGGGCTTCCCTCAGTGTTCAGCCCTGAGAGATCTTCCTCCCTCCCCGCTAATCGCCCTGGGGAGAAGAAAAAAAACAACAACTAGAGTTTGGCAACATAAAGAAAGTTAACGTGTGCTGCAATTTAGGCAGCCTGATTTTCCCTGACATTTTATTAACTATATATTATCATTAGATAAAATGAGCCATGCCTAAGGGGTGCCCAGTGAGGTCATTCATAGGATTTTAAAATATTATTTATTACATTAATATATTTAGTGTAATATTAAAATTAATATAGCATTTATGAAACGTTTTTAAGGTTGATAAAGTTTCAACTAGTTCATCTAGTACAGCACCTTCTTTCTGAGGAAACAGGCTTAGGGAGCTAGGAAGGTTAGTCTTAGAGTCTGAAATGTCTTCCATTCGAGATGCACGGCCCTTTACAACAGTCACTGCCTCCATCCAGCAAACATTCGTTAACCACCAAACACTGTGCTGAGCACTGGGGAGACACGAAAAAGGTTATTACTGTTACAGCCCTGAGCTCAAATTTAAAAGAGAGACAGCAGAGGGGTTTTGAAGAATACTCATGTAACTAATAATACCATATGGAACATGGAAAAAGACACCAGAGACAAAGCACTTTGCTAGCTACGTAGGAGCACTGGACCTGCAGTCTGAAAATGTTGAGTAGGTGCAAATATTGAACAGGAGGCTCTGAAAGGGTTGGGATCAAATCAACACAGCTAAACTACCACTTTATGTAAGAAGCCTCTCTCCCAGGCTTCTTTAATCATAGTGCCTTTCCTCTGACATTCTCTCCAATTTATCCTGTATAGATATAGGAGATATGTAAATATATTATAAATGTATGCTCTATAACATTATATTTATAACATTGTAATAAATTATAATGTATCTTATATTGTGTGATGATTATATTTACAATGTGACAATAACTTAATATACAACACAGTCTATTATATTTACTATAATATTTACCATATTATATATAATATATGAATATATATTTACTATGTTGTATATAATTGATAATACATTATATGTCCTATAATAGTATTATATGTTTATATATCTGTCTATAAACACATTTATATACGCATGTAGATCTCAGCATAGGGCAGCTAGGTGGCAAAGTAGATAGTGCACCTGGCCTGGAGTCAGGAAGACCTGAGTTCAAATTTAGACTCAGACACTTACTAGCTGTGTGACCCTGGGCAAGTCACTTAATGCTGTTTGTCTCAGTTTCCTCATCTGTTAAATGAGCTGGAGAAGGAAATGGCAAACCACTCCAGTATCTTTGCCAAGAAAACTGCAGATGGGGTCAGGAAGAGTCAGACATGACTGACATGACTGAATAAGAGCAAAAATTCGAGTTGTATGGACAACTAATAAAAATACATAAGACCAAAAGCCAATAGATAAGTGGTCAAAGGATATGAACAAACGGTTCTCAGAAGTACTGCAAATTATTAACAATCATATTTTTAAATGTTCCAAATCACTAATAAGAGAAATACAAATTTTTAAAAATCCCAACATTTCACCTCTCACTCAGCAAACTGGCAAAGATAACAAAATGTTGGGGCTATAGTAGGAAGATGGGCACACTAGGGCATTGTTGGTGAAGCTGTGAATCAATACAATCATTGTGGAAAGCAATTTGTACTTACAAAAAGAGAATAAAATGTACAAATTCTTTGATGCAGAGATTCCAGTCACTACTAGGCTTATACCTCAAGGAGGTAATTAATAAGAATTAAATCTCCATATACAACAAAATATGTATAACTGCACTTTTGTAGCAAAGAATTGGAAACAAAATAGATGCCCCATGATTAGAGAATGGCTCAATAAATCGTGAATGTAATGGAATATTATTTTGCTTTAAGAAATAATGAATATGATGAATACAGAGGAGCATAGAAAGACATGAGTCAGCTAAGTGTCACAGTGCATAGAGAGCTGGTCTTGAAGTAAAAAGGATTGAATTCAAATTCTATCTCAGATACTCAGTAGTTATTTCACCCTGTGAACATCATGTGACCTCTCTCAGCCTCAGTTTCCTCATCTGTAAAATATAGCACCTACTTCATAGGATCAAATGAGATAATATATTAAAGTGTTTTGAAAACCTTAAAAGCATATATAAATGCTAGCTATTATTATTACATAAATTGTTGAAAAGTAGAGTCCATATAAGAATATGTATATACCTATGCACACATATGTATACACACATAGTGACTGCAACAATGTAAATGAAAGGAATAATGACAAAACAATTGAAAGTGCATGCTGAAAAGTTACAAAGAAGAAGCATGACCACAAAGAAGAAATATAAGAAGACATCTCTCCCTCAAAAGTGGGGAATCCACAGTTCTGGCACATTGCATATATTTTCAGGGTTTTTTTTCTTCAGTGTATTGATTCTTTTTGTTGATTTGTTTTTCTCTTCTTCCTCTTTTCCTTTTTTTCTTAAAAAAATTATTTACTATATAAAATGGATCTCTGGGAGGGGAAAAAGGAAAGAACACAAGAAGAAATTTAGGTGATGTAGAAACAAAATATATTAAAAAATATTTAACTTTTTATGATCATGGAGAATGGGAGAGGTGCTACAGTACTAGAGAAGGGCAAATTTTATTCTAATTATCAAGAAAATCAAGAAGATGAATTCTACAAATGACTTCAATTCAAATGACCTCAATTCCTGACAAAATCCAGAACTCAGTATTGAAAGGATAGTTTCTGATCATTTAAACGGGGAAGAGACAACATAGCTTCATCAAGAAAAGAGTTGTAAAAAAATTAATAAAAAAGAAAGAAAAGAATTGTGCTTAAATAACTTTGTTTTCTTTTATAATAAGATAATTAGAGTTGTAGAATAGGGGAATGATATAAACATAGAACACCTAGATTTAAGCAAAGCATTTGACAGCATTTCTCATGTGACCCTGGTCAACAAAATGAAGAATTATACTCTGCCATTTTTAGGTGATATGAAATTGGGAAGGGATAGCTATCATGGAAGACAGAGATCAAAGCCAAAAAGGTACTGACAGGCTAGAACACTATGCAGAATATAATTATATGAAATTTCAGAGAGACAAATTTAAAATTCTATATTTGAGATGAAATTATCAACCTCACAAATATAGTTTAGGGAAGATATGATTGCACTATAGTATGCAAGAAAAAGATATGAGGGTTTTAGTGAACCACAGGCTCAAAATGAGCTTGGTCTAACATGGCAGCCAAAATAGCTAATACTAAGTTGCACTGAAAAAAAAGCATTGTCCCTGCCTCAAGTCTCTTCCTGTTTTAGTCCATTCTCCACACAACTGCCAAAGTGACCTTATTAAAGTACAAACCTGATTATGTTATTCTCTTGCTCAGTAAATCCCACTGGCTCCCTATCTTCGCTAGGATCAAATATAAAATCTTCTATTTGCCTTCTGAAGTCTTTCACAATATGGCTCCCTTCTACTTCTCTAGTCTTCTTTTACTTCCATATATTTTACAATCCAGAAGCACTGGCAGTCTTGCTATACCTTGCACAAAACACTACTACTTTTTCTTGGCTATCCCCTATGCCTGAAATGTTCTTTGTGCTGATCCTGGGCCACTGGCCTCCCTGACTTTGTTCAAGAGTCAGCTCAAATCTGAATTTCTGTAAGGTTTTCCAAATCTCTCCTATACTGATACCTTCAGTCTAAGATTATCTCCCCTTCACCCTGTAAATATACATTATCTTGTATGTACATTGTTTTTTCATGTTGCAAGCTCCTTAAGGGCCAAAATTGGTTTAGCCTTTCTATGCCCAGTATTAAGCACTTAATAAATGCTTGTTGACTGACTGGAAGAGCTGCAGATCAAATCATATTGGGAGTACTTTGTTCAGTCCTGGCCACCACTTTTTAGAAAGGATATTGACAAACTGAACTGCATGAAGAACAGGGCAACTAGGATCCTATGGGGATTGGAAGCCATGCTTTATGCAGCATAGATCAATCAAAATGTAACAGAGGTCTGGTGCATGCCTAGACTACATCAGATGGCATCTTTCCACATGGAATACAGTCAGAAGCTACTTCCAGAAGAATTGTGACAATGTGTAAAATGTCTCATGGATACAGGCACATGAATGGACATTCTATAAGAGGTTGGCTGTTACAAGTTGGCTATTCATATGTTTGGAAGGAGTTTTTTTCTATTGGTTATTTAATCAGAACTGTTAGCAGCTTCAAATAGGCCTCTAAGTTTCTGGTCCTTGGACTTCTTAATCATTCTTTTCCATTCCAAGTGTAGAGACTAGGATCTCTATCTTGGAGAGTTTTCAGAAGTTAAGAGATTGAGCTGCACACATCTGAAAGTTGGACCCCAGGCAGAGTGTTGCCACCAATACAGCATTAATACCCTGGGGAAGAGGAAGCAACCTTGAGGAGGACTTTGGGACTCCTGCCTGATGGAGGCTGGGGTGAGGATTTGCCCAGCAGAGATGACACATTTGGACAATGACTTGGTGGGACTAATGTTATATAAGAACTGAGCAGTTTATGACCCTAATTTCCCCCAACTCCCAGAGACAAAAGCAGTAGGGATAATATTTATACACTTGTTCTTGCTATACCTTTGAAGTAAATATCCTTTTACAAAAGGTAATTGATATCATATGGTTAAATATTGCTTGAGTGATAGTGACTGGCCCCCTAAAATGGGGGGGGGGAGACAGTGAGTGGGGATAGAGTCAATTGCGGTAGAGAAAAGTTATCCCCAACTCTTCAAGGCACTCTGGAACTCTGAGGTGAGATGGCCAGTGTCTCTGATAAGGACCTCATTTCTAAAATATATAGAAAATTAAGTCAAATTTATAAGAATACAAGTCATTCCCCAATTGATAAATGGTCAAAGGATATGAGCAGGCAATTCTCAGATGAAGAAATTAAAGCCATTTATAGTCATATGAAAAGATGCTCTAAATCACTATTAATGAGAGAAATGCAAATCAAAACAACTCTGAGGTACCACATCACACCTATCAGATTGGCCAACATGACAAAACAGGAAAATGATAAATGTTGGAGAAGATGTGGGAAAATTGGAACACTAATGCATTGTTAATGGAATTGTGAACTGATCTAACCTTTTTTTTGGTTTTTTTTCCTTAGGCAATTGAGGCTAAATGACTTGCCCAGGGTCACACAGCTAGTAAGTGTCCAGTGTTTGATCTGAGGCCGAATTTGAACTCAGGTCCTCCTGACTTCAGGGCCAGTGCTCTATCCACTGCACCACCTAGCTGCCCCTGATCTAACCATTTTGGAGAGTAATTTGGAACTATGCACAAAGGGCTATAAAAATGTGCATACCCTTTGACCCAGCAATAGCACTTCCAGGGCTGTATCCCACAGAGATCATACAAATGGGAAAAGGACCCCTATGTACAAAAATATTTATAGCAGCTCTTTTTGTGGTGACAAAAAATTGGAAATTGAGGGAATGCCCATCAATTGGGGAATGGCTGAATAAGTTGTGGCATATGAATGTAATGGAATACTATTGTGCTTTTAAGAAATGATGAGCAGGCAGACCTCAGAAAAACCTGGAAAGACTTGTATGGACTGACGCCAAGTGAAGTGAGCAGAACCAGGAGAACATTGTACACAGTAACAGCCACATTGTGTGATGACTTAATGTTGATAGATTTAGCCCTTCTCTGCAATTGCAAGGATCTAAGACATTTCCAAAGGTTTCATGATAGAAAATGCTATCTGCATCCAAAGAAAGAACTAGGGTGTTTGATTGCAGATCGAAGCATATTATTTGCTACTTTTTTCTTCTGTTTTTTTTTTGTTTGTTTGTTTGTTTGTTTCCTCTTTCTGATGGTTCCTCCTATTGGTTCTAATTCTTCCTTACAACATCACTAAAGTGAAAGTATGTTTAATAGGAACTTATATGTATAGCCTATATCAGATTTTGAGTGGTCTTGGGGAGGGAGGTGAGGAGAGGGGGAGAAAAATTTAAAACTCAAAAGCATATGGAAGTGATTGTTGATAAATCAAAATAAATTAATTTTAAAAAATAAAGTGGGATAGGTATATCCCATTACAGAAGGAATTTGGGCTGTTCATCTTAGAAAGGAAAAGACTTAAGTGACACATGACAGTTATCTTCAAGTATTTGAGAGCCTATCACATGAAAGAGACATTAGATTTGACATCTTTGGTATTTGCACAGCTCCCTTGTGGAAGGGGGAATATATTCATTCTGCTTAGGTGGGGAGGGGGCATTGGAGGTGAGCAGAACAAGTAATAATGGGTAGACATTGAAAAGAGACACATTTCTACTCTACATAAGTAGACATTTCCTAATAATTAGGGCTTTTCAAACATGGAATGGGCTGCCTCAGAAGGTTTTGGGCAATACTGTACAAGTGATTCTTGGGCAGGTTCCGGTTAAACTAGATAGCCTCTGAAGGATTCTGTGACTTTTTATTGGATAGCTGTTGTAGGGCTACAGGATAAAGACAGATCCATGAAGTGGACACTAACTGAAGCAGGGAGCCTACAGGATTTCTTCCAAACTCTAAATCACTTCCAAATATCACAGCTTCCAACTCCTAGAAGGGATCTCTTTAGAGCACTGATGGGAAACTAAGCAGTAGGAGAGAGGAGGTAGCTTAGTATTAAAACTATAAAGTACTTTACATGAATGTAAGATATTAATTATCATCATTATTACTAGAGTCCTTACATGAGCTCAAGAAATACGTAGGTGTGGTTCTGTGAATATGTCCTTAAACTTTAATCAAGGGATTGATTCATTCAACAAACATCTAAGATTGTTTACTGTGTACTGCATACTAGGCAAAGGGGATGATACATTATGTAGATGAGACTAAGCCTCTGCCCTCATGAAACTTGGTCTATTATAGGGGTGAGACACTAATACAAATAGCCATATGAAACAACATTACTTGATAAATGCATTACAGAGATTTTTTTAAGTGCTATTCATTCAATCAGAAAATATTTAGTAAGTTTCTACTATGTTCCAGGTTCTATGCTAGGCTTTGGGAATACAAAGACAAAAATTAAAGAGTCCATGCTTTCAGGTCATTCACATTCTTCTGTCACCAGGTGGCACTTCCAACCCCTAACCTGATCCCATTCAACAGGGAGGCTCAGGTACTGAGTGAACCTCAAGTCCATTCTGTTAATTATGGTGCTCCATTCCCGCTGAAAGGAAGTGCTAGGGAAATGACAAGCTTTATTTGATTCTCAGGAAGACCTTCTCTTCTCTAGCTCCATCTCTCCATGGATGGCTATCCTTACCTATTAACCAAGGGTATATGGTTAATATCTTTGAGCGCTCACCTATTAGCTTAACCCTGCCTCCTCCCTTCGACTTGCTATACTTCACTGATCTCTAATCACATGTTATAACTCCCTACAAGAAAAGGCAAAAAATGTTCTGTTTTGATCTTGGCATAGTAACCATAAAAGCACTGAACACTATATGACAAAATGATATATGATAAAACTCCCAACCACATGTCTTTGATCTTTCCCAGAACAAGGCAAAATTAACCATCTCTTGTCCACCTTGAATTGCAAAAGCTCCATTAGATCCTTCTGTATTTTTGCCATCCTCTCCACTTAGTTTGAGAATTGAAAGCCTCTCCTGGCATAGTGCCTGGCACATAATAAGTGCTTTGATAAGTATTTGTTGATGGACTGACTTCTGAGATGGTGTACATTGGCAACTCCAAAACAAGGATATTTAGGAAATGGTTTGTTTAGTTCTTCATGGGCAGCTCTCCTATGAGCAGACAAAGGAGGTCATGGCTCAAAAAATTCTCTCTATTATGTCTAGAGGCTTCTGATTCACTTTGTTATGCTCTCTGCTTATGTGAGTTTGAGCTGGGCTGGGAATACTATCACAAAATGCCTTCAAAGAGTTTGTGATTCCCCAAAAGATGACTTCTGTCACCTTCCTGTGCTTCACACTGAAGCAGAACATATCTATTCCTCATTTTCTACCCCAATTCAAGTCTTCTCCCAAACCTCTCTCAACATTGCTAAGGATTTATGACAAGGATTAGTGGCCATTATATTTACATTTATAGAAAAAGAAATCATGACAGTAGCAATGAAAAAATAGAGAACAAAAGTGGTACAAATTGTTGGATAAAATAGCAGCCAGCGGGGCAGCTAGGTGGTGCAGTGGATAGAGCACTGGCCCTGAAGTCAGGAGAACCTGAGTTCAAAATCGACCTCACACCAAACACTTGACACTTACTAGCTGTGTGAGCCTAGACAAATCACTTAACCTCAATTGCCTTTAAAAAAAAAAAAAGAATAGCAGCCAGCTACAGGCTACATAGCTAGTTGAAGCAACAATCAGCTTTTCTCACTTTAGATTCTTTCTTCACATGAGGAGAAAGGCTCAATTAATGAGAGTTGTCTCCTTCCCTAATTCTGAGGCCCAGGAAAAGGAAACCAATACAAGGAGGTGCATGGGTAAACTCACTAGTCATGGTTCATGCCAGCACAGCCACACATTCATTCCTTGGCTGCAATAAGCAGCAGCAGCAACGGTAGCCACTGATTTTGATACTTCTCCAGAGGGAAAAGCTGGGGAGCTAAATACCAGGACACTCTCACTCCTGTTGACATGGTCCCAAGGTAGAGGGTGAATTCCCCCCCCCACTGGAACTCTCTACTATTCTCTTCCCACCATCTTTCTCCCACAAAACTTCCCCTAATCCTGTCAAGTCTCCTCTGGATAGCAACGTAGTTTTTGTTTTGATAACATGAAAAGGACCTGTCATCTCATTGGATATGATGGTTGAGGCAGAGTAGAAGTCTCGGTATCCTCAGGTAACTGATCAATGGATCAACAAGGATTTATTAAGCAGCGACTATGTGTCAGGCACTATGTTAAGCTCAAGGGATACAAAGACAAAAGTGAAATACTTGTTGCCCTTGAGGAGCTTTTATTCTATTGAGGGAGACAACATGTACAAAAATAAGTACAAGATATTGTATATGTAAAATATGCAACATAAACATAACTATGTCCAAGATACATACAAAACAGACACAAAGGATGGATATATACAAAAAAAAATTTTTTTTGACAGAGAGGGCACTGATAGCTGGGAGGATTGGGGAAATTTTCACGTAGAAGGCATTGCTTGAGGAGTGTTTTGAAGAAATTGGGATTCTAAGAGGCCGGGGGAGGTAGAAGACCATTCTAGGCATAGGGGACAACTAGGACAAAGCCTCAGAAATAGGAAATAGATTGTTATGTGAGAGACATAGCAAGAGTGCCAGTTTGTTTGGATTGTAGAGTATGGGAAGGAAAATGATGATGAGTTTAGTTTTGGACATCTTCCATTTGAGATGGTTATGGGACACTCTGTTTGAAATTCCAAATAGATAGTTGGAGACATGGCATTGGAGCACAGGAGTGAGACTAAGTATGGATATATAGATCTGGGAGACATGTGTAAAGAAAGATAACTAAATCCATAGGAACCGGTAAGGTCAACAAGAGAGACAGGTCAGAAAGAGAAGAGGATCCAGAGATTAGGGAACACCAAAGATAAGGTGTGTGATATGGATGATGAACCAGCAAAGGGGACTAAAGAATGGTCAGACAAATGGAAGGAAAATCAGGAGAGAGTAATGTCATGAAAACATAGAGAAAAGAGAGCATCCAGGAGTATATTCCTTACTCTCCTATGGAATCTGAGTTAGCATTTATATGTAAAATATGGCATTCATATTTAATTTTTTTAAATGGGGGGAAAAACCTATAAATATCTTCATGAAGCCATTTGATTTCTCAGTCTGAAAGAATGCACTAAGGCCATTTCCCTAGCACTCTTTCTGAAATCCCTGGGAAGATTTATACCTATATCAATTGTAATTATCTTATATTAATTGCTCCTCTTCTCTTACATTTACCCCCAAAATCTTTTTCTTTTCCTAATAACTTCATAGGTAAGCTTCCAGCTGGGATCCAAAAGCTTCATATTGCTTGGTATTTTAGATATGACCCTTCATATCTCCCTTTCTAGTTAGCCTAGGGTAAAAAAGGGAAACATTCACAGGTGATTTGATTTATAAACAGTGTCAATGTGCTAATATATATTTGTATCTGCCGGTCAGTACAATCTCTTCACAATAAGAAAGTTTACTTGGCAAACCAAATCAGACAGTTGCTTGGTGAGTATTGAATCTGAACCTTTTTCATAGTTTCATAGATTTAAAGTGGGAAGGTATCTTAGAGGGCATATAATCCAACTCATTAATTACTGCCTATGTGACAGGTACTGTGCTATGCACTAGGGATACAAAGAAAGGCAAAAGATAGTCCCTACTCTCAAAGGATTCACAATCTAATAGGAGAGATAATACACAAACAGCTATGTACAAATAAGCTGTAGACAGGCTAAATCAGGAATAATCACCAGAGGGAAGACACTAGAATTAAGAGGGATCAGGGAAAAGCTTCCTGTAGAAGGTGGGATTCTAGCTGAGACTTAAAGGATGCTAGGGAAGGCACAACACAAAGATGAGGAAACTAAGGCCCAGGAAGGTTAAGTGACTTGGCCAACATTGTGCAAGAAAGAAGCATAAGAGACAGGATCTGAACTTCAGAGATAGAACTGGTCCCGCTACGCCACTCTACAGATGAAGAAATTGTGACTAGAGGTAACATGACTTACATAAGATCATAGAAACAGTAAGTGGCAGAGCCTACCTGAACCCAAGCCCTTTAGTTCCAAACCCAGCTTTTTTCCATCATGCTAGGGATCTATCATTTATCTATCCATCCACCTACCTACCTTATACATCTATCCATCATCTATTATCTATTCATCCATCCATCCATCCATCCATCTACCTATCATCTATCATCTGTCTATCATCCAGCTCTTCAGATATAGAACATGACAAATTCTAATTATTGTATTTTTTCTAGACTCTATGCAGGCAATGTTCTGTTCTGATTGTTGCTGTTTGTTCTTCATTTTCAAAAAGGACCAATGACATCATGAGGTGATGTTTTGACTTGTGTGTGAATTAGACTTAAGTGAAATAGAGTTGCACAAAGTATCTGTTCTGATTATCAGATATTGGAACAGTCAGTTTCCAGTCATCTAAAATATTAATAGGATGTAGTCCCTAGGGTCTTTAAAAAGTACTCACTCCCCATTAATCTGCAATAAAGCTCAGATTTAATGTCTATTCTTCCTATATTTATTTGTAGTGCAGGGGAGTTCAAATGGCTAAAGCAGCCCACACAAAGATAGCTTTAAATCAACCTTATTGTTGTTTATAAGGGGAGGAGGACAACTCCTAGCAGGGACAGTTGTGATGTGTGGCTTGCTTGCCTACAGTGGACAACACAACATGGAGGATCATTCACACTTCATCAAAGACCCAGACCCCCTCAGGGATCAAAGTCAAAAAATTTTAGACAAAGGGACAGTATGGTAACAATTTCTTGTTATTTATGTAAAGTAAGGGCATTTTCCAAATTGCCTAATAAGGAAGAGAGGCAGCAAAGTAGGGAATTTAATTCTATTTGGGACAATCAAGCAAGAGGCTGAAAGGAGTTAATGCCTAGTCTTTAGGTGTATTAGTCTTGGCATACTTGCACTTTAGGGCACCAGTCAAACTGACACAACACCTATTATCTGCCTAATTACTCCTTAATCTTCTTTGTAGAACCATCATCCATATCCTGTTCTCCATAGTTTTGTCCTGGGTTCTTTCTACATATTGTCTTTCTTAGTGAACTCAGTTTCCATGAGTTCAACTGTTAGTATTATCAAGATTTTTGAATGTTCAGCAGATGAGTTTGTAGTTTATCTGAGGGACAAAAGAAAGCTACTTAAGTTTCTTGAGCAGAGGTGTGACATGGTCAGATCTGCTTTAGACATGTTCAGTTTGATATCCGTAGATGATATTTCTACACCCCATCTATTTATTTATCATGGAGCTATCTAGATGTAGAACATGACAAATTCTAATTATTGTATATTCTTTTTTTTTTCTATATTCTATACAGACCATGGTCTGTTCTGTTTAGGACCAATGACATCATAAGGTAATGTTTTGACTCATGTGTGAATTGGATTTAAGTGAGGCAGACTTGCACAAAGTATCAGTTCTGATTATCAAATGTTGGGGTAGTCAGTTTCCGGTCCTCTAAAATATTAATAGTTTGAGATATGGGCTTGGAGCTCAGAAGAAAGTTGAAGACTAGATAAATATCATCTGCATAGAAGTGAAAATTGAACTCATCAAAGCTAATCACTAGAGAGAATATGGATAGAGAAGAAGGTCAAGGACAGACTTTGTAGAGTAGGTTATGAATGAAGATCCTGCAAAGGAGACTGAGTAGACAAATAGGAAGGAAATATGACAAAGCCATAGGACAAAAATTTAGGGGAAAGTATCTAGAAGGAGAGGTGATCAAAAGAGCCAAACACTGCAAAGCAGTGAAGGATAAGGACTGAGAAAAGGCCATTAGATTCAGCAACAAAGAAATCATTCATGACCCTGGAGAGAACAGTTTCACGTGAGTTGTACAGATGGAAACACAATTATAAAGGATTGAAATATATTGAGATGATAAAGCAGAGGCAATGAATGTGTTTTCTTTTTTTCTAGTTTGGTTATAAAGGAAAAGGACAGGATAGCTTGAAAGTGAGCAGAAGTTTCTTTTTTGTATGGCAAAACTTGCCATTTTGGAACAACCACTGTAGGAAATTAAAGATTTGCTTTATTTATAAGGAGTTTTGAGTTTGTAAATTTCCAGTAAAGTGTGAGTTGTGATTGAAATCATTTTATATGTTGTTTTGTTCAAATGTTTCATTCCTGTTTGGATTTTCTGTTAAAGATTAGGTATTCTTTCCAGGAAAGCTTCTTTATATAGTTTTTCTGTAGTATGAATTATTTTATGTCCCATAAACCACGTGTGTTGGAGGTCCTTTCGTATTGATTATACTTGTATCTCTCTAGTCAGTTTAGATTCTACAATGTTACATAAATTGTCAGCTGACTTAGATGGCCTTTCTACATTCTTTCTTTTTTTTTTAAACAGTCATAAATGTTTATTTGTGAGCATATGGTAGTGGTCAAAATTAACATCTTGCAAGAGAAAGGCAATATTTTCCATAGCCATTAATATCTTCTGGAATTCAAATCCACCTTTCTTCTTCCTGCCATCCTCATCAGAACCACTGATCTCCTGAATCAGGAGGTTTTTTTTCTTTTTTGAATAATATTTTATTTTCCCCAATTACATGTAAAAACAATTTTTAACATTTAAAAATAATTTTTTGGGCAGCTAGGTGGCACAGTGGATAGAGCACTGGCCCTGAATTCAGGAGGACCTCAGACCCATAACACTTACTAGCTGCGTGACCTTGGGCAAGTCACTTAACCCCACGGCCTAGCCAAAAAGAAAAAAGAAAAAAAATAATTTTTGAGTTCTAAATTTTTTCCTTCCTTCCCTTTCTTGTGCCTTCCCTGTGAAGGTAAACAATTTGATATAGGTTATACATGTGCAATCATGCGAAACCTATTTTCATATTAGTCATCTTGTGGAAAAAAAAAGACCAAAAAAAAATCCATCAAAAAAATAGAAAGAAAGTGTCCTTCGATCTTCATTCACACTCCATCAGTTCTTTCTCTGGAAGTAGATAGCATTTTTCATTGTGAGTCCTTTGGCATTGTCTTGGATCATTTTATTGCTCAAAATAGCTAAGACTTGGAGATTCACAGATGATCATTGTGCAATATTACTGTTACCTTTTTACATTCTTATATAGAAAAACATATTTTTATTAGGGAAATAGCTGAACATGTTATAGTTAATAAAATATTATTGCACCATAAGAAATGACAAATATGAAGTAAGAGAAATTTGAAAAGACTTATATGAACTGATCAAAAGTGAAGTATAAGAACCAGAACAGTTTATACTATAAACACAATAATATAAATGAAACAATCTTGAAAGTCTTCAGAACTCTGATCAATACAGTGAACGATCAAGACTTCAGACAACTAATAGTGAAGCATGTTACTGCTACTCAGCAGAATGGTGAACGTTTGTGTGAAATAAAGCAGGCATTCTTAGGCAGGGCAGCATGTTGATTTGTTTACTTGGCAAGGCCTTAGTCAATACAGAAGTGACTTTTTAAAAAAAATTAGATCTGTGATTTCACTGGTGTAAGGAACTCCTGGACAGGAAAACTTTTACCAGCGCAGATCAGTAACAGCTAGTTCTGCAATTTATAGGATTAAGAGAGTTGCCTTCAGCACTGAGAGGTTTTCCCAGGTTCACAGAGTCAGATATGGCTGATCCTAAGGGGGCTGCATTGCATGAACCTGGAGATGGCTGGGTGGGTGGAAGGAATGATAGTTCATATATATATATAAAACACATTATTTTTTAAACTTTCTTTCTGTTCCATCTCTTACCCTCTCCTCTTTGCTTCCAATTGTCCTCTGTAGCTCCACCTCAGGGACCAAGGGGATTAAGGAAACAACACAGGACAATACATGACATGCCAGTGAGAAAATGGCAGCGTACTAGTTTGATAAATTAAATAAAGTATGCTTTTACCCTGACTCCAGGTAATTCTGTGACCTCATCTTCTCTTCTTCTCTCAGCTACCAGTTATTAATTTAGGGAGGCAGTGGACTATATGACTGACATTTAGAGTAGAGAATGAGACATCTAGGAATTGTAACCTATCCTGAGAATAGACTTACAGATGGAATGCATATAGATGCCTTTTTCCCTAAAATTAGCCTTTCTTGTACCCTATAACCTTTACTTACCAGGGATTCAGAGTCCCTGTCTATTTCTATTTCCTATCTATGATCTAGTCCCTGTCTATATCCCGTCTATTTACAAAGCAAGCAAGCTAGTGTAAGTGTTCATTACTACTTACCTAGACCATTGCAGGAACCTCCTTACATAATGTTGTCCACTCCTTTCATCTGGAATACTGTAACTATTATGTTATGAACAAGCTATGCTCAAGGTATTATGCTAAGTGCTGGGGATAAAAAGAAAGGAAAAAAACAAACACCTGACCTGAAGGAGCATATAGTATAATGGAGGAGAATCCACTATTTATAGCACTGCCAAAATAATCTTTCTTATAAATAAGTCAGGTCATATCATTCTTCTGTTCAAAAATCTTCAGGGGTGTTTTATTGCTTTCTATGTACTTTTGTGTTTAGCATTCAAGGTTGTCCACAATGTGGCATCACTACTTTTTCAGCATTTCATTTCATACTATGTTCCAATTAAACTGGATGTCCCAGGTCCCCTGAACATGTACTGAAATCTCATGAATGTTTTGAATAGCTTACCTTCAATTAAAAGTGAGTATCCCTCTTCAAGAAATTCCAAAAAAAAAACCCCAAAAACCCTATATAGAAAAAATTGGAAGGAAAACAAAATTGAGAGAAAAATTTTATAGACAGTTTCTCAGATAAAGGTTTCATATCACAAAGATATAAAGAACTTTGCCAAATTTATAAGAATACAAGACATTCCCCAATTGATAAATGGTCAAAGGATATGAATAGGCAGTTTTTTAATGAAGAAATCAAAACTATATATAGTCAAATGAAAAAATGCTCTAAATCACTATTGATTAGAGAAATACAGATTGGCTAAAATGATAGAAGGGAAAAGCAAAAAATATTGGATGGGATGTGGAAAAATTGAGACACTAATACACTATTGGTGGAACTGTGAAGTGATCCAATCATTTTGGAGAGTAATCTGGAATTATGTCCAATTATTAGTTCTATTTGCCAATGGAATTAGAGAAAAAGGAAAACAACTTGTTTAAAATATTTATGGTAGAACTCTTTGTGGTGGTAAAGAGCTGGAATCTGAGGGGACGTCCATCAGTTGCGGAATAGCTAAACAAGTTGTAGTATATGATTGTGATGGAATACTATTGTGCTATAAGAAATGAAGACCTGGTTGATTAAAAAAAAACACATAATGAAATAATGAAGAAGGAAATGATCAGAACCAAGAGAACATTTACACAGTAACAGCAATATTATTTTAAGAACAACTTTGAACAACTAAGTCATTTTGAGTATCATACTCAAATCAACTACAAAAAAATCTATGAAGGAAGATGCTATCCACATTCAGAGAAGGAACTGATAAAGCGTGCAGTATGGTTTTACATGTATATACATGTTTGTGTCTAATGGTAGTCTTCATTGGAGTGTGGTGAGGAAGGAGAGAGGGGAAAAAAAGTGCCCAAAAGAAAACCTTTTTTCTGCCTGGAAAAGGAAGGCAACTTTGAAAATGATCCCCATGTCCCTCAAGGACAACCCCTTTATCATGGATGTCTAGTATTTATTACATAATTTTTCAAAAAAGTAAACTGTGAAATGGAAATTAATAGTTTTATATTGAATCCTTTTTTTATATTGTGCTCTGTACATTGAAATGTGGGGTTTGTCTTTTTGAAGTTCAAAATAGATAGAAATTTTTTTAAAAAAAGAGATTTTTTTTTAAAAAGGCATTCCCCTTGGATTCCCATAAATACTTACAAGTATAAACATTCTATTCTACCTTATACCTTAAAAAAAAAACATTGTGAATCAATCTGCAGCAGAGCCAAGACAGTGGAGAAAAGGTAGGAACTCCTCTGAACTTTCCCAAATTCTTCTCCAAACTTAAATAATACCTCAAAAAAGAATTTTGGAGCAGTAGAATTCACAGAGTGAAATAATTTTTGAGCTCAGGACAACATAGAATGCTGGCAAGAAAGGTCTATTACACCATGGTGAGAGGGGGCCACAGTGCACAGCAGGAAATGCCCCAGCAAGCCAACAGCAAGGCCTTGGAGGCAACTGAAATCATGTTTCTGGAACTCTCAGCCAACAGATAAGAGGGTCTGACAACTGGTCAGAGGGAGATTTACCGGGGTCCCTTTGTTGGTATAGGACTTTATTACATTACCCATATGTAAGTCCTGGTCTCAGTCCGGCTTGCAGTCCCAGGGTAAGGAGGAGCACTAGCACAATGGAGTGTGGGACCCTGGTCACACTTCCAGGGCAGAAGAGAGTGCTTGTGGTTCCTCACAGACCAGAGCACAGGCCAGGAGAGCAGTAAACACACTTCTCCTTGGATCATAGTACTTTGGAAGCACTGAAAACTTACAGGCCCCAGAACTACCTATGAAAACAGCTGCACAAAAAAGCCGAAGCTTGGGACGGTGCTCCCTCCACCCCAGGAGCAGAGCCCTACTTTAACATAAAGTTAAAGGTCAAGAAGTAGGCTGGAAAATGAGCAAACAACAACAAAATAACCTGACCATAGAAAGTGACTATGATGACCGGGAAGAACAAACACAAACTCAGAAGACAACAATGTCAAAATTGCTACATCCAAAGCCTCAAAGGAAAATGTGCATGGGTTTCAGACCCAAAAAGAATTCCTGGAAGAGCTCAAAAACTATTTTTAAAAGCCAATAAGAATGAACTGATCCAATCATTCTGGAGAGCAACTTGGAAATATGCGCAAAGGGCTATAAAAATGTGCATATCCTTTCATCCAGCAATACTACTACTAGGTCTGTATCTCAAAGAGATCATAAAAAAGGGACAAGAGCTCACATGTACAAAAATATTTATGGCAGCTCTTTTTGTGGTGGCCAAGAATTGGAAACTGAAGGGATGACTATCAAATGAACAAGTTGTGGTATATGAAGGCAATGGAATATTATTGTGCTGTAAGAAATGATGAACAGGCAGATTTCAGAAAAACCTGGAAAGACTTGTAGGGACTGGTGCTGAGTGAAGTGAGCAGAACCAGGAGAACATTGTACACAGTAATAGCCACATTGTTCGATGACTAATATTGATACACTTAACCCTTCTCAGCAATGCAACAATCTAAGACAATTCAAAAATACTCATGATGGAAAATGCTATCCACATCCAGAGAAAGAACTATGGAGTCAGAATGCAGGTCGAAGCATACTATTTTCTTTTTGTTTTTCTTTGTTGTGGTTTTTCCCTTTTGTTCTGATTCTTCTTTCACAGCACGACTAATGTGGAAATATGTTTAATATGATTGTACACATATAGCCTATATCACATTGCATGCCGTCTCAGAGAGAGAGGGAGAAAAAAATTTGGAGCTCAAAATCTTATACAAGTGAATGTTGAAAACTACCTTTACATGTAATTGGAAACAATAAAATACTATTATGTGGAGAGAAAAAATTTTTAAAATAGAAAAACAAACTTTAAAAAATTAAAATCAAATAAGAGAGGTAGAGGAAAAAGTGGAAAATGACAATGATGCAGAAAATCATGAAAAAAGAGTCAACAGCTTGGTAAGAGAGGCAAAAATACTGAAGAAAATACTATCTTAAAAACCAGAATAGACCAAATGGTAAAAGAGGTACAAAAATCCACTTGAGAGAACTCCTTAAAAAGCAGAATTGGTCAATGGAAAAAGATATACAAAAATTCATTGAAGAAAAGAACTCTTTAAAAAGCAGAATTAGCCAAATGGAAAAGGAGGTACAAAAGCTCACTGAAGAAGAAAATTCCTTAAAAATCAGAATTGGGCAAGAAAAAGATGATGGCTTCATGAGACATCAAAAAACAATAAAACAAAATCCAAAGAATGAACAATAGAAGAAAAATCTTATTGGCAAAACAACTGACCTGGAAGATAGATCCAGAAGATTTAAAAATTATTGGACTACCTAAAAGTCATGATCAAGAAAAGAGTCTAGATTTCATCTTTCAAGAAATTATCAAGGAAAACTGCTCTGATATTCTAGAAATAAGCAGGTAAAACATAAATTGAAAGAATATGAACATCACCTCCTGAAAGAGATCCCCAAAGTAAGAATCCCAGGAATATTATAGCCAAATTCCAGAGCTCCCAGGTCAAGGAAAAAATATTGCAAGTACCCAGAAAGAAACAATTCAAATACCATGGAGTCAGGGTAACACAGGTTTTAGCAGTTTCTCCATTAAAGGATCAGAGGGCTTGGGATACAATATTCCAGAAGCCAAAAAAGCTAAGATTACAACCAAGAATCATTTACACAGCAAAAGTATAATACTTTAGGGGGAAAATGTGAATATTTAATGAAACGGAGGACTCTCAAGCATTCTTAATAAAAAGACCAGAGTTAAATAGGAAATTTGACTTTCAAATACAAGACTCAAGAGAAGCATAAAAAGGTAAAAAGGAAAAAGAAGTCACAAGGGATTCAATAAGGTTAAACTGTCTACATTCCTATATAGGAAGATGATATTTCTAACTCTTAAGAACTTTCTCATTATTTAGGGCAGTTAAGAGTATACATAGACAGAAGTCAAAGGAGTTGAACATCATGGGATGATATCTAAAAAAAGTTAAATTAAGGGTCAGAAAGAGGAATGCACTTGGAGAAAGAGAAAAGGAGAGGTAGAATGGGGTAAATTATCTCACATAAAAGAGGCATGAAAGAGCATTTATAGTGGAGGGGAAGATATGGGATGTGGGAGGGTGGTGGAGTGCTTGAACCTTATTTTCATTGAAATTGGCTCAAGGAGGGTTGCATGTTCTATTAACATACACACTCATTTAAATATAACAATCTATCTGAACTTACAGAAAAGTAGGAAGGGGATGAGGGGTGGGCTGACAGAAGGGAGGGCAGACTGGGGAAGGCAGTAGTCAAGAGCAAAACATTTTTGAGGATGGACAGGATGAAATGAAAGTGGGATAAATGGGGGAGGATACGATGGAAGGAAATGCACAGTAATCATAACTGAAAAAAATTCTTTAATAAAGTTTTTCTGTTAAAGTCCTTATTTCTCAAGTATATAAAAAAGGAGTCAAATTTATAAAAATAAAAGCCGTTCCCAATTGATAAATGGTCAAAGGATATGAACAGGCAGTTTTCAGACAAAGAAATCAAAGCTATCTATAGTCATTCGAAAAAATGCTCTAAATTATTATTGATTAGAGAAATGCAAATTAAAACAACTCTGAGGTACCATCCCACACCTATAAGATCGGCTAATGTTACAGAGAAGGAAAATGATAAATGTTGGAGGGGATGTGGGAAAATTGAGAAACTAATGCATTGTTGGTGGAGTTGTGAACTGATTCAACCATTCCGGGGAACAATCTGGAACTATTCCCAAAGGGCTATACAATTCTGCATACCCTTTGATCCAGCAATACCACTATTAGGTCAGTATTTCAAAGAGATTTTTAAAAAAAAGGAAAAGGACCTATATGTACAAAAATATTTATGGCAGCTTTTTTGTGGTGGTAAAGAATTGGAAATTTTGGGGCTACCATCAATTGGGGAATGGCTAAACAAATTGAGGCACATGATAATGGAATACTATTATACTATAAGAAATGACAAGCAGGATGCTCTCAGAAAAACCTAGACTTACATGAATTGATGCAAAGTGAAATGAGCAGAACTAGAACGCTGTACTCAGAAACAGCAATATTAAATGATGATAAACTGTGAATGACTTAGCTATTCTTAGCAATACAATGATCCAAGAAAATGCTGAAGGACTTATGAAAAATGCTATCCATCTCCAGAGAATGAACTGATGGAATCTGAATGCAGATTGACATACTTCATACTTTATTTTTCTTAGGTGTTGGATTTTTTTTTCACTACATGACTAGTATGGAAATAAGATTTACATAACTGCACATGTATACCCTCTATCAAGCCTGCACAACATAACTGTTCATGAGTTACAAGGGCCTGCGAAAAATGTAGGGTTGCCACTGCAGGTTCTCCTGTTTGTCATGTGACCATGGCAACCAACCACGGTCAGTTTGTCTCTAGTCAAACCTATCTGCAGCCCAAAGTGTAGCCTATTTAAATTTTGACCCCTACCTACTGCCAAGTTGTACAGGTCTGACCTATATCAAATTGCTTGCCTTTTCAAGGAGGGGAAGAAAAGGGAGAGGGGGAGAATTTGGAACACAAAATTTTAAAAATCATGTTAAAATTGTATTTACATGTAATTGGGAAATAAAATATTAAACAAAAAAAAAAGCCTTGCTATGTCTGGTGTCCTCTGGAAAACCAAATGGCACAAACGAGGGGCCAAATGAAACCCTATCCCATCCTTACTAGGAAAGGCAGGCTACAGATGTCTACTTTGTCATATATCACCGAATAAATTTAGACTCAAAGATATATCTGTGTTAAGGTAGTAACTCATTATGATTCAGGTCTCAGGTGGAATGAATTATCAGGCTCACCTCGGGTGAGTTCGACATAGTTTGTCTATTGCTCAGTTCTGTGAACTAGACTCTCACAACCCAAAAAAAGCAACCCTTTGAGTTGGTCTATCAGTAGCTATGCCACAAGTGAGGATCATAGCTGGGCCTAGAATTAGTAGGAGGAAAGAGGACTGGATTACATGTACAAAAAGGGCTTTCAATGATGCTAAACTTCTCCCCACCCTTCCAGATATCCTTCCCCCTCCAAAAGAAAAAAAAATCTTCATTTTAAAACACTATTATTCTTTTGGAGATGCTATATGGTTGTAAATCATTGAACCCTACAGTCTCTAAAGAATCATAACAGTGAGTGACCTAATGGAGAGATTCATAGTGGGTCTAAGTAGACTACAACATCTTCCTAATTATATAGCATGTGAAAGTGACAAACAGATATAGGGAATTGGAAAAGGAAAGGGACTGGACACGAAGCAAAAGTATGAGATAACATAGTTATGCCGGAGTGTTGTTTTTGTCAATGTTTGTTTTGTTTTTAAAGAAGAGCAATGACATCTTAAGGGTGATGTCTCGGCTTGTGTGTGATTTGGATTTTAATGAGGCAGAGCTGTGCAAACAGTCATCGGAGTCCAGTGGCAAGACAAAAGGCAAGATGACTGGCCTTTGGTGGAATGTCAGACCTAGAGGGAGGCCCCCAGACCCTTGGAGAATTACACACAATGATGTGATCATTATGACATCAACCTATCAGTGGGGGTGTCTTATCTCCCATTAGGTTTAAACTCCACTAGGGTAAGTGTCTTATTTAAATGTTGTATCTTCCCCAAGGCCTAAAAGTGATGTCATCACAACACTGAGGGTTGTGTTGGATTGCCTTATCACAACTTTGAAAGAGGAAGTAAATCTTAGTGGTGTGCCTGAAGCTGTCTCTATCCTTTACCGAAGTCACACACTGAAATGCAAATGAGGATTTCAGAATTTCAGTAGAAAGCAGAATAAAAGAACCCGGATATATAAAGGAGCTGTGTAGGGATACCATTACTGGTTTTCCATGATGAAACAGTGTATTTTGTCAGCTGATCTACGGTAGGGGTTCTTATCCTGACATCCATAAATCTATACTTAAAAATATTTTGATAACTTATTCCAATATAATTTCTTTCTTTCACAATCTTGTGTATTTTAAGCATTAAAAATATTATTCTGAGGGGTTCACAGGCTTTACCAGACTGCCACAGTGGTCCATAACACAAAAAAGGCTAAGGACATCTGCTCCACAGCAAATGATCAAGCGCAGAAATGTGGTTAACCTACCAAAAGCACATCTAGAAGCTAGCTCCTTTACCTGCCCTCTTGCTTCTACCTTTTCAATTCTTTTACTAGAGACTGACCATTAACTCACCCTAAGCCATCTTAGTCT
Organism: Phascolarctos cinereus; assembly: GCF_003287225.1. Lineage (NCBI taxonomy): Eukaryota > Metazoa > Chordata > Mammalia > Diprotodontia > Phascolarctidae > Phascolarctos > Phascolarctos cinereus. The sequence goes on from NW_027555736.1 coordinate 203,434,553, forward strand.
GACCTAGAAACAGGAGAAACACACTTCTCATTTCTACCCATTTTCTAATGACCTTAATGTTCTTTGTACTTCTTGTCACTATTGAGCTTTTCTTTAACATTTTGTATCATTTTCTGAAATCTTTTCTATTAAAATAGTTTGTACAAGTTATTAAGAAAAACAAAAGAATTATTATTAAAGATATTATTTCATAATAACAAAGTTATTAAAAACTGATGTATGTAAACAGATTTTGAAGCTAAAAAGATTACAGACAGAAATAAAAAAGAAGAGCAATCTTTATTTAGTAATTTTTGATATTTAAAATACAACTTAGTTGTTCATCCACCAAAAAGAAGACAAAATCCTTAATGTTCAAACAGTGCTTTGGAAGCCTGACTTTTCTAAGGACCAGACATGAAAACCTTTGTGTGTCAATACTTCCAAATAAAATCAGATAGAGTTCTACACAATAAAGGGCTGCAGAGCTGGGCCCTGAGAAAACAGCACTGTCACAGTGCACTTCTATCATGGTCAAAACAAAATGTTTTGCTTTTATGATGTTTTCCATAAATTCTTTGTATTTAAAATTTCCATTTATACAGAGTGTTAGTTACAAAAAGCTATTACCTAGTAATCCAGTGGTATAGAAATGAGTCACATTTCAAGTTTTTATATTTTCCTCTTTCAAAAAATAAGACATTCGGCTATCTTACACAAGTGCACGTGCGCTCACATACCCACCCCCACACACACACAAGTCCCTCTCTCCCCGAAACACATTTTTTTGATCTGTGTAAGATAACAGAAACATATTTGGTAAGTGTTTCCCAAAATAACATACATAACTGCTAACCAATTAAGCCTAAAAGGTATTTTTTTCATATACATTTTGCTAATCCCTGCCATAGCTTTTGTCTAAAAGACCCAGGTAGTTTAAAAACCATGATACATTTCCTTTATTTCATCAATTAAACAGGCCTAATTCCATGTGAGAAGGGAACCTATTAACATTCAAAAGATATGAGACATTTTGGAAGAACCAGATTAAGAAATTAGAAGGGCTTTGTACAGGAAAATTTTAACACAGATCAAATTTTGGATTAATGATGATAAAATCCACTTGGACCTTGAAAATGGAATGAAGCAAGTTCTTTTTTTTGTGTGTGCAGAAACCAAAGTCTGCATCTTTTTACATAATATGCTTAAAGGAAAAAGAAAGTAAGAATGAAAGAAACCTTTCATTTTAAAAGTATAAAAAACAGTAATTACAATGAACTTAAAATTTATCATACCAGTAATATAGACTTCTTACAGTTTTTAAGGTGAGAATATTTAAAGAAGTTAATAAAAACAATTCCATAACACTAAATTACACTTTCTCAGGTCCACCCTTCTCTACCAAAATAGTTACAGGAATGTTTCTAAATCTCAAAGAATTTAAATCACTATTAAATGAAAATTGCCTTTAAAATTTCATTTGCAATCATAACTGAACAAACTCAGTGTCAAATATTTCAAAGCATGAATTTTCTAAAAAACTCATCTAAGAATAAAACTAAAAACAAGTCATCAAACCAATTCTCATTTACTTTTTCCTTCTTCCCATTTATTTAGATTTCCTTATCCTCTTGAATTGAAATGTTTATCACCTCAAAATCATGCTATTTATTCTAGGAAATGTAAAGTAAGTGTTTGGAAATGCTGTTTCAAATAAAGGCAAAAAAAAGTGTATATGTACATATGTAGATGTAAGTACATATATTAAGGCCCAAATATAGAAATCAATCCATTTGCAGCAAATTAGTAAACTGGATCTTTCAAATGTAAAGAGAGGTTTTATTCAGATTAAAAATACTCTGTTTAAAGTGACAACTTATTTCAATGTATTGCTTTTCAATCTAATGAAAGCATTAAAAAAATAACTTTATGATTTTTTAAAGCACTGAATCAAGCTTTTCTCTGCACTCTGGCAGACCCTGTCTGCCAATACAAAAGCTATAAATACATATTCATTTTATAGAAATTGGCACAAGCATGATTTTTAAAACAGTATTGAATGTACTAACAGTGAGAGGTTAGGCTGTATTTTCAATTTCTTGTTTTGGCATAAACTTTAGCTATGAGAAGCTTTGTTTTACAACACTAAAGCATATATTTAATTATATTTTCATTGATTTACTAGATTTTTAGCAATATATAGTCTTAATTTAGGAAAATCTTCATGTGGCATTTCACTTAAAAAAAGCATCCCCATTAATAAAACAAAATGTTTTGAGAACAATAAAAAAACCTGTTTGCCTAATATTTTTAAACAAAAATGTAAATTTTACCTTTTTGAATTTTTGATATTGAGATATAGTTTGCCTCCAAATATTTTTATATTTACACGTAAATCTTAATATCACTACTCTGCAAATTCAAAAACTCTGACCAGTACTCCTTCCATGTAAAAGTCGTGCACTTATCTGAAAATACACATTACATTGGTATTTCCAATCTTGTCATTACTTATTACTAATATTTTGGAGATCCAACCAAAACTTTTCTGTACCTTGTTAATCCTGTTCAATACTCATTTCGCATAAGAATAAATATTGTTTAAATATTAAACATTAATGTTCTCCTAACTGTTGACCCAGAATAGAAATCCTTTTTTGAACATTTATAGTAGTTCCCTATATTAGTGCCACAAATGAAATTTTATCTCAGCAGGATGGCTATTGTCAAGTTGTAGAACTTGACTTCTACACAGGATGCTTACAGAAAGTGGTAGGATTTGATGTACTTTTATAAAAATTTTAAATTTTAAACAAATTCACAAGTTTTACAATGCACTGAATAAATGCCAGATTAAGAAAGTAGGCCAAGGGAGGGATGAGATTTCCAGCTCTGAAATTACATCAACTAAGGAATATAATCTGAATGACTAGAATTTAAGATATCAAAAATCTATATTCCATGATAAGATGGCAATACATTATTTTTTAAAATATAAAATTTATATGGTATGTTCCACGTAGACATAACTCAATCTGAACTTTCTGGCCTAAGGGTCCAACTTGAGTCAACAAAAAGCATCAAGAATTAAGGCTGACATGTTATTTTAAAAATCGTTTCACCTGGGCACTACAAGAGTTTAAACCTTGTGTTTTACTTTTCTTTGAGACCACTTACTATGTAAGAAACTATAGGAGAACATAGTTTCAATCTTAACAGTTAGCCATGTTTTTATGTTAGAGAAAGCATTAACTCAAACATATGAATTGCTGAATGCAGGTTTTCAAAGAGAAAAGGCGATAGAAAACAGACATGGAAATATTACACAAAATCGTAGGGACAATTGCGCATATTTCCAGATTTATTCATTATTGTATTCTAAAATCAAGAATTTTATTTTATAAATTAAAAATGCTTAAAAAGATTTAACAGCCTAAATTTTTCCTTATTACTTTATGGTTCACGTCAGAAAATTTTATATGGCACAAGATAGATTTTTTTTTAAAAGTTTACACTTGAGTAAAAATTACTTCATCAATAAAAGGCATTTCTTAGGTTTCAGTTATATCTAACAACAAATCTTACAGCAAAAATTTTCCCTGATCAGTACAGCCATCCAGAATTTTTTAATGACATAACTACCATATTTTTAATTTCCAGAGAAGCAACTTGGACATTCCTATTTAATATATTAACTCTGAAAAATTTTGCAAATGAAAACAAATAATGGCTGATGGCAGGAGCAAAATGCCTATTTTAAAAAGGCACTATTAATCTCAACCCAAAGTATAGCACTATTTAACAAAAAGTCATTTGGGAACCCTTATAAAAAGATGTTTGACAAAACTCTCTTTTATTTACAACCTCACTTGCTATTGAATAATCCAATTATTATTGTATTTATAGCTAAATAGTATGTTTCAAGTCACAACATAATTTTAAATATAATTTAGTAAGTAAATTATTTCCATGTGTTCCAAGATTACTGTACGGATGAAAGTATTTCTGTTAAATGGAATATAAGTCAAGCAGCGTTTATCTACATTTTCATACATTTCAAATGTATGTTAAAACAGAAAGCACCATTCACAAAAAAAGACTGCAGGATGATACAAACCAGGTAGCCCAGTTTAGTCCATTTCACATGTATCTTGGACCTTAAATCTTTTAACACAAGCTAGCTTGTATACTTCATTTCCCTCATTTTCCTTAGCAACAGAGGAAACAACTTGACATCGAGGTGCATAATGTAGGGATGGTCATTTAAGCTGTAACATTTTGATATAACAGAGAAGATATTCATGAAGCACCTGGAAAAATAGTTATGTTCTCCCCAAACTGAATATTCTGTCTCAACACCTCACTTTTGCAGGGTTCCCTTCAAATCTAGGAATGCACCAATCATAGGATACTGATCCCTTTATGGCATATTGAAATGATAGGAAATCATTCCTATCATAGGCTAACTTCAAATAAAGTGGAATGAAAGCCCTATAGGAGAAATACTGAGGTCAGAGACAATGAAAAATAAAGAAAAAAAACTAGAGCACACAAAATACAGTTGTGGCTAGAATGATTTACCCCATTAAACATCATACCTGTTGTAACTATAGACAAGTGACACTCTTTGTAGTAAGGCCATTTGGGGCACTAAGAAACGAGCAACTACGAGAAGGTGAGAGAGGAGTAAATCAGATTATTCAACAGAGTTGGAAAAAACCTGTGGCTAGATCCTATGAGTTGGTCTGCAAACAAATTTTTAAAAAATTCTTATTTTAAGAGGTTATTGCCCACCCCCAAAAAGAGAGTAAATGTTATTATTTAGAAAACTATTGTCTATTTCTTTAATTGCTGAATGCCTCTTTGGCTGGTATTTGGAAGATACAGTCTTTAGTTCTAAACTTGATGCATTTTCTATTATTTTTATTTGCACGTTACCTCCCCCTACTTTTTTCTGAACTGTGCTACTCTGACATATTTCTGAAATGAGCTCTGTATAGGAAATATCTGCACAAGGGGTCAATGTTGGGGAATATGAATATTTTGATATTTTCTAAAAAGTCACTTTGCTATTTTTTTCCTTCAGTCTTCAAATTATTACTAACAGTTTCCAAAGACATATTCATAGCAGCTTGAAGCATGTCTTCTTCAGTCATATCGTCACCTATTAAGAAGTCAAATATAATACTCGGTTACTTCCAGGCAATCAACAATTAAACAGCAAACTCTTTAAAAGATATGCTTTTAGGGATCTAATCCATATTCAGTTATGTGAATTTTCTCTTTATTCACTTTCTAACATTTCATTGCCAAAAACTGGCTCAGTATTGTATCCAATTAAATCAAAGCTTATTCAATTAATAAAGTAAGGAATGTTAATATATAATCTAATCTGAATTTTGAAATTGAGTATTGCTTTAACTTACCTATTTGAGATTCAATTTTCCTAATAGTAAAATGGAATTATTCTCCTCTCAACTACCTCTGTGGAATGTTATAAAAATGAATTCATTGCTGTAACAAAACTTGCAATGAAATAGAATAAAATTTGCAAGTATGAAATACTAGAGAAAATATAATTTTTAAAGTTACAGGTATATCTTCAAACATTTGCACATAAATTGAGGATACCATCTAGATATCTAGTTTCTTTTCAAAAAGTTTCATTTCTACTGCTAGCATTAGGAATGCTTTAGATCCCTTGCCTCCTAAAATCAGAGAATTACAAAAATTTATCCAAATTTATGCCAGAGACAAAAGAAAGAACATTTTCTGGGGGATGATAAGGCAATTTAAAAACAAACAAACAAACAAAAATCCTACTCAGATGCTTCACTGTGGCACAGAAGTGAACCTGAATTCTTAAAGGCTATGCCCATGAAGCCTAAGCTCTGACAAGTTGTACACCAAGTTGGAAAAGCTTTAAGTATGGGCCTGGCAACAAATACTGCTGTTAAAATATCAAACTTGTTAAGTCAGGAGAGTTTAATCACCGTCCATCAGATAATATATTTGTTGGCCATTGTGACCCATACAAGAGGTAAAATAAACAAAGCAATATATACTTGTCTCTTCATTCAATCCCAAATAAAAGAAATGACAAAGAGCTCTACATTAGAGTGTCAAACATGATAACCAGATTAAAATATAATTGGGGAATATTTAACAAAATAACTAAAAATGCAGTACAACATAATGTTAATCTGTGGTTTTCTGAGTCAACATGCAGTGATCATTTCTTTTGACACCACTGATCACATACACACACACATACACACACACACACACACACACACACACACACACACACACACACACACACACACACACACACACACCCCTAAGCTAACAAAAGTGATCAGAAGGTAATAAAAACAAAAATAATACCTGGATCAATTTCTAGTGCATTTGCACTTGTAGTCGGCTTTTCCTGTAGATGTGGTATCTGTTCTGGCTGCTCTTGTCTGAAACATTTAAAGACCAAATGTGAATTAAAGAAAACACACCCCAAGTAATGAATATTCCATGAAAGAAACTATTCCACAAAGAATTGTTTCAGGAGTTATAATCTTCACTGGTACAAACACTGGAACAGAAAGCAAAGAGCATTTTTTAGTTGATTAGCTATTAACTCTTAAAATGTGGATGTGCCCTCCCCATCCTTAAGAAAACTGGACATGCAAAAAGCTGGTTGCATAAAACAGGTAAATTAGAAAGTAGTTATGCCACCTCCCATGCCCCCTCATTCACACCAAAATAACTCTTGACCTTTATTATGACCTCTGGTCCCATAACCCATCCTTCTCCTCTCAATTCTCTCTCCCTGACACTGCCTTTCCTAAATTCCATCCACAGCCTATGGTCTGTCCCTTTAAAGTCTCACTAGCTACCACTTTACATTCTCTTAGCCACCCCTTCCCACAAGTCCTTATCCATATCTGGTAAGGGATGCTGAATATTGCAGCAGTCAACTTTAGCTGGGGTCTCACTGTTGTCTGACATTTCTATACTTCTCTCTCATTTCCCACAGCAACTATTCCCAATCTTTTCATCTCTCTTCTTTTCCCCCAATCCATAGTGTCTTAATACTTAGAAAGAGGACGTTAAGTCTTTTTTAAAAATTTCACTGAGATTGAGGCCACGTGACATGAATTCCCTCAGTTCTTCAAAATTTCTCTTTATAACTGCCCTCTCTTTTTCCCTTTCCTCTACTCATAGAACTCCTACTCCTCACAAAGGCTAATTTTTCTACCTTTGTCCTTGATCTCATTCTCTCCCATTTTTTCCAGGTCTTTGCTTTGGCAGTCATAACTTCTCTCATGCATCTTCCATTTCTTCATTGCCACTGATTCCTTCCATTTGCCTACATACATGGTTCAGGTCTCTAAACCTAAAAAAAAAAAAGTTTTCTCTTGACTCTTCTAGCCCCTCTACCTACCATCCTATCTTTCTCTTCTAAGTTTTTGGGGAAAATTACCTCAAATTCTTCACTACCAATTTTCCCCTCAGCCCTTTCTTTAATAAGCCATCTGGCCCCATTCCTCTACTGAAAATGTTCCCTCAAACGACACCAGTAACCAATCCATTTTTTCAGTCTTTATTCTCCCCAAACTTTGAGGAGCTTTTGCCACTTTTGAACAGCCTTCCCCCCAGGACACTTTGCCATTCACAAGCAAAATTCTTCTGGTTGTGCTCCTATCTCCTTAACAGTTTTCTGTCTCTTGACTTCTTAATTTGAATGTTCTCCAAAGTTCTGTCTTTGCCCTCTTCCCCTTACTACAAAATCTTTTTCCTTTGGCAATTTCACACAAACGACTCCCATATTTCTAGCTCTATTCCCGATTTGTCTTCCAAGTTTCAGATCCATATCTGTCCTACCATAAGACATTTCCCCTGGATGTTCCACCAGTACCTAAAATTCAACATGTCCAAAACCAAGCTATTCCTTCTAACCTGCTCTGACTTCACTATTTCATTTGTGGTACCATCTGATCTTCATGTTCACAGTCATGGATTTATCTTTGACACTTCCTTTCCTCAAATTTCAGACAGTTGCTGAGTTCTTTCTATTCCATGTCCACAGTATCTTTTGAATCTGTCTTTTCCTCTCTATATTCACTATGATTATTTTAGTATGAACCCTCATTATTACCCATACCTATTCTCTCCTTTCAATCTTTTCCTTCTATCATTGCCAAAATAATATTCCGTTTGCATTTAAAGACCTCCACAATCTAGTTCCAATCTACCTTTCCAGCTACTACTCTCTTTTCATGAATGCCAGAGTCAGCAAATTTGTATTACATACTTTCTCCCAGTCTTATTTTGCCCTCTCTTACCTCTTGTCCTTTGGCTCATGCCTGGGCTGGACACCCATTCCCATCTCTGCTTGTTGAAATTCTGCCCTTCAAGGCCCAACTCAGTTGCCCCTCTCTCCATGAAACCTTCTCTGATCATTCCAGCTCGAAACAATCACTTCCTCCCTGAATCTCAAATAATGTTTTTATTGTATACAACCCATATACTTACATATCCTAACTTTTGTTAAGATGATTTATGTTCTTGTTTAATTTCCCCCACTAGACTGTAAGCTCCTCAAGGGCAAGGACTTTGTCTCATTTCATCTTTTTATGCCTATCACCAAACAGAACCTTGAAGATATTAAGTTCAATAAATATTTGCTGTCTTAATGAGTAACTTTTCAGGACCACCTCAATTCAACTGACTCCAACAAACATTTATTAAGCATCTACTAAAGACAAATATGAAAAAGTCCTTGTCTTTAAGGATATTACCTTCTACTGGAGTATACAACATGTACATAGGGATAAGATAAGGTAATTTAAAGAATGACAGAGCATTAATCGCTGGTGGTGGAAATATTAGGGACAGCTTAGCAAAGAATATGACAAGGGCTCTTCTTATAGGAAAATAAGGATTTTGATAGGCGGAGATGAAACAGGCAGTATAATGGTCAGGGTACAAAATGGAGTCAGGAAGATCTGGATTCAAATCCTATCTCACACTTACTGACTACGACCATGGGCAAACCACTCAACTTCTTTGTGCCATGGTTTTCTCATCTATAAGTCGTCTATAAAATGGGAGGGAGGTGGCTTCTAAGGTCCCTTTTAGCTTTAACTCTATGATCCTATAAAGAAGCAATGTGTTCCAGACAGAGGGGAAAACTGTGATGTCAAATACAAGGACTAGCATGGCAGTCCAGTTTGCCTGGAACTTTTCCCCACAGTTTAGGAGCAAAGCAATGCATAAAACATAAAACACTCACAAGTATGCATTGACAAAGACTTAAACATGAAGAAGCAATTTTTATAATTATATTATACTCTTATGTAGGACCCTTTTGTGAGACTGTAGAATCAGCATTTCACCTTTGTCTTGACTGTTGACTGTTTGGAACCTAGAATGTGTTAAATGGTATAATATGAAATAATCTGGAAGGGTACAATGGAGCCAGATTGTAGAGGGTCCTAAACAGTAAGCTGAGGGGTTTATATTTTATCCTAGAGACAACAAGATAAAGACAAATGAAGTTGTTGGTTTGTTTTTTTTTGTTCCAACTGTGCATGACAGGTAAGACTCATGCCTTAGGAAAGATTCATTTTGTCAGCTTTATTTGGAGGATAGTTTACAGTGGAAAAAGACTAGAAGCAGGGACAATTAGGAAGGACCTGGATTTCAGTGGTGGCCTTGTGAGCAGAAATGCAAGGACAGATAGTAAAGTGTTATAGATGAATTGATAAGATTTGGCAGTTTAGTGGACATGAAGACAGAAAGTGAGTCAGGGAAAAGAGAGTCAAAGGTTACCCTGAGATTCATGAACCTTGGAGGATGACAGTAATCTTGACAGAAATAAGGAAGTTTGGGGGAGTAGTACTGGGAAGGGACAGGGGGATAAGCAGTTCCATTTTATTTATTTATTTATTGGTGAGGCAATGGGGGTTAAGTAACTTGCCCAGGGTCACAGAGCTGGTAAGTATCAAGTGTCTGAGGTCAGATTTGAACTCAGGTCCTGCTGACTCCAAGGCTGCAGCTCCATCCACTGCACCACCTAGCTGCCCCCGAGCAGTTCCATTTTAGACAAGTGTGTTTAAGATGCCAATGGGACATTTAAGAGTAGATATGTCGCAGGCAGGTGGCTATGTTGGGAACTAGAGTTTAGGAGAAAAGTTAAAGTTGGACATCCAGATAGGTGTAGGACATCCAGATGCAGAAATAACTGCATCCTTGGAAACTGAAGGAGATCATGAAGGGACAGAGTATACAGGGGAAGAAAAGAGAACTTAGGACAGTTTTGTTGAGACACCCAAACTTAGGGTACAGGAGACAGACCAACCAGGAAAGAAAGCTGAAAAACAGAGTCAGGCAGATAAGAGTACTAGTAGAAAGCAATGTCTTAGAATCAAGGGAAGAATATCCAAGTCATCAACACTGTCAAAAGATGCAGAGAGGTTAATGACTGAGAATAGCTCATTGGACTCAGTAATTAAAAAAATAATTTGAAATCTTCAAGGAGAAAGTTTCATTAAAATAGTTAGGGTTAAAAGCCAGAAGTTAATGAGTCGTGAGGAAACAGAGACAATGATTCTCTATGATTCCTTTCATAAGGGAAGATACATCTGGGACAGCTTGAAGAAATGACAACATAAAAATAATGATGTTTTCAGGATTTAGACAGATCTGGTCATGTTTACAGGCAAAGGGGAAGCCAGTAGAAAAAACTGATAATGAGAGAGATGGAGAGAATGATTTGACTAAGTAAGCTACTAGAAGAGACAGGAAGGGCTGGGATCAAGGATAATACAGAAGGGCTAGCCTTGATAAGAAAGGTCACTTCTTCCCTGGAGAACAGAGCAGAGGAGAAAACAGGTGAAAATGTAGAGGTTTTAAGCTGTGGATGAAGAGGGTCAAGATGCATGGCCTGAGTTTTCCCAGGAAAATCAGAGACGATATCACCTGCTGGGATGGGAATGTCTTGGGGTCTTCAAGAGGAGGTTGGGAACAGTTATCTGTGGTATATGATAGTCAATTAGGGAAGAATAAAAGAATTTAAAATATTTCAGTTTAACAGCAAGGACCTAATCAGTACTATTATATGACTATTTCCAGAGGTACTTAGTATATATAAGCTGGTTAACTATAGTGCAAAGGATATAATTAGAGGAAACTGAGGCCAGATAAGTGATGATGATTAGAACTGGAAGGAATGCTACAATGAAGACAGATAATGGATTGACAGAGTAAGACAGAGATGGAAAGACAGGAGTTTATGATCAAAGAAGGTAATATCAGACCATCTGACGCATAAAGTAAGGCATATCTGTCTATTTTACAAAATGTAAATTCAAGTACATAAAAAATAAAAACTGTTAAGAAAAACTTCTGACCATCAACATACATTATAAACTGTACTTTTAGAATATAAAATCTTAGAAGCCACAGTTTTTAAAATTAAAAAAAACAAACAGGAAACATTGTTTTTTTTTACAAGAACAATGTAAAAGGCTAACATGTGCTAACTGAGTATATGTTGCTATGTTGCTTATATTAGCAACATGCAAAATTTGGAAAAGTAGATTCTCAATTCAACTGATGACGGAGCAAAAATAATTTCTGTGTTTCTATAACATATAATCCTAGTTATTTAATTACTGCTAAGAAATCTTCAAATAGAAAGGAGATTCCATGTAGTAGTATGCAGGAGAAGTAATATTTAATAAAGATACAATTAGTCCAGTGACACTGACACTTGAATTATTAGGAGATAACTCATTGAGGAACCTTTATTATCTGGAACTTACCCTTCCCCAAATGAGGAAACCTTAATACACTAATGAGCAGCCAAAATAGATGTTGCCAAGTTCATATACTAAAGCTATTGGTGTAGGAGCAAAATAATAAGAATAAGAAGAATCTACACACCTTAAAGAGTATCAATTTGGCAATGATTGCAGTAATTCTTAAAAAAAAGACTAAATTATAGTCTATTTTAAAAGATGAGAACATTGGTAGTATGTTTCTAAAATTTTCTAAATGTCTAAGTTTTAAAAAAATTTCATTGATAAAGATGATATACTTTAGTTATCTAAAAAATTCATATAAGCAGAACAATTTGTCAACCCATTATGTGATTTTAAATGGCCATAGAGAAGCACTAAAAATACCTGCTCTTGGGACAAATATATTCTATAGTAAAAATGATCATTGGGTGTCTCAGGTCCCAGAAAAAGAGGCCTTGTTAAGTATACAAATAGTCATATTTCTATACATATGCCCTCCTCCCACAATCAAATTACCTACCTTCAAACAATGAGCTCTCTCTTAATGGCTTTTGGATCTATCATTTCATTTATAGTATGATTAAATTTAAAGTATTACATACTCTTTTAATGCATGATTTTTTAAATTCAACTTTAAAATAGTTATAAAAGTTGTTGTTTTTTTCTTTTTGGTGAGGCAATTGGGGTTAAGTGACTTGCCCAGGGTCACACAGCTAGTAAGTGCCAAGTGTCTGAGGTCAAATTTGAACTCAGGTCCTCCTGACTCCAAGGCCGGAGCTCTATCCACTGTGCCACCTAACTGCCCCCGTAAATAATTATAAAAGTTTTAAGGAGAATCTTAAAAAACATCTGTCCTTTTCAAAGGCTTATCTTTAGTGTCAGGGAAAAGAGGCAAAGGGTTGTGGTTTAAGTATTGAGTGTTCAATAAGTTATAGTGATTTAAGGACATTTGTAATCATTTTGGTAAAAGATAGCTGAAACAAGATATACACTTAAAGCCTTTTTTATTGACTAGTTACACACAAAGTAAATCAAATGGCAAAGAGTATTAAGTAACTATCTTCAACACTTTGTGTGTTATTTTCACAATGTTGTGATTATACTTGACTATTCTATATTTACACTCAGAAAATAGATATGGGCATCCAGATTTGGCTTACCTGTTACCATGTTATAATTTCTAATTTTTTCTTTAGATTTTGTTTGCTTCTTTATGATGTTCTAGATTTTAGAGACTGATTAAATTAAGATAATTTTGAACTTTATTTCTATTTTGTCAGAAACTCCTGAAACAACAATATTTTTAAGTTACTTAGACATTCTGAGAGATGTATTAACTTTTGGGTCACTGGTAGCATTCATTCCATTTTAACTACATTGCAAAAGATCTCATTTAAGAGTTCCCAAAGAGCTAATAAATTCTCTTAAAAGTGCCTGATTCAGACTGTCATTCATAGGATTTGGCTAAATGTAAGTTCTAATAATAAAGCTATACATTTCTTGAGAGTACTGTATTCCTTTTTTTAAGCTAAGATTTTCAAATAAGTAGTTCTGAAAGTGGACAACTGGCTGTTGATAGCAAAAAGTACAGAAATTTTTCAAAGAGAGCAAACTTCTCTTCACTTATAAAAGAAACTACTCAAATATGAAAATATAGTGATTAAATGTACAAATGTTACTAAACTTTTAGGTTCACAAAGCAAAGATAAACTCACCATAGTAAATTCTTTATACTTAGCTACTTCCACAATAATTCTAATGAAAATAAAGATTTGTATAGGAAGATATCAGAAATGTCATTTTTAGAGTCTTCTTAGTGAAAGGCTAGTTAGTAGTTTTATAAAAATGATATTTAGTCAGCATATTCTGTCCTCAGTTATATTAGCACTACATGGGTCACAAAGACAGTCACTTGCCCTCAATAAGTTTTTCAAGGGGACTGAAGAATCAGAGAAAGTTCCAGTGGATGGACTCAAATAATTGATATCTCCTTGTATTATTCACTTTCCGGCATTGCTGAATAAAAGTTTTTAAAAGCTCATTTACTAAAAGAATGAGTTTTTGCACTTCAAGAATGTTTCTTTTTCTCAGAATACACTAACAATTCTTCTCCTCCCCACCCTGCACCCCCAAATACTTCTTATTGGTCACTTAGTTTCACTTTGACCAAAAAGGTAATGTGAAATGAAAAATGTCATGGAAAGTTAGAGACCTATGTATAGGAGCATTCACCACTGCACACAGGTAAAAAAATCTACTATTCAGAGCAGTACCAGGGAACAACTTTTCTATCACAGATAATTCTCCCACAAAAAACACACAAGAGTCAAACATAAGAAGTGAATTAGTTGTCTGCTGCCATGCCAATGAAAACATTAATATACTACTCACTTTCTTCATAATGATGACAAATGGTATGTGAGCAAAATACTATTTTTTAAAAAGCTGAAATTGTTAGCATCATGTATGCTTGTTTCCAGAATTATTTACCAAGTGCTAGAAAAAATTAAATGGGTCAGATTGTGCCACTGAATTCTGAGTTACAGAATTCTGGATGATATCTATTAAAAACTTTATAACTTTCAAGATATGAGAATAGAATATTTAACAAATTTACACAACAATGGACTGTTGGAAAAAAGGGGAACAATTTTAGAGGGTAATACAAATACTGGCCAATATACTGTAACCATGTCTGATATATTTAAAACTTAACAAAGTTATATATTTAAAAACAAATCTGATGTAAGATAGATGATGACTTAAATTTAAGGAGAATGACAAAGGATCAATACTACCATTGCATCTATTGCTGATAGCTAGTCTTTTCCAAAGTAGGGCAATAACTTCCAACATGAAATAAGGATAGTCCTCTGTGATCATTGAGAAAGGATTATTATTTTTTTTTTTTGGCTAGGCAATGGGGTTAAGTGACTTGCCCAGGGTCACACAGCTAGTAAGTGTTTTGTGTCTGAGGCTGCATTTGAACTCAGGTACTCCTGAATTCAGGGCCGGTGCTCTATCCACTGCACCACCTAGCTGCCCTGAGAAAGGATTATTTTTTTTGAAAGTCACAGAATAATCAAAGATAATGGAGATTTCTTATTTGGAATTAAGATACGTGAAATAGGCAGGTCTACTTAGTATAGTAATGAAGCTATCAGTAAGAAAGTTCAAGAAGATAAATAGCTGAAGCAATAATTGCATCAATATGCAATAATTCTGTGTATTAGACTAGGAAGAAGGACTATGGTAAATAAATCGGGTCCAGAATTGAACTTTAAGTAATTATCTCCTCTATAAATATTTTCTTTTTTTTTCCAGAAGTTTTCCTGTCTCTTATCCACAAAAGTGTTATAATTCACCACTACCAGGATGGTACATATTCGCCTGCTGGAATTGCCACCTTTGTTGCTTATCTTTCAATTTTCAGACCTAAAAAATTTTAAAGTCTGTTTTTTTTTTTCAGGCAGCCAATAAGAGGTATGCTCTAAGAAAGAGAGACAGGCAATACGCTTGATCTTACTATTTCATTTTCCCTTTAAATAATATGACCTAAAATATTTTGTTCATTTATCTCTATAATTTTATTTTATCTTGAAGAAAAAAAAAACTTTCCCCAAAGGAACACATTTGACTTTATAAGAGACCAATGGGAAACAGAATCCAATATATAGAAATAAGGAAATATACCCATATACAAGCCTGCTTGCATGTATATATGTACATACGAATGGCTACATTTTGAGATGTCAGTCTTTACCATGCAAACTGGAGGAATTCGTAAGTGAAAATATTTTTACTTTTTGTTTGTCAAAGTTGAATATTTAGAAATAGGCACATTACAAAAATCACAAAACAAATTTTAAACATGCAGTTTTAATTCAGTATCAACTACTTTACTTTTCAAAGTAGGCTTCTCTTCTCTTTCGTAGTTCTTCTGAAGTAAGAGATGTTGGTGAATTTGTACCTGATGTCTGTGAAATATCTTCTGAAATATTTCTGGAACCACCTAAAATTTTTTTTTAAAATTTACTTTTCTATTCAATAATAAAAGGTTATATTTAAAGTAAAATAATTACATCAAGTTTTTAAACTGTTTATTTTTTTTAACAAATAATTTGATTTTAAACAAGCCCCATTAATGATTTAAATTCAACTAATGTTAATAAAAACCAAACTTTTTTACCCCCATTATACAGCTAATTGTATATATGGTACAGAACTCTTAATCTAACAACTAGCATGAGAATAGAAGGGTCTGTAAGAAAGCAGTATATATGTGTGTACATATACATTCATTATACATATATACATGTATAGATGTGAATATGTGTATCTGTATATGTGTGTGTACATATTTGTGTGTGTGTGTGTGTGTGTGTATTTATAGGCAGCCTCCACTTTTTAGATTAAATGCCTTTCTAGCAACTACTCAAAGTAGAAGCCCATATGGTAAACTCTTCATTGTTCGAATTATTTTTGGTTGTCTCTGTCAATTTGGATATCTACAGAAATAGTCAGATATAAAAAGTGTCAAATAATGGAAGTACTACCATTACCAGACACCATTAAGACAGTACAGCATATATGTTCAATTACTGTCCAATTGGACCAAAATCTCTCTTGCGGATACAAACATTTGGAAAACAGTTCATTGTAATTATAGCCACTGAAATGATCAAAATGGCTGGCCCACATTAGACACTGCATCTATTAGAACAATTCCATTAAACAAAGTGCTACAGCAGAGTATAATCATTACTTACATATTTCAAAGGATCTATCAGTGTGGGTTCTTCTACCAACTTAGGCTGCAACCCTTAAATGCCTTAACAGACTAGTTTCGTGAACTGCTAGGGCCAAAATAATTCATTATCTGATGATCTACTTTCTTATAACATATTTCTCCTGACTTAGCTTGGCTGGTACTTGGACCACAGATAGTCCATCACTAGTTCTCTACTAAAAGTCTTACTTTGATGCTTCAACAAAGTGTAGAGGCAAGCTTGGATTCTTGAAGATTATGCTGGCAGAATACAAGCTCTTTCCTCCAAGCTGGAAAAGCTTTGAGTATGAGGCCTGGAAATCCTGTCAGACAGATATAAAACTAATCTGAACACCCATGAATAATTAAATTAGCTGTGGCGAATAATCTACACATGTATATTAAGAGTATATTTTGAGAAGTCAGAAATGGCAGGAAATAATGCACACTGGCATCAAAATCAAACAACTGAAACCCATGCTACACTTCTTAAGCAGAAAGATTTCTGAAAGAGAAACAATGTGTATGCAAATTGGTACCTTGCATACTAAGTCGAATTGCTCTACGCAGATCTGCTTCTTCATCTTCCATATCAATTTCCTGTCGACTTAGTGCTAGTGCTCTTTGTAGATTCTCTTCATCTTCATCTAACATTCCTGTTCCATCATATGAATGACTTACTTCTAAAGACTGCTCTAGGTCTGTTTTCTGTACTCTGGAAAACACAAAAATTCAGTCACCTAATTCTAAAAAACTACTCTATTTAGGTTCTGCTATGAATAAATGTTATAAAAAGATTTTATTTAATTAAAAATGTAAGAAATACAGCTAGAAAGTTCTTATTATGCAATGAGAAACATGCACAGAAATATCAACAACTAAAAAAAAATTGACAAATACCAAATATCCCTAATGAACACTGATGAAAAAATGTTAAAATACTGTAAAGAGTTTACAACAAAATATTGATTATACACTATAACCAGGTTGAATTGATACAGGGAAGAAAGGATTGGCTTAATATAAAGAAAAATATGAACATGATGGTGCATATTAACAAAAATAATAATAAAAATATGACTATAATGAGACAAAATCTAACACTCATTTCTGCTAAAAATGCTAGAGAGCATAGGAGTAAATGGATTTTTCCTTTATATAGATGGTAGTATTTATCTAAAACCAAGACAACATTACATGTAATGGAGAAATATTATAGTCCTTTCTAATCAGATCAGAGCTAAAGCAAGAATGTCTAGTATTTACCACTATTATTTGTTATAGGTCTAGAAATGCTAGCTATAGCAATTATAATAGGAGAAAATTAAGGTACTAAGCATAAGAAAAGGAGAAATAAAACCAATTTTTTTTTGCACACAATATGATGATCTAGCTAGAGAACCCAAAAGAACTGACTAAAAAATTCAAACTAATTTAAGCCAACTTGTAGGATATCAAATATACATATATCTGGATTTTTCCATATTTCTAACAAAACTTGGAACAAAGCAATAGAGAAATTACATTCAAAACGACTACAGAATATTTGAAACATTTGGGAGGCTATCTATCAAGATATATATAGGAAACATATGAATACAACTACAAAGCACTTTTTACAGAAATAAAGACAGAGTAAGTAATTATCTCCAATAAGTAATTAGAGAAATAGTAATAGCTCATGATTACCAACATAATAAAAATGACTATACTGTCATTTCACTTATTTAATGCAGAAAAAATCAAATTATCAAAAGATTACCTTACAGAGCTAGAAAAATAATGAAATTTATCTGGAGAAACAAAAAAAGCCAAAAGTCTCAAAAGAAATAATATAAAATAAAAGTGACAAGGGGGCCAACCAGTATCAGAACTTAAACCATACTACAAAGCAGGAAGCATAAAATATTTGGCAACTCTAAAAACCACTCTATTTTTAACAAATACATTTTACCAAAATATAAATATGTCATTATTAGCAAAGAATCAGTGCACTTCTATAAGTCACTGGACATAATTTTTATAAGGACATTATACTAGCACAAATGCTACCCTAGGTTTTTATCTAGGCGTGGGTCATAATTGTTATAATTGTCATAATAGCTCATAAGTTGTCTAGAGACTACAAACCAATCTATTTATATGGGAAAATTCTTATTTAAGCACCATGCTTCCTTACCTTTGATCTTTTAGTTGAGCTAATTCTTCTCCAATGAGTTTTGGTCTATGCATTTGTTGTACCCGAATCATCTGCAGAAGCTGGTCAGCTTCACAGTCTGGTAGATCACCCTTAACAACAAATATGGAATAACCTGAAGAAAAAAAAATAGAAGAACTACTGTAGATAGCTATGTGTCCAAAGTATTTCAGAATAAGAGCTATAACTTGAGTAAGAAAGTCATATATTTTAACCTAAAGATCAGAATATAAAATATCATTTTACTACCTTTTTCATAAAGAGTAACATGAATAGCTGAAACCTGTAGGTAACAGAGAAAGCTAAAGCAACTCCATTTTATCTGCAGTTCCTCTATCTTGCCCTGACTCTGTCTATATTGCAACTCTCAATCTGTCTGTGACCCTCCTTACTGTTGAAACAGCAAGAACAGTCCTATTAGGGCATAGCTGCAAGAGATAGCTAACCTGAAGAAGACTTTTTCCTGTTACTAGCCCCTGCAACAGGCCTGATGCAATCAAAGGATACTACTTTCCCTATTCCTGCCCTGGGAATCCCCCCAGCAACAGCCCTATCAAATCCTGAGGTACCCCATACTCAACTCATCTCCTGCCTAAATTGAAACCTATATAAGTTTTGTCATTTTGTTCCTTCAGGAACTCTCTGCATGGATGGGGCTCCCTTGCTGGTGAACTCAATAAACCCTTGCTGGTATCTGAATTTATGGTATTGGGTTTCAGTTACGGTTTTGGGGTTTTGGTTCTGGTACTGATTAGTTGTGGCACCAACAATTTCACCCACAAACCCAAACACCTGAAAGTCATGTGTAAAATTTGGTAAGCACTACATTGAAAAATTCTTAATTTTTCTTACCTTCCTGTTGTAACTGAGCCAAGAAAAGTGCAAGATAAGTATCTGATATTAATTCTGGACCCGTCAA
Organism: Phascolarctos cinereus; assembly: GCF_003287225.1. Lineage (NCBI taxonomy): Eukaryota > Metazoa > Chordata > Mammalia > Diprotodontia > Phascolarctidae > Phascolarctos > Phascolarctos cinereus. The sequence goes on from NW_027555736.1 coordinate 203,454,217, forward strand.
GAGAGAATTTAGATTAAACCACTGGAGAAAAACAATTGTGAGATATCTATATTAACATGCAATACAGATTTTTAACAACATTGTATTTGTAAAGAACACATTTGATCTAGAAAATAATTAGGAATTTCTAAATGACTAAAATAATTTCAAATGGAGACTTCAAAAAATTCAAGAAAACTGTGATTAAAGGAGACTGAAAAAAAAAAGTCATACCCCTATGTTATTATTACCATTTTTTAAAAGGGGTGGGGGTAGGTCTTAATAAAATTTACTCCATTACAATTTGATAGAAAATAGTCTAATCTGTACTCAGTTCTTAAGAATTTAGACCGACATTTCTATTATTCAAAGGTGTAAACAGAACAAAATCACAAAACCTAGGCACCTTGACAAAGATGACAGAAATAAGAAGTCCAGCTGAAATTTAACAACGATCACATACGTGTGACTTTTAGTCACCATCAATATGAGGTAAATGAATCATTAAGAGATGCAAATTTCCACATGCCACTGCTCATGAGCTACTATTTCTACTGGATTATATCTTAAGTCTCTAAAAGCATTATTATCTTCAACTGAGGAATACTATGGTGGAAAGAAGAGTCGAGTTGAAAAGAAGTATCAATTTTTTTTTTTTTGGTGAGGCAACTGGGGTTAAGTGACTTGCCTAGGGTCACATAGCTAGTAAGAGTCAAGTGTCTGGTCTAAGACAGTATTTGAACTCAGGTCTTCTTGACTCTAGGGCCAGTGCTCTATCCACTATACCACCTAGCTGCCCCCAAGGAGTATCAATTTTAAATAAATATGGGAGCTAGTTAGGCTGCAGAATCACAGATTCTCAGAGCTGGAAGGCCCTTGAAGAGGTCATCCTAGCCCCCCTTGTTCTGAACACTATATGCCAATTAATGTATGCTGAGACTGTATGAGCTTTTTTGTTTGCAATGTCGCACTGCTGACTTCATATTGAACTTGCAATCTTCCTAAACTTACTTTTTTTTTTCCACATGAATTCTCAATGAGTCATGTAGTGGAAGCTAGCCTCAGTTTCCTTATCTTTAAAACAAAGGGGTGGTGGTGGTGGTTATAACCTCTAAGATTCTTTCAAACTTTAAATCAGTAATTCTACGTTTCCTTTTAGGCTTTAAAGTTTCTAAAGTGCTTTACACAAATCTTGTTTGATTCTCATTTCCAGATGAAGATACAGCCTGAGAAAGGTTAACTGACTTCCCAGGGTCACACAGTTAGTGTCTGGAGGCAGGATACAAACTTATAGCTTCCTAACTGTACTGTGCTTTATTCATTACACTTGTCCATAGGATATTATGAGACTTTGCTAAACACCCAGGTAAAATCCAGATATACTAAATCTACTGCAGGTCTGCACAATCTGAGGCCCAAGGGACATAAGTGGCCCTCAGGCACGCTAAATGATTTCAGGCCGCCCAAAATCCTTTGGCGGGCCATAGGTGTGCAGGTCTGATCTACCGTATTCTTTTGATGTACCAATTTTTTTTTGGCTTTTTGGTGAGGCTGTTGGGGTTAAGTGACTTGCCCAAAGTCACACAGCTAGTAAGTGTCAAGTGTCTGAGGCCAGATTTGAACTCAGGTCCTCCTGACTCCACGGCCATTGATGCATCAATTTTAACCTGCGTGGCACAGTCCCACAAGAATAATGTCAGGACTGCTAAAGCTCAGAATAAGATAAGGATGGCAAGGACTTCTTCGAAGAAAGAAAGGTTTTTTTTTGTTTTGGCTACACTGGGAAAAATCAAAATAAGAGACAGGACTATTACTTAGAATGCATGGGGTATGGGGGCAATTAGGTGGCACAGTAGATAGAGTACCGGCCCTGGATTTAGGAGGACCTGAGATCAAATCCAGCCTCAGACACATAACACTTACTAGCTGTGTAACCCTGGGCAAGTCACTTAACTCCCTTGCCTAGCAAAGAAAAAAAAAAAGAATGCATGGGATAATATTAAATGATAGCAAGAAGGCAGAAATACTCAACTCAGAGTTTTTGCTTTATTTTGCTAAGGAAAATAAACTTTGGCTAGGAAAAGATAGAAGAAAAACAGACAATAATGAATTGAAAACCAGGGAAGTAGGAAGAGAGCACCCTAGCCATTTTTGATTAGCTTGAGCCACCTGATCCAGAAGAACCACTTCCCAAGGCACCGAAAGAACTAAGAACTGGCAGCTGTGTGACTGCTGAGCCATCCTCAGTGATCTCTGAAAGATAATGGAGAACGGGAGAGGTGCCCATACTGGAAAAGGACAAACACGGTTCTGATTTTCAAAAAGTAAAAGAGTAAAATACATAATTATAGACTTATGAGTTTGACTGATTCTTGGAAAAATTCTAGAATTAAAGAGATAGTGAGGATTGAGAAGAGGAAGCAGTTATCACAAGAGTCAGTAAGGCTTCAGCAAGTACAGGTCAGGTCTGATTAACCTATTAACCTTATATAACAGGACAGACTAGTAAATCAGGGAGATGCTACATAATCTATCCAGACTTTTTTTTTGTGGATGGGGGACGCAGCCTTATAAGTATTTCTCACAAGAACTCAAGTTTTCATTCTTTCCTTATTTTTTTCTCTTCTCTTCCATATTTTACTTTCCCTTTTCTGTCTAGTGGCTCTCCTGACCTTTCATATACTTAGATGCTTAAGTATTTATGCTGTTACAGAAAGCTTCTTTGCCCCAAATTAGAGCATTACAGAATCAGAGATTTAAAGCATAGTTCTTTCTCTGGATGTAGATAGCATTCCCATCATGAGTCTTTTAGAATTGTCTTAGATTACTGAATTGCTAAGAAAAGCTAAGTTTAACAAAGTCAGTCATCTCACAATGTTGCTGTCACTGTATACACTGTTCTCCTGGTTCTGTTCATTTCACTCGGCATCAGTTCATGTAAGTCAAGGTTGTTATCAAATCCGTCTGCTCACCATTTCTTATGAAACAATACCATTCCATTACATTCATACACCACAACTTGTTCAGCCATTCTCGTGAGACTAGAGTATTTCTAAGGTCTTTTCTGCCTCTAAGTCTATGAACCCCCTTTAAAAGTGAAAAAAACACGAGTCAGACATGGGAAATAAATTTCCCCAGATCAGACTAGTTTGATCATTGTGGAAAATATGAAGAAATGTGTTATAAACAAATGTATGGTAAAGTGGATCCAGAATTGATTTTTTGATCAGATACCAAAAGTTAGTCATTAATGGTTTGTCAACTTGAAAGAAGGTCTCCAATGAAGTGCCTCAGTCCTGTGCTGTTTAACATCAATGACTGAGAGAAAAGCAGAGACAGTTAAAGCTAACAAAATGAAATTTAGCACAGATAAGTGTAAAGTCCTTAGGTGAGATCAAGACTGATTTCACAAGTATAAGATGGGAGAATTATAGCTAGATTATAGTCTATCTGTAAGACCAGAGGAATTCTGAAGAACCATGGGTTCAGTATGAATCAATAGTATGAAAAGGAAGCTAAAAAAGCTAATATGATCTGAGGCTACGTCGAGAAGCATAGTGTCCAGAAAGAGAGATGTGGTAGTCCTGGCATACTCTACCCTGGCAGGACCATATCTGGCACATGGTCTTTAGTTTTATGTATTATATGTGCCTGGCACATAGAAGGTACTTAATAAATGCTTCTTGATTGATTGATACTTCAGAAAGGTCATTAATAAATGGGAAAGGGTCCAAAGCACAGGGAAGAAGATAGGGAAGGTCTCTGATTATTCCATTACAAGACTTGGATGAAGGAACTGGTGATGTCCCACTTGAAAACAGAATGGGGGAAGAAGGGAATCATGATTACTCTCTTCAAGTATTTGAGGGGTAGTCATGTGTTAGAGGCATTAGACTTGTTACATGTGGCCGCTGAGAACAGAACTGGAAGCAATGGATGGATACTGAAGAGAGGCAGATTTAGGCTCAACGTAAAGAAAAACTTCTTAATAATTTGAGCTATGAAAAAGTAGAACTGGCTGTCTCAGAAGGTGGTGGGCTCCCACAGGTCTTCAAGCATGGGATAGATAAGAGTTTCTGCCAAGAATGTTTTAGAAGAGATTCCTTCTAGCTCATATTCTGTACTTTGTCAAAAAAGAAACTGACATGAACTCACCTCGACTAAGTCTATCATTGCTTTATTTTCTAAAAGTGCTTACAAAGTTATATACTCTAGAATCTTGCCATGAATTTTAAGTTATCATACAGAAACAATAAACCAATATTTCTTATATTTTTTCATGTGACAAAGGTCAGAATAACTGAAAGTATGAAAAAACTCAATTTTGTTTGAAATTTACAAAGCAACTCAGAACAAACATATGGTGCAAAATGTAGCAATAAATGAGTGATAGTGATGTATTGTAATGATACATCAACATACACAGCGATACATTCATTGAGCGATAAATGTAGCAATAAAATGAGTAGGCTGACTAGCTTACTGGGAGAAAAGTACCTATCAGCATGGTCTTGAACATTAAAATAAAACTTTTATGTGGCTCTAAAGTGTTATTTTTTAAGAACTCAGAGACTTTTAGAAATGAAGATATTTATGTATTTTATAAAAGTCCTCTCTAAAATACAATACTAGTGGGGTTTTGCTGAACTATGAAGCAGGCTTAAAAATTTTTTTTGTAGTCAAACATAGCTACAACTGTAATGAATTTAGAACTAGATCAGAGATTTATCTTTCCAATTACTGTTTATGTCAGAGAATAATTTACTAACTCTTACTACCAAAAAGTAGTTAGATTGTTTTCATGCATCAAAATGATTTGTGTTTCCGTGATTTAGTCTGAGACACTAAAGTAGCTTACTTCCAGTACTTTCAATAACTGGTACCTGTGCTTTATTTCCACTTTTATAACTTATGCACTTTAAAAACACATAGCCTCTGGCTGAAACATTATACAAAAGAATAAAATGTAAAAGGTAATAAAAAGGTTTTCAAAAAGAAAGACTACCAAGAGATCACATTTTTTAGGACTAATTCAAAAGAGCTCTGTTAGGTGTAATGCAATTTCTTGGTTAATTGGTATTCCACATACATTAACTACTACTTAGTGGCAAGATTACTTATCTTGTTACCAAAAAACTCTCTTTCTAAGTAGTCCCAACACATTCCAAAACTGGCAGGGTAGGTGAGATCCTTAGGATATAAACCTAATTATATGTGGTACAGTTGGGCCTGCTAAGTAAGCAGAGAAAGGGTGTCAAAATTGGGATGCAACACAGTACAATGGAAAGAATGCTGAATTTAGCAACAACAGAATCTGGGCGGGGCTCGAAGCCCAGCCCTTCTACTTGCTACGTGGACACATTGGGCAAGTCACTGAACATGTCTGATCCTTGCTTTTCTCATCTATAAAACGAGAGCACAACTACATTATTGGTTCGACTAAGACTAAGATAGCATTAAGCAAGTACTGGCCTACCAATGTACTCTAAGCTTTATCTCCATCACTCAAGCTATCTAATTCTACATTCCACCTAAAAGAATAAGTGATCACAAAACAACTATATTCTTAATACAACCATATGTCTATATCTACTTCGAATTGATGCCATGGAATACAAAAATAAACAAAATGTCACTAATGGAACTATTCTCTCTCTCTTTTTGTGAGGCAATCAGGGTTAGGTGACTTGCCCAGGGTCACACAGTATCATGTGTCTGAGACTAGATTTGAACTCAGGTCCTCCTGACTCCAGGGCTGGTGCTCTATCCACTGTGCCATCTAGCTGCCCCTTGGAACTATTCTCTAAATTCTAAATAGGAGGCTAAAATGAGGAAATGGGCATGGTACAAGGAAAGAAAAGGAATTACCTGTTTTCCTAATTTTCGAACTGTAAACCAATGTTCCTTATAGTTGCATATAAATGATCTTTCATTTCTAGAAAAATAAAACACAATATATTAGTTCAAGTGATTGAGTCTATATTAATTTTAGCTTGTCTACTATTTCAAAATTACCATATTTTTGCACAACTGCGGCAATCTATTACCCTGTCCAGGTTTTTGTGGTTAATAATAATATTTTAAAAGTTTTACAAACTGTAGTGGTATATATGTGGAAAAGTGAGTGATGTCATGCTATGTATGGCATCACATACCATTCAAGAATAAGCACTGTGCTGCCACAGATACAGAGATGTCATGAAGGCTCAGAGGACATATGTTCACATAAATCCCAAAAAGATGAAAAAGGAAAGGCTGAGGGAACAAAACAAGGTAACATCATAATAAAAGAGTTTAATGCATATTTCTCTTAAAAATTAAGACACACTTTGAGAAGTTATTGTTATTATTTTTTTTGTATCTTTTGTGTGTATAAAAAATGAAAGCAGGGAGCTAAAAAGAAAGTCTTACATAGGATCGATCCCGAGCCTCTGATACTCTGGGCTGTTGAAGAGGATTAGCTCTAAACCCCAAACTTTCAAGGCATTGCTTATAACCTGTTAAAAAATAGCAACTTTTCATGAGATAAGCCATTCAACTCCAAATTTAAGCAATGCTGCCACTTTAGCCTCTATGAACAATTACCCAGATTTTCCCCACAAAGCTATTATTTTTGTTTAAATTGCTATTAACTGGAAACCTTTAGGATAGCAACACTCAAAATTCAACCTTCACATATCTACATACAGCACACAACAAACAGAGCATTAAAAAAGAACTGAATATCAAAACTAGCTTTCTTGCTGAAAAGTTCCCATAGTACCACACAACCCCTAGATAAAACACAGCCTCAAATATTCAGATGCATATGCTATCACAATCTTACTCTATTCTTAGAACTAGTCTACAACATAAATCTAAATGTGTAAGTTTGGAATATGGCTGCTGTTGGGGCTACTTTAGAAAATTAACATGAAGCTCACTACCAGAGTTAGTGAGGATATAATTAAATGTCTTTCAAAGAAGGTTCTACTCTAGGGATATAAAATGCAGGTCTTATGCATTTCAAACTTATGTAATCATGGGTTCATGGTTTATAGAAAAAATCAAATTTCTTGACATTGATCATTTAAAGCTGTTTGGAAGAAGAGGGAGTTAAATCTGAATATTCACCTTTCACCCCACCAAGCTAGTTAACAAAGTAGCAAGTGAGCCAAGCAATGGCATAGGAAAAAGAAAGGGGGGGGGACACAATGTAGCAGGCAAACTTGAATTAGCATCAAGAGCAGTGCAGCACAATTAGGAACATAGGAATTGCCATACCGGATCAGACCATTGATCCATCTAGTCCCGTATCCTGCCTCCAGCAGTAGCCATTACCTACAACAGTAGCACAATTAAGCAGTGGTAGGAAATGCAATTGAATGATGAGGCCAGGGAGGTGCACAAAGGGAGAATATGAAGAAAGATATAAGAAGAAATTGGCCCCTCAAAGGAACTGAGAGGTAACTTTGTACGCACCACATAAAGGACCCTGTGAGAAACAAAAGAAAAAACTCATACAAAATAGACAGCATCCCACAAACACATATACACACACCCACACGCCCATACACACCTACCCATCCCAGGGACCCTGGAGAGAGCCATAAGTAAAGAAAAGCAAAAGCCACAGAGCATCACCAAGGGATCAAATTTTTATAGATTTAAAGACAAATAGTAGCTATAATGCTGATTTTTGCAGTGACTGGCAAGAATTAACCCAAGAAGTAATAAGTTTGAAATATTTTGGTTTGTTAGTAGAACCATTATTAAAAGTTAATTGAAAATGAAATAACTCTACTTTTTAAAAGCAGTTGAAAGTACTCAAATTCTGAAAAATTATATGAGAATTATGTAAGCTTCTTTTAAGTACCCTTGACTAATCCTATGGTCAACCTGATGGAAGAACTTTAGGAATATTCATATTACTATGATGACTAAAAAAGAAATGTTCTGAAAAGCAAGGTACAATATTAGTCATACTTACTTGAATAGAGAAGAAACCACTGTCATCCATATTTCCTGAAGGTTGCTGTTCAATTTTGACAGGTGACAGCATAAGAGGAGAAATGAACATTAGGATACATAATTAAAAATCACCAGTTTACAAATTCAGCTAATAGTTGTAATTAGGTCAAAATCCTGAAATAATTAGTGCATCCTTTCAAAACATTAGTTATTCAACAAATTAATCAGTAAATGTAATATTCCCTAGAACATGGGTAATTGAAAAAAATGTATTCAAACTACACTTCATGGGGAAAGAATATAAATGGTCTACAGACCGAAACATTATTACCTGTAAAAATGTTCGATAGTCTTCACTAGTGACTCCTCCCTCTGCCATCCTCATCCTCTCTTCTTCATCTAGCTGATGAGCAATAGAGGATAATTCCACAGGACTAAAATATTCCCCTTGCAATAGATTATTCAGGCAATGTTGAGCACAAAGTGAGCCTTCTTGCTAATAATGCAAAGAAAAGATGTGATTATCATTTGCTAAATATCTTTGTATAGCAGTTTTCTTTGAAGAGGAATTTAGCAGTTTTATCTTTGATACATTGAACCCACCACCTCTTTAGCTTTGAAACAAGAATGGCTCAGATGCTACACTTAAAACTTACTTGTTTATACTTAGGGTACAATTTAACAGTGAACAAAGGAATCACAGTCTAATCAACCTCTTAGCTATAAGTTGGTGGGGGTTTCTTTGACATTTTAAAATGCCATGAAATAAATAGCACAGTATCACCTAATACAGCACATCTTATATTTCTCTATAAGTATTCCATTACTGACTTTACAACTACTCCATGACTGTAATAGTATTTAGTTTCTCTTACTTTCAGGGCCCTGAAGAATTAATAAACAACAGTAACCTCATTTGAGAGATTACACATCATTCACATCAATGTGAATTTCAGGCATCCTGATTTACAATTATTTTGTTTTGTCAAGTACAATGTCCTTTCTTACTCCATCTCCCAAACATGCCATTTTATACACTAATTTTTAACTGTCAAAGAACTGAGGAAGCAGAGAAAAATTTGGTATGTCAAGTACAGTCTTTTAGCTATGTAACTTCGAAATGCCTTTAAGAGGAATTTCTCAACTAACTTATAAAGAGTTAGGAAGATCTGAATTTGAATTCTGTCTCAGACACTTACAAGCTGTGTGACCTTGGACAAGTCATTTAATCCCTTTGAGTCTGTTTCCTCATTTATAAAATGAGAGGGTTGGTTCGCTAGCCTCTAAGATGCCTCAAAAAGTTCTTATGGGGAAATCTAAAGTTAAAATTCTAAGTTCCCTGCTCAATCAGATTCATAAGATCACACTTCTGCTGTGAGTCAGGGTACGTTGTGGGGATATGGGCAAGTGTTTGACTAGAAAAAAAGGCAGAAAAAATCCAGAGGTTTGAGTAGAAGATAACCCTAGGGTTTGGGCCCCCAGTGGTTTAAAGCCATCTTAGTATGGTTCCCAGGCCCTGTCTGATGTTTAGATCAGACAAATACAGAAGAGAATGAAGTGCCAGAACAGACTGGAAATCATTTAGTCCAATAGATAAATTTTACAGATGAAGAAACTGAAGGCCAAACAGTTATAAAAACAGGCTAAAAATTCAAGTTTCCTCACTCTTTGTCCAGAACTCTTTCCATCATACCACTTGGCCTTCTTTCCTAGGGCTACTATTCACTGAAACCACGTTTCCTGGAGTTTGGACTCCAATATAGGCATTTGGCCAAAAATATGATCACAGATCTAGATATGGAAGGGCCCTCAGAGGCCATCTGATTCCCATATCTATATATCTAACCCTCTTTTTCCTGAGCTCCAGTCTGTCATCACCAACTCCCTTTTGGTTATCTTAAACTGGATGACCTACAGGTATCTCAAACTGAACACAAAATAGAACTAATTATCTTTCCCTGAAAATCGATTCCTATTCTGAACTTTCCAATCACTGTCAATGGTACCACTATCCTTCCAGTTACCTAGGTTCACCTCCTTGACTCTTCATTCTCCCCAAGTGGAAGTAAGGTGGGAGAGCATTCCAGACAAGAGGAACATCCAGAGCAAAGACAAGGAGTAAGGAAATGCTGCACTGCATTCAAGGAATATTAAGTAGCCCCATGAAGCTGGAGTGTAGAATGCATGAAGAGTGTAAAGTATAAGACTGGACAGGTGACAAAGGGCCAGGCTATGAAGGTCTTTAAATGACAGAGGTCACTGTATTTGATCTTGAAGGTAACAGAGCCACTGGAATTTATTGGAGGGGGGAGGTCAGTCTTGTGCTTTAGGAAAATTACTTTGGCTGCTGAGTGGAGAATGGTTTGAAGCAGAAGGAGAGAGGCTTTAGGAAAACCAATTGGCACATAGTAGGTATTTAATAAATGTTGATTGACTATTGCAATGGTCCTGGAAAATGGTAAAGAGAACTTGAACTAAGGTGACTGCTGTGTAAGTAGAGAAAAGGGGACATATAAAAGAGATATTGTAGAGACAGAAACAATAAAATTTACCCACTTTGTGAGGATGAGTAAGAGTCAACAGTTGAAGCCATGAATCTGGGTGACTGGAAAAACAGTGATGTCTTTATAAAGGTTTGAAAAAGGAATAAGTTTTGGGGAAAACAGTTATTTTTGGACATGCTGGGTTTGAGATGCCTATAGGACATCCAATTCAAGATGTCCAAAAGACAATTGGTGATGTAGGAATAAAGCTCAGGAGACAGACAAAGCTGGATATATAGATCTGGGAATCATCTGCACAGAGACAACTGCGAAGATGGGAGCTGATGAGATAAACAAACATATTAATACAGTGAGAAGACAAGAGGGTTCAGGACGGAGTCTTGGGTATGATGTAAATAAAGAACCAGCAAAGAATTTGAGGAGCAATCAGACAGGCAGGAAGAAAAAAGGAGAGAAAAGTTACAGATACCAAGAGAAGCTGGTGATCAACAGTGTCAAAGTACATACAGAAGGATGAACTATGAACGACGAGGACTGAGAAAAGGTCATTAGCTTTGACAGTTAAGAGATTATTGCTGACTTTGGAAAGTAGTTCCAGTCGAGTAATGAACAGAAGCCAGGCTTAGGCTTTAGAAGACCATGAAAGTAGATGAAGTAGAGGCACCTAGTATAGACGGCTTTCTCAAGGAGCTTAGCCAAGAAGGGTAAAAAGAGATATAAGATGGTCTCTGGAAGGTAGGATCAAGTGAAGGATTTTTTAAGGTTGGGAGAAACAAAGGTGTTTGCAGGAACAAACATCTAAGGAAACTGAAGATTAGAGAGAAAACGGAAATGACAGAGGGTGCAATCTGCTGTTTAGAATCAAGAATGCATACATGTAGAGAGGTTTTCTTGGCAAGGAGAAAGGCTACCTCTTCATCCTATAATGAAGCAGGAGATAGTGGAAGACATGTCAGAAATGTAAGATGAAGAAGAGAGGAGGAGGGAGCTTTTGCTTAATGGCCTCAATTTTTTTGGTGATATTATACAAGCTCCTTATCAGAGAGGATGAGAGGAGACAAACAGGTTTTGAATAACTTCTTTGGTGAGAGAGATAGGAAATTGATTAGGAAGGCATGAAAGGATTGCCTTGCTGGAGTGGAGACCCTGTTGAGATTAAATAACATATATTTGAGGTGACTCAATCAACATTGGTTTCTTGATTTTCTCCAGTTCCATTCAGCAACATATGAACAGGCACATAGAAAGCAGATGGTAAGAGTAATCCTGGGTAGGAATTTTGGTACAGGCTTATAAGTCAAGGAAATAAGAGATTTGAGAGCAGAATAGAGTACAGATTTCAACTAATTAACTAAAGAGTAGAGATACAGAAGGGAGGAGAATGTAGTCAGTGATGGCATGGAAAAGAACTGATGGGTAGAAGGAACAGAAGTCATAGCAAGGACTAAGAATTTGGTCAGGAGTATAAGGAATAGGAAAAGATAAAATGACCCAAAAAATCATGATGCTAACCACTGGGGAATGAGTCTAGGCAGAGTATTAGTAACTGTAGAGAGGTCCTTTAAGGAAGGCAGGCTCAACTTTGTGGCAAGGGCTGCTTCTCAAAGGCATGCTGACATTACTGAGAAGTGGTAACAGCTTATGGAAGAAGGTAGAGAAAAAAGCACTAGGTAAAAACAGATTGGGGCAGTTAGGTGGCACAGTGGATAGAGCACTGGCCCTGGATTCAGGAGGACCTGAATTCAAATCCAGCCTCAGACACATAACACTTACTAGCTATGTGACTCTGGACAAGTCACTTAACCTCACTGCCTAGCGGCGCCCCCCCCAAAAAAAAACAGATAAGAATTCAAGTTTAGTATAAGAGAGCACAGATCTACAGATCTACAAATCTCAATAAATTCTGAGGGCATCATTGTATTATGACTTAGTAAAACTGACATTTATTTACTGTTTGAGAAGGCAGGGAAATGTGAACTCCATTTCAAGTTACAATGCAAAAAGACAACCAATCAGCTAATGTGAAAACTCAGTTATTCAGAAATACTTAGTCTCTAAAGTTTCCAAATAAATGAGGTTGTAAAGATTGTCCTGTGACTTAAACCAAAACGAAATATGAAGAAATATGAAGTGCTGAGTAAAGTCCACATTCAATTATTTGACAATGAAGGCACGATCATTCAAAACTCTTATTTCTATTAGGCTTTGGAGTTAACAATTTCCTCCCAAGTATTCTTCCAGTCAGGTTTTATTATGGGGTTTGTTTGGGGTTTTTTTTTTTTGTTTTTTTGTCCCCCCCAGGCAACTGGAGTTAAGTGACTTGCCCAGGGTCACACAGCTAGTTAAGTGTCAAGTGTTTCTTCTGAGGCTGATTTTGAACTCAGGTCCTCCTGACTTCAGGGGCAGTGCTCAATCCACTGCATCACCTAGCTGCCCCTAGTCAGGTTTTATTACGGATAATTCCACAGCTCCCTGCTTCCCCTCTCTTGCTTGCCTCATTATTTACCTAAGACTCATTTGTGCCTCTGAACAGAAAGCACTAAAAGCCAAATAATGCAGGAGTTAGAAGGAACCTTAGCAATCACCTAGTTTAATCCTCATATCACAGATGAAGAGGCAAAAATGACTTAAGTCTACATAGCCAGTAAGCAACAGAATGGGAATTCAAACCCAAGGATTATCTTTTGTGTGGAGGTAATGATTACTAAGGCTGAAGAACTGAAAGGCTGGTCTGGAAAGTCAGCTTTGGAAATCTGGAGAAAAATTGTCTGAAGGACTTCCAGTTTGAGACCATTCAATAGGAGATTAACTTCAGATGAAGTTAATGCTAGAAACAAGAAGTTCAAACATCAATAAAGAAGGACAAAGAAAAGCAAAATGATGGACAAAACATATAGGTGCTTAGATACTTCTAAAATATATCATATGGAGCTTTTGTTCCCAGAATATAGATTAGTTTATGATAGCTAAAGGGTGCTGGGTAACAAGAACAAAATAATCTGAGATTAAACATTTTTATGAGATCATTCACACACATATAAACTTTTTAGTGATATTTTATACATCCTCTATTATTCTCACCTTCTCACTTTCAATCTTTATCTACAAATAAGCTCATGTCTTCCCCATTTTCAAAAAACTTTTACTTGATCCCTCCATCTCTGCTAGTTATGATCCCATATCTATCCTCCCTTTTGTGGCTAAACTCCTTGAGAAGGCCTTCTACAACTGCCACCTCCACTTCTTTGCTCTTACTCTCTTAACTCTCTACAATCTGGCTTCCAACTTCATTACTCAATCAAAACTTTCCTCTTGGGGTAGCCAGGTGGTGCAGTGGATAGAGTGCCAGCCCTGGAGTCAGGAGGACCTGAGTTGAAATGTAGCCTCAGACACATAACACTCCCTAGATAGGTGATTCTGGGCAAGTCACTTAACCCAATTGCCTCATATAAAAAAAACACAAAAAACAAAAAAAAATCCCCAAAACTTTCCTCTTCAGTTATGATTCCTAAACTGCCTAATCTAAACTCCCCTTATCCTTACCCTTTCTGGCCTCTCTGTAGCCTCTGACACCACTGATTATTCTCTTCTTGATACTCTCTTCCTCCAATCTACTTATCCAGCCCTAACCTTTCTGACTTTGAGTCTTTCATCTCTATTGAATGGTCTCAAACTGGAAGTCCTTCAGACAAATCTAGGTGTCATCCTCAAATCCTCACTCTTTCTCACCCTCAAGTCCAATCTGTTGCCATCCTGTCAATTTTACCTTCATATCTCTCACAAATGTTTCTCTCTCCTCTGACACAGCCAACACATTGGTACAGGTCCCTGTCACCTCATACCTGGATTCAAGTTCTGATTCTGACAATACTAGTGTCCTGGGAAAGTCACTTAATCTCTCAGTGCCCCAGGCAATGTTCTAAAACCATAAATTGCAGACTAGATGACCATCTTCATTGGTAGAGGAAGTTTTCCACACCGCTGAAATTACAAGGTTCCATCCTCCCAAAACATAATTGGGTAATTTCATGAAGTAGCATGTAAAAGATTATTTAAAGGATTATAAAATGAAATACCCAGAAATACATATAAGATGTTAAAGACATGTATTACAGTGATGTTTCAATAGAAACAATCCTGGGGGCTGCATATTAACAAATTAACATTATCATGTTGTATTGCAGTTTTATTTTGTTAAAATTTTTCAATTACATTTTAATCTGATTCTGCAGCACTCTAGAGTGAGTTTGACACATTTGATGTATTATACAGAAGCAACTGCCACTAAAGTCCTATTACAATGAATATCTCATGATATGGAGGTAACCTATATTCATGAAGACTATACCAGTTGAATGGAAGCATGGCTGATTAGAGGACGATAAATTTATTTTGGAAGGACCTTTGAAGGTAAACTTTTCCAACCTGTTAATTTTATAGATAAGGAAACTGAGGCCCAAAGAGGTTATACGGCTTTCTCAAGGTCAGTTCTTTCTCAAGTACTAAGTGGCAGAAGCAAGATTCAAACACAAGTTCTCTGGCACCAAATTCAGTCTTTCCTATTGCACCAACAAAACCAGAATGATTTTGAGTAGAAGAAATAACAGTGTCTATTGAACAAGGAAATGCATAGCTGTTTGGGGAGACCATTTAAAGTATTAAAAAAAAAAACCCACTTCACTTGGGCATCAAAATAATGTCATAAAATTATATAATGGATAACATAAAAGACTCCACTCTTCCAAACTAATCTTGCCAGTTTTCCCTTCTACATATTGGCATTTATTATAAAATAAGAAAACAACACTTGCCCAAAGCTGTTAGTGGAAGGTTTCACCCACACCCAATGAGCCTGATAATTATAGAGAAGACAAGTTTCTCCACATACCACAACCATTTAATTGCCCTTATTTTCAAGTGGTCATTTAAGAATCAAAAGGAAGAAACAATCAGGAACAAACACATGTACAAAAGTCCTGTGCAGCTGATTAAGGGTTGGAGAAGCCCCAGTCAAATCGCAGGTCAGCTAAAGAGTAGCATTTATCTAATAAGAAACTGAAGCTGAGCTTAACTTCTATAAAGATGAATATGTGTGTAGTCCAGACACCTGGAACTAAAACCTCTTGTGGGCTAATTTCAATGGAGGGAGGAGAAAAGAGTACTAGTTTGGGGGCTTTTAATGACATACAATAATACAAATATTGACTACTCTGCACAGGACACTGGAGGGGTAACAGTTTTTAAAATGAGATTAGTTTTTTTTTCTCTTGAGAGGCAGAGAGAGAGACATCAATACAAACAGGGATTACACAGAATATTACACGACAAATACCTCAGAGGAGTAAAATATAAAGGACTATCTGAGGGCTGAGAGGAAGGTCAGGGGAAGGAGAGAAACCAGAGAAGGTGGTATTTGAATTGGGTCTTATGGCGCCTACAAGGTTTTCAAAAAATACTTTCCTCAAAAACAAGCCTGTAAGATAGGGAGGGCAAATCCCCAAAGAAACTAGGGTTGCAGTGGGGTGTGACTAGCTTTGGAAGCTGTGACACAGCTAATACCTTCCAGACCCCGTACTTCAATGCAAACCTCCTGATTCGAAGTCTTTCTGCTACAGTATTGAACTAATTAAAGAATCACTTCAGTATAGGAGAGGGAGGGCTCAACCTACCTACCTACAAGGTGGGGAGGTGAGGAGATGGGGGTGGGGTGGGGGTCTCCCATCCTGACAGCAGCAGACACCGGAGCTTGGGGCGGGGAGGAAAAGTGGAATTTTAATAATAAAGTGGAATAATAATAATAGTAATAATAATAATAATAACAACAATAAACAATAGCTAACAAGGGAGGAGCTGGACCCAATGCACCCTCTCACGTTCAGGGCCCAATGCATCCACGAACACGACCCCATCCCCTTCCAAGTCACTTCTTCCGCCCCTCCCGGAGGCTTCCGACCCCCGCCCACTGGTCCTTCCCGGACTCCTCGGAGGCCGGCAGCCGGCGGTCGGTGAGGAGGGTTCTTGGGCTGGCAAATGGATGGGCGCCCTCGCAAGGAAGCGGCTGCCCAAGCTAGGTGCCCCCTCCTCATGCTAGGTAGGCCCCGGCGGAAGGGTGGAGGTGGCAAGAGAGCTCGCCTCGGCTTCCCTGGAGAATCTAGGACACCCTTCTCCTCCCGCACCGCCCAAGGTGGGAAGGGCACCCTACAGATCCTCGGACACTTACTTTCTCGTGGAAGATGGACTCCATGTTTATTTGTCTGGAGCCAACGGACCCGCTTCGAACCACCCCCCTCCAGCCCCTCCCCCCGCCCCCCGCCCCAGTGCTGTCCCCATCCCCACCCCCACGCCCAAGCCCAACCTGCTCCACTGCGCCCCGCCCACGTGCCACCGACGCTGACCAATCAAACGCAAGGGATCCAAGTCATGTGAGAAGCAGGCTCGGGGCGGGCGTGTCTGGGAAGGAGGGAGCCGGTCGGCGAAGAGCCCTACCCTTGACGTAATCTCCCACGTGACCGTCGCGGAGCTACCCCGCCCCGCCCACACAGCGTTTCCGGCCCCGGCTGATCGCGTTCCTGCAGCCTGTAGCATGCTTGGGCTGATTAGGGGACCTTGTGGACCGGTTCTGGCGTCGTAGGCTCTTCTCTGTCGTTTGACTGAGCTGGGTCCAGGCTGGCCAGGTGGGTCCTTAACCTTTCAGGATATTAGGATTTAGAGCCTGCAGGGAAGGGGCCGTAGAAATCCTTTGGTCCTGTATCCTTCGTTTTTACAGAGGAGGCAACTGAAGCCCGAATCGTGGGGTTCTGAAGGCTTCTTCCCCTGCCGCCTTCGCAGTGCTAGCCTGTTCTAGCTCTTTTGCGAGGGGTAGGAAGCGTGGCGTAGGGGAAGGAGGAATGGGTTTGGGGTCAGAAGACTTAAACTTGAGCCCTGGCTCAGAAACTCAGAAGATGTGATGAGAAATTCATGCTTGTGTTGGCAAGGAACTAAATATAACATAGGTAACTATTTTATTGCATAGGTAGGTGATATATCGATTTATGTGTGTATATATATGTGTCTGTGTATACATGCATATACACACAGAACACAATTTTTTGTGCTAAATTAATAATATATACTAAACTGGGTGTCCCAAAATACTTTGAACTTTTGGGACACTGTTACACATGCAGATATATGTATACATACATTACACACAAATACACTACTTCCTGTAAATTTTAAGACGTCTCAGTTTGAGTGGCATCACACAATATAAACCGGAATACAGAAATTAGCATAAGCTAAACCTAGAAATAAGCATTTTCATCGTTTTGCCCCAGCTACATGAAATGTATATGTATTTTAAACTAACTAGTCCTCCAGATTTATTAAGCACCTACTATATTCCTGTCTTCAAGGAGTTCACTTTCTATTGAAGATATATCATATAGAAAGAAAGGGAAACCAGCATTTATTAAGAGCATACTATGGGTCAAGCACTGTGCTAGGTGGTTTCCAAATCGTTTTTCATTTGATCCCCACAACAACCCTAGGAAGTAGGTGTTATTATCTCCATTTTACAGTTGTGGTTTAACTACTTGCCCAGGGTCACACAACTAGTAAGTACATGAGGCTAAATTTGAAGTCAGGTTTTCAGATTTCAGCTCTATCCATTGAGCTACCTAGCGTTTTAAGGTTTGTAAAGTGCGTTGTATATATTATGTCATTTGATCCTCCCCACAACTGTGTGAGGCAGGTGCTATTATTTCCACTTGCAGCTCATAGATTGGCTACCTTCACCCAGCTAGTAAGTGTTTGAGGCAGGATTTGAAATAAAGTCTTTCTGATTCCAAATCCAGTGCTCCATCCACTTCACCTAACTGCCTCTGTGGTTACATATTCTTCATTCAGAGTATGTAAGCAGATGGTAAGTTGAGGAGGAAAAGAACATTCATTCACTACATAAAGGTGAGGAGGAGCTTGTAGTAAGCCTTGAAAGAAGATAAAGATTGGAAGAAAATAAGTCAGTTCGTTGAGTGTCTTCCTGTTTGAATGTTTGTGGTATTAGGTGCAGTGTTTGGTTAGGAAACATCAAGTAGTCCAGCTGGGCCAGAGTGAAGGGGAAGCAATGTAAAACAAGGTTGAAAAGTTGCCGAATCTCGTTTTTGTTGCCACAACATTTCTTTAATACATCTCCCTTCTTTTCATTCACACAGCAACTACCCAGCTAGACCTGTTGAGTGAAAAAATGGCAGTAGCTCGGATCTCTGTCCCAAATTTCTCTCCACTCCAACCCATTCTCCACAAAGCAGCTAAAATTATTTTTGTAGAGCATAGAGTTGACCGTGCCCCTACTTGATAAATACTAAATTACCTTTCTGTTCAAATAGAAACTCCTCTCTTTAGCATACAAATGTCACCAGAACCTGGCCCCTTTCCACCTTCTTTCTATGGCTTCCTGTTTCCGTGCTTTTGTACTG
The DNA here is from genome assembly GCF_003287225.1 of Phascolarctos cinereus. Lineage (NCBI taxonomy): Eukaryota > Metazoa > Chordata > Mammalia > Diprotodontia > Phascolarctidae > Phascolarctos > Phascolarctos cinereus. Next base: position 203,473,106 of record NW_027555736.1, read on the forward strand.
GCTGTTTGGCTGTTTTCCGTGCCTGGAATTCGATGCCTCCTCATTTCTGTCTTTTGGGAATCCTTGGTTTCTTTCAAGACTCAGCTCAAGCACCACCTTCTGCAGGAGACCCTTCCTGGTCCTCCCCAGCTGCTGGTACCTTTCCTTCCAAGGTTACCTTGTGCCTGTTTTGTACATGTCTGATATATACCAGTTTATGTTCTAGTTATCTCCTGTTAGAATATAAGCTCTTTGGGGCAGAGACTGTTTCACTTTTGTCTTTGCATCCCTAGCTGATTAGCATAGTGCCTACTGTAGTAGGCACTTAATTCAGGTTTGTTTGAAGTTGGAATTAGATTGTGGAATGCCCCAGATACCAGGTTGAGAAGTTTGTATTTCACCCCAGAGATTACAGTGTGCTGCTGGAAGTTTGTGAGTAGGGAAGTGGTTAGATTTAGACTGTAAGAAGTCTTTGCTGGGTTCTGGAATAAGAAATCTCATTTTTCTCAAGGAGTCTTGGGGGCCCGAGTTCAAATCCAGTTTTTGTCACTATCCCCTGTAACCTTGGATAAATCATTTAACTTCTCTGAAGGGATTGAATTAGATGATGAGGTCCACTTCTAGCTCTAGGTCTATGACCCTGTGAACCAATTCCCCTTTAGAGGTGTTAATGAGTAATAAAATACCCCCAAATGAAACCAGCTAGGCATTTACTCAAATATTGTGCCTGTTCTGTGCATAGCACTGTAGTGAATACATACAGACAATGTTTATTCAATTAAAAACTATTTCTGCCTGATAATTTAGAGGAGGAGGCAAAACAGAGATACATCAAAAGTGAAAAAGCACAGCAGGGCAGTGCCAGAAAAGACCTAACTTCTTCCATGAAGCATTTCTATTACCAACTAGCATTTGAAAAGGCTTTGCAAATATTATTTGATTTGATCCTCACCACAACCTTGAGAAGTAGGTGCTATTATTATCTCCATTTTACAGATTAGGAAACTGAGGCAGACAGGTTAAGTGATTTTCCCAGGGTCACACAGCTAATAAGCATCTGAGAGAGGATTTGAACTCAGGTCTTTCTGACTCCAGGTGAAACAGTCTTTCCACTTACCACCAGCTGTCTTTACTGGTTTAGCTTACAGTGGTTTGGCTCTTGTCTGAGGCATTGCACTTATTGACTGTAGAATCTGACAACTGAAGAGGCAGTTTCAAGTTGGAGAGAGGGACTGACCTCAGGACACCTGGGTTGTAGTGTCAGCTCTGCCATTAATTCACCGTGGGAACATATGCAAGTCTGTTTTTGGTCCAGTCTCTTCCTCTTTTTTAAGACAACTACATAATTGCTGTAAAGTCCCCTCCTGTAGGAACAACTCTAAGACATTTATATTCTTCATCTTATTGGTAATACAGGGAAGGAACAATGACTTTGGAGTCCCAACTCCACCATTTAACTAGCCTTGTAGCTATGGCAGCCTCTGAGCCTCAGCTTCCTTGAGAATGGAAATATTCAAGCAGTTAACCAACATGTATTAAACTCCAGCTGTTTGTAGAGCACTTTGTTGAGCAGGTGATACCAAATTTAGATATGACATGGTCCCTTCCTCGATAGAGTTTGTAATTGTGTAGGGGGATCAGAGAAGTGTATGTTCAAAGAAAACGAGTTAGTCACGTGGTGGGAGCAAGAGATAACCAATGGATGGCCTGAAGTCATCACTGGTACCTTTGCCATATTAAGGAAACCCAGGAAAGAACTCTAGAACTTTAAATAACCCTCCTGTGGCAGACTTATGGGAAAACATGGGTTTTGATCTGCAGTGTGGGAGGCACTATCCACATTAAGGAGATCATGGGTCATTTACAGCACTGAATACATTAGGGAGTCGCAAAACAAAGAACTCTGTGAAAGCCATGAGAGGGAAAGCTGTTAGTGACAAGGCTTTGTGAGGGAAGTAACATTTGAATTGGGCTTAAAAAAATTGGTAGTTTTTCAACAGGGGAATATTGGACATAGATAGCATCCAGGCATAGAGAAAAGCATGAATAACTACTCCTTCCCCCAAATATAAACTTGCAGGGCATATTTGGGGAATAGAAAGTAGATGATTTGGCTGAAATACCATGTGAGAGTAGTGAGATAAGACTAGAAAGATGAGTAGCCCTGGATCATGCAGGACTTTGAATTCCTTAGCTAAGGGGTTTGAATTCTACTTAGCCACTGAAGATTTCTGCAATGACATAAACAATATAGGCATAATAGATTTTTCTAGAAGCAGTATGATGGATTGAAGAGGAGAGAGAACAAAGGCAGGAAAATTATTTTAATAACCCATGTAGATGGTAACAAGGGTTGTCTCTACTAAAGTGAAGGCAGTAGGAAAAGAGGGAGATGTGAGATAGCCTGAGAAGGAATGGACAGGACTTCGTAACTGAGGTGTAAAGAATAGGGAAGCATTAAAAAGAAATGGTGCCACCACTAATAAAAATAGTGAAGTCAGGTGGAGGAACCTTATTAGAAATAAGATAAAACCAAGTTTGGGTCAGACATTTGGTGAAGACTGATGGGCAGTGGGGGATGGAAGGCCTTGAGCTATAGGATTTGGGTGTCATTTGCAGAGAAATGGTGTGAGTGAGATTGCTAATGAGTAGCAGAGGAGAATAGAAAGGGGTATGTGTATGTGGATGCAAAGGAGGCAGAGTTCTGGAGGTTCTAGTTGCATAACTTGGGGTCCTTGAACTTGTTTTAAAAATATTTTGATGACTATTTCAATAAAATTGGGGAGGGTGAGGTCCATCTCACACACACACACACACACACACACACACACACACACACACACACACACACTCTGTCTCTCTCTGTCTCTGTCTCTCTCTCTCTCTCTCTCTCTCTCTCTCTCTCTCTCCCCCCTCTCCCCCCCACCCCTCCCTCCCCTAGAGGTTTAATAACTACCTGCAGAGTGTACTGTCTCTGAAGCTTAGGTAAGAAAGCATATACAATTGGAAGGGGTATTCAGCAATGTCAAAAGATGTAGAGGGTGAGACCATAGGATTTGGTGATCAAGAAGGAAATCATTGGCAACTTTTAAGAAAGCAGTTTTGGTAGTGGGACAGTGGTAGTGGTGGGGAAATATTTCAAGGGATTAAAGATAGTGCGCAGTGAAGAAGTAGAGGCATTGGGCACAGACAAATTTTTCATTAAATTTACTACTGAAGGGTGAGTCAGAAGGGTAAAAAGGAAGGTTTTTGTTGTTATTTGTAAACACTGGAAAGATTTGTTTGCAAGCAGATGATGAGCCAAATGAAAAGAGGTTGATTGCTGGATCAAGGTTCAAGACAAGGTACAAAGAAATAGGATCAAGGATGCAGTAGGCTGCAAGTAGAGATTAGAGGACTGAGTATATTTCTTTGACCAGAGAGATGACATGAGGAATTAAGGAAATTGAGGATTCTTCTTAGATTATCTGCTTTAAATTTGAAGAACTAGCAATATCCTTTTAATTTTCTCTACTTAAAGGTTGTTTGTGGGGATCAAATGTATATATAACTTTGTAAACCCTACAGCATTAAGTGTGATCTGTATCAACATTTGTTGTTTGATTGATAGAACAGTATTCCAGAAGTCTACAGGAGGGAAAAACAATATGGGACTAGATACATAAGGTTAAACTTGTTCTAAGTCTTGAAACACTCATCTGAAAGAGCTTTCTTTCCCTCCAGTTAGTAATATTTTATCTTTTCCAATTACATATAAAGAGTTTTCAACATTCACCTTTATAAGATTTTGAGCTCTAATTTTTTTTCTCCCTCCAAGAAGGCATGCACTCTGATATAGGTTATACATGTACAATCCCATTAGACATATTTCCTCATTAGTCATGATTGAAGGAAGAATGAGAACAAAAGAGAAAAACAAGAAAGAAAGAAGAGAGAAAACAGCATGCTTTGATCTGCATTCAGACTCCACAGCTCTTACTCTGGATGTGGAGAGCGTTTTCCATCATGAATCTTCTGGAATTGTCTTAGATCATTGCATTGCTGAGAAGAGCTAAGTCTGTCAGAGTTGGTCATTGCAGTGTTGCTGTTATTGTGTACAGTGTTCTTTTGGTTCTGCTCACTTCACTCAGCATCGGTTCGTGTCTTTCCAGATTTTTCTGAATTCCACTTGCTCATCATGTCTTATAGCACAATAGGTATTCCAGTACGTTCATATAACACAACTTGTTCAGCCATTCCCCAACTGATGTGCATCCCCTCAGTTTCCAATTCTTTGCCACCACAAAAAGAGCTGCTATATTTTCGTACATGTGGACCCTTTTCCCTTTGTTATGATCTCTTTGAGATACAGACTGAGTAGTGGTATGGCTGGATCAGAGGTTATGCAGTTTTATAGCCCGTTAGTTGTAGTTCCAAATTGCTCACACGCTCTCTCTCTGTCTCTCGAGCTTATTAAACTGATTTCTAGCAGATATGCCTCTGTCATATTTCCAGTGTGACCAGGGGCACGTTAATGCCTCAGTTATTCTCTTTGTAAAATATTTATCTCCTGATTTTTCCCACAGAATTATGAGGATAAATAAGAAAAAATGTTTTCAACTTATTGGAGATTTTCCATGTAAATATAAGTTAGTATTCATTTCCTTAGATTCAGAACCAAGGTATAATTTAATGGAATTTAAAATAAACTTTCAATACCTTTTTTAGAAATGTATTTTTTACTCTGTTCAGTTGTTTCAATCATGTTGGACTCTTCATGTGTTTTCTTGGCAGATCCTGAAGTGGTTTGACATTTCCTTCTCCAGCTCATTTTACAGATGAGGAAATTGAAGCAAACGGGGTTAAGTGACTAGTCACTAGTGTCTAGGGCAAGATTTGAATTCAGGAAGATGAATCTTCCTGATCCTGGCCTGGCACTGTATCCACTGCACCGCTGAGTTGCCCTATTTTTCACTCTAGCAATTTTGATATCCCTATACTGACCTGATTAGAGATCTGACAATATATTACAGAAGTAATTAGGGAATATTACTTCAAGCATTGTTTTAATTTAATTTAATTGACTTTACTAAATTATATTCTTTTGGTTCTAGCAAGGAGCTGAGCTGTACATTATATAAGAAGATGGACGACTGAGTCAGAAGAGAAACCAATTTTATATGCCCTGGCATTTAATAGTGTATTTCTAGAAAATAAGGGAGTTTATGCCCTAATTTCAATGTCACTGAAACAGTAGCTCTCTTTTCCTATTTGTTTCTGATATTAGTTCTGCACTATTTGGTTACATAATTTAAAAAGTATTACTCATCAGTCCACCTTCATATAATTAGAGCAAAGGAAAATTCTTAAAAGCCCCATCTTCTCCTATTTTAAGTTAAAACCATATAATGACGAATTAAAATTTACCTGCCAAAGCACAGCATCATTTCTTTTTTTTTTTTTAAGGATTAACTGTGTGGTTTTACTTTTTCTTTTGAAATTAAATATCTTGTTTTAAAATGAAAAGTTTGTGAACAAGATAAAATTTGTGAACAGGATTTAATTGTTTTCAAAATGTAAAAACAATAAGGGAGTTAAATAGGAAGTGCAAATCAAGTCCTGCATTCTCTGGAGGTACTCCACAAAAAAATCTATCTGAACAAATGAATGAATGAATGAAATTTTTTTTAGTAGCTTGTTACTCTCTTAGTTTGAAATAGGAACTCATCGTAATTAGGACAACACAATTTCCTAAGTAAAAACAATGAAAGCATTTTTCATTTCTTTCATAAGATTTTTTATTCAACATGAAAATTTCTCAATTCAGCCAAAGCCTTCATTTCCAGGTAACTTCTTCATTAGGTTTCAGTTCCCTGTGTAGGAGGAAAAAAAGAGAGAGAAAAGACAAACATTTAAGAAACAATTTTTGTGAGAGGAAAAAAGAAAGTTAAAGAAAGGCTAACTTACTATTTTTTATTTTGTTAATTTGACTGTATTTTATGAGACACTAGTGTAATGGAAAGAGAAGTAGATTTGTAGTTAGAGGACCAAGTTCAAATTCTGACTCTGTTACTTGCTAGACTTTATGTGAGCTCTGGCAAGTTCCTTAACTTCCGTAGGCCTCAATTTCTTTGTGTGTAAAATGAGAGGATTGGATTAGATGAGCTCTAAGGTTCCTTTAGCTCCCAACTGTGATCTTATGACTATATAACATATTCAAAATATGGTAATCCTTGTTTTTATGATACCTTCTCAGTTAAAACTAAAGGCATATCAATTAATGTAAATGAGGTACAATCTTCTACCTGAAAGTAGCAGGGGAAAGGGTGAAACACCTAATCAAATTAGATTTTTGTCTTTATTTTTCATTCTTATTCTTGTCCCTCAATCCCATACTGAGGAAGCCCACCTCTTGGATAACAAATTCTATTAAGCTTTACTACTTATCATGCTAGGTCATATTCTTTCTCAAACTATTTCTTTTATCCTGAAATGTATTCTGAAATGTATACATCTCATCCTTATCTTTCATGATTTTATTCATTTCTCTCAAATTCTCAGCCTTTTTCCCAGGCTAAGAAAATCCAAATTCCTTTTTTAGTCTAACTTCATATGGAAGCCTCTATCACCTTGACCTTTTTGGGTGTGCTTCTCTGGACCTTCTCTAGCTCCATTATATATTTCTTGAGGTACAGTAACCAGATGTATACAAAGTACAGACTGCTTCTTGACTTGGGAATACTTGACCTGTAACCACATATGAGCATCTTGCTGTCGGAACCTTTCCCTGCTAATAGCCTACCAGAGGAACTGGTTACATCTGCAAATGTTAGTCTATACCTCTTCCTGAGCCACCCCTCCCAACCCTTGCACCTGATGTGCCTTCCTCCAAACTTCTCTTTTCAGGGCTAGGAGGGACTTAGACTAAACCTTTAGGACCACTATTAGCAAATGAGAAACTGGTTTGAAAAATATAAAATACACAAAAGCACTGTTTTTTTTTAACACTATGGGTTAATTGTTCTACTGGTACTTCATCATGACATGGAAATGATCTTGGGGTCCTAAGAGCTTCCAGTATGAAGTTCATCTAAGACTCATCACTAGTTTGATAAGATGGGCTTCCAGTATGAAGTTCTAAGACTCATCACTAGGTTGAGAATATGGCGATGAATTTTTAAGCCATAGCAATTCTCACATTATCTCCTAATTCATATAGGGGTTTTGAGATGCATTACTGGAAGAAGTACCCACACTGGTAAAGTCACAGATCTCTGAAGTATGGGCAAAATAAATTTTTCTGAGATGGTGGAAAAACCCAAACAACAATGTTCTTATGGGAAAATATGTTCCAAGTTCCAAGTAAGTTAATAATAAGTGAACTTTTGAAACACAAGGACTACTATCCTTATTTTGCTGATATACCTTACCAAATTTATTATAACAGCACTTTTTTTAGGTGATGGGATTTTAATGATATTCCAAGTGGGATGTAGTAACTTATGTTTATTTTATGCTGACTGCAGAACACTATTGGTTAACTCAATACTGCAAAAAATAATAAACCAGTCAGTTATCAGAAGGTTTAGAAACAAGTATATACACCAACCTTTTAAATAACATGCTCTTATTCCGGAAAGCAGTTAGTTTTTCCTCACTGTGCTTGTCTAGGTAATAGCCAATGACAAATCCCATTGGTACCAGAATGTGAACCCAGTGGTCACGCACAGCCTGAATCAAATTCACCATGATTGCTTTAAAAAAAAAAAGGGGGGGGTGGAGGAGAGAAAAAGGCTTAACAAGATAGAGATATTTGATTGTGAGAACTGTCTAAAACCTCACCTAAAATAGGAAGAAAGTATTTAGTGGAAGAGAAGGGGTAAATATGAATATTGAAGTTCACTTTAAACTACTAATTTGTTTTAATTCTTTGGGCCTCATTAATTGATTCATTCAATAGTTAGTATTGAATTTATGTATGGGTATGGAATTGTGTTAGGCACTGAGGTGAATACAAGTTCTTAACATTACATAATATATAGTGTCTAAAATTCATATGATGAAGATAAAGTGTAGCAGTAGTATGGACTAGTGTGCAAGTTGACTTCTTTTTAGAAAAAAAAAGTCAATCAAAAAAACATTAAGTATATATTATGTTCCAGGCACTGTCCTAAGCACTGGTGATAGGAATACAATAAATAAAAAATTCCTAATCACAAGGATCTTACAGTTATTTGTTTTTTTCCCCCAGCTACCTGTTTTAATTGTTTTGTGGTGGTGGTTGTTTCCTTATACGTTGTTCTAGTCATTGTGTGTATTATTCTCCTGGCTCTGCTTAATTCACTGTTCGTGCAAATACTTCCATCCTTTTTTGTATTAATCATGCTTTTCCCCTTTTTCAGTAGTATTTCTTGATATTTATGAATCACAATTTGTTTAGCCATCCCCCAATCAATGAACATCCACTTTGTTTCCAGTTCCTTGCTACTACAAAAAATACTTTGATAACTATTTTTGGTGTATAAGGATTTTTTATCTGCTTGTGTCTTTGAGGGTATATGTCTAGCAGCAGAATCCCTGAGTCAAAGAATATGGATATTTGCATATTTTTATTTGCATAACTCTACAGTGTTTTCCAGAATAGTTGTATCCATTTTCAGCCCCAAATGCAGCTATGGACCTGTCTAGGAGTTGGTTTCTTGAGTTTTGTTTCCAGTCTCCCCATTCACCCATGAGTTAAGATAAAAGGGTTTTATAACACTGTTTCTCCCCTTCCCTGCCTTTAAAATGGAAGGTATTACTGGCAAATTAATCCACCTTATAAAATTCATTTAGAGTTATGTTAGGTTTTGTAACTTATTTTTCAATCCAAGGTCAAAAGCACTACTATTACATCTATTAAAACAGAAACTTCTTGGTAAATCTATCAAATATTATTAACTGACTACTAAAAAAAAAGTGTAAACATAATAAAAAAAACATTAGCAAAGAGGTCAGAATAGTTGATCTTGGTATCTTAAAAAAGGTGCTAATTAATTGCAGTACTAAAGAAGACAAGATGGAGAAATACTGATTTCCAATATCCATACCAATGCTAATGCTAGAGAAATCAGCAAAGTAGGGTTTTTCAATAGATATTTACAAATTAATACAAAATCTCTTTACAAAGACTGAAACTAGGTCCTAAATTCAGATTTCATTGTAAAGAATTTCAGAGAGGAAGAGCAGTTTTAGAGCTGGAAGGGGCCTCAAAGGCCCTCTTGTGCAACTCTCATTTTACAAAGGAGGAAACTGAGAACTAGGAAGGTCAAGTTACTTGCTCAAAGTTACACAGATAGCGACAGAGGTAGGTAGGATACGAATCGTATCAAATACTCAGATCCCAGAGCCAGTAATCTTTCCATTCCACCTTGACCAGCAAGCTGTAAGAAAACATCAAGTTCTTCTAAATGAACTACAAAACCCTGGAGTTTTTTTAAATCTATGAAAAAAAGAGAAATGGATTTGGAGTCAGAAGACCTGGGTGAGAATCCTAACTGCTACATTCTATCTCTAGGACCTTAAGTAAATCAGTTCATCCATCAGGGTCTCAGTTTCCACATCTATAAAATGAAGGGGTTAGTTAGACTAAAGGATTTCTGAAGTTCCTTCCAGCTCTAAATTCTGTGATTCACTGAGCTAGTAGTATGACCTAGGTAAACTGTGAGGCCCTTTTCCATTACTGCAAAATGAGGCTGGTGGAAGAAGATAATCTATAAGGAAGACCCTTTCTATCTCTAAATCCTATACTCCTTTGGATAAGTCACTTAAAAACTCTCTGGGATGAATGAATTCAGCAAACATTTACTGAGTAACTGCTGTGTAAAGAACACCCTGCTATGTTCTGAATGGAATACAAAGATGATTAAGAACATAGTCCTTGCTTTCAAGGAGCTTATGATCTAGTTGGGGATGTAAAATATGCACAAATTAATACAATTTAGAGAGACAATCAAAGAGGAGAGGGACTGACAAGTGTCAAAGAGTGCAGAGAGGTCAGGATGGATGAAAATTGGAAAAGGCTATTAGAGATCAACTGGAGAGAGTAGTTGTGGTTGAACGATGAGGTTGGAATGAGTGATGCAATCAGAGCTGGGAATTTGTTTCATCATATTTTTCTGGAAGACCAACCTTTTTCACTGCCCACTGCTTTGGTGAGATTTTTCTATGGTTTTCTATGTTCTAAGTAACTGGTTGTATTTTTCTTTTTAAATTCTGAGAATTGTAATTTCTATCCTTAATTCTTCCCTTAATTCTTTTAACTGAGCTTCTATACCATCTCTGAGTCAGGAAGGCATAGGCTTAAGCCCTAACTTTTAATGCATCCTTGTAGTATGATCCTAGGCAAGTCATTTAACCTTACAGTGACCCAGAAATACTCTAAGACTCTTAAGATCTGCATTGGTAGAGGGAATTTCTTATTAGGAGTTCTCTTTTTTAAAAGGGGAAAATACCAAAAATCCACTATGCATTCAGGAATCTTTTTGATTGACAGAGTGAACCAGACATTATAAAACAGACAAAAAAGTTTAATCCATAGTATGAAATGGTAGAAATGGTATAAGACTTATTAAGACTCGGGCTCAATTCTCCTTTCGATGCTTTCTGGCTTTCCTCAAATGTAAAATGAGGATACAAATATTTCAAAGAATTGTTTTGTGAGGCTGAAATGAGATAATGCATGCAAAGTGCCTTATAAACTCGAAGCACTATGTAAGTGTTGCTTGTTGTTAGTACTCAGAGGATGAATCCCAAAATAATCTTTGGAATGTTCTTGTATAGAAGATATGATCATCTTGGGGTTATGAGGAAAAATAAATGATTCAATCTGAAGGGAATCATAATAAAGTCCAAGCCAGGGTCAAGGAACTGTGACTAGACAGAATAGTTCAAGAAATTTAAGTATCAACTATTTGGGGACCAAGTAGTTTTCTTTTGTTTATAGTTCTAGTTAGCTTACTTTGGTATAATTTTATTTTCTTTGGTATAGTTTTTCTGGATCTATATCTTCTTTTTCCCTCTGTAAACAAACCGTAGAAAATATACTTTTAGTGTCTGTAGTGCTATGAGCCAGGATAAAAGGAAGGAAGGGATTCAATGTGAAAAATTCAGCATCAGTAACAATGATAGGGGGTAGGGGGAAGAAGGTGATAAAGTATGGTAATATTTAAATGAAATGGCTGTGAGGAAAAACTCATACCCAGAGAAGCCTAAAGTCCAGTTCAGTTAAACTAATTGTTTATTAAATACCTAACACATGCAAGGCAATTGTGCTACATACTAAGCATATAAAGGTAGATAGCTGGGTGACTAGGAAACTGGCACTAATAGAAACAAATGAGGGAAGGAGAAACACAGGTTTAAGAGAAGAGAGAAAATCTGAGGAGTATTATTTTGGACATGTTCAATTTGAGGTGCTGGCAGGGTAATTCACAAGGAAATATACAGCAGACATATGGGACTAGGACTGTAGGGAAAGGTTGGAAGTGAAAAAGATCGAGATTTGGGATTCATTTGCATAAAGTTACTAATAAAATCATGGGAGTACATGAGATCACCAACGGACAGAAGGTAGAGAGAAAAGATAAGGGCCAAGGGGAAAATTTTGAGGGAAATATACACTTTAAGGGTCAGGAGGAAGAAAAGAAACCAGCCAAAAAGGGAAGATAACTCTCAAGGCATCTTAAATGTCAATGAAGAAGTTATCAAGGAGTGCTTCATGTTTCCAAATGCCATGGAGAAGTCAAGGAGGATGAAGATGAGAAAAAGACATTTCATTTAACAATAAAATCATTAGTGATCCTATGGCGATAAAAGCAGGGTTTAAGGGAGTGTGTGGTGAAGCAATAAGTCCTGATTATTCTTTCTACAAGTTTGGCAGTAAAGGAGAAAGAGAGAGAAGATGATAGCTTGAAGAGGTAAGCATGGTCAAGAGGAAGAGTAAAGAGTAAGTACTACGTGTCAGGCACTGTGCTAAGTGCTTTACAAATATCTCACCTGATCCTCACAACCCTTTGAAGTATGTGCTATTATCTCCATTTTACAGTTGAGGAAAAGGAGGAAAACAGATAAAATGACTTGCCCACGTGTGTGAGGCCAAATGTGAATTTGCGTCTTCCCAAGTCCAGTCCCAGCATTCTATCTATGGCACTTCTTAGATGCTTATAAGGAAAATTTTTTTTTAAAGGCTCTAGAGATCTAAGAACATAGGCTACGGGAAAGAGGTCATTAAAAGGAAAGAATGGTGATACATGAAGGAAGGTCTGATTGATGAGCATGGTCATATCAAAGACTCCTTTTGGGATTGAGGGTACAAGTAGAGGGGTTAGCTTCTATAAGGAGGGCCACTTTTTTCTCTGAGATTATAAATAAGGAAAAGGGGAAATGGTTGAAAACAGTAGATTTACAGCAGAGATATCAAACTCAAAAATGGGACCATAATCCCTCTGGGGCAGCATACTGACTTAGAAAACCACATGTTAATATCATCTACATTCTACTGTTCTTATTTATTTTGTTAAGATATTTCCCAATTACATTTCAGTCTGATTCAGGCAGCACTCAGGATTGCCAGGTATGTTTGATGCCTCTGAAATAGGGAGACACTTATAGAATCATAACGTTTAAAGCTGGAATGGATTGTAAGTATCAGGTAGTCAAACCAGAGGAAACTAAGGCTAAGATTTTAAGTGAAATTTCCAAATATTAAGTAGCCATCAGGAGTCAAACCCAGGCCTTCTGACTCAAAACACAGTGATCCTTTCATTACACCAAGATAAGGGATTTCATATTGGATGACCTCAGTCTTCTCAGAGATGTGGAAGGCAAAATCAATTGATGAGAATAAGGTGGGATGGGATGAACTGGGCACTTAAGGAACATTTGGAATCACCTTTTCGGGAAATGTAATGGGCAACAAGACATCAGTGGGATTTCAGTTGAGATTAGAAAGTATAAATTGTAATGGACCCAGGTTGACAAGATTTCATGTGTGGCAGGTCAGAAGTAGAAAGAGAAGAGGTAGTTCCTATATGCTATGAGGTAACCATGGTTAAGATTTTGCAGTGCAGAATGGCAGAAGGTCAAAGGAACAGAAGGATTTAAAGGTGAAAATGTGGGTAGTATTCAAGAGGCCTGTGGTTGGATCCTTTCTGATCCTTGTTTCCCATCCTACAGACCAAGGCAATTTCTTTTTCTTTGTGGGGAGGAGGGGGTGTTGGGAGGGTGGTCTGGAAGCATGATTTCCTTCATATAAGAAACTCCCAATATGGAGACTTTCTCCTGCCTCTCTGCAAATTCTAACTGATCCACAAAACTTTCACTTCTAAATAGTTCCGACTTCTAACTCTTCTTCTTGCATGTTTTTGCTTCTAACTGTAGCTCCTTATTTCAAGTTCTCTGTTCCTATGTATCAGCCTTAGAGGAAAGAGATGTCACATAAGGAGAAAACACGCACCCTCCCTCACCTCCTAAAGTATGGTTATTGGGAAACAGTGGACTGACTGCATGATCTGTTCTAGTTTTAAACTCTTATCTATATGACAGCATTCTCAAATGTAATCAATAGGCTATCAATATCAAAAGTACTCCTAACTTATCTATAATACTTTTATAAAAACTGAGTAACTTTATAGCCCTTACCTGCTAGAATATCACAACTCAAGTTATAATTCTGGAGTTACAGCTGTAATCATCATTTACCAAAAAAAGGCCACATGACTACAATATGCCTTGTAGAGCATAATATTTACATCAGAGTTAGAGGTTTTGAAAAACCACAAGTTGTCATGTACTGACCACTAGGTTGTGTTCTAAATATGATTATTCTATGAGAAGCAGCTTGATGTAAGAACACTAGACATGGGAGTCAGGAAATATCAGGGTTCAAAGCCCATTCCTGACACTATATCTACCATCATATCTACCATCAAGTCATTTTAGCTTTCTTGGCCTCAAATTACTCATCTGCAAAATGGCTATAATTTTGTATCAACCTCCAGGTTGTTGTGAGGACACAATCATAATTATGTGATGTTCCAGAGGCAGCACAGGCATAGTAGATCTAGAGCCAACTTGGAAGTCAGGAAGACCTGGATCCAAATTTGTGAACAAAGGCAAGTCACTTTATCTCGAAGCAACCTAGGCAACTTTTGAACACTATAAAGTACAGAGAAGGTGCTAAGCAGCACTGGTAGAAGGAGTTTAATCATTTGAGAGTTGTCTCTACTAATGACATCAAAAGTCCAATCTCTATTTAAAGTGCTGTATAAATGTTAGCTATTAATATGCGCTTACAGTGAAACAGCTACACATACAGTTCTTGGTCTTCATAATTTTGTAGAAAAGAACCATAAAGATCACTTAATCATTAACCTCTTTATTTTAATAGAATCTGTAGTACCTATTTCACAGGAATGTTATGAAGATCAAAAGATATAATATATGCAAAGGGCTGTGGAAAACAGGCACTAAATAATAGCATTTATATAGGCTTTTGCAAGCCCTGTAGATAAGTTTTTTCATCTTATCCTTGTAATAACCCTGTGAAGTAGGTGCTATTATTATCCCTAATAACCTTCTGTTGGACTCCCTGCCTCTTTCCATTTCAGTCTGTCCTCCACTCAGCTGTCATATTCCAAAAGCACACATCTGAGCATGTTAAACCCTGTATTCAATAAATTCCACTGGTTCCCTATGACTTCTGGAATCAAATATAAAATTCTCTGTGTGGTATTCAAAAAAGCCCTTCATGAACCTACCTTCCACCCCTCTATTTATTCTGGCACCAGTATCACTGGCTTCCTTGCTACTCCTCAAAAAAGATATATCATCTCTAGACTTGACACTTGCTGTCCCCCTGTGTCTGGAATGCCCTCCCTCATCTCTGCTTCCTAGCTTCCTTAAATCCCAGTTAAAATCTTATTTTCTACAAAGGAGCCTTTACTTTAATAAGCCTTAATGCTAGTGCTTACCCTCCACTGATTATCTCCAGTGTTTCTCATATACATATATATATATATATATGTATATATATATATATACACACACACACACACATACACACACACATATATACATATATGTATATATGTGTGTATATGTATATACATATATAATATATATAATCTGTTTTTTTTTTATATAGCAATCTTTTGCCTTTTTTGGGGGTGAGTGGAGGGCCTGCAGTACTTAGTATAGTGCCTGGCACATAACAGGCAATTAATAAATCCTTACTGATTGGCTAACAGATGAGGAGACTGAGACAGGGGCTAAATGATTTTCTCATGGTCACAAATTTTAAGTGTCTCAGTAGATACTTTAATTCAGGTCTTCCTGACTGCAAGTCCAGAAGTTTAGTTTATAGCATAGCCTCAAACTGAGTAGTTTTTCTATTTCCAATCCAGTTCACTTTCCACTACACCAGAATGTACTGTTTTTAAATTTGTATTCTATTTTTTTTTTAACATGTGAATGCTATTGGTATCAGTGTATTTAAGAATGCAGTTTCCCATTGGGCAGAAAGGTATTGTGCTTAGGCGCTGGGGATAAAGATTCCAACCAATATTTTTCCCATGGGAAATGATCAATAAAATTGATGAAACTGAATTCAATTT